>NC_057814.1:305935674-306669416 GCF_018294505.1 Triticum aestivum | reverse complement strand
GCCGCCGCCCGCGCGCCCGGCCGCCGTCCTCCCTCGTCGCCGCGTTCCTCCGCCCGCGGCGCCCCGCTCCTCCTCGCCGCGCCTCGCCGTCTTCCTCCTCCCGCGGCTCCTCTCCTCCGACGCCGGCTGCCGCGTCTCCCTCTCCTACGTCTCCAGCGACGAACTCCGGCCGTCCCCGAGCTCGAGCCCAATCTGGATCTGGCCTAGGGTTGACTTTCTCCCTCTCCCGAAATCTCGTCCTAGATTTCTTATATTATATGCCCATGTTCGTCGCATCTTAACTCTCTGCATATAGCATCGTTTCGTGCGTCTAAAATACCGAAATGTTTGCCTCGAGATGCTCTTCATTTTGTTCCAGTATGCCATGTTCATTTGAATCCATCTTGATGCCCAAATCTCTGGTGCAAGAGTGCTAACTGCTGTTACCTATCAGAACTTGGTGATTTGTTATTTTTGTTGCTATTGATGTGTGCATCTTATGGGCATGAGCTCTACATGTGTTTTGATGTATGCCATGCCATATTTACAGAGGTGTATGCCATGTATTTTTGTGATCTCTGTGGTGACTAGTACAAGCATGCAAACTAGGATTCGTGATGTTTCTGATTTCAGGGACAGTAATTTCTCCAAGTCTATAACTGATGTTATTTTGTTGCTATGTATCCATGTGTCTACAGAGAGATGCATGCTTATTTTGGTGATGTTCCATAAGGATGTTTTGTAGATATTGTTGTATTTTATCCATCCGTGCCCTTGTTTGCAATTATGGAGTTCCATAGCATGACTCAATCTTGCTCTACTTTTGCTATAAAATATTTCTGGCAGATTGTTAACATGATATGCAATTTTGCCAAGCTTGTTGTAGTTGATCTATACATTCTATGTACTTGCTCTTGCAATGGATAGCTTCAATAACATGCCATCTTGCAGTAGGTATGCTTGTTTTGTTATGAATTGCTTTTTGGTGAGTGCATCAAGCTCACAAAGATGCCCTCATAATGTCTGTTTCTGCCATGCTCTGTTTTCTGCCAAGTCTGGAACCTGTTAACGAAACTTGCTATGTTTACATGGTTGCCATCATATCTTCTGGTCCTTTTTGGCTTATAGTCAGTAAGGATCTTTTGTCATTTGAATTTAGTAGATTCACGCCATGCCTTGTTTTGCTATGTTACTTTCCTGTAGCATGTGTTTTTCTTGCTCTGAACATTGCTACCTGATGCTGTTTCTCAGTGTTCATCTTTTGTCAAGCATCTCCTGTAGATTACTGCCATATGCTTTGTTGCTATGTTCGAGTGCTGTAGCATAGTTTTTTGATGTATTCTAAGCGTTATCATGCTGTTAATCACAGATTCGTGTCCTTCTTTTGCTTGCCATTTGCAAACCTTGCATCCGTTTCCGGTGATCTTTATATCGATTTCGACCGAAATCATCTCATCTTTCCAGTAGCATGCTTGGTTTGCCAAGTTACTGCCTTGTTCATCATTTTTCTTCCGGAGCACGCATATGCATCGCATATCATATCTCGCATATCATACATGTTTTGCATCATGTTGCTTGTGCATTTCTCGTGATTGATTGTGGTTCCGTTGCTGGTGTTCTTGTTTTGGGTAGAGCCTAGAGAAGAGTTCGTGAACGAGGAACCTGTTGAGTACGCTTACGAGGATCAAGCTATCGATAACTCTGAGAACCTTGCAGGCAAGATGACCATACCCTCGAAATCACTTCTATCTTTGCTTTGCTAGTTGTTCGTTCTATTGCCAGGCTGCGCTACCTACCACTTTTTGTATCATGCCTCCCATATTGCCATGTGAAGCCTCTAACCATCCTTTCCTAGCAAACCGTTGTTTGGCTAAGTTACCGCTTTTGCTCAGCCCTTCTTATAGCGTTGCTAGTTGCAGGTGAAGTTGAAGTTTGGTTCCATGTTGGAACATGGATATTTTGAAATATCACAATATCTCTTATTTAATTAATGCATCTATATATTTGGTAAAGTGTGGAAGGCTCGGCCTTATGCCTGGTGTTTTGTTCCACTCTTGCCGCCTTAATTTCCGTCATACCGGTATTATGTTCCTTGAGTTTGCGTTCCTTACGCGGTTGGGTGATTTATGGGACCCCCTTGACAGTTCGCCTTGAATAAAACTCCTCCAGCAAGGCCCAACTTTGGTTTTACCATTTGCCACCTAAGCCTTTTCCCTTGGGTTTTTGCGAGCCCGAGGGTCATCTTTATTTAAACCCCCGGGCCAGTGTTCCTCTGAGAGCTGGTCCAAACTAGAGCCCTTTGCAGCGCCACCAAGGGAAAACTTGAGGCCTGGTTTTAGTTGTATGGACTGCTCATCCGGTGTGCCCTGAGAACGAGATATGTGCAGCTCCTATCGGGATTTGTCGGCACATTCGGGCGGCTTTGTTGGTCTTGTTCTACCATTGTCGGAATGTCTTGTAAACCGGAATTCCGAGACTGATCGGGTCTTTCCTGGAGAAGGTCTATTCTTCGTTGACCGTGAGAGCTTATGATGGGCTAAGTTGGGACACCCCTGCAGGGTATTATCTTTCGAAAGCAGTGCCCGCGGTTATGAGGCAGATGGGAATTTGTTAATGTCCGGTTGTAGAGAACTTGTCACTTGACTTAATTAAAATACATCAACTGCGTGTGTAGCCGTGATGGTCTCTTCTCGGCAGAGTCCGGGAAGTGAACACGGTTTGAGTTATGCATGAACGTAAGTAGTTTCAGGATCACTTCTTGATCATTTCTAGCTTCGCGACCATTGCGTTGCTTCTCTTCTCGCTCTCATTTGCGTATGTTAGCCACCATATATGCTTAGTGCCTGCTGCAGCTCCTCCTCATTACACCATCCTTTTCTATAAGCTTAATTAGTCTTGATCTCGCGGGTGTGAGATTGCTGAGTCCACGTGACTCACAGATTCTACCAAAACAGTTGCAGGTGCCGATGATGCCAGTGCAGATGACGCAAGCGAGCTCAAGTGGGAGTTCGATGAGGAACATGGTCGTTACTATGTGTCTTTTCCTGATGATCAGTAGTGGAGCCCAGTTGGGACGATCGGGGATCTAGCATTTGGGGTTATGTTATTTTCATTTGGATTTGACCATAGTCAGTCTATGTGTGGATTTTGGATGATGTATGAATTATATTTATGTATTGTGTGAAGTGGCGATTGTAAGCCAACTCTCGTTATCCCATTCTTGTTCATTACATGGGATTGTGTGAAGATGACCCTTCTTGCGACAAAACCACAATGCGGGTATGCCTCTAAGTCGTGCCTCGACACGTGGGAGATATAGCCCCATCGTGGGCGTTACAAGTTGGTAATCAGAGCCATCCCCGACTTAGGAGCCCCCTGCTTGATCGAATCACTCGCGTTGTTGAGTCTAGAACAAAAATGTTTTGAGTCTTAGGATTATATATATCGAAGAGTAGGATTCTTTTTACTCCTCAGTCCCTTCGTCGCTCTGGTGAGGTCTCCTGACGTAGAAGTTTTGACTCTTCTCTCCTGAAATTTCACTAAAAAAAATTTTTGGATCACGCGGGTATCTTAGAATCGTTCCGATGGTTTTATGACGAGAACATTGTTCTTGGTGCCTCCTGACATTTAGGGGTTGTGGCAGTGTCCCAGGGAGTTGAGCTCCGAGGTGTTGCCGTCACAATTTTATCGTTGCAGTTCTGGAATACCTGAGTTTCGCCGACATCGAAATCTCTTTTATGCAGTTGTTGGTGAGATCACCTGGACGCCACCCAGTACTGGGGCAGGAGTTCGGGAGTATTGCCATAACTCGTATAACGGATGCTTTTCGAAGGTTGAGGTACACAATTCTCGAAGGTCTCTTGGTTATGTGTTGACGGATGGATACAACTGGATCTAGGGATTGCTAGTTTGGGTGATATATTTTGTGTCCCCTGTATCCCCAACACCAGATTGCATAACCAGAAAGTTTCGGGAGTTTATAAGTGGGAATTCAAGTGGCTCCTAGGATATCTTTCCGACAGACGCATGATATGAGATTGGGGTTCGACGTCTAGTGGTCCGCCTTTCCACGGTTGGTTTTACAGTGGTCTCGTAGTGTCTTAAAGAGTCCTTAGCTATGCCGACTCGGGGATGCTTCGTATGTCATGTGCACTGCCTTGTACATGATGGTGCTGTACGATCGAGCCCGTGTGGACCCCACCACGAAAACTTCGAACGAAATCTCTATCATATGTTTGTTCTGGCTTATTCTGCGAGCCAATCCTTTGTTTTGTTTTAATTTATGGTATTCGAGTTGCTTCGGTGTCAAGTGTCGATTCCATACCTTTTTTCAAGCGGTGTTCTCATACTTCTATGTGAATACCAATCCTTCTTGATCATCGAGATTGTCATGCAAATTCTTTTCCAACCGACGTGCTCTTTTTCAAGTGGATCCGATCATTTCAACATTCGCGAGATAAATTCTCAGTTCTTTGCAACGGTGTTTATTCCATCTGCCCCAAATTGCCTTTGTTTTCCCGCCCTCCCACCCTCTTTCTTCAAGGACTCAGATTTCTTAATCAAGTATCCATCTTATAGATGTGAAGTCTCTTCATTCTTTTCCTCCATGTTCTTAATCGGTGATTTCTCATGGAGATGCTCACGAAGCTTCAAGTTCATCATTCTTTGTTTTCATTTTCTTCTCTGGTGGATTCAATTCAAGCCTTCAGTGTTGACCGCATTCCTTTCCTCGTTTCAAATGCTTTCTCATGCCGGTGCAACTCTTAATCATTCTTCGCCTGCTATTCAATTGTTCCGGGTGCTGAAGATATCCCAGAAGATTCAAGTTTCTATTCTTAATCCTTTCTAGCTATTTCGAGGTCTTACCTTATTCAAGCCATTTAATTGAACCGACGCAATCTCTCTTTTAAATCGTTCAACAGTGTATCTTTTGAGTGGGCCCTAACCCACAGGTCTTTTCTCAGGATCTTACCTGACTCTTCTAATTTTCCCGAAGCTATTCTCAAATTCATTTAAAGGTTTGACGTAAGACTGAATTTCATTAGTCATATGTCTTTGTCCAAGATCTTCCAAATTCTTTCATCGTTGATTCAACTTTTCCATTCTAAATTGTTCTGAAGTGCCTCAATAATTCATGGTGGTTCTCATCATCATTCTCAACATTTGAAGACCGAAGAAGGATTTCTCCTAAATCTTGTCCATTCTCTTGAAGATTCATGGTTCTAACTTGTTTCCGTCCTCTCATAATTGATTTGAGTGTGAGAATTCTTTTCACCCATCCGGAGCAATTCAGGAGTCTTTTCAGTTTGATTCTCTAGAACTCATCATCTCAGAATTATTCATTCTCAGCTTTCAGCTCTCGTTCTCGAATTCTTCCAGTGCATCATTCAAGTATTATCTAGTCAGCTCGGGATCTCTGCGTTCACTTGTATCTAAATTCTCTCAAGTATCTTCGTTCATTTTCTAATTCTTCCCGATGTTTCTTTATCTTTTCTTCGTTCATTTTCAATTCTTACGGTGGTTCGTTCAAGATTTCTCTTCCTTCGTTATCATATCAATTTATTCATTGTTTCAATCCTACCGGTGGTTCGATGAAGACCTTCCTAAGTTTGCGCAATATCTATCTTAATCCTTTCTACGAGAATAAGTAGTATGCAAAATCCGTTGCTTGTCATCAATTTTATATTGGTGAAGGATACGCATAACATAATTCTTGTTCTTGCTTCATCCAAGTGAATTCAATTCCTTCTTCCGGAGTTTGTCCGTGACATAAATTTCTCAGTTATTTGTTGTTCATCTTTCTTCCGGAGTTCCAAGTTTTCCGCATTACCTCGTCGCGAAGCTCCATCTAAACCATTGCAAGGCTTCACCTTGTGTTCGCAAATTCTCTTTCTTTTTATCATCCTTTCATTATCGGAGTTCTTCATGGAGGCTCTACATAGTGGTTCATCAAGGATTTAATTCATTCTCAAAGTGTTCTCAAGATTCTTGTTGGAAGAGCTCAAATATTTTTCTTCCTGCATTCCAAAGTGCAATTCTTTATCGCTTATCTTTTGAGGTGGTGTTATGTCATTCTTGATAATTTTTCTTCTTGTTTCATGATTCATAAGTTATCCAGAATGAGATATTTAAACCCATCGTTTCTTCATTGGAGTTATCCTGGGTTATATTTCACCTAAAGCCTTCCCTAAGGAATGTTGCTATTGTGGTGCTCATCAATGATCCAAGTTTTCTCCTATCCTCTCGGCGAGAGAAGTTTTCATCTCTTCGTTGATCTGAAGCAAGCAATTGTTTTCGTTAGTGGCACAATTTCACCTCAAGTTTTGAGATATCTCCATAAGCCCACGAAGATCATATCCTTTCTTTGTTGATTTTTCAACAACTCCGTTCTTCTCCGTTCTTTTCATTGCATTCTTTCATTTCTACCGGAGGCATTGTGATATCGCTCTCTTCGACCCATCTTCTCGTTTTGTCAAGATCATCTTATTTCCTTGCTTATCCATTTAACCGGAGTGTGGTGTCATCTCTTCAATTTCTTTTCATCTTATCAAGTTTTCCTTCTCTTTTTCAACCGGAGTGCTGTCCAAATTATGTCATTCTTGTTCCTTGCCTATCTCGTTATATCGGTGTGCTTTCATATTCTTTTGGTTCGTTAAGCCCTTGTTTCATGTCTTCCAACCCACAAGGTTCTCATAATGTTCCTTGTTCTCCTTTTTCTAACGGAGTGTTTGTAATCTCGTTCATCTCCGTTGTATTCTTTTCTAAAAAATTGTTTAACCTCTCAAGGTTCTTTGGTTTCACTCGTTTGTCAAAGAAGCAACTTTGTTTTACCTTTTTGTTGAGGATATAGACCTTAGTGTCACCCGCCAGGAGGGGCCGGGTTACTCATAATGGTCATTGCCAGAAGCCCGGCGCCAAGCTTGAAGACGGTGGGCCAGAGATGGGCTAAGACCCGGATACGGCTTAAGGCCCGTAGTTGCAATCTTTATCATGGTAGAACTTGTAGTGTAAGGCAAGAATAGTTGAGAGTCCGAGCCGGACACTCTTATGAGCCTGCCGGGACTCTGAGAGCTGCAGGGCATGAGCCTCCCTATATAAAGGGACGACCCGGCAGCGGTTTAGGAGAAGAACAATCTCATCGAAAGCCAGGCATAGCGGTTTAGCTCCCTGGTTATCGAAACCCTAATCAATACCACCTCAAACTGGACATAGGCTTTTACCTTCACCGTAAGGGGCCGAACCAGTATAAACCCTCGTGTTCCTTGTCCCGCTTAACCCCTTCAAGCTTCCTAGCTGCAATGGCTCCACGACTAAGTCCTAGCTCGAGGACATCTGCCGTGACAATTCCACGACAGTTGGCGCCCACCGTGGGGCCAGCGCACGGTGGATTTGAGTTCTTGAAGGGCAGCTTCGAAGGGCTCAAGGGATACGCTGTGGGCCGGATGACCAAGAGTCGTCGCGGCAAGCTCTAGATCGACGATGCAAACTGGGGCCCCGACGCCGGCTCAATTGAGTACGGGTACCGGGTCCCCTTCGGCGGAATTCATGTTTTCATTGGCAAGATCGGTGAGCCGGGCCCTGAGCCGGATCTCTGCGCCGATCTCATCGAGACGGCTCAGCGTGCACGACCCGCCCGGGCCCGGCCTGCCTTAAGGCATACTTTTGTGGGGTGTATCCACGCGGAACTCTCTGATCGATCTGGATCTGGTGATGAGACGGCCGCCGGCTCTGACGGCGAGTCGGCCACCGATGATTCAAACTCGTTGTATCAACTTCAAGATGGCAGGCTCATGGGATGTTCCGATGGTGACAGTATTCCGGACTTGTTTGAGCCGCCAAGCCGGGTCGGAATCTTTATGGCCGGTGCGCAGCCTGTTCAGAACCCCGCTGCCGGAGCGGGAAACCCGGTGCCTTCTCCGGCTCAGGTGCTGATGGATCTCACGGATAAGATGACGGCCCTGTTAACCGCCACGGTTGACCCTGCAGATCAAGCTCAGCACGATGCGGAGGTGGCATAGTTAAAATTGGATCTAGGGAAAGCTAAGGAGGATCTTGCAGCGGAAGGGATTAGGATGGCTCGGAGAGGGCGGCTCTCGATGCCCAAACTCAGTTGATCCAGGCGCAGTCCTTCCAGCTCACGATGGATCAAAACGCGTCCAATGAGGTCATGAGAAGGAGGCATCAAAAGACCCAATCTCGGCTCCCTCCGGTTTACGATCCATGCAACCTCTTCAGCACGCCAGGTGCAGGGTCTAGTAACCCGCCAGGGGTCATAGTGCCCGGGTCTGGGACCCCTATTCAGCCACGAGTGATGGGGCGTCCCCAGGTGCCCCCTGCCCCGCCTCAGTATGTGCCAACACCCCCGGGTCATTACAATAACCCGCTGGAGAACATGGTCGCTGCGGCAACACGGCTGGCGGCTCTCCCAGTTGACGGTGACTCTCCGACGGCTATTGAAACCCGCCGGGTCAGGGAACTCCTTCAGACAGCACTGGCGCAGCAAGAGGCGTACTCCTACAGCCGGGATAGGATCCACTCGACCCCTCGTCCGGGCCGGAGCCCGAGTTACAGCAGGCACATGGTTTCAGCGACCGGCTCAAGTAACGTCCGACGCCATGACCCGCCCCCGGCCATGGCCTGGCTTATAACGGAGCCTTTTTCACGCAGCAGACCAAGATAAAGCGCGGCAAGAGGCGGAGCAGGTGCCTCAGCTGACGTCTTACCAGACTCCCCCGGCTTATCCGACGACTTCCGTTGACGTGGGTATCCCTACCAGGACTGGGGGTGTCCCTTGTTTAGTGCCGGCTATCCGCAATGAACGCCTACCTAAGGACTTCAAAGGCCCTAGGAAGGTGCCCAACTACACGGCTGACCTACAACCCGCAGCCTGGATCAAGAGTTACGAGATGTCCATGGAACTACTGGAGGTCAGTGAGGCGGCAATGGCCAAGTACTTCACCATGATGTTGGATGGGACTACCCGCACTTGGTTAAAGGGGCTACCACCGAATTCCATCGGGTCTTGGGCTGAGCAGAAAGCCCGGTTCATCCAAAACTTCAAAGATACATGTAGGCAGTCTATGTCAATTGTGGATTTGACTAACTGTAAGCAGCAAGAGGGTGAATCCACGACTCACTGGGTCGCCAAGTCAAGGAGATCATACATTCTTCAGATAAGATGGATGCCGGCTCTGCGGTCTTAATGTTGGAACAGAATAGTCGTTTCGTGCCCCTGAAGATGAAACTCGGGCGGCTTAAGCGCGACTACAGTGATATGGGTACGCTAATGGTGGATCTTGTCAAGTACGCCGATTCCGATGGTACCAAGGATCCCCCTTCAGATGATGAAAGGGCAGGGAAGGGAAAGAAGAATGGCAAGGGTCCTCAGCATAACCCGGGGAACCAAGGAGGAGGCAAGCGCAAGGCCGATGGCAGCCTAGAGTTTGTAGCCAATGCCAGCTCACAAGGTAATAACCAGCGACGCAAGGGGAGGCCCCCTCCCCGAGGCGGCGGGTCAGGCCCGACACTGGAGCAACTGTTGAATGAGCCTTGTCCAAGGCATGGCTCTAGAGAGAAGCCAGCGACTCATCTATGGAAGGATTGTGCAATCATGAAGGCCTCTAAGAATTACAATGGCCCGGGCGACGGCTCAGGCGCCGGCGGTTTTCATGGCCCGGGCGGCGGCTCAAATTCTAATCCTCAGAACGGTCGAGGGGGCTTTAATCAGCAGTCTGGCCAGGGTCATCAACAGCAGCAGGGGGTTATCAGACCAATCCAAAGCAGCTCAGCAGTGGACAGTACCATGTATTTACCACTAGTCTGTGTAAGCGAGATCAGAAGATTCATAAGAGGGCCGTGAATGCTGTTGAGCCGGCGGTTCCACGCTACTTGCGGTGGTCTGAGCAGCCTATAGTATGGAGTAGAGAGGATCACCCTCCCCAGGTGGACAATCCGGGTCACTTGGCCTTAGTGGTGGCTCCTCAGGTGGGAGGATATAAGTTCACTAAGGTGCTCATGGACGGAGGCAGCAGCATCAACATCCTCTATTATGAGACTTTTCGCCGTATGGGGTTGGTTGATAAGAACCTCAGCCAGTCAAACACTATCTTCCATGGTGTGGTACCTGGTAAGTCGGCTTATCCAGTTGGCAAGATCGAGTTGGAAGTAGCCTTCGGAGATGAAAACAACTACAGGGTGGAAAAATTGACCTTTGAGGTGGTCAAGATAAGAAGTCCGTACCATGCTATATTTGGGTGGTCGGCTTACGCCAAGTTCATGGCACGGCCGTGTTATGTTTACTTACAGCTCAAGATGCCGGGTCATAATGGGACCATTACGGTTCACGGCAGCCGAAGGGTGGCCTTGGAATGTGAGGAAGGCGATGCAGCTTATGCAGAATCTGTTTGTGCAACATAGGAGCTGAAGTTTTACAAAGACAATGTTGACCCAACAGATATGACCTCTCTGAAAAAGCCGACTACGGAAAATGAGCCGGCGATGAAATTTAAGTCGGCTGATGAAACTAAGCTTGTTGATTTTGTTCCAGGAGATTCATCTCAGCAGTTTAGCATCAGTGCAAATCTGGATCCAAAATAGGAAAGCACGCTCATCGAGTTCATCCGTGAGAATAGGGACATCTTCGCATGGAAACCTTCTGACATGCCAGGTGTACCTAGGGAACTCGCTGAGCACACTCTCAATGTTGATCCGAAATTTAAGCCGGTCAGGCAGTTCCTTCGGCGATTTAATGAAGAGAGGCGGAAAGCTATTGGTGAAGAGGTGGCCCGGCTCTTGGCGGCCGGGTTTATTGTTGAAGTCTTTCACCCAGAGTGGTTAGCTAACCCGGTGCTCGTACTCAAGAAGAACGGCACTTGGCGGATGTGTGTAGACTACACGGACTTGAACAAGGCGTGTCCGGCTGATCCTTTTGCCCTTCCCCGTATTGATCAAATTATTGATGCTACGGCCGGTTGTGCGCGCTTAAGTTTCCTGGACGCCTATTCCGGATATCATCACATTAAAATGGCAGTTAAGGACCAGGAGAAGACGGTGTTCATCACTCCCTTTGGAGCCTTCTGCTATGTGTCCATGCCCTTTGGACTCAAGTGTGCACAGGCGACTTATCAGCGTTGCGTGCAGAACTGTCTTCATAAACAGATTGGGCGCAATGTTCATGCTTATGTGGACGATATTGTGGTTAAGTCCATAAAGGAGGAAACCCTGATAGATGATTTGAGAGAAACCTTTGATAATCTTCGGGTCTACAAGATGATGCTTAACCCGGCCAAGTGTGTCTTTGGTGTTCCTGCAGGCAAACTCTTGGGCTTTTTGGTTTCTGACAGAGGCATTGAAGCTAACCCACAGAAGATCAAGGCCATCACCTCCCTGGCTAAGCCAGCGTGTATAAATGACGTTCAGCGCTTGGCAGGTCGCATCGCTGCTTTAAGCCGGTTTATAAGCCGTCTGGGTGAGAAGGCCATGCCATTATATCAGTTGATGAAGAAAACTGATAACTTTGTCTAGAATGATGCAGCTAATACTGCCTTTGAGGATTTGAAGAAGCAGCTGGCAGAGCCTCCAGTCCTTGCTGCTCCGGTGGATAAGGAGCCCTTATTGTTATATGTGGCGGCGAACACACGAGCCGTCAGTGTGGCTATGGTGGTGGAGCGCAAGGAGGAGGGTAAGGAGCATCCGGTTCAGCGGCCGGTTTATTATGTCAGCGAAGTGCTCATTGAGTCCAAGCAGCGGTATCCACATTGGAAGAAGCTTGTGTATGGTGTGTTCATGGCGAGCCGGAAACTTAAGCATTATTTTCAGGGTCATCCCATCACTGTGGTCAGTTCTGCCCCTCTTGGTTATATCATTCAAAACAGAGAGGCCACAGGGAGAGTGGCTAAGTGGGCTATAGAGCTTGGACCTCATGGTCTCAAGTACGTGCCACACACTGTTGTTAAATCTCAGGCCCTGGTGGATTTCATCAATGACTGGACAGAGTCACAAGTGCCCGAGCAGAAGCCGGATAACACATATTGGACTATTCACTTTGATGGGTTCAGGCAGTTGGAGGGCTCGGGGGCTGGAGTCGTGTTGGCTTCCCCTAAAGGTGACAAGTTCCATTATGTGCTACAGTTGATGTTTCCTTGCACTAACAACGTGGCTGAGTACGAGGCCTTGCTCCATGGTCTTCGGATGGCTAAAGAGATGAGCTTAAGCCGGGTAAGGTGCTTCGGCGACTCAGACTTGGTGGCTCAACAAGTATCAGGAAAGTGGGTTCCAAGGACCCTCTCATGGTGGCTTATCGCCGCGAAGTTGATGCCATTGCTGGGCACTTTTAGGGTTACCAAGTGGAACACATCGATCGCAGGAAGAACGAGGCGGCGGATGCTTTAAGCCGGCTGGGCTCTCAGCGAAAACCGGTGCCGCCTAACACTTTCCTGGACGTCCTGTATGGCCCTTCTGTTAAGTTGCCTACAGAGGAAGACTTGGCTGTCCCTGACCCGGAGGCACGACTAGTGGCGGCTCTCCATATCATACCAGACTGGACAATGCCCTATCTAGCTTACATGACCCGGGGTGAGTTTCCTGAGGATGAAACTTTGGCCAGGCAAATAACCCGGCGGGCTAAGTCAATGATTGTTATCAATGGTGAGTTGCATCACCGAAGTGTTACGGGAGCATTTCAGCGTTGTGTTTCCCCTGAGGAAGGTCAAGAGATCTTGCGTGAGATCCATGAAGGGGATTGTGGCCATCACGCCGGCTCAAAATCTCTTGTGGCCAAGGCTTTTCGTCATGGTTTTTATTGGTTGACGGCTCATGCTGATGCAGATGACTTGGTCAGTAAGTGTGATGGTTGCCAAAGGTTCTCGCGACGGGCTCATGTACCGGCTCAAGAACTGAGGATGATCCCAATTACTTGGCCCTTTGCGGTCTGGGGGCTTGATATGGTTGGGCCTTTCAAAAGGTCCAAGGATAAGAAGACTAACCTTTTGGTGGCAGTTGACAAGTTTACCAAGTGGGTTGAAGCGAAGCCAGTTAGCAAGTGCGATGCAGCCACGGCGGTTCAGTTTATGAAAAAGGTGATCTTTCGCTTTGGTTTTCCGCACAGCATTATCACTGACAATGGCACCAATCTCTCCAAAGGCGCCATGGAAGAGTTTTGTCAACGAGAGCATATCCGACTTGATGTTTCCTCAGTGGCTCATCCTCAATCCAATGGTCAAGCTGAGAGAGCTAATCAGGAGATTCTGAAGGGCATCAAGCCCCTGCTTTTGGTCCCTTTGCAACGGACGCCGGGTTGTTGGGTGGAGGAGTTGCCCTCCGTATTATGGAGCATCAACACTACTCCTAACAGGTCTACAGGTTTTACGCCTTTCTTCATGGTTTATGGGGCGGAAGCAGTCCTCCCAGTGACATCCGTCATGACTCACCTCGCGTGGCGGCTTACGTTGAGGCGGATAATGAACAGGCGCGCCAAGATGCTCTTGATTTGTTGGACGAACAGCGTGATGAGTCAGCAGCCCGTTCAGCGATTTACCAACAAGACCTGCGCCGTTATCATAGCCGCCGGGTTAAATCCCGGGTCTTCCAGGAAGGCGATCTCGTGCTCCGGCTCATCCAGGATCACACAGATGCACACAAGTTATCCCCGCCTTGGGAAGGGCCCTTTGTGGTCAGCAAGAACTTGCACAACGGGTCATATTACCTCATTGACATTCGGGAGCACAAAGATTCACGTAAGTCGGAGGAAGAGACCCGTCGGCCGTGGAACATAGCTCAGCTTCGGCCTTACTACACTTGAGCCACCGGCTCTCATAATGTACATATTTCTCTCAGCCATGTATATATTATGATAAGCAATAAAACATGACCTCTGCCTTTTTTTTCCTCCAAATGTGCACGTGTTTGTTTTCTTTGCAAGATTAACATGATAACTTGAAGGAGGATCCGGCTTATGATCGTATTCGAATCTAGCCGCAGGTAATAAGGTCACTTGGGGGCTTCCTGTTCAAACATGGGTCATATTCGAACCAAAGAGAACATAGCTGTCGATACCCATTTGATTGGCAAAGTGCCGAGCTCATTGGGAGGTTTTCTTTGGTCATATTTGAATCATAGTTTAACCCCTTTGAGAACCGACGTGGGTCGTATTCGAATCAGCGTCGTTAAACAATTCTAAAAATCACTTGGGGGCTTCCTGTTCAAACATGGGTCGTATTTGAACCAAAGAGAACATAGCTGTCGGTACCCTCTTGATTGGCACCGCCACACCCACTGGGGGCTATATGATCGCATTCGAATCCTAGCATAATCCCTCTGGGCCGGGTCTCTGGTCGTATTCGAACCGGAAGTCCCTAAGTTCTTCTGCTTTATCGCAAGTTTCTTCTGATTATTTCAACGTGTGTACAGCCGGGTCTCACTTTGCCGGCTTAAAAGTTGATTAACAGTGTTAGTTGAACACAATGGGTGTCATTAAGACAGGTACACCGGAGTTGAGGTACCAACCTTATTACCCGGATTACCTAAGCCGGAAGTATGCTTACAGGCCGCTAAGTATGATATTACGGCTGTATTAAGGATATAATTGGAGATCAGTCCTTTTTTATTCATATTCCGGGTTATATATCTAAAACTTATGATTCTCAGGACGGTAAGCCGCCTCGAGACTTGTGATTTTCCCTTCTATGCAGGATAGTTAAAGGCAACTATTTTGAGGTTAAGGAAAACAAAGGATTGATTATGACCCGGAGAAACATAAAGGAGACAACTTCATCAGACTTTAACATTCACGGCGTGTACAATGGCACGGCAAGGATAAAAGTATTGGTCCTACTCTATTACAAAGACTCATTGAGTCCAAAAGGGTGAGGCATTGATTAATAACCCACCAGCTGAGTTACAACGCCTGCTGAGTTGATGTCTCTGGCTCGTTCCTCTCTTCTCCTCCGGCTGATCCCAAGATCCGGAAGGTTGATGACTTCCAGTCGATGCCACTGAGAGCTTCGAATTGGGCTTCCTCGTCAATTAACCCGGCCGGGTCAATCTCCTGGGCGAAAGTGTGCTGACGAGCCGGCGTGATCAAGTTGAGGGCTTCATAGCGCGGAGTAGGGATCCTCTGATTTTCTGCGTCGTAGCCCGGCTGATACTTGGTCAGATCTGTATCGTTGCCAATAAGAGTGGCCATCGGGCGTACGGTCTTCACGCAAGCTGCGAAGTCCTTCTGATCAAAGGTGGTGCCGTCTTCCTTCAGACTTGGGTAGCCGAGGGCGATGTCCGCCGGGTCTAACTCTGGCAAGAACGCCTTGGCCCGGCTCAGCGCAGCGATCGCTCTGACTCTTGCAGAGCCCGTCGCAGCTCTTGGATCCGCTAAGGCAGAACGGCGAGCCGGCAAAGGACTTCCGCCAGGTGAGTCGGCACCTCGTTGGAGAGGGCCACCACAGCCAAGGCACGTTGTGACCCGGTGTAGAGTTGCTCCACCAGGGTGTATACGACCTTCAGCTTGGTCACCACACTCTGATTCAGGTTGGCACTTCTGGGACCTGTTTAACAGAGTCAGATAAGCTGCCGACAAGGATGAATTATGAGATATAAAAATTCTAAACTTGATGAAAGCCGGTGAGACGATTTACCGAAGATTGCGGCCACCATCTGGGACACTTGGCGCTTTAGGCCGGAGAGCTCGGCGGTCTTCTCGGAGAGAGCCTTCTCCGCCTGTTCGGCCCGGTTCACCAATGCGGCCTTTTCTTCGGCCCACGCCTTCCGCTCAGCGTCAAACTCTGTCTTCAGCTTCTCTTGCGCGGCGATGCTGGATACAAACTTGGCGTTTGCCTTCCGGGTTTCCATCTCTTGCATCTTCAGCCGGTTCTTGAGATCGGCAAGGTCGGCCTCAAGCTTCTTGCCAGCAGCCTGCATAGATTTCCGAGTTATGGCATGAACAATTACTATGCAAATGTAAAGTCCCAAGCGTTTTCCAAGCAAAGACACTTGGCACTTGGGGGCTAATGCATATTGAACGTTTCTATCTACACATTGCCGGTTCAATGGAGTAAGCCGGAACCTAAGTCTACAACATACTCAATCATAAGTCGTCGACTTGGGGGCTAGCATGGTACAGGTAACTAAGCAGTAAGTAAGAGGACAAAAGGATATTACCTCAGATTTTTGCTGGATCTGGGTCACCATAGAAATCTCTATGTCCCGGCTCTTGTGCACTTGGCTGACGAAGCCGGAGACGATCTCTCCAATGTTCAAGTTGGAGTAGTCGGTGAGGTCCAGGTTAACCCGGCGCGACTCTAGCAGCTCCCCTTTGGTGGAGCACTTGGCCAGCAGGGTAGGTCTCCCCGGTTCAACGAACTCCGTCCGGGTGATTACCACGCCCGGGTCGTCTGCTGGTGGAGCCAAGCTGGAGGCCTCCGGGTTAACAGAAGCTTCTGTAGTTGCCTTGGTGGTTGGGGCAGCGGCCTCAGGTGCAGAGGCGGCTGGCGGCTCTTGAGCGGCTGCCTCTGGCTCAGGCAAGTCCGGCTCATCGACCGGCTTGGACTTCTTCGCCCTCTTGGTGATCTTGGCCTGGGCACTGAAAGGACAAAAAGATTAAACACAATAGGGTAAGTGAAGACAAAAGTACAACATGAGATGGTTATCATTACCCGGGCATGGTCTTGAAAGCCGGCAGACTTGACTGCATAGAGTCGCCGGAAGAGGGGGAAGTTTCCTGATAATTTGAGTCAGAAGAGTTGAGTGGTTGACGTATAACACCTGCCAACGGATGAAAAGGGTAAAATTTTGAGATCACCTCGGTCCGGCGTTTCCTCGATGCGTCAGGTAACCCGGAGGAGAGGTCGGTGCTTTTGTCGGTCCGGGTGTGCCGCCGGCTCTCATGCACCTGTCGCTTCAAAATAAATTGAGGGTCTTGATAAGCTAAAGGATGTGAAAAGCTTACTTTCCGGGTTACCCTTCGTATTTTCAGCCTGGGCAAGGGCTCCGAGTCGGAGGAAAGTGTCGTTACCTCTTCAACCACTGGGTTACTTGCTCCGGTGTCGTCGTATTGATGAACAAGTATTGATAAGGTGGACAGAAGTAAACAACAAAGTACAACAATGACTTACAGGCTCAGGGGTTACCTCTGACTCGGAGCTGTCGCTTAGTTGCATCAGCTCTGAAGCAGTAGGCATGTTTCCTTTCTTGCGAGGGCGGCTTTCTTGGCGGCTTTCTTCACCTTTCTGGCCTTCTTGGCCGCCTCATGGTCATACTTGACCCGCCAGAACTTATCATCAACCTGAAAAATGCAATGAGGTTTTCTTAACATGATTCAGATGAAAGTTATGTACAGATAAGATGTTCAGATCAGCGGCTTACCGCTGGGGCTGGGTTGGTCTTGCAGAAGGGGGCTAACCCGGTCCTTCCACAGTCTGCCAGGCTCTCGTTCAAGAGAGCCTTGGTCATCTCCTCTGCAACGTCTTCAGGAAGATCGTTGCAGCTGTGTCTCTGAGGGTCGTCCTTTCGGCCCGTGTACTCACACATTAAGCCGGGGCGGCGGCTCAATGGGATCACCCGCCACGAGATCGAGACCCGGACCAGATCGATTCCATTCAGACCATTGCCCAGGAGAGCCTTGATCTTGTTGATAGTGGGGAGCAGAGGTTGGCGCTCCGCTTGAGTCAGCTTGTCTGACAGTGGGTGAGTCGGCTCTAGACGTGAGGGGCGAAAGCCGGGCAAGGGACTTTCATCAGCCGGCGACGTGTCTTGGCAGTAAAACCATGTCAGATTCCAGTCCTTGGGGTGGCTGGGCGGCTCTGCGTAGGGGAAAAGGCAGTCCCTTCGCCGCTGAATGGAGATGCCACCTAGTTCCAGACTTGGCCCATTGGCGCACTCGTTCTGACGGTTCAAGTAAAAAAGCTCTCTAAAGAGCAGCATACTAGGTTCTTCTCCAAGGTAAACCTCACAGAACACTTGGAAGTTGCAGATATTAGACACTGAGTTGGGTCCTATGTCCTGAGGCCGCAGATCGAAGAAATTCAGAACGTCTCCGAAAAACTTTGAACCGGGCGGTGCGAAGCCCCGGCTCATATGATCCGCAAAAATCACTACCTCCCCATCCTTTGGCTGTGGTCTCTCTTCTGACGGGTCAGGGGCACGGTAGGACATGACGTCCTTCTTGGGTAGATATCCAGACTTGACAAAATCTGCTAGGGTCTCATTGGTGACATTGGACCTCATCCAGTTGCAAGTGATGGAGGCTTTGGGAGCTTTGGGAGGCATGGTGAGAGTCGGCAGTCTATGATAAAAGGAAAACATCCGGATTAATTATAAGCCGAAGAAATCTACAGTTCAATGTCAAGGTGGCGGCTTATGAAGGGGACTAATGGTATACACCTATGTTTATCGGGCTATTTAAGCCGCCGAGGGATTGAGAGTAATTTGATTGTCTACGGCCTTATCACAGCTGAGCCGGAAATTTTTATGGCGCACGGTTTTCTTTAAGCCGGAAGGTTCTACGGCGCGTGGTTTCTTTAAACCGGAAATGTAAACCGCCGTGATTCAATGATTGCAGTTTTTTACTAAGTGTGGTAAAACAGGTTTTACACATTGCAGTAAATATTTTGGATCAAAATGGTCGGGCAAAAGAAAAGTTTCTAGACCTAGAAACAGACGCGAGGAAGTTCTTGAGCTCGAACAAGGCTCTTATGCAGTAAAAAGAGGGCTATTTGCATGTGAAATGGGTCTTAAACATCTACCGCAGTGATTCTATACAGAGCTAAGATAAAAAAAAGGGCAGTAAAATTCAAATCTACTGAGGGCCGCGATGAACTACGAAGAACAGAGGAAGAACTATGAAGCCCTAGTGCGGATCTGCCCTATGGAGTACGAGGACTCACCGGAGCTGAAGAGGAGCGGAGGTTGCCGCCGTTTGTTTGGACCGAGTCAGGGTGATGCAGCGGCCAAGGTTGACGAAGACCGGGGCGCGACGGCGGCGGCAGAGTTCGAGCTCGAGCAGAGGAACAGTGGCGCAAGGAGGAAGAAGGGTGGCGGAAAGGCCTGTTGGGCCGGCCTATTTATAAGGGCGAGCTCATAAAGAGGGCGCGAGAATCAAGGAGACCACGGCGTGGTTATCTCCCCACGAAACGCCTCGATTTTTGGGATGATAGTAAAGGTAAAGATCCGTTGCGAATATGGCGGAGTAAAAAACGGGCTTAATGGAAGATGTCGTCACGGCGGATTATCCGGAGTCCAGAGGATGACGTCATGCCGGGTTATGGCCTTCACACAATTGTAAGCCGGAGGTTTTCTGTCGAAGGAATTGAAGATTGACATGAGCCAGCTCAAATCAATCTGGGGCCTAATGTTGAGGATATAGACCTTAGTGTCACCCGCGAAGAGGGGCCGGGTTACTCATAATGGTCATTGACAGAAGCCCGGCGCCAAGCTTGAAGACGGTGGGCCAGAGATGGGCTAAGACCCGGATACGGCTTAAGGCCCGTAGTTGCAATCTTTATCATGGTAGAACTTGTAGTGTAAGGCAAGAATAGTTGAGAGTCCGAGCCGGACACTCTTATGAGCCGGCCGGGACTCTGAGAGCTACAGGGCGTCAGCCTCCCTATATAAAGAGACGACCCGGCAGCGGTTTAGGAGAAGAACAATCTCATCGAAAGCCAGGCATAGCGGTTTAGCTCCCTGGTTATCGAAACCCTAATCAATACCACCTCAAACTGGACGTAGGCTTTTACCTTCACCGTAAGGGGCCGAACCAATATAAACCCTCGTGTTCCTTGTCCCGCTTAACCCCTTCAAGCTTCCTAGCTGCAATGGCTCCACGACTAAGTCCTAGCTCGAGGACATCTGCCGTGACAATTCCACGACACTTTTCCTCTTCCGTTTTCCCTCCGGTGCCATCCTAGATCTCGGGACGAGATCCTCTCGTAGTGGTGGAGTGTTGTAACACCCCGGATGTAACTTGCCATGTTTGTAACTCCGACTCTTGCCATTTTCGGCTATGTGTTATGATATTCCCTTCGTGGTCGGGTTTTGTTTGTCGTTTTGCATTTTGCTCATGTCATGCATCTCATATCATGTCATCATGTGCATTGCAATTGCATACGTGTTCGTCTCTTGCATCCGAGCATTTTCCCCGTTGTCGGTTTTACAATCCGGCACTCCCACCTCCTCCGGCGCACCCCTCTTGTTTCATTTCATGAGCGGGTGTTGAACATTCTCGGAATGGACCGAGGCTTGCCATGTGGCCTTGGTATACCACCGGTAGACCACCTGGCAAGTTTCGTGCCGTTTGGAGGTCGTTTGTTGCTCCAACGGTTAACCGGGTAACCGCAAAGTTCTTTTGTGTGTTGCAGCAAACCCCCACCCCAAACAGCCCAAAACCCCTCTAAGTCACTTCCATGCTCTAGGTCGTTCGATCATGATCATGTGGGCGAAAACCGTGCTCCATTTGGAGTCTCCTAGCTCCCTCTACCTATAAAATACCTCCCCCTCCGAAATATTCGAAGATCAAACCCTAGAAAAATCTCCCCGCCGCCGGACGCGTCCACCACCACCGGACACCTCCCCACCGCCGCGCCCGGCCAACCAGGGGCCAACACGTGGCAGCCATACGCCGCGCGCGCCGCCGGCCCGCCGGGCCCGTGCCTGGCCCCCGAGCCCGCAGCCGCCGCGCGCCTCCCCGCCCGCGCGCGCTGCCGCCAGCCGCCGCCCTCCGCCCGCGCCTCGCCGCCGCCTCGTCGGCCCACCTCCCGCCGGCGCCGCCGCCCGTGCGCACGGCCGCCGTCCTCCCTCGTCGCCGCCGTCCTCCGCCCGCGGCGCCCCGCTCCTCCTCGCCGCGCCGCGCCGTCTTTCTCCTCCCGCGGCTCCTCTCCTCCGACGCCGGCCGCCGCATCTCCCTCTCCTCCGTCTCCGGCGACGAACTCCGGCCGTCCCCGAGCTCGAGCCCGATCTTGATCTGGCCTAGGGTTGACTTTCTCCCTCTCCCGAAATCTCTAAGTCCTCGATTTCTTACATTATATGCCCATGTTCATCGCATCATAACACTCTGCATATAGCTCCGTTTCGTGCGTGTAATATATGAAAATGTTCGCCTCGAGATGCTCTTAATTTGGTTCCATTATGCCATGTTCATTTGAATCCATCTTGATGCCCAAAGCTCTGGTGCAAGAGTGCTAACTGCTGTTAACTGCTGTTACTTATCAGAACTTGGTGAATTGTTATTTTTGTTGCTATTGATGTGTGCATCTTATGTCATGAGCTCTACATGTATTTTGATGTATGCCATGCCATATTTACAGAGGTGTATGCCATGTATTTTTGTGATCTCTGTGGTGACTAGAACAAGCATGCAAACTAGGCTTCGTGATGTTTCTAATTTCTCCGTCTGTAACTGCTGTTATTTTGTTGCTATGTATCCATGTGTCTACAGAGAGATGCATGCTTATTTGGGTGATGTTCAATCAGGATGTTTTGTAGATATTGTTGTATTTGATCCATCCATGCCCTTGTTTGCAATTATGGAGTTCCATAGCATGACTCAATCTTGCTCTACTTTTGCTATAAAATATTTCTGGCAGATTGTTAACATGATATGCAATTTTGCCAAGCTTGTTGTAGTTTATCTATACATGATATGTACTTGATCTTGCCATGGATAGCTTAAAAAACATGCCATCTTGCTGCAGTTATGCTTGTTTTGTTATGCATTGCTTTGTGATGAGCGCATCGAGCTCACAAAGATGCCCTCATAATGTCTGTTTCTGCCATGCTCTGTTTTCTGCAAAGTCTGGAACCTGTTAACGAAAATTGCTATGTTTACATGGTTGCCATCATATCTTCTGGTCCTTTTTGGCTTATGGTCAGTAAGGGACTTTTGTCACTTGCATTTAGTAGATTCATGCCATGTCTTTTTTTGCTATCTTACATTCCTGTAGCATGTGTTTTTCTTGCTCTTAACATTGCTACCTGATACTGTTTCAGCCATGTCCAGTAATTTCACCAAGTCTGTGAACCTGATATCTTTTGCACTTTTGCCATGCTTGTTTGAACCTGTTATGGTGTAATCTAGCCATAGCTCAGTGTTCATCTTTTGTCAAGAATCTCCTGTAGATTACTTCCACATGCTTTGTTGATATGTTGGAGTGCTTTAGCATAGTTTCTTGATGCTTTCTAAGTGCTATCGTGCTGTTAATCACAGATTCGTGTCCTTGTTTTGCTTGCCATTTGTAAACCGTGCATCCGTTTCCGGGGATCTTTATATCGATTTCGACTGAAATCATCTCATCTTTCCAGTGGCATGCTTGGTTTGCCAAGTTACTGTCTTGTTCATCAATTTTCTTCCGGAGCACGCATATGCATCGCATATCATATCTCGCATATCATACATGTTTTGCATCATGTTGCTTCTGCATTTCTCGTGATTGATTGTGGTTCTGTTGCTGGTTTTCTTGTTTTGGGTAGAGCCTGGAGACGAGTTCGTGAACGAGGAACCAGTTGAGTACGCTTACGAGGATCAAGCTTTCGAGAACTCTGAGAACCTTGCAGGCAAGATGACCATACCCTCGAAATCACTCCTATCTTTGCTTTGCTAGTTGTTCGTTCTATTGCCATGCTGCTCTACCTACCACTTTCTATATCATGCCTCCCATATTGCCGTGTCAAGCCTCTAACCATCCTTTCCTAGCAAACCGTTGTTTGGCTAAGTTACCGCTTTTGCTCAGCCCTTCTTATAGCGTTGCTAGTTGCAGGTGAAGTTGAAGTTTGGTTCCATGTTGGAACATGGATATTTTGAAATATCACAATATCTCTTATTTAATTAATGCATCTATATATTTGGTAAAGTGTGGAAGGCTCGGCCTTATGCCTGGTGTTTTGTTCCACTCTTTTCGCCTTAGTTTCCGTCATACCGGTATTATGTTCCTTGAGTTTGTGTTCCTTACCCGGTTGGGTGATTTATGGGCCCCTTGACAGTTCTCCTTGAATAAAACTCCTCCAGCAAGGCCCAACTTTGGTTTTACCATTTGCCACCTAAGCCTTTTCCCTTGCGTTTTTCAGAGCCCGAGGGTCATCTTTATTTAAACCCCCGGGCCAGTGTTCCTCTGAGTGCTGGTCCAAACTAGAGCCCTTTGCAGCGCCACCTCGGGGAAACTTGAGGCCTGGTTTTAGTTGTACGGACTGCTCATCTGGTGTGCCCTGAGAACGAGATATGTGCAGCTCCTATCGGGATTTGTCAGCACATTCGGGCGGCTTTGCTGGTCTTGTTTTACCATTGCCGAAATGTCTTGTAAACCGGAATTCCAAGACTGATCGGGTCTTTCCGGGAGAAGGTTTATCCTTCGTTGACCTTGAGAGCTTATGATGGGCTAAGTTGGGACACCCCTGCAGGGTATTATCTTTCGAAAGCCGTGCTCGCGGTTATGAAGCAGATGAGAATTTGTTATTGATCGGTTGTAGAGAACTTGTCACTTGACTTAATTAAAATACATCAACTGCGTGTGTAGCCGTGATGGTCTCTTCTCGGCGGAGTCCGGGAAGTGAACACGGTTTGAGTTATGCATGAACGTAAGTAGTTTCAGGATCACTTCTTGATCATTTCTAGCTTCGCGACCGTTGCATTGCTTCTCTTCTCGCTCTCATTTGCGTATGTTAGCCACCATATATGCTTAGTGCCAGCTGCAGCTCCACCTCATTACACCTTCCTTTCCTATAAGCTTAATTAGTCTTGATCTCGCGGGTGTGAGATTGCTGAGTCCTCGTGACTCACAGATTCTACCAAAACAGTTGCAGGTGCCGATGATGCCAGTGCAGATGACGCAAGTGAGCTCAAGTGGGAGTTCGATGAGGAACGTGGTCGTTACTATGTGTCTTTTCCTGATGATCAGTAGTGGAGCCCAGTTGGGACGATCGGGGATCTAGCATTTGGGGTTATCTTATTTTCATTTGGATTTGACCGTAGTCGGTCTATGTGTGGATTTTGGATGATGTATGAATTATATTTATGTATTGTGTGAAGTGGCGATTGTAAGCCAACTCTCGTTATCCCATTCTTGTTCATTACATGGGATTGTGTGAAGATGACCCTTCTTGCGACAAAACCACAATGCGGTTATGCCTCTAAGTCGTGCGTCGACATGTGGGAGATATAGCCGCATCGTGGGCGTTACAACTTTGTCTCCATCACCATGCATATTCCCATCCCTTTTTGCGTAGCAACTACTTTAGCATCCTATCTATTCCCACCGGCATAACCCTCATAAGAAGGTAGGGTCATGCACAAAGCATGCATCAACGAGGAAGTAACGGAGGCAAACCATCAAAGTGGTTACCACCTCATCATGATTCCGTTGCAACAACAATATGGTGTTATATGTCATGCATAAAAAAGGTTTCATAGACATGGTCAAAGGGCTGCTTGCCTGTTTTAACAAAGTCTTCGAGGTCTTCAAATATCTCTGGTCCAACTCCGAGCATTTCGTCTACTTCATCAACTATCGTCGAAAGCAACCATAATAAGCAACACAACAAGGCAGAAAATAAAAGTGCTCTAAAAATGTTAATTTGACTTTTCTAGGACATCTCTGGTTATATGAAAAACAACCAGAGTGGTTTCATTGGAATTGGGTCAGCGGATATTTCTAAACATTTTGATATGATGGAATCAAGGGGTTTATGGATTTGCAAGAAGTGTACAGAAATATATTTTTGAAAAATGAGCCAAGGCACCCATTTAACAAAACATGATTTTAGAAGCATCTAGGAGTTGGTTTCACTGGATTTGGAGTTCAAATGAATTCCCTATGAATTTGCAAAGTTGACAAATATGAAGAAATGGCTCATTATATTGTGTGGCATAGAAATTATTAATAAAAATGTTCATAACCTAAGTTATAAACTCAGGAGCATCTAGAAATTTGAATCATGGCATTTGGATCAAAGATGATCTCTCTGTGATTTTCTAAAGTTCATCACAGAAATGGAAAATGGGATTTTATTTTATTTGTGTGAGGAAAATTGTTCTGGAAAAATGTGCATGTTGCACCAAAAGGTAGATCATGATTTATGGAGTCACTATAAATTTGAATCATCAAATTTGGAGGTAATATGAATATTTGGGAGATTTTACAAGTTTCTGGAAAAAGAAAAAGACAAAGGAAGGGGGTTATACCTATACTGCGCGTTGGGTGCAGCATAGCGCCGCAGCGCACTGGGCCAGCCCAGGGGCTCGGCCACGTGGATGACAAGGCGACGTCGAAGGCGCCCAGGCGGAGTGCGCCTTCGTTGCGGGGAAACGGGAGAGGGCGAACCCGCCTCTACTTGCCAGCGTGGCCCGGTGGCTGGGCCACTGACGAGCGGGGCCCGCCTGCAGGTTCGTCCTCAACCTCCCGCGCGGGCGCGATGGGAGATAGAGGAGGCATTCGACGTCGGCCGCCGGCGCTACAGGGCGTCTCCAGCAACGCTCCGCCCACCAGCGTGCTCAGGGGACCCGACCGCGTCCAACCGTGGGTGGCACGGTCGCCCAAGGGCACTGGGTTGAGCAGGGCGTCGGCCGCGGCGGACGAGGCTGACGGTGACGATGGAACTCGAGGGCACGACCATGGGGAGGAGAGGGAGAAGCACGGGAGGGGCTCGCGGTGATGGTGGAGGTGCTCTAGTGCGTCCTAGAGGGGAGGAGGAGGAGCACTGGGTGCAAATTTAGGCGGAGTCCGGTGGCTCGGCTCCGGCCATGGGGAGCGACGGAGGGCGCGAGGAGGGGAGTGGGTTGGTCCAGGGAATGCACGGGAGGGAGAGAGGGCCAAAGGAGTAGAGAGGGGGCTCGGGGGTGGCCTTAAGTAGCCGACCCGCGGCTCACCGTGGACGTGGCGCACGGGTGGCCGTGGAAACGGCTCGAGCGGCAAGGGGAGCGAGCGAGGGGTTGTCTACGGTGCTCGTGGGGGTGGAGTAGGGCGCCAGGAAGAGAGAGAGGGAGCGGGGTGAGCTCCGGGTGGAGCCACGAGCTCGCACTCGCATTGGCGGGATCGGGCGGCTCTGGGCACACACGGCACGGGTAGGACGGAGAGGGAAAGGAGGGGGCCAGCGCGGTGGCGTGTTGCGGACATCAAGGCACCTCGACTGGCGCAAGGGGGAGGCTCGAGGTGGTCAGGGGACGCGGCGTCAACGGTCGCCTGCTCTGCCTCGCGCTCCAGAGCATGCAAATGGCCGGCGTCCGCGACTTTTCCCGTGCACCCGCGCGTCCACTTGTGTCTGGCATCTGCAAGAAGAGTAAACAAGAGGGAGGGAGGCTTTGGATGCTCTGTAACTTGCCAGGAGTGGGAGAGAGATGAGAAAGGGAGGGAAAATTGGCTGTCCAGAGAAGAAAAATGGGTCTCTACCCCCCTTAACTATTTCTCCTTGGGCAGCAAAGCATGTAGGAGTTAGAGGAGGATCAGGGGAGGCCGTGGGAAAAAGTTCAGCTCATGGAGATTAGTGGAAGGGGCCTAAACAGGGATTTTGAGTTCTGTCAGAAGGTGTTTGATATAGGTTTGGGCAATGTCGGATGTGGGGTTCCGGCAAACCCTTAAGGTTCGAACACTGGGGTGCGCGCGAAGTCTTTCCCTCCTACCGATCTACGCCCTAGCTCGCTAAGATCTCGCGGACGAACTCGACGAACTCGCAACACAGAATGACACAAGGTTTATACTGGTTCAGGCCAGCGTTGTGGTGTAATACCCTACTCCAGTGTGGTGGTGGTGGATTGCCTCTAGGGCTGATGATGAACAGTACAAGGGAAGAACAGCCTCCTGAGGTTGAGGTGTTCTTGTGGCTAGGGTAGGCTCTCGATCAGGTTGGATCAAGCTAAGATCAGATGCCTCTACTATGGTGGCTAGCTCTACTTATATAGGCCCTGGTCCTCTTCCGAAATATCGAGCGGGAAGGGAGCCAACAACGGCGGGCAAATCTGAAGGGGGACAACTAGTACAAGTTATCCTGACAAAAGTGGTCTTCGCCTGCGAAAAGCTCTGGTGGTGACGCCGTCTTGGGCTCCACGATGACCTCCGTCTTGCCGTCCTCCTGGTCTTGGTCTCGTTGCACCAATATAGCAACCTTTGCCTGATGCCTCGGTACTCTTCGCCTGCGCTGGCCTCCTTAGCACCAAAGAGGAAATAAGGACGCCGCGCGCGCTGGCGCCCGCCTGGTGTCGTTCGTCATGGCTCACGTCACGAGAGCCTCATGAGGTTTGCCCCGCCTTGATATCTCCGCTCCTCGTGAGCCTGCCTGGCTAGGCCACTCCAAAGGAGGTCCTTGGACCCGTGCGAGGGTCTTGGATGCCTTGTTGATGAAGATGGGCCGTACGGCCTGCTGGCTTAGCCACGCTGTGGGCCGCAGGCAGGCAAGTCTGGGGACCCCCGTTCCCAGAACGCCGACACTAGCCCCCGGGCCCAAAATGCGCTCGGCCTTGGCTTCGCGGCGAAGCCAAGGGTCCAGTTCGAAGCACCGCGGGCCCCAAAAGCCTACGGCCTCGGTTGACGCATGGCGGTTGATTGGATGTGGGCGTCTCCACTTCCCCACGCTGCCTCGGCAACTGCATGACTTGACAAGTCCCTGCGACATGCAAGGAAAACCATCATTACCTGCGATCATGGGAGACACCGGTTGGCTTTCTCTTGCTATAAATGGGGAGGAGGGGGCGGAGCCCCCGTCGCCCATCTCTTCCTCGCTTGCTTGCTTCTTCCTCCTTGCTCCACTGCTTGCAGCGCCACCGATGGCGCCACGAAGGAAGTTCTCTGCCGCCGAGAAGGGAAAGGCCCCTCGCGAGGGGCCCGGCTCCCCGGTGCCCAAGCGTGGTAGCGGCCATCCGCGCAAGCATGCCGCGACCCCGCCGTGGCCCACCATCATGGCGGCGCCGCACCACGCGGAGGGGATCGCCCCAACCATGGCGGTCCAGCTGACAAGGGGAGGCGTGCAATGGTGGCGTGGCCTCCCCGTCCGCGCATCCATTCAGCGGAAGTGTCACCGGAGTTCGTTGTCTGGTCCGAGAACCCGACCGGCAACTGGCTCCAGCTTCCGCGCTTCTTCATCGACGAACTGCCGGCCCCTTGTCCAGGCGGGCTCTGGTTGCAGGCGGACGGTTGCTGCAGCAGGCCTCTTGGGCCGCGGTCGAGACTTCCGCCATGGGCAACATAGCCCTGGCCCGCGGCTGGCAGACGTTCGCCCGAGGGCGCGGTCTCGGCAGAAGGTGCACGCTCCACTTCAGGTATGACGGTGGGTCGACCCTCTATGTGAGGGTGTTTGGGGAAGATGGTCGCCGTGCCGGGTGCTGCCCCGAGACGAATGACGGTGATGAGGTGCTCGGCCTTGGTGACGGTCGCGATGAAGATGAAGGCGAGCCTGCCCTCGGCGACAATCGCATCTCTTCCAGCTTCGGCAGCTCTTCCTCCAGCGACAGCTCCAGCAGCGGTGGCTACGACCAGCCGCCGCACCATCGCGCCCGCTTCGAAGGAGGCAGTGGGTCATCTCGTCGCCGCGCCTCCGTGAAGCGCGAGGAAAGGTCCGGCTAGGCCCGGGGCGCCGCTCAGGGCCTGCCTCCGTGGATTGTGGCAACGCCGCTTTGTTTAGCTCTTTTTCCTGCATCAAAAAATTAAACCAGTATGGGCCCAGAGGGGCGTGTATCGAACTGTGGTTCCTTAGTTATCGCACTGTGCGTGTTATCCTAATGCCGTGTTGTTATTTTTGCGCAAAGATAACTTGACCTGGTGCGTCCAGGACGTCCTCTTCCTCACGAGGCGTTTGTTTCCTCGCGTCCATCTTAACCTGGTGGTCTGTGCTTGCGTGGAAACTGCAAAAGTTCGTTAGGGGGTGTGCTAGAGGATTTGCCGTCCACCCGAGCCTTGACTTGGCGCTTTGTATCACGGTACCCGAGGGGCACAGATTAGGAGAGATGCACCAGCTTTCAGGCTCGAACGAGGGTGGCTCGCGGAAGGCAGAGAGAAGAAAAATGCTCGTGAGGGCACGTGCCTAGCCCCCTCGCGAGGTATGCGAGAGAGAGAAAACGAGCAAACCGGAGCCGAAAAATGCGGTAAGAGGCTAGGGAATCAAATCAGCAATGAACACCAAGAGCAACTTCGATTAAGGAAAAGCGAGCCAACTACGGAAAGCAAATGAAAAGCCGCGTCCGGCACCTAATCTAGTCTTCAAGTCTTCTCACCAGCGCGGAGCTAAGTGCTGCCACTAGGCGTGGGCGGGAGCCCCAGGGCCTGAGGCCGGTGCTCCTGAGACTCCGGGGAATGTATAGCCCCAACTCATTATTACGTGAGAGTGTCACGGGCGGCGATTCTTCACAGGCACCGGGCCTTCTTCACAGGCTCTGGGCCTTTCTTCACAGGCTCTGGGCCTTGCTTCTTAGGCTCTGGGCCTTGCTTCATGGGTAGAACTTCCGGAGGTGCTGGATGTTCCAGGCGTTTTGGATAGGTGTCCCTTCTTGCGTCTCCAGGCGCACGGCGCCAGGACTGGAGACGTCGACGACCCTGAATGGGCCCTCCCACATGGGTGAAAGCTTATGCAACCCTTCCTTGGAGAGGACCTGGCTCAGGACCAGGTCACCCGTCTCGAGCGTCCTCGAGCGAACGTTGCGGCAGTGGTATCGCCGTAGCGCTTGTTGGTACCTTGCCGCCCTTAATGCAGCTTCGCGATGACATTCCTCCCTCAGCACGAGATCCATCCCCCGCGTGGCATCCTGCTGCATTTCGTCGAACACCAGGACCCGTGCGGAGCGATGCTTGACCTCGTGAGGGAGGACTGCTTCGGCTCCGTAGACGAGGAAGAATGGAGTCTCGCCCGTTGGCTTGGTTGCGGTGGTGCAGATAGACCACAGCACGGACTGGAGCTCGTCGTGCCAGCCCCTGCCGCAGGCCTCCTGCTTCTTCTTGAAGGTCCTGGTCTTGAGGCCCCTCGGGACCTCTGCGTTGGCGCGCTCAGCCTGACCATTGCTCCTGGGGTGGGCCACCGAAGCATAGCAGATCTGCGTTCCAAGGTTAGCACAGTAGGTTTTGAAGAGGTTACTAGTAAACTACGAGCCGTTATTTGTGATGATGCGGTTTGGGGACCCCGAAGCAGCTCACGAGGCCCTTGATGAAGTTGACGGTAGAGCCGGATGGTACGGACGGCTTCCACTTCCGCCCACTTGGTGAACTTGTCGATGGCGACATAGAGATAGCGGTAGCCCCTGGCGCCCGTGGGAACGTGCCTAAGATGTCCAGCCCCCAGACCGCGAATGGCCATGTGAGAGGGATGGTTTGGAGGCCCTGAGCAGGCTGATGGATTTGCTTGGCGTGGAATTGGCAAGCTTCGGAAGACTTCACCAGCTCGGCTGCGTCGTTGAGTGCTGTAGGCCAGTAGGATCCACTGTGGAACACCTTGCCGACGAGGGTCCGTGACGACGAGTGATGCCCGCAGTCCCCGCCGTGTATGTCAATCAGCAGCTCCCTTCCTTGATCACTGGAGATGCAGCGCAGCGTGACATCGTTCGGCCGCTTCCTGTATAACTCGCCATCTTGGATGCAGTATGCCGTGGCTTGCAGGGCCACGCGCTTCACGCCCTCTTCCTTCTCCGGTAGCGCCCCGTGTGTCAGGTACTCCTTGAATTCCTTGGTCCAGCATTCCTCCTGGGGCTCGAGCGCCAAGAGCAGCCGAGCTCCTGAGGTCGGGCCACAGGCCGGGGCTCCCGTGACTGGAGGCTGTGGGAGCTCCTCCCGAGGCTGAGTAGTGCTTGAAAGAGGTGGCGTAGCTGATGTCTTGAAGAGCCGCTCCTCAAAGACTCCAGGCTCTTGTGGTTGCCGCTTGGATGCTCTCCTGGCAATGTCGTTGGCTTCTTTGTTGGTGCCCCGGGGCACGTGCTGCAGCTCGAGACCTGAGAACTGATTTTCCATCTTGCGTACCTCCGCGAGGTAGGCCTCCATGTACTCGTCCTTCGGCTCATACACCTTACTGGAGAAGTTAACAAGGAGTTGCGAGTCGCCTCTGACGGTAAGGCGCTTCACCCCTAGAGCTGCCGCAGCCTTCAGGCCAGCTATGAGGCCTTCGTATTCTGCGATGTTGTTGGAGATCTTCTCGCCGTGCTGAAAGCAGAGCTGCACGGCGTAGTAGAGCTTGTCCTGGGTGGGCGAGATGAGCACTGCCCCGGCTCCCGCGCCTGGTGTGCGAAAGCGCCATCGAAATACATGACCCAGCCGTCCGGAGCCTCGCTCCCTAGGGAGGTGGACCGGTCTTCCCCTTCCTCAAGTGTCGGGGCATCCGTCCATTCTGCCACAAAGTCAGCGAGCGCAGCCCCCTTGATGACCCTGGTAGTGCTGAACTCTAACTAGAATGCTTGCAGCTCGATATTCTACTCAGCGACCCTTCCAGCCGAATTTGGGCTCCTGAGTACCCTCTCCAATGGGTAAGCTGAGACGACCTTGATCGGGTGCCCCTGGAAGTAGTGTCGCAACTTGCGTGAGGCCACCAAGAGTGCGAGCTGGAGCTTCTGAGGCATGGGGTAGCGTGCCCTTGCGTCTCTCAGTATGGTGCTGACGAAGTACACTGGGTGTTCGACGAGGGTTGGCGCACTATCGAGGCTGGGGTCCTGCAGAGATTTGTGCATCTCCTGAGGTGGAGGGTTTCCTGAGACTTGGCTGTCCTCACGAGCTTCTGCGACGTTGTCCTGTCGAGCTTTGTCTTCCCCAGCTGATGCCTTTGCTGCGTCCTCCTGAGCCTGTGATGACCCACAAGTATAGGGGATCTATCGTAGTCCTTTTGATAAGTAAGAGTGTCGAACCCAACGAGGAGCAGAAGGAAATGATAAGCGGTTTTTAGCAAGGTATTCTCTGCAAGCACTAAAATAATAGGTAACAGATAGTTTTGTGATAGGATAATTTGTAACGAGCAACAAGTAACAAAAGTAAATAAAGTGCAGCAAGGTGGCCCAATCCTTTTTGTAGCAAAGGACAAGCATGGACAAACTCTTATATAGAGAAAAGCGCTCCCGAGGACACATGGGAATTATCGTCAAGCTAGTTTTCATCACGTTCATATGATTCGCGTTCGGTACTTTGATAATTTGATATGTGGGTGGACCGGTGCTTGGGTGCTGCCCTTACTTGGACAAGCATCCCACTTATGATTAACCTCTATTGCAAGCATCCGCAACTACAACAAAAGTATTAAGGTAAACCTAACCATAGCATGAAACATATGGATCCAAATCAGCCCCTTACGAAGCAACACATAAACTAGGGTTTAAGCTTCTGTCACTCTAGCAACCCATCATCTACTTATTACTTCCCAATTCCTTCCTCTAGGCCCAAATAATGGTGAAGTGTCATGTAGTCGACGTTCACATAACACCACTAGAGGATAGACAACATACATCTCATCAAAATATCGAACGAATACCAAATTCACATGACTACTAATAGCAAGACTTCTCCCATGTCCCCAGGAAAACATGTAACTACTCACAAAGCATATTCATGTTCATAATCAGAGGGGTATTAATATGCATATAGGATCTGAACATATGATCTTCCACCAAATAAACCAACTAGCATCAACTACAAGGAGTAATCAACACTACTAGCAACCTACAGGTACCAATCCCAGACTTGGAGACAACAATTGGATACAAGAGATGAACTAGGGTTTGAGAGGAGATGGTGCTGGTGAAGATGTTGATGGAGATTGCCCTCTCCCGTTGAGAGGAGCGTTGGTGATGACGATGACGATGATTTCCCCATCCCGGAGGGAAGTGTCCCCGGCCGAACAGCTCTGCCGGAGCCCTAGATTGGTTCCGCCAAGGTTCTGCCTCGTGGTAGCGGAGTCTCGTCTCGAAAGCTTGCTTATGATTTTTCTTCGGACGAAAGACTTCATATAGCAGAAGATGGCCACTAGAGGACCAACAGGGGGCCCACGAGGTAGGGGGCACGCCCAGGGGGGTAGGGCGCGCCCCCCACCCTCGTGGACAGGTGGTGGCCCCCCTGACGTATTTCGTCCGCTCAGTATTTTTTATTATTTCCAAAAATAACTTTCGTGGAGTTTCATGACATTTGGAGTTGTGCAGAATAGGTCTCTAATATGTGCTCCTTTTCCAGCCCAGAATTCCAGCTGCCGGCATTCTCCCTCCTTGTGTAAACCTTGTAAAATAAGAGAGAATATGCATAAGTATTGTGACATAATGTGTAATAACAGCCCATAATGCAATAAATATCGATATAAAAGCATGATGCAAAATGGACTTATCAAATACCCCAAGCTTAGACCTCGCTTGTCCTCAAGCGAAGGCCGATAACGATAAATATGTCCACATGTTTAGAGGTAGAGGTGTCGATAAAATAAAATACGGACATGAGGGCGTCATGATTATTCTCATAACAGCAACATATATGGATATTGTCATATGATTTCCTATGCTCAAGTAATAATCTATTCACAATGCAAAGTATGAATCAGAAACTTTATTGAGAACTAACAAACTATAATCTCAGTCATTGAGGCAATTGCAATTTATCATAAAATCAGAAAGAGTCTATGTCAGAGCTTTCTAGCAAGTCCACATACTCAACTATCATTTAGTCTTTCATAATTGCTAACACTCACGCAATACTTGTGGTTACGGAGTTTTAATCGGACACAGAGAAAGATAGGGGCTTATAGTTTCGCCTCCCAACCTTTTACCTCAAGGGTAATGTCAACAATAATGGTTCATGCTAACCCATATCCAATTAGATATATCTATCAGGATCATTCCAACACACTGTGCTTGCCAAAGGATAAAATATAAAAAGGAAAGGTGAAGATCACCATGACTCTTGCATAAGGTAGAGGATAATAGTAACAGATAGGCCCTTCGCAGAGGGAAGCAGAGGTTGCCATGCGCTTTCAGGGTTGGATGCACAAAATCTTAATGCGAAAGAACGTCACTTTATATTGCCACTTGTGATATGAACCTTTATTATGCAGTCCGTCGCTTTTATTTCTTCCACATCACAATATCGTATAAAGCTTATTTCCTCCACACCAATCAATCATACATATTTAGAGAGAAATTTTTATTGCTTGCACCAAAGACAACTTACTTGAAGGATCTTACTCAATCCATAGGTAGATATGGTGGACTCTCATGGCAAAACTGGTTTAAGGGTTTTTGGAAGAACAAGTAGTATCTCTACTTGGTGCAAAGAATTGGCTATCATGAGGGGGGAAGGCAAGCTCAACATGTTGGATGATCCATGAAAATATACTTCATCTCAGATATAAGAAAAACATAACCCATTACGTTGTCTTTCTTGTCCAACATCAACTCTTTAGCATGTCATATTTTAATGAGTGCTCCCAATAATAAAAGATGTCCAAGATAGTATATTTCTATGCGAAACCTCTCTTTCTTTATTACTTTCTATTAATTGCAACGATGACCAAAGATATGTTTGTCAACTCTCATCAATTTTTAATCATCATACTCTTTCTATGTGAAGTCATTACTCTTCATAAGACCAATATGATCCCTTTGTTTCTTTTTATTCTTTTTCTCTTTTCTTTTATTCACTCAAGATCATAGCAAAATAATCAAGCCCTTGACTCAACACTTACCTTTATTATATAGCTCATGGACTCGATTACATAGAGGGATCATACAACAAAACTCAAAACTAGATCATACTAAAACTTTATTCTACTAGATCAAGATATTACTAAAAGGATCGAACTAAGAAAAACGGTAAAGATAGGAGATGTGGTTGTGATACGATACCGGGGCACCTCCCCCAAGCTTGGCAGTTGCCAAGGGGAGTGCCCATACCCATGTGATTATGTCTCCTTTGCTGGTGAAGAAGGTGGAGGTGATGATGGATAATCGCACATCGAGCGTAAGAGGTCCTCCAGCTTGCGGCTAATGACCTTGAGTGGAACGATATGCTCCTTCAACAAAATATTTTCACGTGTGAGATACTTGTTTTGTATACGAGCTAACTCAATCATCTTGAAAGCTTCGATCTCAGTTGGGGTAAGAAGATTGTGATCAAGTTGAAGGATTTCTTCTGTTGCCGGAACTTGGTCCTCCGTGACCTTCTTGATCCCTTCATCCTTGTTGATCTCCAAGGGTTCTTGCCTTTTCAGCTCTATCTTCATTAGCCAAGCATCGTCGTCACCATTGTTGGAGGAGGGGGACGACATGACGCCCGGCCTTGACAACCCTGACAGAAAACAGCTCGAAACAAGAACAGAGGATATTTGCGTGACACAAGAGTCAAAACCTTTGGGAGATTATATAATGAATTTTTACCGACCAAAATACGTATCGTGCAAGAAAACGGAGTCCGGAGAGCACACGAGGTGCCCACGAGGTAGGGGGCGCGCCCAGGGGGGTAGGGTGCACCCTCCACCCTCGTGGAGCCCTTGTGTCCTTCCCGGACTGCTTCTTATTTTTCTAAATATTCCAAAACGGAGAAAAATTACCATTAGAATTGTTTTGGAGTCGGTTTACTTACCGTACCACATACCTATTCCTTTTTGGAGTCTGAAACGTTCCGGAAAGTGTCCCTTGTGTATTCCTCCGGGGTTACGGTTTGAATAACATTGGTTTCAACATTTATAGGATTACCTGAGATATAATGTTTAATTCTTTGACCGTTCACCACCTTCGGATTTGTGCTTTTGAAGCTATTGATTTTTAGGCACCGGAACAATAGACCTCCTCGATAATGTAAGGGCCTTCCCATTTAGAGAGAAGTTTGCCTGCAAAAAATCTTAAACGAGAGTTGTATAGCAATACATAATCACCTACATTAAACTCACGCTTTTGTATCCTTTTTCATGCCATCTTTTAACTTTTTCTTTAAATAACTTGGCATTTTCATAAGCTTGGGTTCTCCATTCATCAAGTGAGCTAATATCAAATAACCTCTTCTCACCGGCAAGTTTGAAATCATAATTGAGGTCTTTAATAGCCCAATATGCCTTATGTTCTAGTTCGAGAGGTAAGTGACATGCTTTTCCATAAACCATTTTATACGGAGACATACCCATAGGATTTTTATATGCAGTTCTATAGGCCCATAATGCATCATCAAGTTTCTTGGACCAATTCTTTCTAGATCTATTAATAGTCTTTTGCAAAATTAATTTGAGCTCTGTATTACTCAATTCTACTTGACGACTAGACTGTGGGTGATAAGGAGATGCAATTCTATGATTAACATCATACTTAGGAAGCATTTTACGGCAAGCACCATGAATAAAATGTGAACCACCATCAGTCATTAAATATCTAGGGACTCCAAACCTCAGAAAAATAACTTCCTTAAGCATCTTAATAGAAGTGTTATGATCAGCACTACTAGTTGGAATAGCTTCTACCCACTTAGTAACGTAATCAACAGCAACTAAAATATGTGTGTATCCATTAGAGGCAGGAAAAGGTCCCATATAATCAAAGCCCCAAACATCAAATGGTTCAATAACAAGTGAATAATTCATAGGCATTTCTTGACGTCTACTAATATTACCAATTCTTTGACATTCATCACAAGATAAGACAAACTTACGGGCATCCTTGAAGAGAGTAGGCTAATAAAAACCGGATTGCAATACCTTATGTGCAGTTCTATCTCCAGCGTGGTGTCCTCCATAAGCCTCGGAGTGACACTTGCGTAGGATCTGTTCCTGTTCATGCTTAGGTACACAACGTCTAATAACACCATCTACTCCTTCTTTATAAAGATGTGGGTCATCCCAAAAGTAATGTCTCAAATCATAGAAAAACTTTTTCTTTTGCTGGTATGTGAAACTAGGTGGTATAAATTTAGCAACGATATAATTAGCATAATCAGCATACCACGGAGTACTACGAGAAGCATTTATGACATTTAATTGTTCATCAGGAAAGCTATCATCAATAGGTAGTGGGTCATCAAGAACATTCTCTAACCTAGACAAGTTGTCTGCAATGGGTTCTCAGCTCCCTTTCTATCAACGATATGCAAATCAAATTCCTGTAGCAAGATAACCCATCTAATAAGTCTAGGTTTAGCATCTTTGTTTTCCATAAGATATTTAATAGCAGCATGATCCGTGTGAATAGTTACTTTAGAATCGACAATATAAGGTCTGAACTTATCACAAGCAAATACGACTGCTAAGAATTCTTTTTCAGTAGTTGCCTAATTTCTTTGAGCATTGTCTAGAGTTTTACTAGCATATTGAATAACATTTAATTTCTTATCAACTCTTTGCCCTAGAACAGCACCTACAGCAAAATCACTAGCATCACACATAATTTCAAAAGGTAAATTCCAAGCAGGTGGCTGAACGATAGGTGCAGAAATCAATGCTTTCTTGAGTATTTCAAATGCTTCTACACAATCATCATTGAAGACAAATGGTATATCTGTTTGTAATAAATTAGTTAGAGGCCGATAAATTTTTGAGAAGTTCTTAATGAACCTCCTATAAAAACCGGCGTGACCAAGGAAACTTCTTATACCTTTGATGTCCTTGGGACATGGCATCTTTTCAATAGCATCGACCTTGGCTTTATCAACCTCAATACCTCTTTCACAAACTTTATGCCCCAAGACAATACCTTCATTAACCATAAAGTGACACTTTTCCCCATTCAGGACAAGATTAATTTCTTCACATCTCTGCAAAACTCGATCAAGGTTGCTCAAGCAATCATCAAAAGAGGATCCATAGACGGAAAAATCGTCCATGACAATCTCACAAATCTTTTCACAAAAGTCAGAGAATATAGCCATCATGCATCTTGGAAAGGTAGCAGGTGCATTACATAAACCCAAAGGCATACGTCTATAAGCAAAAGTACCAAAAGGGCAAGTAAAAGTAGTCTTTGATTGATCATTGGTCGACACAGGTATTAGAGAGAAACCAGAATAACCATCTAGAAAGCAAAAATGTGTATGTTTGGATAATCTTTCTAGCATTTGATCGATAAAAGGTAGGGGGTAATGATCTTTTTTAGTAGCTTTATTTAATTTGTGGAAATCAATTACCATCCTATAACCCGTAATAATTATTTGCGGGATCAACTCATCTTTATCATTAGGAATGACGGTAATATCTCCCTTCATAGGGACACAATGGACAGGACTTACCCACTGACTATCAGCAACGGGATAAATTATACCTGCCTCAAGGAGCTTTAGTATTTCTTTTCTTACCACTTCCTTCATCTTAGGATTCAGCCGTCGTTGATGATCACGAACTGGTTTGGCATCTTCCTCCAAATTTATTTTATGTTGACATAGAGTGGGACTAATGCCCTTAAGATCATCAAGAGTATATCCAATAGCAGCACGGTGCTTCCTCAGAGTTTTCAATAATCTCCCTACTTCATGCTCTGAAAGGTTAGCACTAATAATAACAAGATATATCTTTTTCTCATCAAGATAAGCATATTTAAGAGTATCAGGTAACTGTTTGAGCTCAAACACGGGATCACCCTTGGGTGGAGGAGGATCCCCTAGGATTTCAACAGGCAAATTGTGTTTCAGGATGGGTTCCTTTTTAAAGAATACTTCATCTATTTCCCTTCTTTCATTCATAAACATATCATTTTCATGGTCTAGCAAATATTGTTCTAAAGTGTCACTAGGAGGTACGGCAATAGAAGCAAGACCAATTATTTCATCCTTACTAGGCAATTCTTCTTCACGGTGTTGTCTACGAAATTTAGAGAAATTAAACTCATGAGACATATCACCTAGACCAATAGTAACAACATCCTTTTCGCAGTCTATCTTAGCATTAACGGTGTTCAAGAAGGGTCTACCAAATATAATGGGACAAAAGCTATCTTGTGGGGAGCCAAGAACAAGAAAATCAGCAGGATATTTAGTTTTCCCACACAATACTTCAACATCTCTAACAATTCCCATTGGTGAAATAGTATCTCTATTGGCAAGTTTAATTGTAACATCAATATCTTCTAACTCAGCAGGTGCAATATCATGCTTAATTTCTTTGTATAAGTCAATAGGTATTGCACTAGCACTAGCACCCATATCACATAAGCCATGATAACAATGATCTCCTATTTTAACAGAAATAACAGCCATGCCTACCACAGGTCTATGTTTATCTTTAGCACAAGGTTTGGCAATTCTAGCAATTTCCTCACAGAAATAAATAACATGCCCATCAATATTATCAGCCAAGAGATCTTTAACAATAGAAACATTAGGTTCAACTTTGATTTGCTCAGGAGGTGTATAAGTTCTAATATTGCTTTTACAAACCACAGTTGAAGCTTTAGCATGATCCTTTATCCTAATAGGGAAGGGTGGTTTCTCAACATAAGAAGTAGGAACAATAGGATCATTATAAGTGATAGTCTTTTCTTCAACTTTAATAGGTGCAGCTACTTTTACTTCTATGGGAGGATGATATTTAAGCCACTTCTCCTTAGGGAGATCAACATAAGTAGCAAAAGATTCACAGAAAGAAGCTACTATCTCAGAGTAAAGTCCATATTTAGTGCTAAATTTACAGAAAACATCGGTATCCATAAAAGATTTAACACAATCAAACTTAGGTGTCATACCTGACTCCTTACCTTCATCGAGATCCCAATCTTTAGAGTTTCGTTTAATTCTTTCCAACAAGTCCCATTTGAATTCAATAGTCTTCATCATAAAAGAGCCAGCACAAGAAGTATCGAGCATGGTGCGATTGTTATCAGAATGCCGAGCATAAAAACTTTGAATAATTATTGCTCTTGGGAGCTCATGATTGGGGCATGAATATAACATTGATTTAAGCCTCCCCCAAGCTTGAGCGATGCTTTCTCCTTCGCGAGGCCAAAAATTATATATATAATTACGATCACGATGAACAAGATGCATAGGATAAAACTTCTGATGAAATTCCAATTTCAATCGTTTGTAGTTCCATGACCCCGTATCATCACATAGCCTATACCATGTCAATGCATCTCCCTTCAAAGATAAAGGGAAGACCTTCTTAATAAAATCACCGGGCACACCTGCAAGCTTAAATGATCCACAAACTTCATCCACATATATTAGGTGCTCATCAGGATGCTTTGTTCCATCTCCTGCAAAAGGATTAGCTAGCAGTTTTTCTAACATACCCGAAGGAATTTCAATGTAAACATTTTCATCTTCAGTAGGTTCAGTAGGTTGAGGAGCAACTCTTTGCTCTACTGGTCGGGGTGAAGATACCCCGAACAAGCCCCTCAGAGGATTACTTTCCATAGTAACAAGTGACAGTAAATTTCAGCACACTATATAAATTTTTCCTTACCAAATTCACCTACCAAAGGCGCTTCACTCCCCGGCAACGGCGCCAGAAAAGAGTCTTGATGACCCACAAGTATAGGGGATCTATCGTAGTCCTTTCGATAAGTAAGAGTGTTGAACCCAACGAGGAGCAGAAGGAAATGATAAGCGGTTTTCAGCAATGTATTCTCTGCAAGCACTAAAATAATAGGTAACAGATAGTTTTGTGATAGGATAATTTGTAACAAGCAACAAGTAACAAAAGTAAATAAAGTGCAGCAAGGTGGCCCAATCCTTTTTGTAGGAAAGGACAAGCCTGGACAAACTCTTATATAGAGAAAAGCGCTCCCGAGGACACATGGGAATTATCGTCAAGCTAGTTTTCATCACGTTCATATGATTCGCGTTTGGTACTTTGATAATTTGATATGTGGGTGGACCGGTGCTTGGGTGCTTCCCTTACTTGGACGAGCATCCCACTTATGATTAACCTCTATTGCAAGCATCCGCAACTACAACAAAAGTATTAAGGTAAACCTAACCATAGCATGAAACATATGGATCCAAATCAGCCCCTTACGAAGCAACAAATAAACTAGGGTTTAAGCTTCTGTCACTCTAGCAACCCATCATCTACTTATTACTTCCCAATGCCTTCCTCTAGGCCCAAATAATGGTGAAGTGTCATGTAGTCGACGTTCACATAACACCACTAGAGGATAGACAACATACATCTCATCAAAATATCGAACGAATACCAAATTCACATGACTACTAATAGCAAGACTTGTCCCATGTCCTCAGGAACAAACGTAACTACTCACAAAGCATATTCATGTTCATATTGAGTGGGGTATTAATATGCATATAGGATCTGAACATATGATATTCCACCAAATAAACCAACTAGCATCAATTACAAGGAGTAATCAACACTACTAGCAACCTACAGGTACCAATCCCAGACTTGGAGACAAGAATTAGATACAAGAGATGAACTAGGGTTTGAGAGAAGATGGTGCTGGTGAAGATGTTGATGGAGATCGCCCTCTGCCGATGAGAGGGGCGTTGGTGATGACGATGACGATGATTTCCCCCTCCCAGAGGGAAGTGTCCCCTGCAGAACAGCTCTGCCGGAGCCCTAGATTGGTTCCGCCAAGGTTCCCCCTCATGGCAGCGGAGTCTCGTCTCGAAAGCTTGCTTATGATTTTTCTTCGGACGAAATACTTCATATAGCAGAAGATGGCCATTGGAGGATCAACAGGGGGCCCACGAGGCAGGGGGCACGCCCAGGGGGGTAGGGCGCGCCCCCACCCTCGTGGACAAGTGGTGGCCCCCCCGACGTATTTCTTCCGCTCAGTATTTTTTATTATTTCCAAAAATAACTTTCGTGGAGTTTCAAGACTTTTGGAGTTGTGCAGAATAGGTCTCTAATATTTGCTCCTTTTCCAGCCCAGAATTCCAGCTGTCGGCATTCTCCCTCCTTATGTAAACCTTGTAAAATAAGAGAGAATAGGCATAAGTATTGTGACATAATGTGTAATAACAGCCCATAATGCAATAAATATTGATATAAAAGCATGATGTAAAATGGACGTATCACCCTGCGCCACTTCAGCTCCGGCTTGGCGCGGCGCGCCCTTGGCTTGGCGTTCCTCCCTGACCGCCACCAGCGCCGCGCTGGCGGAGTACGGGGTGGCGGCAAAGTAGAGTACCAGAGGCTCGAGAGGCCGTGGTGCCACCATCATCGGGGGGCTGGTAAGGTATCTCTTGAGGTCTTGGAAGGCCTAATCGGCCTCCGGGGTCCACTCGAACGGGCCTTTCTTCTTCATGAGCTTGAAGAAGGGTAAGGCGCACTCTCCCAGCTTGGAGATTAAACGCCCTAATGCGGTCACCCGCCCCGCTAGCTTTTGCATCTCTTTGAGGGTCTGTGGCGGGCTCATGTCCTCGATGGCCTTGATCTTCTCTGGGTTCGCCTCGATCCCTCTGTGGGACACGAGGAATCCCAGCAGCTTGCCGGAGGGGACACCAAACACGCACTTCTCCGGGTTAAGCCTCAAGTTCACCCGGCGTAGGCTCTCGAAGGTTTCCTCCAAATCTTGAATCAATGTCCTCGCCCCGCGAGACTTTACCACTATGTCATCAACGTAGGCCTCTGTGTTCCTCCCGAGCTGTCGCCCCAGGGCGATGTGCATCAACCGCTGGAAGGTGGCGCCTGCGTTGCGCAGCCCGAAGGGCATGCAGGTGTAGCAGTACACCCCACATGGTGTCAGGAAAGCTGTCTTCTCCACATCTTCCACCGCCATCTTAATCTGATGATACCCTGAGAACGCGTCGAGGAAGCACAGCAAGTCGCTCTCGGCGGTGGAGTCGACAATCTGGTCGATGCGCGGGAGCGGGAACGGATCTCGGGGGCAGGCTTTGTTAAGGTTGGTGAAGTCGACGCACATCCGCTCCTTCCCGCCTTTCTTTGGCACTACGACAGGGTTAGCCAGCCATTCGGGATATCGAACTTCTCGGGTGGCGCCTGCCGCCTCCAGCTTGCGTGTCTCTTGGATGATGAAGGCCTGCTTCTCAGTGGACTGACGTCGGGCTCGCTGTTTCACGGGGCGTATGTTGGGGCATACCCTTAGATGATGCTGGATCACCTCTCTTGGGACCCCTACCAGCTGATTGGGCTCCCACGCGAATATCTCCTTGTTCGCGCGCAAGAACCTCACCAAGGCTTCTTCTTGTCCCGGGTCAAGGCCGGCTCCTATGGTGAAGGTGGCCCCCGAAGACCCGTCCTCGTTGACCGGCACCTACTTGGTTTCCGCCTTGTCTTGGGTGAACAGCTGCTTCTTCTTGGTTGGCGCGGCCTCCTTGGCCTCGTGGGTACCGGCGCCAGCCGGCTGTGCTACTGCCACGGTCTTGAAGGCGAGCCTGAGCGCCGTCACGGCCTCCTTAGTGTCCCCCTTGATGGTGAGGACGCCCTTGCTTCCTGGCATCTTCATGAGGTGTTAGGCCAGATGGGTCGCCGCCATGAACTGAGAGAGAGCTGGGAACCCGAGGATGGCATTGTATGGGAGACCGATGCGGGCGATGTCGAAGTCCACCAGCTCAGTGCGGTAGTTGTCACGTGTGCCGAAGGTGACAAGGAGGCGGATCTGCCCTAGAGAGTGGGCAGCTCCGCCACCCACTCCCGAAAAGGGCTTGCTGAGGTTGAGCCGCTCAAGCGGCACGTGAAGAAGGCTGAAGGCTTCTACGAAGAGCAAGTTGAGGCCGGCACCGCCGTCGATGAGGGTCTTGGTGACGGCCACGTTGCAGACGGTGGGTGCGCAGAGCATTGGGAGCATGCCGGAGCCGGGGTGGTCTTCTGAGCCAACGATGAGGTCAGCCTCTAGGGCGGCCCAAACTGGCGGAGCCCCCGGGCGCTAGGAGGCGGCCCCGATCTGACAGAGGAACGGTTTGACGTGGCAATCTGACGGCGGTGCTTGAGAGCCGCCCAGCAGGGCCGCGACCGCATGGTGCGCTGGCACCGCGTAGCGATCGACAAAGAGGTCACGGAGTTCCCCCCAGGAAGTCACTGTGGATCCCGGGAGGTTGAGCATCCAGGAACGTGGCTCACCGGCAAGGGCCATGGGGAACCAGTTGGCCATGATCTTGTCGTTGCCTCCGGCTTTGAGGACAGCCTCCTCGTACGCCAGCAGGAACGGCGTCGGGTCTGCCGCGCCGTCGTAACGCGGCGGCATCTCGGGCTTGAACTTGGTCGGCCACCGCACTCGGCGCAGAGCGGGGGCCAGGGCTCGGTACCCAGATGCCCCGCAGCCGACGTCGGTCGCAGAGGTGGATGGCGGGGCACCCGCCATGGGAGCGAAGTGCGGCGGCAAGGGGCGCAGGTTGGTGGAGAGGAGCTCCGGCGCACCCCTACCTGGCGCGCCAAATGTCGGATGTGGGGTTCCGGCAAACCCTTAAGGTTCGAACACTGGGGTGCGCGCGAAGTCTTTCCCTCCTACCGATCTACGCCCTAGCACGCTAAGATCTCGCGGACGAACTCGCAACACAGAAAGACACAAGGTTTATACTGGTTCGGGCCACCGTTGTAGTGTGATACCCTACTCCAGTGTGGTGGTGGTGGATTGCCTCTAGGGCTGATGATGAACAGTACAAGGGAAGAACAGCCTCCTGAGGTTGAGGTGTTCTTGTGGCTAGGGTAGGCTCTCGATCGGGTTGGATCAAGCTAAGATTAGATTTCCCTACTATGGTGGCTAGCTCTACTTATATAGGCCCTGGTCCTCTTCCCAAATATCGAGCGGGAAGGGAGCCAACAACGGCGGGCAAATTTGAAGGGGGACAACTAGTACAAGCTATCTTGACAAAAGTGGTCTTCGCCTGCGAAAACCTCTGGTGGTGACGCCGTCTTGGGCTCCACGATGACCTCCATCTTGCTGTCCTCCTGGTCTTGGTCTCGTTGCACCAATATAGCAACCTTTGCCCGATGCCTCGGTACTCTTCTCCTGCGCTGGCCTCCTTAGCACCAAATTGGAAATAAGGACGCTGCGCGCGCTGGCGCCCGCCTGGTGCTCGCCTGGTGTCGTTCGTCATGGCTCAGGTCACGAGAGCCTCGTGAGGTTTGCCCCGCCTTGATATCTCCGCTCCTTGTGAGCCTGCCTGGCTAGGCCACTCCAAAGGAGGTCTTGCGTCGTCCGCCTCGCGAGGGTCTTGGATGCCTTGTTGATGAAGATGGGCCGTACGGCCTGCTGGCTTAGCCACGCCGTGGGCCGCAGGGAGGCAAGTCTGGGGACCCCCGTTCCCAGAACGTCGATAGGCAAGCAAATGGACTTCCCTTGTCATGAGTCTTGACAGGGTCAAATGGCCTGAGAAAATAAGAGGTTCCACCAAGATTGAGTTCATTTGGGCAAAGTTGCCAATGCAACTTTTGTAAACCCTAGAAATCAACAGAAATGGACTTTCCAAGATTTAGTCATGCAAATCTATTCTCCTTGATGCACCACTTAGTTTAGTGTCATCATTTGAGGTTCTGAACATGCCCACAAAAGTTGAGATCAAAAGGGGAAAGTTGCCAATGTAAAGTTGTTCATATTTGGTTCTGGACAGAGAGGGTTTTGGGGCACTTTGATCAAGATAATATTCTCTCCAACTTGTGCCATTTGGTATACATGAATAATTAGACCATTTGAGCATGTGCACCAAGTTTTAGAACATTTGGACATGTTTGGCAATGTAAAGTTGCTCAAACATCAAAATGGACAGAAATGGTTTTGAGGGGATTTAATGGGGTTATACTATTCTCCATGACATGAGACATGGCAAGATCATCAAACATGTCATAAGTGACATGCTAGAATTTTCTTGGAATTTTTGGGGAATATTTCCTTTGTAAATATTTCAAAAGCTTGAAATATCCAAAAAGGGTTTTTTGAGGGATTTGACCAATATTTTGAACATGACCATGTGTTGAAACTCTTATATATGGACAATATATGTCCACTGAGTTTCCCTAGGTTTTTCCCAAATATTTTTAAAGCATTAAAATAATTTTAACCTATTAAAGACCATTTTTGGCCTAAATAAAAATCTTTTAAATAAAATAGGAAAATAACTTTTAAAATTATATTTTTGTGGTTTTTGGTAGTCCTATACCTAATAGGAGTCAAACATACTCTTTGAAAGACTTTTCATACCCCAAATCAAGTACTTGTAGTGCAATCCTCAATTGAGGGGCTTTTGGAAAGCTAAATTTAGAAAATACTTTTTGGCCAAATTATTTTTGTAAGAAAATTCTATAATGTACTATACACATGGAATGATCATTGGTTCAAGAGTTTGGAGCAAGGAGATGAAGTATAGGAGTTGGAGGATTTGTTTGATTTTTAGAGCACTTGCAAACAACAGACAAAATCCAATCAAGGCAAGGTCCAAAACACTCAAAAGTTTTTTGTCAAACCACATTTTATCATGATTGTTAGCTTAAGTGTAGTGGCATGAAAATCAGGGTGTGACAGCTTGGTGGACTGCAGCTGGTCATAGGGCACTTGGAGGCGGTCGAACGTCTCGATGGACAGAACATTGAGCCCCGCACCGCCTTCGATGAGGGTCTTAGTGACGAGGATGTTGCTGATGACGGGTGAGCAGAGCATCGGGAGGGCACCGGCAGTTGCCGCCCACTTGAGCTGGTCGGACGAGCTGAAGGTGATGGTGCACTTGGACCACCTGAGCGGACGCGTAGCCTCGAGCTCGGGGAGAGCCGCATTCACCTCATGGGCAAACTACTTGAAGATGCGATGAGAGGCAGGGGTTTGAGCATCGCCTAGGATGCAGGCGATGGCACGAGGCTCCTCGAAGGCCCAAGCCCCCTCGCCCTAGTGGTGGTCCTCGTTCCTTGTTGGTGGTGGTGGCAGCGGAGGGAGGCCAACGTTGCCCTGAGGACGTTCCTCACGAGGCTGATCCCTCCACGGGCCCTCATGAGGCTGGCCCTGCCAGCATTCCCGCCGCTCCTGGCGGGGGCCGCGGTTGTCCCAGCGTCCTCCACTTCGACCTCCTCCGCGTCCGTAGCCTCGATTGTTCTGCTCGGGGCGACGACCGAGGTGCCCGTCGTGGATGGCCCTGAGCTCCTGACAGTCGTTGGTGTTGTGGCTGTGCACGTTGTGGAAGACGTAAAATGGGCGGCTGCCCTTGGATGACTCTGGGTGATCGTAGCCGCGCTTCATCTCTAGTCCGGCCGCGAGCACGGCCGGTCCCTTGGGCTTCACGTCCTTGGCTTTGGTCTTCTTGTCCTCTGAGTCAGCCCCCGGGATCTCTAGGACGGAGGGGCGACCCTCCTCAGCTCTCGCACACTATGTTGCCATGTTGAACATCTCTAGGTCCGTGCATAGGTCCTCGTGTATGGCGAGCTACTCCACCATCTTGACATCGCGGACGGCATCACTGAATGCCGAGATGATGGCCTCGTCGGATACCTTGGGGATCTTGAGGCGAACACTCTTGAAGTGCTGGATGTACTTGTGCAAGGTCTACCCTTGCTGCTGCTTGATGCACCGTAGGTCACCCACAGTTGGCGGCCGATCGCGGGTGCCTTGGAAGTTAGCGGCGAAAGGCTCTCGCATTTCGCCCCAGGAGGAGATCGATCCCATGGGCAGGTTGAGGAGCCACGAGCATGCGCCATCCTTGAGGGCCATGGGGAACCAGTTCGACATAACCTTCTCGTCACCGTTGGCCGCCTCGATGCTCACCTCGTAGAGCTGCAGGAACTTAGCAGGGTCGGGGGTGCCGTCATAGCGTGGAGGCAGGTCGGGCTTTAATTTCCCTGGCCGGATGACGTTGTGTAGCTCGGCAGTGAAGGCGCGGCACCCCGCTATGGTCACAGGAGCCCGTTGTGGAGGTGGAGCTTGATCCTGATGCTCGCGTGCCACCGCTGCAGGCGGCGCATGGTCTTGACATGGTGGTGCTGGGAGTGCATGAGCATCTTCTTGCGGCCGCTGGACCACCTGGCAGCTTTCTTTCTCATGCGTCGGTGCCCTGCGCGGTGGGTCACACCATGGGGCCTCGCGCCATGGCCCGAGGGTGACGTCTTGACGGGGAGGTGGAGGAGGTGCTCTATGGGCTACATCACCCGCAGCAGGCGGCGGGTGAGGCAGCGAGACAGACGGTGCAGGAGAGCCCCTGGCGGTGCTGACAAGCTCGGCATGCAGTCTAGCCAGTCTTCGTAGAGGTTGTCGAAGGGGCGATACCGCAGGAGCTAGCATGCCATGAGCAGTGCAGCCTGCGCGTCCGCCGGGACGCGACGAGCGTGGGATGATGAACCAGCCGGAGACAGCGACGGGGTGGCGGTGCACCCATCATGCCGCACGGAGGGGTGCAGCGACGAAGCTTGCTCTTCGTGCCCCACCGGGCCAGTAGAGGCGTTGGCGGCAGGCGATGGAGAATGACGGGGAGGCCCGCCAGCAGGCATCGTGTGGGCGACGCGGGTGGCGCGGGTGCCCCGATGCTCAGCACGGGCTCGACGGGTGTCAGGCATGGAAGCGGTGGAGCGGTGGCGAGTCGATCGGCGGAAGAGAGGCACCGACGCACCCCTACCTTGCGTGCCAAATGTCGGCTTTCGGGTTCCACAGACCCTTGTTAGGTTCGAAATATGGGGTGCGTGCGAAGAACTCATCCTCCCAGTCTGCCTGCTCGCTAATCTCACGGCCTAGCTCGACGAACTGAATGGAAAAGAGACACAGCAGTTTACCCATGTTCGGGCCACCTTGCGGTGTAAAATCCTACTCCTACTTTGTGGTGGATTGGCCTCGAGGGACTGACGATGAACTAGTACAATGGGAGAATGACCTCAGGAGGAGGGTGTTCTTGTGCTCGATGAGCTGGTGGGCGTGAAGATGATCTGAATGATCCGTTCCTATGTGGTGGCTAGGTCATATTTATAGTGGCCTTGGTCCTCTTCCCAAATGTAGGCAGGAAGGGATCCCACAATGGCCAAATTCGAAGGGGTACAGCTAGTACATGCTATCCTGACAAAACTAGTCTTCGCCTGCAAAAGCCTCTGGTCGTGACGCCGTGGTGGGCTCGGCGATGACCTCCGTCCTGCCGTCCTGGCGGTCTTCGTCTTGTTGCACCAGAATGGAAACCTTTGGCTGATTTCTTCGAACTCCATGCCTATGCTCGCCTCCTTAGCACCAAAGAGGAAACTTGGACACTGTACGCCACTGGCGCCTGCCTGGCCTTGGTTGTCATGGCTCACATCATCTAGACCTCACGAGGTGAGCCTTGCATAGAGATCTCCGCTCCTCGGGAGCCAGCCTGAGGAGGCCGCCCCTCGTGGAGGTCTTGATGTCATCCGCCTCACGAGGCTTGGCCCCTCACGAGGGTCTTGAGTTGTTTATGTTGAAGCTGGGCCGTACCAGGCCGTCGATGGAGCCACGCCGTGGGCCGCAACAGGCAAGTCTGGGTTCCCCCGTTCCCTCTCATGTTGTTTGACTTTTGAATACTTCTACTTTTTTATTATCGCTTAACATCCTTGCTTGCAGTCCCCCAGGCCAAGGAGCCTGAATTGCTGGAGAAAGTGGCTAACATAGGGATAGACGCCGCGGAAGAGGCCATCAGGACTGCTGCCACGGAGGTGCACGGGTATGCTGCTGGGAGTGTTCAGGAGCCCTCGATGGAGAAGGAGCAGACTCTTGATAGCGCACCAGGGGCAGGGGCGACGGTCAAGGAAAAAATTCCTCTTCAAACTATGGATCCCCTCCCCACATTTGAAACCGTGGTGGGGGCCTCGCCGCCACTTTCGAGCCAGATGGCACTGGTGCTTGCGTAGCCTGGTCTTGGAGCTCCCGGCTCGTCGGTAGCGACGAGCGCGGAACTTGATGTAGAGCTTCAATGCATTCTGGCGTCGCTGTACCAGGGGGTCAAAGAAGTGGACTCCATCGCCGTCGCCATGGATTTGTCCTTCATGGAGCCCATGGTGGCAGGCATCAAAGAGATGCGGGATCGACATCACCAAAAATGGCAGGAACTCAAAGAACAGCGCAAGTCCGCCAATCAGGTGGACCAGAGGTTGAAGGACAAGGGAATTGAGCTGTGCGACTGGCACGACAAGCAGTTACAGGTCCTCTTGAGGCAGCAGGAGACACTCTTGATGACAAGGGAAGATGTCATCGCTCGAGAGGCGCGCCTGGCCGACCGCAAGGCGCTCCTGGACGCCAAGGAGCAGAACATTGCTCTCCGGGAGGAGAAACTCGAAGCCACTCCCCGCGCCAAGGATGATGACCTGGAGGTCCTTGTTCAGCAGCGCACCAAAGAGCTGGAGGAAAAGCACAAGTACGCCCTGGATGCCCTTGCAGCCGACTTGCCGCTCAGCTGAAGAAGCTTCCGATGACCTTGCTATTGCTTCCACTGCTGAGGTGGATCTTGACCAGCAAGTGGCTAAAGTGACGTAAGAGCTTCCCGGGTGTTGGTGCAACAAACCCTGGGTCCGTTGCCCAGACTGTGCATGGTTACAAGAACAAGATCACATCACCAAGATTATATTGAACACAAGGGATCAGTTCTTCGAAGGACCAACGTGCAGATCAAGAGGACCAAGACTAGCCAGAGAGGCAAGATATCACTAAGAGAAAAACCTCCCTTGCTGGGCAGGCGAGCATGGCAAGGATGGAGTTACCCCCGGAAGCAAGATTTCGGATTGTCCCGGCAGGCCTGCCGGGGCTTACGGAGGGAAGCCACACCCCCGCACCACCTCATCATGACACACGTCGTCGATCAGTGTGGTGTAAAGCTCCAAAGTGACTAAGTGGCTGCTATTTGCCAGATGGCAGCTACTTCCTACAGAACATACCTCCAAGTGACACCCGTCCTGAGACGTGTCAAGCAAGCAGGCGCGAAGCTAGCAAAACAGCCCGGTAGGGCCTGCCGGGCAAGCTGTGATGTGACGTTGAGCGGCGCATTTAATGCGCTCTGTCAGCATGCAGAGTTAGGTATGATAGCACTGTTTGCTATCTAATCAGTGCGTAATGACTGATTTTCCACTGTGGTGGCCCCTTGATCTATAAAAGGAGGCCCATGGCAAACGGAGAAAGGGTTGGCCGATTCAGACCCTAACACACTCGTACGCGTGTTGTCATTCTGGCCCCGAGGCAACCCCTGCCGGGCAAATGTGCTGCGCTCACAACCATTTTTCCACCATCAATCCACCAAAGTAGGAGTAGGGGTTTATGCCTCGCGGCGGCCCGAACCTTGGTAAAAACTGCCCATGTGATCTCTACCGTGCTGTTCCACGCTCCTCCGCTCTTTGTGCAACGTGCTATCCCCCCGGCCGAACTAGAAAGGGGCTCTTGGTCCCATAGGTGGCCCTGGTTTCCCACGACATCTTTTGCGCGCCAGGTAGGGGGATCACTTGCGCGAACCCGAAAACGTGAGCAGTGCGTCATCTTCATCGCCATTTTCATCATTGACGGCTCCATCGACTATGGCACCCAACAAGAAGTCCGGTGCCGCAGCTCACCCGTCTGCCTCGAAGGCCCCGCCGCCCGCGGCCGCCGCCACCGCGGGGAATGTAGAGGCGCATGAGGATGTGGGCGCTGCAGGGGACGTGGTCGGCGCAGGCGGCGTTGTCACCACCTCCCTTGCGGCCGAAGCAGGAGCAAGTGGCACCGAAGAAGAGCAGCATCAGCAACATCCCACCGGTCATGCTCCATGAGGTACGAACGAAGGGGTTATTCTGTCTGTACCTCTTCTCCTCGCCGAAGGGCACAACCGCAGTGGTGGCACCTGGTCTGGGGCGAATCGCCACCCTCCAGCCGCCCCTGTCACGGGCGCGACCGCACTGCGCGTGCCTCCCCTGGTGCGGGCTGACCCAGCCACTGTGCTCAATGGAGCCGCTAGCCCTCAAGCGCCTCCACCGCGTGACTACACCATCCAAGCGGCTGGTTTGCAACAGCGAGGGCGCGACGCGGTCGCCGCCAGCACCTTAAGAAGTCGGGCGACGATGCGGTCTACGTCATCATCACGAATGCCAAGCACTGCTACGGAGGCCATGGCACGGGCCTAGCTGCTGTTGAGGTTCCTGCCAGCAGCTGATCAGATGGATGAGTGGAGAGCCACCATTCAGAGTCTGATTGGCTTCACTGAGGCTGGGATCTCACAGCAAGTCGGCCCGCTGCGGCCTCCCCAGACGATGACGGCAGCTCGTGCTGCTGGCCGTGCGAAAGGGGCCAGCCTCATAGTGCAGTCCCCACCATGGCAGTCAGCGTAGGAGCCACAAAATCAATAACCTGAGGATGTCTCGATGGCCTCTTCCAACCCTCAAGAACGTCAAGGCCAACGGCAAGCCCCGCAGGACAGGCGGAGGGAAGGCGCGCGCATCGCCGTCGAGCGACGCTGCGACGACCACCGCCGGACTAATGGGTGCGATGGCCCCGACGTCAATGAGCCCGCGCTCGAGGATGGCGGGTGCCTGCCTTTCGAGGTTGGGTTCCCTACCTTTACTCGTGAGCTACGGCAAGTCCATTGGCCGTCCACTCGCACGTTCAAGCCAGAGATACCCGAGAAGTATGATGGGAGACTGAACCCAGCAGAGTTCCCGAGCATCTATACATCCTCTGTACAGGCTATCGGGGAAGAGATGAGAAGGTGTTTGCCAACTACTTACCGTTGGCACTCAAGTCCAATGTGAGGTCTTGGCTAATGCAACTGCCGGAGAACTCCATTTCGACATGGGCTGACCTGTGCCATGAGTTCATTGGTGCGTTCACGGGTGGCCATCAAGAACCAGGATAGCCCAGCGACTTGTAGCTTCTCCAACAGAAAGATGGAGAGACTCTACGAAAGTATTTGCAAAGATTCAACAGAGTCCATAGAAATATCCCAGATATCCACCCGGCGGCTGTGATAGCTGCCTTCAAATCCAATGAGCGCAACCGCAGGATATGTTCCAAGATTAACGTTCGGTTGCCCAAGACTATGAAGGAGCTTTACACCTTGGTGGACAAATGCGCTCGAGTGGAGGAGGGTAGGAAACTCCCTGGAGAGGAAGATGGCATCGACATCGACTCAGAGGATGACGATGAGACCACCAGTCAGAAGAAGAAGAACAAGAAGCACAACAAGAGGCGCAAGGATAAGGCAGTAATGACCGTTGAAGGATCGGGCACGCCTAGTACCGGTAAGAAGGCTAAGGCCGAAGCCCCTGGCAAGGAAGCTGCCATGTGCACTGACTGCCGGGAGGCTACAGCTGCCGAGAAGGCTGGGAAAGGCGATGGGCCGTATTGAAAGATACATCAGACCAAAGGCCACGATCTCTAAGAGTATCATCAGGTTGAGCAGCTCGTCAAGAAGCATAGGGCTGAATATGAGAATCATGACAAGGAAAAAGGTCAGAATGGCACTGGCAGGAAGGGCCGAGGCGGTGAAGCAAATCGCCCCGGCAAGGCTCTTCAGAACTAAGGAAACCCCGCTAGGGGCCGAGAGAAGGAAGGTTGCAATGATGAGAGTAATGGAGGGGATGAAGAGGAAACCAGCGAGCAGGAATTCTAGAAGGCCACTGACGCCCTGTGCATTGACGGGGGTGTTTCTTTGCACTCCTCTCACCACCAACTTAAAATGTGGATGCATGAGGTCTATGTCATGGAGCCACCGGCAGCGTCTTGGAAGCCGCTCAAATGGTCACGCACGCCCATTATCTTTGACGAGGAGGACTATCCTGACCGCACCACCGCGGTAGGGTGGTTGCCGTTGTTTGTCTCACCGACTATTCACAACCTCAAAGTCACAAAGATGCTGGTTGACGGTGGGGCCGGGTTGAATCTGATTTCCCCAAAGGTTATTCGCAAGCTCCAGATAGCAGAGGAAGAACTAAAGGTGACGGGCACGTTTCAAGGAGCCAATCCCAGCAGGAGTCATCCTAAGGGAAAGATCACGTTGCCAGTGACATTTGGGGGAGAATTGAACTACCGAACTGAGAAGGTTGTGTTTGATGTGGTCGACCTCCCCCTTCCGTACAATGGGATCCTTGGACGCCCAGCTCTGGCAAAATTCACGGAGGCATCCCACTATGCCTACAACACTTTGAAGATGCCAGGGCCGGTAGGAGTAATTTCCATTCTATCAGACGAGAAAGACGCAATCATTTGCGTGGACAAGATGTACCGGGACACAGTCGCGACAGAGGCCGCGGCGGCAACATTCCCCGCCAAGGAAAACAAATGAATGAAGAACAACAGCAGGGACACCAGCAAGGAATCTGGGAAGCATACCTGTTCGGAGTACGCTACGCCTGTTGATGACTTGGCAGAGAGTTCCAATAGAAAGAGATCCAAGGCTGCCGCACCACCTAGGATAAAGGTCCCGGCAGGGCTGGCTGGCGTTGATGGTACCTTTACGACCAGCGCCACCCTTGATGAAAAATAGTAAAGCGCGCTCGTTGCCTTCCTCTGGGCGAATATTGATGTGTTTGCCTGGCAACCATCTGATATCCCCGGTGTTCCCAGGGAGGTAATCGAGCACATCTGCTCACATGGCTGACCCATCAAGCAGAAGGTTCGAAAGCAGGCCTTGGAGAGGCAGCAGTTCATTGCCGAAGAGATTAAGAAGCTTGAGGCAGCTGGTCTAGTCAGAGGAGTACTGCATCCGACATGGTTAACAGTGGTCGTACGCAAGGTGTCACGCCCACGATGCGGCTATATCTCCCACGTGTCGAGGCACAACTTAGAGGCATAACCGCATAGTGGTTTTGTCGCAAGAAGGGTCATCTTCACACAATCCCATGTAATGAACAAGAATGGGATAAAGAGTTGGCTTACAATTGCCACTTCACACAATACATGAATATAATTCATACATCATCCAAAATACAAACATATAGACCGACTACGGTCAAGATCCAGATGAAAATAAGATAACCCCAAATGCTAGATCCCTGATCGTCCCAACTGAGCTCCACTACTGATCATCAGGAAAAGACACATAGTAACGACCACGTTCCTCATCGAACTCCCACTTGAGATCGATCCCATCATCTGCACTGGCATCGTCGGCACCTGCAACTGTTTTGGTAGAATCTGTGAGTCACGAGGACTCAGCAATCTCACGCCCGCGAGATTAAGACTATTTAAGCTTATAGGAAAGGATGGTGTAATGAGGTGGAGCTGCAGCAGGCAATAAGCATATATGGTGGCTAACATACGCAAAAGAGAGCGAGAACAGAAGCAACGAAATGGTCGTCATCTAGCAATCACCAAGAAGTGATCCTGAACTCCTACTTATGTCATACATAACTCAGACCGTGTTCACTTCCCGGACTCCGCCGAGAAGAGACCATCACGGCTACACACGCAGTTGATGTGTTTTAATTGGGTCAAGTGACAAGTTCTCTACAACCGGACATTAACAAATTCCCATCTGCCTCATAACCGCGGGCACGGCTTTCGAAAGATAATACCCTGCAGGGGTGTCCCAACTTAGCCCATCATAAGCTCTCACGGTCAACGAAGGATAAACCTTCTGCCGGAAAGACCCGATCAGTCTCGGGATCCCGGTTTACAAGACATCTCGACAATGGTAAAACAAGACCAGCAAAGCCCCCGAATGTGCCGACAAATCCCGATAGGAGCTGTACATATCTCGTTCTTAGGGCACAACGGATGAGCCAGACGTCGGGTTGGCATAGACCCTGGTTGCCCAGGGGGCGCCGGACATCGCTCGGTTTGGGCCAGCACTCGAAGGAGCACTGGTCCGGGGGTTAAAATAAAGATGACCCTTGGGCTCGCGAAAACCCGGGGGAAAAGGCTTAGGTGGCAAATGGTAAAACCAAGGTTGGGCCTTGCTGGAGGAGTTTTATTCAAGGCGAACTATCAAGGGGGTCCCATAAATCACCCGACCGCGTAAGGAACGCAAACTCAAGGAACATAATACCGGTATGACAGAAACTAGGGTGGCAAGAGTGGAACAAAACACCAGGCATAAGGCCGAGCCTTCCACCCTTTACCATATATATATATATATATATGCATTAATTAAATAAGAGATATTGTGATATCCCAACATATCCATGTTCCATCATGGAACAAACTTCGACTTCACCTGCAACTAGCAACGCTATAAGAGGGGCTGAGCAAAAGCGGTAACTTAGCCAAACAACGGTTTGCTAGGAAAGGATGGTTAGAGGCTGACATGGCAATATGGGAGGCATGATATAGCAAGTGATAGGTAGCGCAGCATGGCAATAGAGCGAACAACTAGCAAAGCAAAGATAGAAGTGATTTCGAGGGGTGGTCATCTTGCCTGCAAGGTTCTCAGAGTTGTCGAAAGCTTGATCCTCGTAAGCGTACTCGACAGGTCCCTCGTTCACGAACTCGTCTCCCGGCTCTACCCAAGACAAGAACACAACCAACGGAACCACAATCAATCACGAGAAATGCACAAGCAACATGATGCAAAACATGTATGATATGCAAGATATGATATGCGATGCATATGCGTGCTCCGGAAGGAAAATGATGAACAAGGCAGTAACTTGGCAAACCAAGCATGCCACTGGAAAGTTGAGATGATTTCGGTCGAAATCGATATAAAGATCACCGGAAACGGATGCACGGTTTGCAAATGGCAAGCAAAACAAGAATGACACGAATATGTGATTAACAGCATGTTAGCACTTAAAATGGCACAAGCAACAATGCTAAAGCACTCCAACATAGCAACAAAGCATATGGCAGTAATCTAAAGGAGATGCTTGACAAAAGATGGACACTAAGCTATGGCTAGTTCACAACATAACAAGCTCAAACAAGCATGGCAAAAGTGCAAACGGTAACAGGTTCACAGACTTGGTGAAATTACTGGATATCGCAGAAAACAGCATCAGGTAGCAATGTTCAGAGCATGAAGTCAACATGCTACAAGAACTTAACATGGCAAGATAAGGCATGCCAGTATTTTAATAAATGCATATGACAAAAGTCCCTTACTGACCATAAGCCAAAAAGGACCAGAAGATATGATGGCAAGCATGTAAACATAGCAAGTTCCGTTAACAGGTTTCAGACTTGGCAGAAAACAGAGCATGGCAGAAATAATAATATGAGGGCATCTTGGTGAGCTTGATGCACTGACCACAAAGCAATGCATGACAAAAAAAGCATACCTACAGCAATATGGCATGTTTAGGAAGCCATCCATGGCAAGAGAAAATACATATCATGTATGGATCAACTACAAGAAGCTTGGCAAAATTGCATATCATGTTAAGAATCTGCCAGAAATATTTTATAGCAAAACTAGAGCAAGATTGAGTCATGCTATGGCACTCTATAATTGCAAACAAAGGCAGGAATGGATCAATCACAACAATATCTACAAAACATCCTTACTGAACATCTTCAAAATATGCATGGATCTCTCTGTAGCATCAAATTTACATGACAACAAAATAAGAGCAGACAAAGACGGAGAAATCACCAAGTCCCTGAAATCAGAAACATTACGGGGCCTAGTTTGCATGCTTGTGCTAGTCGCCACAGAGATCACCAAAATACATGGCATACACCCTTGGAAAGATGGCATGGCATACAACAAAACACATGTAGAGCTCGTGCCCATAAGATGCACAGATTAAATGATACGAAATAACAAATCTCCAAGTTCTGATAAGAACCAGCAGATAACAGCAACTAGCCCTCTTGCAACAGAGATTTGGGCATCAAGATGACCTCTAATGAACATGGTGCAATTGAACAAAATGAAGCGCATCACGAGATGAACAATTAGACATATTACACGCATGAAACGGAGCTATTCACAGCGAGTTATGCAATGAAGAACAAGTGCACATAATGTAGAATGCAAAAGACTTGGCAGAAAAACTGGGGGAGAAGTCAACCAGATCTAGGGTTGCAATGGCCCGCGAACCGAGGCGGTCGGGATCTCGCCGGAGACGGCGCGCGCGGTGGCCGGAGTGGAGGAGAAGGGCGCCGGCGGGGACGGGGAGGGCCACGGCGGCGATGGGCGGCGCCCGCGGGCACGGCGGCGCGGCGGCGAACGGTGTCGGGCGGCGCGGCAGGTCGGCGGCGGGGTGGCGGTGCCGGCCGGAGGGAGGCGGCGAGCGGCGGAAGGCACGGCGGCAGGCGGCCGCGGCGGCGCGCGCCGGCGGGGAGGCGCGCGGCGGCTCGGGCCCGGGAGGGCTCGCCCCGGGCCGAGCGGGCTTCGGCGGCGGCGGCGACCGGGTTGCCACGTGGCAGCACGGGAGTGGCTGGGCACGGCGGCGGGATCCGTCCGGCAGCGGCGGACGCGTCCAGCCGCGGAGAGGACGAATTTTTAGGGTTTATCTGCGAACGTTTACGGGAGGGGAAGGAGTTTTATAGGTAGAGGGAGCTAGGAGAGTCCAAATGAGGTGCGGTTTTCGCCCACAGGATCGTGATCGAACTACCTAAAACATGGAAGAGAGTTTGGTGGGTTTTGGGCTGGTTTTTAGTGGGGGTTTTGCTGCACACACAAATAGACTTTGCGGATGCCCGGTTAACCGTTGGAGTACCAAACGACCTCCAAATGGAACGAAACTTGACCGGTGGTCTCCCGGTGGTATACTAGGGCCACTTGACAAGCCTCGGTCCATTCCGAGAATGTTTGACACCCGCACACGAAAGAAAACAAGAGGGTTGCACCGGAGGAGATGGGAGCGCCGGATTGCAAAACGGACAATGGGGAAAATGCTCGGATGCAAGAGACGAACACGTATGCAAATGCAATGCACATGATGACATGATATGATATGCATGACATGAACAAAATACAAAACGACAAACAAAAGCCGACCATGAAGGGAATATCATAACACCTAGCCAAAAATGGCAAGAGTTGGAGTTACAAATATGGAAAGTTACATCCGGGGTGTTACACAAGGCTAACGGAAAATGGAGGCTTTGCATAGATTTCACATATCTCAACAAGGCTTGCCCGAAGGACCCATTTCCCTTGCCGCGCATCGACCAGATTGTGGACTCCACTTCAAGTTGTGATTTGCTCTCTTTTCTGGATGCATACTCTGTATATCATCAGATCTTCATGTCCAAGGAAGACCAAGAGAAGACCTCATTCATCACCCCATGTGGTACGTACTCGTTCGTGCGTATGCCTTTTGGGTTGAAGAGTGTTGGGTCCACTTTTGCAAGAGAAGTCCAGATTGGTTTTGAACCACAGTTGCATAGAAACATTGAGGCTTACATGGATGATATTGTGGTCAAGACCAAGGACAGATCAACTCTCATCCAGGATTTGGAGGAGACATTTGCTAATTTGCGCAAGATCAACTTGAAGCTAAACCCGGAGAAGTGTGTGTTTGGTGTTCCCTCCGGCAAGCTACTTGGGTTCTTCGTGTCCCATCGTGGGATCGAAGCCAAGCCCGATAAGATCAAGGCTATCGAGTAGATCCAGGCACTAAGGGCAGTTAAAGATGTGAGGCGTATGACAGGGTGCGTTGCCGCACTTAGCAGATTCATCTCCAAGTCTGCCGAGCGCGCCTTGCCGTTGTTCAAAATTTTGAAGAAGGGAGGGCCCATGAAGTGGACCTCGGAAGCAGACGCAGCATTGCAAGATTTCAGGACCTACTTGTCCTCTGTGCCCACTTTGGTTGCTCCCAAACCACAAGAGTCATTGCTGCTATACTTAGCGGCAACCAATCAAGTGGTTAGTGTAACCCTAGTGGCACAGTGGGAAGTAGAAGAAACAGGGAGTGAGCAAAGCCCAGCAGGACCGAATGAGGATCAGGACAAAGAGGAGGATGCCATCAGGGACAACCCCAAGGATGGGGCAAGGAAGAAAGTTTTGCAGTGCCCAGTGTACTTCCTCAGCTCCCTGTTATAGGGGACTAGATCGAGGTACTCAGGTGTGCAAAAGATGATTTTTTGCCTCATCATGGCCTCAAGGAAACTGCGCCACTACTTCCAAGCGCATGAGATCAAGGTTGTCACCCACTTTCCGTTGCAAAGTATACTTCGGAACCCTGAGGCTACCGGTAGAATAGTGGAGTGGGCTTTGGAGTTATCCAGCTTCGGCCAAAAATTTGAGAGCACATCAACAATTAAGAGCAGGGCATTGGCAGATTTTATTACAGAATGGACGCCAACCCCTGATGAAGAAGTGCTGGAAACAGTTACCCCCGGCAAGGAAGCACCCCAAGAATGGATAATGCATTTCGATGGTGCATTCTCCCTGCAAGGTGCAGGGGCTGGTGTGCTTCTCGTTGCTACCACTGGAGAACACCTGAAGTACGTCGTCCAGATGCATTTTCCCCGGGAGGAGGCAACCAACAATACAGTAGAGTATTAAGGGCTTCTTGCTGGGCTCAAGATTGCCATAGAATTGGGTATCAAGAAACTGATCATTCGAGGAGACAACTTGTGGTGAGACAAGTCAACAAAGATTCCCAAAGTCCATTGATGGAGGCATACGTTGAGGAAGTGAGAAGATTGGAGGAGCGCTTTGACGGATTGCAAACAGAGCACGTACCCTGTGCGGAAAATAGCATAACTCATCATCTGTCAAAGTGTGATGCGTAAAAACTTCCTGCAGAACCAGGAACTTTTGTTCTCCATCTTGCTCAGCCCTCCGTATCACCGGCAACAATGGTCGAAAAGATGAGTAAATTGGACTCCGGTAAGCCTCTCCCGGTAGAGCCTCCAGGGGCTCCTGGTAGGGACCCTGCCGGAAACAACTCCCCATTGATTGCTGGGCTACACCCACCTGCCGGCCACTGGTCCCCACGGTCGAGGAACGCACTCCAGCAGTTGGGGAGGTGCCGCTAGTACTTGTTGCCGAGCCCCAGGCTCCAACTTGGGCGAGGCACATAGTCCATTTCCTCCAAACTCGAGAACATCCCGATGAGCAAGAGGAAGCTGAAAGAGTAGCCCAGAGGGCCAGTATGTATCAGTTTGTCGATGATACTCTATATAGGAGGATGCCCAATGGTGTGAAATTGAAGTGCAATTGCCGGGAAGAAGGAAAGGGACTGCTAGCAGAAATACACAAAGGCATGTGCGGTCCCACATTGGATCAAGGGAATTAGTTGGGAAAGCATTCCAACAAGGATTCTATTGGCCCACAGCCCTCCAAGATGCGGGCGAGCTAGTCACCAAGTGTGAAGCCTGCCAGCTCCATTCCAAGAACATCCATCTGCCTGCACAAGCTCTTCAGACAATCCCTTTGTCATGGCCATTTTCGGACTGGGGGCTCGATATCCTCGGCCCTTTCCCCTGAATTGCCGGGGGCTTTGAATTCTTGTTCGTTGCCATTGACAAGTTTACAAAGTGGCCAGAAGTAGATGCCGTGAGAAAGGTGACTGCGGGAGTCCTAGATTAGGGGGTCCTCAGGTGTCCGGTCTATTCGTTATGGGCCGGACTAATGGGCCATGAAGAAAAGCAGAAGGCTATCCCCCGTGTCCGGGTAGGACTCATATGTGCGTAGAATGGCAAGTTTGGTGTCCGGGTGTAATGTTTCCTTCCTATGCAAGCCGACTCTGCACAACCTTAGGTCACTCTGGTGTGTATATAAACCGGAGGGTTTAGTCTATAGAGGCTATCAGAATAATCATAGGCTAGATGGCTAGGGTTTAGCCATTACGATCTCAAGGTATATCAACTCTTGTAACCCCTATACTCTTCGAATACAATCACTATTGCAGGATGCTATTAACGCGACAGTACGATCAGAGACCCTTTGACGAAACTGTGTGCGATGCAAAAATCACAAACAGTGCTGTAAAAAGGTCAAAAAAGGTGCAAAACGTTTGTGATGGAGGATGCATCAAACATGGTTCAGATTTTAGTTGCGTGTGCGATGCAGGGCATACAGTTCAGTTCAATTAACTTTTTGCGATGAGGAGGAACAAAAGAAACGGGCAGTCAGATGAAGGTGTGTGCGATATACAACATATAGTTCACTTAGATGAACTGTTTGTGATTAGGCAACACAAAAGAAATAGTTAGTCATATCAAGGTGCGTGCGATATACGGCATGCAGTTCGCCCGGATGAACTGTTTGCGTTGAGACAAGAGAACAGAAACAGTTCAACTTAACAAGATGTGTGTGATACGCGGCAAACAGGTCTGTAACCAGAAACGTGTGCGAAGACCGATAGCAACACAGACAATTGCTGCTAACAAGCCGTGTGTGTTGTGAGCAAACGATTGCTGGTATACAATTGTGAGTGATTGATGAAAACATCACCGACGGGTTCCATTGTTTAGTCCGTGTGCGATGTGATATTCTTTGTCCGCACAACATCTACGCTTTGTCTATAGAGCATCAACATATATACATAAAAAGACAGCATTGCATAACCAAATTAAGCATACAATTACACAAGTGACTACACACATAACATTTCCACACACCAATAAAACTAAGCAATTACTTGCATACTAAACTAGGAGAAATGAGGATCTAATCAACTACTTATTGTTGCGACGACGCTTGCCATTGCTCTGCTTCCCGCTGAATCCCTGGCCGTTTTGGGGAAGGAGGCACCTCCTCATGTCAACGATCTGCCTGTACATGTCGTAGCTCGTGTACGCCTCCTTGGCCGCATACACGACATGAGCTTTGTCGAGTTTCTCCAGCCAGGCCGAGTGCCAGGCACGCTTGTCCTTGTTGCACGAGTCCTTCTTGTCTCTATAGTAGGGGTCGATGATGGCCTCGGCGAGGTGAACTAGTGAGTCCTTCTCATGCTCCTTGCCACCCCAGATTTTGTAATGGCCCTGGATGTCGACAAGATTCTGGCAGGCGATGCCCGAATTCTCGAGCGCCTTTACATCGTGGTGATGTCCACCGTAGCGAACATGAAGTGGGGGTTGTTAACAAACCTGGCGAAACACTCGCAAGGCCTTGTGGCCAGGCAGTAGTGGTAGACGAGGACGTGGTGGCGTACGCCCATCGGGGCGACGACGACCTTGGGACGAGTCCCGGCATGAGCACGGGTGTACTCAAGGTCGAACCCGACCACCTTGTACTTCTCCTCGGCAAGAAACGGCTCCATGATGTGGATGGAGTGCTCCACCCAAACCGGGTCCTTAGTGTACACCACCGAGAGGTCCATGAACCTTCTGTGGGTGTCTACCATGGCACGCATGGTGAATTGCTGCTCGTCGTCGGTAGCCGCTCGGAGCGCCATTAGAGCCAAGCAGGATACCCTCTAAGAATTTCTCGTGGTGGGTGTGCTTCTTGCAATGGTGGGGCACGATCGAAAGGTTGAAGAGACACAAGGGTTAAATGGCCGCTGTAATAAATGGGGCCGGCCGGCCTGCAATCGTCACGTCTTGTCATGACATTCATAGCGGAGGATTCCAGTGCACACTTGACAACACCGCACTGCACGTGTGGGCTCGAAGAGGTGCCAAATGTATCGTCGTTGAGCCTATTCCCGCGCTACCGCGCTGTTTACCGCGAGCTTCCCGCCCGACTAGTTTGGCCACGCGTCGGCTAGAAGAGCGACAAATCATGGGTGTTTATTGGCAAAAGGGTTTGTAAAAACGAAGTTTGTGGAATGACTTCGGTCATAATTTTACCCGTGGGTGATGAGGTCAAAGTTACACAAAAGGGTGATGATGGACACTCGAGTGCGATAATTAATTCTGCGCTCTATAGTGCACACGGTGGAAGAAACCAACTGGGTGCAATAATGTCGAAGATCACAGTCGAGTTAGCTATACATATCGTGTGCTGTGAGATCGACAAGGTAAATAGATTCGAGAATGGTTAATAAAATCTGAGACCATTGCATATTAAGGTCAAAATAGTGCTAGCAATATACGAGTCTCATACGATGCCATTTCAACGATTATACCGCAAAAGCTCAAAATATTACAAGGTTCAAATTCCAGAGTTATATGGCTCAAATTCGAAGATTACAAGGTTCAAACTGATATTATTAGAAATGAAATTCAGCTCATCAGCTGCAAACGCTCGCGCTGATCCGCCGAACATGAATATCAGAGAGGTTCAAACTAATATACCACTTCTAAGTCTGGTTTCGAAACCTCACAATTTTTGCAAAGGGGTCAGCCACTGAGAAGTCATGTATGGGGTTGACACGATGACTACCGATTTCTCTCTCATCTGAAGTTCCAAAATGAAATTCAGCATTTTTGGAGCCTATTCCGTTTTGCCGCAGGCACCAACGCTGATCAACAAACAATTCGTTTTTGCGAAATAAATGTAGGGAAAACCTCATTTCCTTCAGCACCCTTGCTCTGAGAACAAAGAACCTGGCGAATATAATCTCCGGTAAGGTCCCTCGGTAGGAGTTCAAAGTAATTTCTGAGAGATGCAGATCTAGACATTCGACATGATTGTTATATTGTATCACATTATCCACCACTGGGCCTAATCTTATCTGCAAAAGAAGAAAACGTGTTAGTGCCTACATGCAGTTTTGAACATTACAACAGGCCTATTTGGTCTGCAAGATTTGTAAAATACACTAACATGCCATCTTCGATCTGGCATGATTAACATGGGCATTTGATTACATTCTAGAAAAATGTAGCGTTCTTCACAAGAGGTTGGAGTGGATGAAAAGTTCCCTAAGAAAACGAGTACAGATGACAAAGGATAAATGCTTATTGATTGTAACCATATGGATCAAGCAACCAATATGGGGGGGGACATGTATGTACTAAAATCCTCCAAAAGAATATTTCAGAAATCATAGTACATTGTCATTGTAAACTTGGAAAAAGGTGTCACAAATTGAAATCCCTTATGGTTAACATTTAACAGGAAAGGAACATCACCTCAATATATAGCTTCTTCAGGCACGGAAAGCATCTCAGGAAACTGACAACTTGCTCCAGGTTGGGCCGATAGATTCTAGTGCCAAGACCTTCACTGTGCGCGGTTTCGGGGTTAAGCTTGTCGGAATCATTTTCTGAGTGACAGAAGAACAAACATCTTCAAAAATAGAAATAATGTTAATTTGTAGAATGAGAGGTAGAAGGCGGCCGTTGTACCTGAACGGTGTGGATCCAATAACAAGTTCGGAGTATTTGTCACACGAGTAGCCCACCACAGTCAATTTCCGCACATAAATGGCATTGATTCTTGTTGGACCTTCTTGATCAACTACAAGTAATCTCTCAAGTGTAGGTGCGTCCTCAATGACCATACTGTGGTACACATCTTGTGATGTCTTCCTGCCGCACCAGCAACACACATAAATAGTCCGGAGAGTCATGGAGGTGATGTGGAAGGTACTCAACCCATTGATCGCCACAAGACGAAGGTACCCGAGTGCGGTACAGCCACGGAGCAGGCGCTCCATGTCACCGTTTGAGAGGCAGACGGCAACGAGCTCAAGGTGCTTCAGTCGTGGTAGGATAAGAGCAGGCGCGTCATTAAAGGGGGATGGCAGTTCCTGAACTTGGCGACGCGCAGCGTGGGCGTGAGGCATAGTGCGGACGTTGGCAGCGACCGCATATGCCCGTCATCAAAAGTGAGCTCCCCGAGTTGATCTAGGGCGGGGGATGGGAACCAGTCATCAAGCTTGGCTCGGTCCTTGTCGTTGGAACAGAACTTGCCCATTCTAAGCCCTCTGGTTGGGCCAAGGTAACTGCCGAGGATCTTGGAGAATGCATCCAAGCTTTTGCGATAGCCATGGCAGAGCTCTTGGGTGTCGATGAGGTCGAGAGGGCTGGAGTTCCATAGGGGGCACCACCGCCGGGAAAGGACGGTTGTCCGTGCCCCATATTTGATTGGGAGGAGGGAGATGATGACTGTCAACATAGCTGCTGATGAAGTCTAGTCCTGCTGTAGTCACTTGCGGTTCTAGCTTGCCCCGCCTTCGCTTGTTGGCAGCCCCGTTCTCCACCTCCGGAGTCTCCTTGTCAGCGGCGCTTTCTGATAGAAATGGGAGTACAGGGAATATTTAGTTAAAACAGGGCAATAGAAAAGTGTATTGGTACCTAGAAGTTATTAGGTAGGAATATAGTAAGAAAAGGGAATAACAGTTGGTTGCTTAAATACTACACAATTCATTTGATATTGCTGGGTAAGTCAACATGCAGATAGTTGAAAAGAAAACTTACTTCGAACAAAGTCTTGACGGATGATATCGTCGGGGAAGTTACCATATATCTCATGACCAGGCCCTTTATGTGCAGTGCAATTATAGTGCCAGGTTTTAGTTCATAAAAATTAGAAATTTCTTTCGAAAAGCCAGTGCCAAAATAGGAGTCACCACGTTCATCAAGTCTTACAGTAGTAACGATTGTAAATCCATGGTTTGTGTGCAGTATGACATCCCTGCAGTCTTGATTTATGTAAAGGGAAAGATTGTGCACTCTAGATTCTGTTGCATAGCAAGGGACGCGCTACAGAAAATGGTAGGATTATTAAAGAAAATATGGTAAAATGCAAATATGGGCCCAAATTGAAAGAACTGTACAACAGCGGAAATCGAAGGACAAAAATTTATAATTAAACAGATAGGGTAAACATGATGTCATGGAAATATTAGAGTAATCAAAAGAACAATACATCATTAATTTTCCTAATATAGAAAGAAGAGGGGAAAAATCCCCTTTGACGTATATGGTGCATGTGGCACCTTTTATCCAATTGTAGTAATATTTAGAATATGTTCACGAAAGTAGGCCATGCGAGCCGATTTAGGGTGAGATTGAACATACTGCGGATCCTCAAGTCATCTTGTACGATGAGATGGAATGTCTGGCGGAGGCCGCAAGGTCCTGATGTATCCGCGCACTATACACTCTATGAACAGAAGAAAACCCTCAATCAACTCGAATAAAAATGAATTCACAGCGATTTCGGCTGGGTGATTAAAGGAGGCAAATGAACTGGGTTAAGATGTGAGATAATATCTCATTAAATTAGTTACCTTGTTGTCCATGAGAAAGAACCCTCAGTATGGCAGATTCCCCAACCGAGCATAGCTGGGTCGACTGTGAGCAGCGTCGAGAAAGTCGATGGCGATAGGCGGCGGCAAGCGGAAGTGGTTAAATGTGGTGGGCTTTGCCGGCAGCCTAGCGGTGGCGGCAGGAGTCGAGCTAAGTGTTTACCGCCGCGATAGGCAGTGCCATGCATAGACGCGGAGGAGCTTGTGCAGGTGTGAATGGGGACCGGAGGGGGTGGCGGGCGGGGTGAGGGTTTTTGTGAAATGGGGATGGTGAGGGTTTTCTTTTTTCTTTTTTGAATTGGGTGGTGAGGATTTTCGGTCCCACAAAGAATTTTGGAGGCGACGGTTTTCTAGAGCCAACCGTGTGTGATTGACGCAACAGGCAAAATGAAAGTCATTGCACACGGTTCCAATTTTGGGAACCATGTGTGATTGATGTACTACCTCCGTCCTGGTTTATTGGTCCCCTTTGTAATTTTTACCAAATTTTGACCAAATATTAAACTAAGAAATGTTTATGTATGTCACAAAAAATTATATCATTGAACACTATGCTCAAATACCCATCCAACGATATAATTCTTGCTGACCTTCACTAACAGTTTGTCAGTTAAACCTTTGGTCAAAATTTAACACAAATTACAAAGGGGACCAATAAACCAAGACGGTGGTAGATTCCTTCAACCGAACTGATTTCATCCATATCCCACAGTTAGACATAAGTAAACATAGATTAAACATACTCCGACATAGATACTAAGCGTACACGTACACAAGCATAGTTCAACCATAAGTAGTTAGTTCAACCGTCATTAAGCATACTCAAGCGTACGTAGTTCGATCCCACATCTCATCTCACATGCTGGCATGATCCTGAAGCTTCTCCAGGTAATCGTCCTACGCGCCGTGCGCCACCCTGCGAGAATACTTCTGCTTGAAGGAGCCAACAACCCGTCCTCTTGCATGCGCCAGAACGCTTAGATACGCGTCATGAAGCTTATGGTTGCAAAATGGGCATCGATAGCCGCCGTTCCAGGTCCTAATACGCCTGTTATGCATTCCTGCATAAGGCTCCCTCAGGATTTGCCTCTTGTACCTCCTCTCGCCATCTTCATCCTCGCTGTCCATATCGTCAGACAGCACCTATACAAATAGTAAAGCAAAACTAGCATCAAATCAATCACTACAGGAATCAACTATTTTGCCGTCTGCCACGGCGGACGGCAAAGGCATGAACGGCGGACGCAAAGACCTTTGCCGTCAGCCGCGGATGGCAAAAGGCTCCGGCAAAGGAGGCTACAGTAAACAGCTACTTTGCCGTCTGCTTCCTGGCGGCTGACGGCAAAGGCCCTTTGGCGTCTGCCGCGGACGGCAAAGAGAGCGGACGGCAATAATTGCGCTGTCAGTCCGTTAAGTGGCTAACGGTAGGCCTTTGCCGTCCGCCGCGGACGGCAAACTTTCTAGTGCCTTTGCCGTCCGCCGCTGACGGCGCTCGTGCTGACAGTTTGTTTGTGTTTTTTTTGCATGCACGCGGTCTACGTACGCCATTCAGAATTGTATAATACGAGGTGGGCATACCCTTCTTTCGTATGACCATTCTGCCCTTCTACGTTTTGTTTGGGGGGGGGGTCTACCGAAGCCAAATTACCTAAACAACACACTAAAAAAACTACTCGGCGTCGCTATCAATGAGGTCAATCACGGCCGGGCCGTTGCCCCCGTCATCGTCGCTGCTGGACCGGTTCGCGACGTCGTCCCAGTCCACTGGGACGTCGTCCGAATCCTCTTCCTCCTCCGCCGCCATCGCCTCGGCCGCCTGGATTGCGGCCGCAATCTCGAATGCTTCCTCGGCCTCCCGTGCCGTCGTCGCGGCGGCTTCTTCCGATGACCGCGCTAGGGCCGCGAGCAGTCCGGGCGTGTCCTCCGGGTCGCCGTCCTGTCGGAGCACCGCCACCTCCGGCGGGATCACGGCCTCGGCCGGGGCTGGTGGGGCGGGGCCAGGAGGCGGGATCACGGCCTCGGCCGCGCAGGCCGGAGGGCCCGGCTTCGCCTGTGATGTCGCCGACGGGGAGCCCACGGGCGGCGCGCTTGAAGGCGCCGATAACGTCGTTGAACCGCTTGCCCTTCCAAAATCGGCGGCGGTTCTTACGGTTGAACCGCCCACCGGGGTGCGCGCTCAGCTCGGCGTTCGTCGCCGGCGGGCCCTGCGTGGGGTAGCCGTCGACGGAGATCCTCCACGGCCGCGGCACCTTCGCCGCCGGCGGCACGAACAGCCCGAACCGGAAGAGATCTTCCGTCTGCCCTTGTGTCAGGCTCGAAGGCCAGACGCCGCCCGGTGCCGCGCCGTCGGAGTCCGAGTCGCTGGACGCCATCCCGCGCAGATCGGTGAAGAGAACACGCGTGTGAAGAGGGAGAGGAGGGATGGACGGGCGGTGTGACCAAACTCGCCGCGCAGGGCGGGTTTTATAGCGCCGGGAATTAATGCGCGGCAGGTGAGGCGCCGTGGAGGGGCGGAGCGGGGCATTAAACTGCGGCAGGGAGGCGCCGGGCCGCGGCAGCGGTGGCGTGCGGCAGGCGCGGGCGTGGCAGCGGTGGCGTGCGGCAGGCGCGGGCGCGGCAGTGCTGCCGTGCGGCAGCGGCGCGGTCTGGTGGCAGGCGAGGTGCTATCGGCCGGCAGCGGCGCGAGATGGGACGGGGCGGCGTGCGGAAGACGAGATCCCATGCAGCCGCGTTGATCGCGGGCGAGTGGATAGACCACGATGGTAGTCGTGTGCGCAGTGGCCGGCCGGGTCGGTTGGACTAATAAATATCTACGCGTGGGCAGGCGGGATGACCAGAAAACTAAACTAAACTAAATCTAAAACTAAACTAAAAGTAATCTAAACTAAAATACAGAAAAACAGATAAAAAAAGGAGAAGAGGGGTGGGGCTGACCTGCGGCAGGGGTGGGGCGCTCGCCGACGGAGGGGCGGCAGGGCGCTCGCCGACGGAGGTCGGCGGGGTGGCGCTCGCCGACGGAGGGGCGGCGGGGTGGCGCTCGCCGGGCGGAGGGGTGGGGGGCGACGGGGCGGAGGGGGCGACGGGGCGGAGGGGGCGACGGGGCGGAGGGGTGGGGGGCGACGGGGCGGAGGGGGCGACGGGGCGGAGGGGTGGGGGGCGACGGGGCGGCGGCGGGCGCCGGGTGGGGGGGCGACGGGTGCCGGGGCGACGGGGCGGCGGTGGCGGTGGGGTGGGATGTGGTGGCGGGGCGCGTCGGGGAGGAGAGAGAGGGGGAGAACAGAGAGTAACAGGCGGGGGGGGGGGGGGGTACGGGCCGTTAGGTACTCTCCTCTTTGCCGTCCGCCAGTCTTTGCCGTCCGCCTTTTTGCTAGCAGACGGCAAAGAGGTGGGGCGTTAAGTTTTTTCCAAACGGGCGGTGGGTGGGGGCCACCTCTCTCTTTGCCGTTTGCCAGCGGACGGCAAAGATTCTTTGCTGTCTGCCAGCGGACGGCAAAGAGCTCGCAGATGGCAAAGAGCTTCTTTGTCGTCTGCCATTTCTTTGCCGTCTGCTTTTAGGCAGCTGATGGCAAAGAGCTTCTTTGCCATCAGCTAGCAGACGACAAAGAGCTGGCAGATGGCAAATTAGATGATTCCAGTAGTGAATGATTACATGTCGTGAAGTAGGATTAGGAATTTATGGCTATTTATTTATACATATCCAGAGATTATGGTTTGATTTTTAAGCACAATCGTGTATGTACAGACCAATCTTGAAGAAAATAATAGCACAAACATATGTAGGACATTCAAAATCAATTGTCAAGTCCTGGCTAGGAATTATTAGCACGAACACTAACCCTAGTCGGATTACTAGCAGAAATCATTTGCACAGATGAAACAACTAATCACTTATCACTTGTACCATTCAAACAATCAATACACTACATGGATCTAACGAAACTTACTCAGATTTCATGGATTGGGAGAACATAACCATAGGATTTCTATTCCAAAAAGGGGGAGGCAGGAGTAAGCAGAGAAACCCTATGATCTATTTGACACATAAATGGGTATAGATGACTAACCAGCTGTCCATCGTCGTCGGAGTCGTCGCCGGAGTGGTCGTCGGAGTCATCGCCGGGGTTGTCACCAGAGTCGGTGTGGAACTCCGCCTCCGGCTATGGAAGCTCGACACCGTTGACGATGTCAGGGTGCAGAGATAACTCGCTGGCGGTGAGGGCAACCTCTGTCTCCATCTCCACGCCGTGCTCTGGTGCTTTAGCAGCCCCGGCGTCACCACTCCCTCCGATGGGGCGCTTCGGCGGCATCCTCATACACTGACGGCTTTGAGGACTGAGAGCGGCGTCGAGGATGCAAGTGGAGAGAGAGGATTGTGTGTGTGGCGAGGATGGGGGGTGCGGCCGCTCGGGCGCACCATTAATATGGAGTAGTGGTAGTTGTGGGAGAGAGGCAGGCGGCGGTCAAACCAATGGCTCGCCTCACGGTGAGCCTGCACACCGGACTGCTGGCATGCCTACGAAAGTTTCACACAACTACTCGAACGCCTCCCAATGACACTGCGTAGCGAGCACGCCTCCGTCAATTCACATACCTGCACGCACGCCTCCCGGTCTGCCTGCGTGGCGGACTGCTCGCATGTGTCCCGTCAACTCACGCCTGCTCGAACGGCACATATATTGTTCTTCTATTTGGATGATTAATGCTGCCGCTTTAATGCTTAACCCAAGCACGACACGTATCCATTGTTGGTCTAACGCTCACGGTTCGAATAAATAATCCATTTGGGATATTGGTTCCCAATTATTAATAATCTCCCATTTGTAATTAGATAAAGATTACATCAAAACTGGTCTCAAACTTGACAAAAAAGTACACCACTTTGTATAGGTGTCCATATGACAACATGATAAGTTTCATGAACTTCAAATATGTATTGGATGTACTAGAATTTAAAAATCAAGATTCTCAATGTTTGAAATTTGTTGCACGGGGAGTAAACATGCACCCAGTGAGACACATGTGTTTTTGCAATCCTTTTAGGTGCACCGTCACGTGTGCATGTAGCTCAAATTTGATTTTTGCACATTATACCCGTAGAAAATCAATCAATTAATGTACTAAAACGTCTTAATGATCTCTACGACTTTTTGAAATTAAAACGTCCCGTCCTTTGGTAACATATGTTCACCACGGGATAATTAATTTAACATGCATGAGAGTGGCGGGTGGCTCGTAGTACACTACGAGTTGTGAGCCACCTTGTGGGTTGGCCGTTTTGTTAGGCAGACCGGTGCCACATCAGAGTCGTGAATTCGTTATTTAAAACATTACACAACCCTTTCATACATACATGTTTTGGCCACATGCAGTCGATGGTTGTCCTACACGACACTCGATACTTGCGTGCGACGCTTTTTGTTGGCCCGCGAGGTCGTCGTTCATCACTTTGACGAACAGCCGACAGTGAAGTTAATTAGACCGGCAAGGTAGAATCTTTTTTGTTTGTGTTATGGTGGTATATAGTATGCGTCAAAGAGGTGGGAGGGTACTAGCATATATATTATACGTACGTGTCCGTGAACAAGTACACCTCACTCAGTGTCAGGACTTTTCGGTTTCCGAGGCACTTGCCACTTCAAAATTGTGAAATTGGCTATTCAAACATCACACAACACCTCTTTGGGCCACATGCATGCACACGGTGGTTATCCTAGCTAGGACACTCACATGTGACGCTTCCATTTGTGGGCCCATGAGGCCATCGTCGATGCATACATGCATCACTTTGACCTACATCGGGAGAGGTTAATTAATTTCACCATCGATGTGGATTCTTTTGGGTTGTACATATTATGGTAGGAGCATATAGTATGCAGTGAAGAGGGGCGAAGGGGACCATCATATGTAGTACGCTTCATGAACCTCGCTCTGTGTGGGTGCATGGTTTACGGTTTTTGAGGCATGTGGCACATCAAAGTTGTGCATTTCTGGTATTCAACATATATATGTTTGGCCCACATGCAAAGTGGTGGTGGTTGTCCACTCGCACCCACCTAAGCGGTTATCAGCGATATCGATGCTTTCCATCTATGGGACCACTTGGTCCATCACTACTTTTTGCCCTACAACAACAGAGGTTAATTTGACTTAGGAGGGGATTTTTTTTTGCTTGTAATACGGTATATATATATAGGTCATGCTTTGGGATGACATGCATGATACAGTTTGAGCACACACACATGCATGTGTACACATGAATCCCTCCCATCGAGTCGAAGTGGCTAGTACAACGACACGCCATGAACCGATCTCGCTCTGTGTGGGGAGCTAGTGTACGATTTTTGACGCATGCGCCACGTCAATGTTGTGAAATGGTATTCAAAAGTGCATGCACGCATCACCTCCATACATATGCATGTAGTGGTTGCCTTCGAATGGTACAACCCTCGTGTGGTTATCGGCGACAAGCCTATATATTCGTGGGCCCGCGTGGACATCCATGATCACCTTGACCGACAACAAGATAGGTTACCATGGCGGATTCTTCATTTGGTTTGTGTTATCGTAGTGTAGGTCATGGTGAGATTCAGACCTAATTAAGTTTGAGCGCATATACTATGCACGCATGCATGCATGAATCCCCGTTGTTGGCTTGAAGTGTGGTGTAACATACATATGCATTGTCAACCTAACCCTCACTCGGTGTGGGGATTTCTAGTTCGAAATCACGGTGCCACATCAAAGTTGTTCCATTGTTACTCAAAAACACACCTCTCCATACATATGTTTGGGCCACATGCATGCAGTGGTTGTCTTCGGGGACTAGCTACTTGCGTGATTATTGGCGAGCTAGCCCATCTCCGGGGCCGCATGGACGACCATCACTTTGACCAACAAAAAGAGAGAGGTTGCACGACGAAGGTGGATTATTCTTGGTCTGCTTTATGATCCATCTTGGTGAGATATGCCTCTCTGGCCTGCCGACTGAAAGTGTGTGTGTGTGGTGGGGGGGGCTGGTACATACTTGGCACTTTGCTAGGTGAACCTCGGTTGGGGGGCATGCATTCTTAGCTTAGGATTCCCTTTGTGCCGACACGAGGGGGGCTGCTAGCTACTTCGTACTTTTCTACATGAACCTCGGTTGGGGGGGCATGTATTCATAGCTTAGGATTCCCTTTGTGCCGACACGAGGGAGGTGGGGGGGCTGCTAGCTACTTCGCACTTTGCTAGGTGAACCTCTGTTGGGGGGCATGCATTCATAACTTAGGATTCCCTTCGTGCCGATACAAGGGATGGGGGCTGCTTGCTACTTTGAACTTTGCTAGGTGAACCTCCATTGGGGGGGGAGGGGGCATGCATTCATAGCTTAGGATTCCCTTCGTGCCAACACGAGGGGGGCAAGCAATACCGTGCGCTTTGCGAGATAGGTTCCACATCGAAGTTGCATTTCGTAATTGAAAATCAAACCACCATTTTTATACATAAATTTGGTCCACATGCAAGTGTGTTCGTTTTCTGACCCTCTCCCGTGTCATTTTTCGCCAAATTTATGAACATTAGCCAAGTCGGATGACGCAACACACACGGTTCACTCAAACTAACCGTGTGCATTGGGCTCCACGAGGCTTCCCCTCTCAAAAATATCTACCCGCTTGCAGCTTTTTTCTGTTTGATAACACACAGTTATTGTGTCTCGACCGTGTGTGTTTTTTCTTGTTCCCAATCCCACTTGCATCCCTCGAAAATATCTGCCCGGCTCGAGGATTTTTATGTTTCATAACACACGGTTGTTATCTCCGGACCGTGTGCAATGCACCATCATAAAAAAATTCAATAGTCCCTGCGGGGACCCCGACCCATAAGTCGTGATCACCGAATGCACGTGTACAGTGATCCCAGAGATCAATGGTCACTGAACACACAGAAGCTGAATAACAAGAGTCTTACATCCATACATACCATCTTACATAAATTATGACCATTATGGTCAAGTCTTTAGTATGACTTCGCAGCGGAAATCTTCGTCGAAAACATGGACCCATGCCATCTGCCTTAACCCTACAGGCATTTTGACTCGGAAGCGTCCTAGCTCGCGTGTTCGTCACCAAGGTACTCTTCATTATATCCTGTTCTTTCATACCTGGCCAATAAAATAACCCGTGGCAAGCCAATGAGTACTTTGAATGTACTTGCAAGCAATCCGTGTTTTGAAAACAAGGTACAACAATGCATGATATAGCACTAAGTAGGTCATTTTGCAGAAAGCTAGTTTTGAGTGCAATGAGATGTTCAACAACTTGTAACACATGCATCAGGAGAATTCAAGTTACCCTGAGAACAGGTTACAGATATCAGCATAAATAGAGTTGGAAACAATCCAACTCAATCATCATGTCAAGTCCTTTGACGGGACCCAGGTAGTTCTTACCACTTATCCAAACACTAGGTTCCGCAAACATTTGGACGTAGCCCAAGAGCGGTTGCCCAACTGTCCTTGACCGTGGACACGGCTATTTGAATAGTTTTACACTCTGCAAAGGTTGCACACTTTACCCACAAGATCCAGGGAACTTCCGTGTAAGCCGCTACCGTGTGGGGTGCGGGCGTTAAGTATCCCACCTAGGGAGTACGTTCGCAAGAATGAAACTCAAAGGAATTGACGGGGGCCCGCACAAGCGGTGGAGCATGTGGTTTAATTCGATGCAAAGTTGGTAGTAACCCCCGTGCCCAACATTTCACCTCTTAAAATTGTGGAGTCTCGCTCCCGTATTCATCACATACCACTGGCACGGGGTACCAACGTTGTGTCCGGTGCCCTGTGAAAATAGTCATGGCCGCCTATCCAAGCACGACCCTGTCCCGAGAGTGACCTTGTGTCACCCCCGTCACTAGTAATGCGGGCAACATGCTAGTATCGGCCTAGGTAATCAATAATGCCCTTTCCCATATAAGGGTAGACTGGTTGCGCATGTAAGGTTGGAATAACGGTCGCAACTTAAACCAATCCGTTTTTGAAAACAACACACACACACTTGCCTCTGTACACCACTTCGTCATCAAGTGGTTACCCAACTCATTATCTCCCTCGGGCATAAGTGGCACCCGACGGGGTTTTCAAAAAGTCTTTTGAAAATACTTTGTCTCCATCACCATGCATATTCATGTCCCTTTTTGCATAGCAACTACTTTAGCATCTTATCTACTCCCACCGGCATAACCCTCATAAGAAGGTAGGGTCATCCACAATGCAAGCTTCAACGAGGAAGTAACGGTGGAAAACCACCCCAAGTGGTCACCTCATCATCATGACTCCGATGCAAGCAATAAAAGTGCTATATGACATGCATAAAAAGGGTTTCATAGACATGGTCAAAGGGTTACTTTCCTGGTTCATCGGAGTCTTGAAATCTTCTGGTATTTCTCCAAGTACACCGTCTACTTCGTCAACTAACATCGGAGACAAACACAATAAGCAACACAACAAGGCAAAGGTAAAAGTGCTCTAAAAATATGAATTTGACTTTTCTGGGACATCTCTAGTTATATGAAAAATAACCAGAGTGGTTTCATTGGGAGTAGACCAGTGGATATTTTTGAGTATTTCAATATGATAGAATCATTGGATTTATGGATTTGCAAGAAGTGTACAAAAATATATTTTTGAAAAATGAGCAAAGGCACCCACTTAACAAATCATGATTTTAGAAGCATCTAGGAGTTGGTTTCACTCGATTTGGAGTTCAAATGAATTCCCTATGAATTTGCAAAGTTTACAAATATGAAGAAATGGCTCACTATATTGTGTGGCACAGAAAGTATTAATAAAAATGTTCATAACCTAAGTTAGGAACTCAGAAGCATCTAGAAATTTGAATCATGGCATTTGGATCAAAGATGATCTCTCTGTGATTTTCTAAAGTTCATCACAGAAATGGAAAATGGGATTTTATTTAATTTGTGTGAGGAAAGTTGTTCTGAAAAAATGTGCATGTTGCACGAAAAGGTAGATCATGATTTATGGAGTCACTAGAAATTTGAATTACAAGATTTGGAGTTCATTAGATTTATTTGTGGATTTACAAATTTTACAAAAAAGAAAAAGGAAAAGATTTCCCAAATGGGCTGGATCTAGGGCGGCAGCCGTGCGCACTGAGCGCGGAATAGCAATTGGGCCGGTCCAGCGGCTCGTCTGTGCGGCCAGAAGAGCTGACGTCGAAGGCGGCTTCACGGTGGTGCACCTTCGTGCGGGAGAGGCGGATCTAGCCGAAGCCGTTTCCACTTAAACGGTCGGGCCCGCCCACTAGGTTGCTGACGCGTGGGGCCCAGTGTCGGTGTCAGAACCGGCGGATCTCGGGTAGGGGGTCCCGAACTGTGCGTCTAAGGCGGATGGTAACAGGAGGCGGGGGACACAATGTTTACCCAGGTTCGGGCCCTCTCGATGGAGGTAATACCCTACTTCCTGCTTGATTGATCTTGATGATATGAGTATTACAAGAGTTGATCTACCACGAGATCGTAGAGGCTAAACCCTAGAAGCTAGCCTATGACTATGATTGTTGTTGTCCTACGGACTAAACCCTCCAGTTTATATAGACACCGGAGGGGGCTAGGGTTACACAGAGTCGGTTACAAGGAAGGAGATCTACATATACGAATTGGCAAGCTTGCCTTCCATGCAAAGCAGAATCCCATCCGGACACGGGATGAAGTCTTCAATCTTGTATCTTCATAGTCCAACAGTTTGGCCAAAGTATATAGTCTGGCAGTCCGAGGACCCCCTAATCCAGGACTCCCTCAGTAGCCCCTGAACCAGGCGTCAATGACGATGAGTCCAGCGCGCAGATTGTCTTCGGCATTGCAAGGCGGGTTCCTCCCCGAATACTCCATAGAAGATTTTGAACACAAGGATCGTGTCCGGCTCTGCAAAACAAATTCCACATACCACCGTAGACAAATCTAATCTGCTGACAAATTTCATAGTGTGACATCACGCCATGGCCCAGTCATTATTCGAACCGTTTTTCTCAACCAGCTACTACACATATTGTGAGGCGGTTTTCCTGGCACGTCTTGTCGAAGCAGAGATCGTTTCCCCTTATCACGGGATTCTCATCAATATGGGCGTGGGTAACCCAACCGCGCTATCAATCACGACGCTTGGGGAATAAGCGAGTTTACCAGGCAAGTGGGGAGGCGCACTGTTTCTACCGCCCTTATAAAGGGACAAGGACTCCTCTTTTTCACCCACGCCTTCTTCTTCCCTGCCCATCCATTCTCGCGCACTCGAGCTCCAGCGCCCAAGTTCGCATTTCCTCCGCAAAACCACTCCAAACATGTCCGGAGCGGGAGGCAAGTGGATGGTCTCCTCCGTTACCGAGGAGAACATTACGAAGCTTCGGGAAGTGGGATACCTGGCCGCTGACATCACGCACCGGCTCCCAGACGCGGGGCAGATCGTCCCTACCCCAGAACCCCACGAAAGGGTTGTATTCCTTACCCACTTCATCCGCGGGATGGGATTTCCCCTCCACCCATTTGTCCGCGGGCTCATGTTCTACTACGGGCTGGACTTCCATGATCTAGCCCCTAATTTCATCCTCAACATCTCGGCGTTTATTGTCGTGTGCGAGGCCTTCCTCCACATCAAGCCCCACTTTGGCCTGTGGCGGAAGACCTTCAACGTGAAACCGAAGGTGGTGGTCGGACAGCAAGAGGAGTGCGGAGGCGCCATGGTGGGCAAAATGCCCAACGTCACCTGGCTCGAAGGCTCCTACGTGGAGACCGTGAAGGGGTGGAAATCGGGGTGGTCCTACATCAACCAGCCGCGCGACACCAACTGGGTGGTGGCCCCCGAATTTTGATCCGGCATCCCCATGCGGCTCACCTCCTGGAAAGAGAAGGGCCTATCCTGGGGCTCATCGGTGGAGCTGACCGGAATCCAGAACTGTGTTAAAAACATGATAAGCAAGAAAATCAAGCATGTCAACGTGGTCCAGGTCATGCTCTTCCGCCGGATCCTCCCGTGTCAAAGACGGGCATTCAATATGTGGGAGTTCAACCCGGCCAAGCACCAGACGCTGCGAGAGCTTTTCGACACGACACACCAAGACATCTGGAAGGTGCTGTTCAAATCCGCCGAGGTATCTCCTCCCCTTACCGAGGATCGCAGACTCGGCGCCAAGCGCCCTGCCAATCCGGTAAGCTCCTTATATCTCATAAGATGTTCCTTTCCCCAGTATAATCAGGTGAGGGATCTGAGCCCCCACGCCATTTAACAGGACTGGGTCGCGACAACGGAGTGGATCGATTGTCCGGCCCCACTGCCCGAAGATCCAGCAAGGGCTCTCCTAATGGAGATGCTGGTTCCAGCGCCCTATGAGTCGCCGGAGAAGAAGGCCAAGAAGAAGGTCGTGGGGACCAGGAAAGGTCTCTGACGCAAGGTTGTATCGGACTCATCGTCCGACAACACCGAGGCGCCCTCCTCCCACGAAAACGAGGAGGAGGAAGAGGAAAGTTCTTCCCCCCCCAGCCGGGGGAGACAAGAAAAGGAAGGCCGCCCCATCTGGGGAGGCCGAAGGGTCCAAGAAGGGAAGGAACCTCCTTCCGGACTGCTCCACAGCGGCCGCTTTCAGCGACGAGGAGTGGTTACCCAGGGACAAGCCCCTGGTGAAGTCGTAAGTATCCGGATACCATAATAGTTCTGGTATGTTTCGTTTTATTGCTTCTTATCATGCCAAACATGATCATGCAGTCCATCCACAGCCCATATTGACGTATCCTCTTCGGATGAGACTTTGGGCCAGTCAGAGATGAACAGTGATTCACTCCCGACCGCCTCCTCCCCCCGCCCTACGGACGACGTCGAGGTGTTGTCTCAAAGGGCACCGAACCAAGGGGAGGTAGTTCTGGAGACGCCCCAAGGCGACATCCCAGACGCTGGGCGCATGGGGGGCAAGACTCCCATGGGTTCTAATGACAGGGGCAACAAGTTTAGCCCCCAGCCGAACAATGCGCCGGATCCTCTAGTGGTTCCAGATTCTGTTAGGCGACCCCTCGCAAAGGGGGGCGAGCCATCTGTGCCGATGGCCTTTGTCCATCCAGAGGCATCGGACAATTTGCTGGAGGCGCTTCGCGGCGCTTCCATTGACGAAGAGCACCGCACAATCATGAGTGCGGTGGTCGAGAAGGTTTGGTCCGCCAAAAGTGGACTGACTGAAGCCTGCGCCAGCCTCCTAACAGGCTTTGAGGTAAGCAATCAAATTATGAGAAAATGCTACAGCATAGACAGTAGCCCCTGATGCTCTGTTTGGTGTTCGCAAAGGAAGGCCGAACAGAGGATCAAATAATAATCGCAGGAGTCTAATCAGAATATGTCTATGTGAATAAGCAGGCTTCGCTGCTGGCCGCTGCCGCTCGTACGGCGGAGGTCTCCGCACTGAAGCGGGACCTTGAGTGGTCCGAGGAAGAGCTCGGCCTTACCAAGAGGCAGCTCGAAGAGAACAAAGGTAAGTGATACCCTGTCTGTATATCGATTAAAAAGAAGGTGGTTGTTAGATCATAGGATCGTCATGAATTTTTCTAGGGGCCATGACCGAAGTGGCGGCCCTGAAGAAGGCGCTGTCCGAGGCCAAAGACAAAGCGGCCAAGGAGCGCACCAAGCGCGAGAAACAAGAGGCCCGAGTCGGCGAGGTTCAGCATGAGCTCCAGGATTTTGTCAAGAAATACGAGTCCTTGGAGCGTAACTCTAAGACGCAAGGGTCCGAGCTTGCGAAGGCCCTCGAGAACGCACAAAATGCCAAGGCCGAAGCCCAATAGGCCCTCCAGGAAATTCAGGCGGTCAAGAAGATAGCGGCGGGTAAGGCATTCATTATGCAAAGCAAGCATGTGAAGGAAACTTTCCTTTTACTTACCCGAATTCGGAGCTCTCGAGGAGCATTCGCAGATCTACCCCGCAGCGTATCGGATGCCGCGGAGTTCTACCAGGCCAAGGAAGGGAGCTCGACGGAGAAGTTGCTCTGGTCTCAGTATACTGGGACCGAACATCCGATGCCCTTGAGCGACCAGTTGAAGCAACTGGTCGAGCTTCACAAGGCGGCCGAACTGGCCATGAAGGGTCTCATAATCCGGATGTGTCCTGGCGAGCCCCTGCCTGGCAGCTACTTCGACCTAGTAAAGCGGCTTGTGAATGCCTGCCCACGGTTTGAAGTCATAAAGCGGTCCGTCTGCATTGAAGGTGTGCGCAGGGCCTTTGCCCGGGCGAAAGTGCACTGGACGAAGATGGACGCCTAAAAGCTGGTGAAGGAGGGGCCGCCGGAGGGCAAGGAGCATCGCCACCGTGAAAAGTATTATGACAGTGTCCTGAAGGGTGCTCGCCTTGTGGCAGAGGAATGTGCTAAGGATGTAATATTTGAATGAATGTACTCATGTGATCCTGTAATATGAAACGAGTTCATGTGCGCTATGTAACGCTTGTTAATTTAAAATATTACCTTCTGTGCGGCCGTTTATAAAATCTGAGAGTTGGCCAGTCGTCGGCTTCTGCCCCCATGTAACTAGTACTGAGGTGTTCGGGATAAACCTGATCACTCTTTATCCCAGTTTTGGGTCCTTCGAAGGAGGTGTTCAGCACAACGAACCAGGCAATCGGACTATAAAGCTTTATCACTCTCACTTAGCCATATAAGTCTACAATTTTAAATTTTGGCGAAGCCCCTAGTATTCTGAAGGCCGAACTTGGGACGCTATGTACGCCTAAATCAGACAAGGCCGACTCCTCGCCCGAAGCGGAAAAAATCTTGAAGGATTTGAGACCTCTCGAACAGCGACCAGCTCTCGCCGCATCATGACAGTCAGTTTTCGGCTTTCTCTATTGAGGTGCTCGTTTGGAAGAACCGGGACACAATCGCAGTAGTTCTCCTAGTGCTACCTTAGCCGATATAGCGGAACGTAAGGTGCCAAAACATGGAGCCGGGCAAACCCAACTATTGACCCAAGACATGATTCGGAGCTGATGCATATAATGCTATAAGATCAGGGTGCCACACTGTCGAAAGTGTTCGGACTTTTCATGCCGTGTTATGGGGTACACTGAAGCCCCTGGCGCACTGGACGTACCAGAATGTACGAGTGCAATTTGTCGTAAATAAGCAGACAGGGAAAAAGATGAAGGAATGCAATAATGAGCTAAGGTTGTACATTGTTATTTAAATGATACGTCAAAGCGTATGCATACAGGTAGTGCAATAAGTAAAAAAGAGGACTATTTGACATGTCCTATCCAAGGGCAAGCTGCGTGTGGGTATGCAAAACAGGTATAGCGATCATTATCAGAGACCACCTAGGGATTCCCTTGTACGTGAAAGCTTCTTGCTTCCTTGGTGTTTCCTTCTCGTGACGGGTCCGATAATCGGACAATCGGAGAGGGCTTGTAGAGAATAGGGGCCTGAAAGGAAGAAAATGTTCAAGGTATACGGGTCCTGAAGCGGTTGAGCCGCATTGTGGGCCGTGCCTCCGCCAATGCCCAGGGTATCTTGAGTGCGTAATTATGTACGTGCGGCGCAAATTTTGCCGCTTGACTGGGACAAGGATGGAGGCCGAATTGCTAGGCGAGCTCTGAACGTGCGTGGTGATCCTGTTGTAGGGTACTCCGGACTCGCTTGAAGGTGTCCGGTGTCTTTTTCGCCAAATTGGCGGTTTGCCTCAGAAGGCTGCTTTGCACTTCTGCTGCAAGGGCAGCGGTGTGCTCCTCCGTACGGAGCGAGCGTTCTGTGTTTCCATTAACTGTTATAACCCCGCGAGGTCCTGGAATTTTGAGCTTGAGTTATGCATAATGCGGTACCGCGTTGAATCTGGCGAATGCGGTTCGTCCGAGCAGTGCGTGATAGCCACTCCGGAAGGGGACGATATCGAAGATTAACTCCTCGCTTCGGAACTTTGTCCGGAGATCCGAAGACCACTTCCAGTGTGATTGAGCCCGTGCAACAGGCCTCTACACCTGGTATGACACCTTTAAAGGTGAATTTTGTGGGTTTGATCCTCGAGGGGTCTTTACCCATTTTACGCACCGTATCCTGATTGAGCAGGTTCAGGCTGCTGCCACCATCCATAAGGCCTCGAGTGAGGTGAAATCCGTCAATGATGGGGTCAAGGACCAATGCGGCAGAACCGCCATGACGGATACTGGTGGGGTGGTCCCTGCAATCGAACGTGATCGGACAAGAAGACCATGGGTTGAACTTTGGGGCGACTGGCTCCATCGCAAATGTCCCTTAGTGCATGCTTCCGTTCCCGCTTGGGAATATGGGTTGCGTATATAATGTTCACCGTTTTCACTTGGGGAGGAAATTTCTTTTGTCCTCTTGTGTTTGGTGGCCGGGGCTCCTCCTCTTCGTCACTATGCAGCCCCTTTTCCTTGTTTTCGGCATTCAACTAGACGGCCTATTTGAACACCCAGCATTCTCTGTTGGTGTGGTTGGCTGGTTTATCGGGGGTGCCGTGAATTGCTTCTTTTTAACGGCTTTTTCCGCAGACCAGATTTAGAGCCACTGAATCCGGCATTAACTGACGTGTCTTCGGTGTTGTCGCCGTTGTTGCGGCGCTTGTGTCTGTTGCGACGTGGCCTGCCGTTGCTATCTTTGGCATCTGAATTGCCAGGGTTTCTTGATGTGTTGTTGCTGCGAGCCAGGCAGCTGTCCTCGCCCGCACAAAAGCGGGTCATGAGTGTCGTGAGGGCTACCATGGACTTCGGGTTCTCTTGGCCGAGGTGTCGGGCGAGCCACTCGTCACGGATGTTATGCTTCAATGCCGCTAAGGCCTCGGCATCCGGACAGTCGACAATTTGGTTCTTTTTAGATAGGAACCGAGCCCAGAATTTCCTGGCTGATTCCCCCGGCTGTTGGGTTATGTGACTCAAGTCATCGGCATCCGGTGGTCGTACATAAGTGCCCTGGAAGTTGTCAAGGAATGTGTCTTCCAAATTCTCCCAACTGCCAATGGAGTTTGCCGGCAGGCTATTCAGCCAATGCCGAGCCGGCCCTTTGAGTTTTAGTGGGAGGTACTTGATGGCATGTAGATCGTCACCGCGGGCCATGTGGATGTGGAGGAGGAAATCTTCAATCCATACCGCGGGGTCTGTTGTACCATCATATGATTCAATGTTCACGGGTTTAAAACCTTCTGGGAATTCGTGATCCATTACTTCGTTAGTGAAGCATAGGGGGTGTGCGGCGCCTCTGTGCCGGGCTATGTCGCGACGCAGTTCATACGAGTCTTGTCTGCTGTATTCAGCCCTGCCGGATTTGCTTTTAGTATATCTGGCGTGACGGTCGTCATCACACGTTGGGGCGCGCCCCCGTGATCCGTAGATCGATCTTGCATGTCCTGCTTTGTTTTCCAATATGGTTCGCAGGTCCTGCATGTTACCCCGGGGCTTGGTATTTTTGTTTACCTGGCGACGGGGTGCGGGCTGGACTTCGGCCTAACATGCCGCTTTGTCGGCTACGAGGTGGCCGGTCAGCCGCATCATACGCTGGAAGTGTAGGCTTTAATGCTTACTCCTCGAGTTGGGGTAGCAACCTGCGCTTTGGGTAAATTTTGGTTGGGCGCTCGAGTTCGTATTCCTCGACTGCCAAGACCTCAGTCCATCTATCCGCTAGTAGATCCTGGTCAGCTTGAAGCTGTTGTTGCTTTTACTTCAGGCTTTTTGCTGTGGCTATAAGCCGGCTCTTGAAGCGCTCCTGCTCGACGGGATTCTCAGGCACGATAAATTCTTCGTCGCCGAGGCTCACCTCGTCTTCGGAGAGAGGCATGTAATTGTCATTCTCTGATTCTCTGTCTGCTGCCTGTTCCTTAGGGCTAGCTTGCCCATCCTCCCGCTCGAAGCCTGGCTGGAGGGGATTGTCTTCGTCTTCGGCACTATCTGCAGCGTTATTGTCTCTTGTGCCGGTATCGCTGCTTTTGCTATGGCGGGGCTTAGAGCGGCGCTGATGACGCCGGTGCTTAGATTGCTTCTCGAGGGGATTATCCTCCATTGCCTTATTGCCATCACTTTCTTTGGGGGTGTCCACCATGTATATATCATATGATGAGGAGGCTGTCCAGCGCCCTGTGGGCGGTGGTTCCTGTTCTTCTCCTGCATCGTCGTCCATACCGTCGATGTCTTCGGAGCCGAAATTGAGCATGTCGGTTAAGTCGTCGACAGTGGCTATTAAGTGGGTGGTGGGTGGGGAACGAATTTCTTCGTCGTCCGCTTCCCACTCGAGCCGGACATAGTTCGGCCAAGGGCCTCCTGACAAGGAGAGAGACCTTAATGAATTCAGCACGTCGCCCAGGGACGAGTGCTGAAAGATAACCACGGAGGAAAACTCCATGATCGGCGCCCAATCAGATTCGATAGGCACAGACGCAGGCGGTTCGGAGCCCGTGGACGGGGATGAATCCAAGGGTCCGGCAACACAGGTCTCGTAGGAGGTGAAGTCAGTATTCGGCTCTATCGCCGCGGAGTGTGCAACCTCCGTGGCGGGGTCCATCCACCCGTCCTCGGACGACGCAATCTGCTCGGATTGAGGGCCGGAGTAGCCACAGGTGTGATCTCCCGAACACCGTATGACGGCAGAGCTAAGTCATGCTCGTCGTGACTGTGCGGCGCACCTGACATGGGCTCGAATCTGTCAAAGATCAAGTCTCCGCGGATGTCGGCGGTATCGTTTAAGTTTCCAAACCTGACCTGACGGCTAGGGGCATAGCTCTCGATCTGCTCTATGTGGCCAAGCGAGTTGGCCCGCAGTACGAAGCCGCCGAATACGAAGATCTGTCCGGGGAGAAAAACCTCACCCTGGATCGCATCGTTGCCGATGATCGTAGGAGCCATCAAGCCTTATGGTGACGGCACAGTGGAACTCTCAATGAAAGCACCAATGTCGATGTCAAAACCGGCGGATCTCGGGTAGGGGGTCCCGAACTATGCATCTAAGGTGGATGGTAACAGGAGGCGGGGGACACAATGTTTACGCAGGTTTGGGCCCTCTCGATGGAGGTAATATCCTACTTCCTGCTTGATTGATCTTGATGATATGAGTATTACAAGAGTTGATCTACCACGAGATCGTAGAGGCTAAACCCTAGAAGCTAGCCTATGATTATGATTGTTGTTGTCCTACGGACTAAACCATCCAGTTTATATAGACACCGGAGGGGGCTAGGGTTACACAGAGTCGGTTACAAGGAAGGAGATCTACATATCCGAATTGCCAAGCTTGACTTCCACGCGAAGGAGAGTCCCATCCGGACACGGGACGAAGTCTTCAATCTTGTATCTTTATAGTCCAACAGTCTGGCCAAAGTAGATAGTCCGGCGGTCCGAGGACCACCTAATCCAGAACTCCCTCACCCAGCGCCAGATCGCCTTCAACCTCCCGCGCGGCACGACGGGAAATAGAGGAGGCTAGGCCAAACGGCGCCGGCGCTCTCCCTGGCGGCACCGGCCACCTCCATTGGCGCCCAGCACACCAGCGTGCTCGGGGGAGCGTGCCGCACCCGCCGAGGTGCGCCATGACTGCAGGGGCGGTCGGACGCGAGCGCTCCATCGGCTGTGGCGTCTAGGCCTCGGTAATGACGAAGCTCGAAGGCACGGCCATTGGGAGGAGATAAAGAAGCACGGGAGGGGCTCATGGTGATGGTGGAGGTTCTCTAGTGCGGTCTAGAGGGGAGGAGGAGGAGGAGCGGTGGGTGCGAATTTAGGCAGAGGCCGACGGCAAGGCTCCGGCCATGGTGGTGGATGGAGGGCATGGGAGGAAGAATGGGTCGGCCTGGGTGGTGTTCGAGAGAGAGAGAGAGAGGGAGCAAATGGAGCAGCAAGGAGGGCCTGGAACGGCCTTAAGTAGCCGACCCGCGGCTCACCGTGGACGCGGCGCACGGGAGGCCGCGGCAAAGGCTCGAGCGGCCAGGAGAGAGAGCAAGGGGTTGTCTGCGGTGCTCGTGGGGTGGAGTAGGGCGCCAGGAGGAGAGAGAGGGAGCGGGGCGAGCTCCGGGTGGAGCCACGAGCTCGCACAACAATGCCGGGCTCGGGCGGTTCTGGGCACGCGCGGCACGGGCAAGACAGAGGGGGGAGGGAGGGGGCCAGCACGGTGGCGTGTTGCGGACGTCGAGGCACCTCGACTGGCGGAAGGGGGAGGCTCGAGGTGGTCAGGGGACGCGGTGTCAATGGTCGAACGCCCTGCCAGGCGCTCTAGTGCACGTTTTTGGCCGGCATCCACGGCTTTTCCGCGCGCACCCGCGCGTCCACTTGTGTCTAGAGACTGCAGGGGGGAGTAAACAATGTGGAAATGGCATCGGATGCCCTGGGGATCCACTTGAGGAGAGAGGGGGTTGAGAGAGAGTGGGAATGATGATGTCCAGAGAGGGAAAATGGGGTTCTCACCCCCATATAATTGAGCTGAGGCCATGAAACTCTTTCCAGTGGTAGAGGGGTTCTAGGACATGCTGTGGTAAAGATTGTGGCTCAAGGAGATTAGTGGAAGGGGCTGAAACTTGGAATTTTAAATTCTGTGAGAAGGTGTTTGACGGTGGTTTGAGCTGGTTGGGTTGCTCAACTTGTTTTGAAACTTAACAGGAGTGAGTGGCATTACAAATTAGCAGTGCCCACCAATTTTGAGGTCAAATGGAGAAAGTGGCCAACGCAACTTTTTTAAACCCTATAAATCAACAGAAATGCATTTACCAAGATCTAGTCATGCAAAAACCATTCTCCTTGATGCTCCACTTGGTGTAGTGTCACCATTTGGGGTTGTGAGCATGACCACAAGGTTTGGGGTCAATTTGAAAAAGTGGGCAATGTAAAGTTGTTGAAACTTGAATTTGGACAGAGAGGATTTTGGGGCACTTTTGTGAATCAAAGCAATTTCGATTGGGAGAAAACTTTGCACGATAATCACATTATGCATATGTGACTTGCTAGAATTTTCTTGGATTTATTTGAAAATATTTCTTATAGAAATATCTCAAATTCTTGAAATGGACAGAAATGGTTTTGGAGGGTTTTGTCCAATATTTTAAACATGACCATGTGGTGAAACTCTTATATGTGGACAATATATGTCCTATTAGTTTCCCTAAATTTTCTCAAATATTTTTGAAATAGTTAAATAATTTTAACCTATTAAACACCATTTTTGGCCTTAAGAAAAAGCCTTTAAATAAAATAGTAAAACAACTTTTAAAATAATATTTTTGTGGTTTCTCGGAGTCCTATATCTAATAGGATTCAAATATAATTTTTGAAAGATTTTTCACACCCTTAATTAAGTACTTGTAGTTCAAGTCTCAGTTCACGGGATTTTGGAAAAGCTATTTTAGAAAATACTTTTTAGCCAAAATATTTTTGTAAGAAAATACTATTCTGTCCTATACACATGGCATGATCATTGGGCAAAGGTTTGGATCAAGGAGAAGGAGTATAAGAGTTGGAGGATTTATTTGATTTTTAGAGCACTTGCAACCAACACACAAAAATCAAATCAAGCAAAGACCAAAACACTAAAAAAAAATTGTCAAACCACATTTTATAATGATTTATTAGCTTAAGTGTTGTGGCATGATAATCAGGGTGCGACAGACCTACCCCCTTACAAGAATCTCGTCCCCGAGATTCCCAAACTAGTCGTGGAAAGGAATACGGAATCTTGGATCCGGGGTAGTCTTCACGTCCTCATACTGCTTTTGCTTCCGAGTGGTGCTCCATTAACCCTTGAGGTACTTGATGATGTGGCTTCGTGTATGATGTTCTGCTTGATCCAGGTTGCTAAGGGGTCTCTTGCGTAAGTCAGGTTGGGCCAGGGGTCGATGGCTCGGTGACCGATGTCCTGGACGAGGTCGGGCTAGTTAGGAAGTTGGAAACACTCCCGAAGTTGTGTTGTCTGGGACAACATTGTACATAGTGGGTAACTTAGGTGGCAACTCCATCTGGCTACCGCCTTCTCTTCGTCTTGTAGTGACCTCAAAAGGGGGTCGATAATCTTGGTGTGAGATTCTCTTGGACATGGAAATGCTTGGTTCTTCTGAGAGTAGTGACCCATTGGTACACATGGTCTTTGACGCAGGATTTTACTTCTTGACGATGGTGGTTGGTTTAGTTCTTCCCCCTAGACATGGCGGTCTTCAGATGTTCCTTAACCAACTGAATGGCTCTTCTTCTGTCTTCGGGTAGACAAGTATGTCATCATATAATGAAGACACCCAAAATGTCCAAGTACTCCGTGATGACTTTGTTCATGAGGTACATATGGTAGGCTGGGGCATTGGTGGTGGTCATGGTTGAGTGTTGGCCAAGGTCTCTTGACCTAGCGCCAAAGCCCAAGGTCATGATCCGACCATGTTGTGGCTTGGTAAAGCTTAAGGGTTTCAAGGATTCTAGGGTGAGAGTGGACGTTTGTCATCCTATCCTTAAGCTCAGTTTCTGAGATGCCAATAGTTCTTCAAACAAATCACCTTATACCACCGAAAGCATTATCTTGTATAGGTCAGCCCAATCATCACTCATGCTATTCATATCCTCATGACTCCCAAGAGGATGCCTAACGTCAACTATCCCCAAACTCATATCCATGCAAAAATCCATGGGTAGAACGTAAGCCACTCCAAGTGCTTAGCTTATTCTTCCAAGGTCAATATAATGCATCCCTATCCTAAGGAAACACGCGTAAGCCACTCCAAGATCTTGTTTCCTTCCTATGAATCAACTCTACAGCCCATTAACTTCCATCAACCACTATGTAATCCATTAATTCTACAAACCCAAAATCTATGGAGTCCCACATGATCTTCTAATGTCCTATAATCCCCAAATACTTGAAAGGGCTATCTCTACTATAGTAATTCCACCAATTTCCATTATCATGGTCAAGTAAACGCCAAGGTCATGCTTTTATAGACCCCTAAATCAACTCCGACAATCAACCCAATCTCCTAGTTTATCGTCCACAGAGAAACATGGTATGATGATCGAGATCTTCAATCTAAATCCAATTTACTCCAAACCATGTAGACTTACTCAACATCTATACTCCACTAGGATCACATATTAATCCAAATCTCATGTCCTATGAGAATCCATACATGTTTCCCACAAGTCATATTCATAATGTCAACAACCTCCTATTGATATCATCTGATCAAGTCAAAATCTTATTCTTCCAAGAATCTCAGCTTGTGATCCTAATTGTCTTACAAAATCCATTTTACTACAGGGTGATGAAAGTTATGTTACTCTATTAAGGCGATCCCACCAAGTTCATCTACCAATATGAAAGCCCCATAATCCACCAAAGAATCTCAGTTAATTCCTCAAGGTAACTCATATAAACTCATCGAGTCATTTGTCCTCAAATTGGTCTTCCCTATGGCATCGTCAGTTCTCGTGCTATCTTAGGATGATAATGTTCTCGTTCACTATGTCCACTAGTGTAACAACCCCAAAATTGGGTTATCAATTTTTGTGCTGTTATTCTCTCCTGGCACTCATTTTCAAAATTTTCTCCTGTGTTTGCTGGATGACCCTGAGAAAATTTTGTCATTTCCAACCTCTCAAAATCCTACTCATGTCTTTTTCAGTGGGCAAGACCTCATTTGCATCAGCTCAATTCCTCTTAAACCCTAATTCCAATTTTTTGGAATTTGGATATGCCCTTGTGATTACAAAGGAGCCACCATTTTCCTTGTTCTGTTGATCCTCCCAATTGATCCCAGAGATCATCCTATCTTTCTTAACCTTGGATATGCAAAAATATTGCTAAGTCCAATGCAATATTTTTAATTATGATTTATTCCTTTTCTTGCCTTTCTGAGGAATAAAATCCAAAGGCATATCTAGCCATCTCCTAAATTCATGAGAATTGGTGGAGTTGATGCTTATGCCTAATCCAAGGTCAGGCAAGTATATTGGCCATAATTAAATAAGGAAAATTGCCTTTTCCTATTTAATGCCAATATTGCATTTCTGCCAATTTCCAAAGGAACTACTATTTTTATAGCAGAGAAAATTCGCACATAAATTGTGGAGCTTGTCTTTGCTATATAATCACTAGTTCCATCCTAATCTGATGTTGCTCAGTTCAAAAATTTGGCACATGATCCAATGCAAGTTTGTGCCTTCTCTGAAATTTTGCAAAGGAAGTGCTTTGTTCCTAATTCCAATTGAGCTGCAATTTGGCAGGGTGTTTAACATTGTTAAATAACCCACGGATACCAAAGATGAGCTCAATCCATTGACCCTAGCTCCCTGTGCAATGTTTTCAAACTTTCTGACCAGAACACAAGTTTGTGAAGGATGTACCTTCATAGTGTTTCCAAATGGGATGAAGCTTTTCCATCCTCTCAAGTATCTCAAATCATTAGCCTCCACCCAAATTGAGGTCATTTCATTGAACTATGTGAGCACAGGAGCAATTCTTGGTTTCTGTCCAATTTTTTAGTTTGTGAAGCAAGTGCATTTTATCTTGCTCCATTATGGCTGAAAATATTCCCAGGGCTTCTCCTACTCAAATAACCTATCTCCACAAGATTGTGGCTCATTTCACTTGACCAATTGCCCTGAGGAGTTTTCTGAAGTTTTTGGACAGCAATGATAGCTGTGAAGGAAGTACAATTTGGTGAGTCCATTTGGTATGAACTTTCTACAGCATCATGGTATGTTCAAATCATCAGGGTTTGCCAAGTTATAGCCCAATCCATCACTCCTAGTGAGTGTTTCATCATGATTAAGTTTCTGGGTCAGTTTTGGTGGTTGTACAACAACTATGGTAAATAGTTGTCCATTTTACCTCAAAACTCCCAGGACCATAGTCCTTTCTACCCCAAGCCTCTCGGACATCAAGTTTACCATTTACCCTCTCTGGTTTAATCTCTAGGATGTTGCCAAGTTTGCAACAGCAAACTTGTGGAGCTTGTTTCACTCATCTCCATTTGTCTCTGCCCAATCTTTCACCATGGTAACACTCCAAGCTGGAAGAACTACGTGGTAGACATGAACTTACATCAGTAAAAACCCCAGAGCACGCCATGCCAGTGGTGACTACGAGGACAGCCAGCCAAAATGCTGGTCTAGCCAATGTTGTCGTCGGCAGGGCTGCCCCGACCGTCTCTGGCCTCGCCATTAATGCCCAATAGTTACCCCTTGGCGTCCTCTTCCCTCTGGACCTCTGGCCCCCTTTGTTTTCTTCTCCGGCAAGCCGTGCCAACGCTCGAATAGTGCGTGCCCGTGAGCTCGTCCTCTTCCTTGCCGGTGTCCGCTTCCTCCTCTTGTCCTCGAGCCTTGCTCGTCTCCGTGAGCCTCTGCTGCTCGTCTTGATCCATTCCCCTCACCAGAGCCCCGTGTCCACCGGAGGCCGAAGCCCCTCTCCGCCGCGGGCCGGGTGGCTCCCTCCCCTATGCTCGTCGCCGGTAACGGAGACTACCCCGGGGTGCGCCTCCTCCTCCTGAACCCGTGGGTAGGTCGCCCGTCGCCTGCCGTGGCCGGAGTCGCCGGCGATCCTCGTCGGGGCGATCTCCTCCCTCGGCCTCGCTCACTCCTGAGCCGGAGGTAGAAGACGCCAGGGCCAGGCGGGCCCCTCCTCGCGCGGCCCCACCTGTCGGTGACCGAAGGGCCGGACCCAGTGCCACGTCAGATAAGTGGCGGCGCCCCCGCCACGACGCCGCTTTCCCCGCGCGAAAGCGCATTTCTGGAAAGTGCGCTTTCAATCTCAGAAAGCGTATTTTTCCTCTCCTTCGGCCGGGAATATGTTTCCCTCTCTGGAAAACGTATTTTCAGAAAAGACACGTTCTGTTTAAACTACCAGGGACCTGTTTGTAGAAGTATTTTTTATAGACCAGTCCCTGAGCTTTAAACGTCCGTATCTTTTTACCCGTAACTCCGAATCAGGTGAATCCAAAGCCCACGTCTTCGTTTCGTCGAGCCCATTCCGTTGATGTCATTGTCATAATATTTTCACACAGCGAAAATGACCTTTTTCCCTTGCCCGTAAACAGCCCCCTCCGAGAAGGAACTGTTTTCGGCAAATCTTTTTGCGATCATTTCGCACTTCTTCCTGGAGTATTTGTCGACCCCCAGGCAAGCCAACCTCTTATCATGAGCCCCGAACGTGCATGTTGACTTTGCTTGCACCTTTTGTGTGTGTAGTTGCAGTTATTTTTGCTGTTATGCATGCTTGTGTTTTCATGATATCTTTTTCCATGCTAATTAAAATGTTGTTATTGATAATGCCATGTCACTACTCTACTTTATTTGCATGTCATCGTTATAAACTGTTATGAGGATTGTAATGCACCGTTGATATACTACTGTCGTGTCCTTTATGTCATAGTTGTGCACTTGAGGAGTTCAATATTTTGTTCGTGCATTTGTATGCGGCATGTTGCACTCATATTAAACATGTTCATGATGATGGAGAAGGAAATAAAATGACTTAATAATAACAAACCTCCTCCTTTATCGATGGGATCGAGTCATAGTGCCGCCAAACCGAACTTTTTCAATGCAACCACATTTGCCTAATGGGATGCCTTAATGCGAGCTAATGTCGTGACCTCTCGCCGGTGCCTCCCACTAGGGAAGGTTATGGGCGTGCTTACCCTGATCAGGTAAGCGGACATAACGTTGTGTGCTCGTTTTTGAGATTTTTGGTACCAGTCCCCGAGTGGGAGTTGACCACGACGGTGGTCGGGGTGTCTTTGGTAGACACGGGGCCACCTAGGACCAGCCCATTGGGGATTGGGTCGGAGTGGCCGGGAGAGCGTCATGGCAGTAGGTTGGTTTCGTCGGAATGCCGTTGGTCCACCCGAATGGGATGACTAGGCCATGGGTTCCGTGGTGTGGGTACAGTGTGCTACCTCTGCAGAGTGTATATAAAGTCTATCGATAGCAACAGTTCGTAGTAGGTCCCACTATCAGGTCTTGGTCGAAATGGAGGACAAACCGAAATAATTAAGTTGGTAAATAAATATGTGATAACAAGAATATGGTAACTTGAACTATGAGATAGTCGTGAGGAGTCACGACGATATTTTGATGATGAGATAAGTGGTTGTGATCGCCGTAAGGATCACGGGCCAAATATTGGTCGTGGTTGTGATCGCCGTAAGGATCACGGTTGGAGACCAAGTGTTGGTCGTGGTTCTGATCGCCGTAAGGATCATGAGTTGTTCTTGAGAAAGACCACTCTGGTGGTGTGTTTGTGATCCAGAGATGATCATAGTTGATAAGAGAGTCCGAGGGACTCGGTGCACAAGTTTGGTTGCATTTCTGGAATAATATATCATTATTTGCATTTAAAGAACCTAGATAGAATAGAAGATGATTGCATAATGTTAACATGCTATGTCTGCATTGGATATTATTGGTAGTTTATTTTCAGCATAGTTTCTTGATGCCATGCTATGCTTTGATTGACATGTTAAGTTATGCCATGATTGAGATAAAATTCTATGTTTTGCTATTACAATGTTATAATCATGTTTTGATATGCCATGTCATTGCCATGTTAGTAGATGTTATGATTTTGTTCATCCTTAGTTGATTTTTATCATGCCATGTTTAGTAATTGATATGAGATAGGGTGTTGCATGTGCTCGGTTCTTGCTTTCTCTGCAGCTTGTTTGGATGCTATGTATTTGGTTGTCTTGCAAGTACATTCAGTGTACTGACCTGGGGTGTCATGCCAGTTTTGTAGGTCGTACCCGTATTGCTCGCTTGATCCGTCGTGCTAGGCCGTAATCTTGCGAGTCCTGTGAGTTGTGGAGCCCAGCCAGAGTTGTTATGCTGCCAAACCAAGTCTTCCGCCGCCATTTTTATCAGACTTCCGCTGTCATTTAATAGCCTTAGGGCTATGCCAGATAATTGTATTCATCAATGATGTAATCTCATATACATTTATTTGATGAATATTTTTGTACCTGGAATGCTGTATTATGGACCTATCGTGCGTCAGGTGTTATCCTGGGCTGCCGTGCGAAGGCCCCCTGCTCCATGCGGATCGGGGTGCCACAACTAGTTCCATAATGAACCCAGTATTGTGGAGGCTTAACTGGTTCTTTTGCAATTCTGTGGGTTAAGCACATGGTTAAAGATTCGAGGTGGGTATCTCATGAAGTATCAAAGGGTCTAGGGATGGGTTTCTAATGTTGAGGGGTAAACATAACTCCATGGGGTTACACTTGGTCGAGGAGGCTGCAGCATAAGTCATCAGTGCCAGCTGGTTGCCGAAGTAGAATCCTTGGTGTATCTTGTCTTGTTGGTCGTTAGTTGAGGAGAGAGGTGAGAGGGCAAAGTAGCCTAGAGGAGGGGGATGCCTAAAGGGGGTTCTGTAGTGCAAGTGCAAACAAACAGGTGCAAAAAGGGCCAAACAGAAGAAGCAAGGTAAGGAAGGTGATATAGTCGCGTACTTGTTGCCTAGGGCAAAGTACGACCTATATCAAAACACAAACAAATAAAAACAAGCAACACACAATCATGGTTCTATTCGAACCATCATACGGACTCGACTGCGCATAGGGGGGTACACGACTCATCCTACCCTAGGGGTTCTCGGACTCAGTAGTCGTGCTTTGCTCCGTGTCTTGTGCAGTCTTTTGGATTCTCCTCAGGTGTCGCTATGTTTCTTGTAATTGTTCGATGACACGATCCGGGTTGAGCCTGAAGAGTCTTCAACAACTTCTCGCCTGTTGAAGTGATGGGGTGAAGGTGGCTCCTCGTAGCTGGCATTGACTTGGTCTTCTCTTGTCTTCTTAATCATGACGACCCTTTTGCCTTCTAAGTTGTTAACAGTACTAGGCAGGCAATCCTTTATGCAGTGATATTAACAAGGCATTGTAGAGGTCCAATCTGTCGGACACATTGTTGACAGTATCGTCACTGAGAGCGGGGGATGACGAGAACTGTTTTCCTGCTCACTATAGTGAGGCGGACCAAATGGCTAGGTTCTCATCCACAAGTGGTTGCCGATACAACAACAACCGGTAGTGACAGGGTTACTCTATTAGCGATGTATATCATGATCTTGCATATCCTATGCCCTTATCATCGTAGGCTAAGGTTGCATCATCTTGGGGCAGTGTCAAGGGTGTCACCATCTCCTGGGTCTTCATCCTCATTCCTCGAGGATGTATCTTCTGTTGGTATCGTCTTGTTGTGGTGTCGCCAATCTTGTGTTCAGGAGATGTGGGTGAATGTCTGGCAAGGCATCTTCCTTCTAGATTATCCACGAGGATTACAAGGAATCCAGTGGTCAGGGGCATAAGGGTTCTAGCGACCAAAGGTTTTGAAGGGGAAGAGATCAATAAGGAAAGTATACCTTAGTTTTCGAAAAACTAAGAAGGGAAGAGAAGTATAGATAGTTTTGAAAACTAGTAGTAGTTTTGGAAATAGTCCTACCCAAACTAACGACCATGCTAACTAAGCCTTCCTACAGTCAGGATGGCTCTGATACCAGCTCTGTGGGGACCCCGACTCATAAGTCGTGATCACCGAATGCACGTGTACAGTGACCCCAGAGATCAATGCTCAGTGAGCACACAGAAGCTGAATGACAAGAGTCTTACATGCATACATACCGTCTTACATAAATTATGACCATTATGGTCAAGTCTTGAGTATAACTTCGCAGCGGAAATCTTCGTCGATAAATTGGACCCATGCCATCTGCCTTAACCCTAGAGGCATTCTGACTGGGAAGCGTCCTAGCTCGCATGTTCGTCACCAAGGTACTCTTCATTATATCCTGTCCTTTCATACCTGGCTAATAAAATAACCAGTGGCAAGCCAATGAGTACTTTGAATGTACTCGCAAGCAACCCTTGTTTTGAAAATAAGGTACAACAATGCATGATATAACACTAAGTAGGTCATTTTGCAGAAAGCTAGTTTTGCGTGCAATGACATGTTCAACAACTTGTAAGACATGCATCAGGAGAATTCAAGTAATCATGAGAAGAGGTTACAGATATCAGCATAAATAGAGTTGGAAACAATCCAACTCAATCATCATGTCAAGTCCTTTGACGGGACCCAGGTAGTTCTTACCACTTATCCAAACACCAGGTTCCGCAAACATTTGGCCGTAGCCCAAGAGCGGTTACCCAACTGTCCTTGACCGTAGACATGGCTATTCGAATAGTTTTACAGTTTGCAGAGGTTGCACAATTTACCCAAAACATCCGGGGAACTTCCGTGTCATCCACGACCCGCGGTACCTCAAGTACCCGGGGTAAGCGCCCAATCACTATCTTTCCCTAGACGACACTAACATAGAGTCCACTTGATTGGTAGTAACTCCCGTGCCCAACGTTTCACCTCTTCAAATTGTGGAGTCTCGCTCCCGTTTTCATCACATACCACTGGCACGGGGTACCAACGGTGTGTCCGGTGCCCTGTGAAAATAGTCATGGCCGCCTATCCAAGCACGACCCCGTCCCGAGAGTGACCCCGTGTCACCCCTGTCACTAGTAATGCAGGCACCATGGTAGTATCGGCCTAGGTAATCAATAATGCCCTTTCCCATATAAGGGTATAGAGTGGTTGCGCATGTAAGGTTGGAATAACGGTCACAGCTTAAACCAATCCGTTTTTGAAAAAACACACACACTTGCCTCGGTACACCACTTCATCATCAAGTGGTTACCCAAATCATTATCTCACTCGGGCATAAGTGGCACCCGACGGGGTTTTCAAAAAGTTTTTTGAAAATACTTTGTCTCCATCACCATGCATATTCCCTTCCCTTTTTGCGTAGCAACTACTTCAGCATCTTATCTACTCCCACCGGCATAGCCCTCATAAGAAGGTAGGGTCATGCACAATGCAAGTATCAACGAGGAAGTAACGGTGGAAAACCACCCCAAGTGGTCACCTCATCATCATGACTCTAATGCAAGCAATAAAAGTGCTATATGACATGCATAAAAAGGGTTTCATATACATGGTCAAAGGGCTGCTTGCCTGGTTAATCGGAGTCTTGAAATCTTGTGGTCCTTCTCCAAGTAATCTGTCTACTTCGTCAACTAACATCGGAAACAAACACAATAAGCAACACAACAAGGCAAAAGTAAAAGTGCTCTAAAAATATGAATTTTACTTTTCTAGGACATCTCTGGTTATATAAAAAATAACCAAAGTGCTTTCATTGGGACTAGATCAGTGTATATTTTTGAGTATTTCAATATGATAGAATCATTGGATTTATGGATTTGCAAGAAGTGTACAGAAATATATTTTTGAAAAATGAGCAAAGGCACCCACTTAACAAATTGTGATTTTAGAAGCATCTAGGAGTTGGTTTCACTGGATTTGGAGTTCAAGTGAATTCCCTATGAATTTGCAAAGTTGACAAATATGAAGAAATGGCTCATTATATTGTGTGGCATAGAAAGTATTAATAAAAATGTTCATAACCTAAGTTATGAACTCAGAAGCATCTTGAAATTTGAATCATGGCGTTTGGATCAAAGATGATCTCTTTGTGATTTTATTTAATTTGTGTGAGGAAAGTTGTTCTGGAAAAATGTGCATGTTGCACCAAAAGGTAGATCATGGTTTCTGGAGTCACTAGAAATTTGAATTACAAGATTTGGAGTTCATTAGATTTATTTGTGGATTTTACAAATTTTACAGAAAAGAAAAAGGAAAAGGGTTTTTACCCAAATGGGCTGGATCTGGGGCGGCAGCCATGCGCACTGAGCGCGGAATAGCATTTGGGCCAGCCCAGCGGCCCGTCTGTGCGGGCGGAAGAGCTGACGTCGAAGGCGGCTTCACGGCGGCGCGCCTTCACGCGGGGAGGCAGATCTGGCCGAAGCCGTTTCCACTTAAACAGTCGGGCTCGCCCACTGGGTCGCTGACGCGCGGGGCCCAGCAGCAGGTCGCCTTCAACCTCCCACGTGGCGCGATGGGAAACAGAGGAGGCGAGGTCGAGCGGCGCCGGTGCTCTCCCCGGCGCCCTCCATCGGTGTCGAGCACACCAGCGTGCTCGGGGGAGCGTGCCGCACCCGCCGAGGTGTGCCACAACCGCATGGGCGGTCGAATGCGAGCGCTTGATCGGCCGTGGCGGGCGAGGCCTCGGTAATGATGGAGCTCGAAGGCACGGCCACGGGGAGGAGATAAAGAAGCACGGGAGCGAATCGCGGTGATGGTGGAGGTGCTCTAGTGCGGTCTTGAGGGCATGAGGAGGAGCGGTGGGTGTGAATTTAAGCGGAGGCCGACGGCAAGGCTCCGGCCATGGTGTTGGATGGAGGGCATGGGAGGAAGAATGAGTCGGCCTGGGTGGTGTTCGGGAGAGAGAGGGAGCAAATGGAGCAGTGAGGAGGGCCTAGAACGGCCTTAAGTAGCTGACCCGTGGCTCAGGATGGACGCGACGCACGGGTGGCCATGGCAACAGCTTTGGCGGCCAGGAGAGGGAGCGAGGGGTTGTTTGCGGTGTTCGTGGGGGTGGAGTAGGGCGCCGGGAAGAGAGAGAGGGAGCGGGGCGAGCTTCGGGTGGAGCCACGAGCTCGCACAACATTGCCGGGCTCGGGCGGTTCTGGGCACGCGCGGCACGCGCAAGACAAAGGGGGAAGGAGGCGGCCAGCGCGGTGGCGTGTTGCGGATGTCGAGGCACCTCGACTGGCGCAAGGGAGAGGCTCGAGTTGGTCGGGGGACGCGGTGTCAATGGTCGAACGCTTTGCCAAGTGCTCCAAAGCGCATTTTTGGCCGGCATCCACAGCTTTTCCGCGCGCAACCGCGCGACCACTTGTGTCTAGAGACTGTAGAGAGGAGTAAACAATGTGGAAATGACATCGGATGCCCTGGGGATCCACTAGAGGAGAGGGGGGGTTGAGAGAGAGTGGGAATGATGATGTCCAGAGAGGGAAAATGGGGTTCTCACCCCCATATAATTTAGCTGAGGACACGAAACTGTTTCCAGTGGTAGAGGGGTTCTAGGACATGTTGTGGTAAAGATTGTGGCTCAAGGAGATTAGTGGAAGGGGCTGAAAGTTGGAATTTTAAATTCTGGCAGAAGGTGTTTGATGTTGGTTTGAGCTAGGTGGGTTGCTCAACTTGCTTTGAAACTTAACAGGAGTGAGTGGCATTACAAATTAGTAGTGCCCACCAATTTTGAGGTCAAATGGAGAAAGTGGCCAATGAAACTTTTGTAAACCCTAGAAATGAATAGAAATGCATTTACCAAGATCTAGTCATGCAAAACCATTCCCCTTGATGCACCACTTGGTGTAGTGTCATCATTTGGGGTTGTGAGCATGACCACAAGGTTTGGGGTCAATTGGAAAAAGTTTGCAATGTAAAGTTGTTCAAACTAGAATTTGGACAGAGAGGGTTTTGGGGCACTTTCGTTAATCAACGCAATTTTGCTAGAATTTTCTTGGATTTATTTGAAAATATTTCTTATAGAAATATCTCAAATTCTTGAAATGGATAGAAATGGTTTTGGAGGGTTTTGTCCAATATTTTGAACATGACCATGTGTTGAAACTCTTATATATGGACAATATATGTCCTATTAGTTTCCGTAAATTTTCTCAAATATTTTTGAAGTAGTTAAATAATTTTAACCTATTAAAGCCCATTTCTGGCCTTAAGAAAAAGCCTTTAAATAAAATAGTAAACAACTTTCAAAATAATGTTTTTTTGGTTTCTGGGAGTCCTATATCTAATAGGATTAAAATATAATTTTTGAAAGATTTTTCACACCCAGTACTATTAGTTCAAGTCTCAGTTACGGGGATTTTGGAAAGCTATTTTAGAAAAAAAAATTAGCCAAAACATTTTTGTAAGAAATACTATTCTGTCCTATACACATGGCATGATCATTGGGCAAAGGTATTGATCAAGGAGAAGGAGTATAAGAGTTGGAGGATTTATTTGATTTTTAGAGCATTTGCAATCAACACACAAAAATCAAATCAAGCAAAGACCAAAACACTCAAAAGTTTTTTTCAAACCACATTTTATCATGATTTATTAGGTTAAGTGTTGTGGCACGAAAATCAGGGTGTGACAGTCCCGCCATTGCACTCCCGCGTTTGACTCCCGCGTAGTAAAATTTTCAGTACCCGCGTTATTTCGTCAAACACCCCCGCGCCCTCCACACACACACACACACCAAAAACTCCTCGGTCATGCATGCACACACACAGACCCCCTCCCTCGCTCGAAACCTTAGCAAGGTCCCCGCCGTTGCCGCTGCCACAAGGCCTCCGTTGTCAACATCTGCCAGTTTGCCCGTGCAGCTTACCCACCGATCTCCATACCCAGGCCGCCCTGAGTTTCTTAGATGACGCCTACCAAGCACCCCTTTCCCACATATCCCCATCCCCCACTCCAAAGCGTCGCAGCCTAAGCCCGGCTACGCTTCCCGTGGAGCTCGAGAAGCGACTGGCCCAAAAGAGGTGTATCGCGGTCTCTTCGCCCGACGTCGCCGAGGAAGCTGATGCCCATTACTGGCGGCAGGCACTCAAGAAGTGGGCTAGAGTATGCGGGCATGTCTCGGCTACCGGCTACGACATCAAGGTCATCGACAGCGACGGCCTGAGGCGGGCTATGTCATAGGTTAAGTGGCCCACCCCCATCCCCTCGGGTTCAACCGCCGTCGATCTCATGCATGGCCCTGCTGCTGATCTCCTCTGGCTCGCTGTCAACAATTTTCCATCCTACATCGCCATCGAGCCCCTTTTGTCATTTTTGAAGGACATGTTCTGCAACGCTGGCTTGGGATCCACAGCTTCCAAGTCAGACCTCATCAACGGGACGAGGAGGGCACCCTCTCTGGCTCTTCCCAGGGGAAAGAGCCCATCTGCTCTTCCAATGGGAATGCCCCCATCTACGACATCAGGGAGGGCACCCTACAGCCGTGCTCTTCCAATCGGAATGAGCCCATCTGCGACAACATGGAGCGCATCCAGGGTCTGTGCTCTTCCCACGGGAATGAGCCCATCTGTGACAAGTGAGAAAACCCATGATTTGTTTTGCCGTGCCTCTTCACAGGGGGGAACCCATGATTTGTTCTGTCGAGTCCCTTTTGTAGTGTAGTGAGAATATGTCCAGTTTTAATTGCTATATCTGGTTGTTTGCAGTATGCCTTGTTTATTTCAGTTGTTCACAATGTGATGCTCTATATGTGCAATTATTTACTATGCAGTACATTTCATCAATCCAGTTTTAAACATACCGATAGGAATGCATATATTTGCTTGCTATTAAGCCTGTTATAGCTAACATATGGCTCTTTTAAAGTTTTTTGATTGTTCGGTTGTTTGTAGTTAGCATATGTCTAGTTTCAAATGCTATGTTTGGTTGTTCGTAATATGCCTTGTTTATTCCAGTTATTCAGAATGTGATGTTCTATATGTGCAAGTATGAACTATGCAGTTCAATTTCATCAGTACCAGTTTCAACAATACCACTATGAATGAGTACATTTGGTTGCTACACCTTGTAGTTAACACACCTTTTCATTTTTTAAACAATAACCAGTGTACTTAGACCGGCACAATACCAGTTTGAATGACTACGTTTGCTTGTTGTTAAATGTTAGGCATGTTGCAGTTAACACACCTTTCCACTTGTTTTGCTTTACTAGCGTGCTTAAACCTACACACTGAAGCTATCTTTTGGAGAATATTTTGTCTGCCATGGATAACTTTGGTTGATGTTTAGCCTGTTGTGCTTAACATGCTTCTCGATGTACATACACAGGACAATTTTGGGAACAACTACTATTTTCCATCGAGGTTAGTTTCATCCCATGGCTTATATATGCTCACTATTTAGGATATCGGTAGCTGGTACCATATAGGCCGGGGGCTGATAAGGGACTAATCAGTGAATCTGACTTTTAACTGAATATATCTGCGACCCATTTATCATTAGGTTAACTAGGGCCATATGTAATATATCTGAGGCTACATAGCAACATGCACTGTACTGAATGTCTAAATATGCAATGCTAGGCTACGTAGCAACAAGGAAGAGTGTTACATTAATGTTCTAATGATGTCTAGATATACGTAGAAGAGCAGCAGCAACAACAACAACAACACAACCCTTTTTGGATACTCAACTTAGCTAGAGGTTAGAGTTAGTTTCTAGCTCATGACTAACCCTGAACTAACTCCATCCAAAGAGTTGTTTGGATGGCAGGGTTACATTGACAATAAATGCACTAGGAGAACTAGCTCCAATTAGCAGCTCTTGGGTTGGATAGTTTTTTTGGGTGGGTTATAGATGCAAGTAGGTCAAACTAGCCCTGATGTTTAGATATACTTTAGGGCTATTTGAGCCCGAACTAGATCAAACTAAATGTAACCCATGGATACAGCAGTAGCTAATCAGCCGATAATTTGTAAGAATGCACTAAAATCCTTCTGGCCCATAATATAAGATGTTAATTCATCTTATGTGTGAGTATATTGGATGTTATAAGATATTATAAAAGGCTGGTGTACTATATCATTGTGCAATTGTTGTTTAGCTTCTAGGTACATATGTCATTGGTAAAGATCCGCGCTTCGACCCTTTCTGCGCATGCGGCAATGAGATATCGATGAACCAGCATCAAGTGAGGAAGCTGATAAAGATTGTTAGTAAAATGGGTCCAAAGATGGCAATTAAACTATTCGTTTACACTTTATCCAAGACAACGGCAAACTACAGGATGGTAAGTAAGAACTCTGCAGCCTTCTTTTTACTAACCATAATGAGTTGTGTTAGATAACAATGTCTGAATCTTTTTCCTTTGAAGTGGTTGCCAAAGTAGTTTACTCAAGATTACGTCTCAAACTACATGCTTGGTGGGCATCCAAAGGTTAAAGTATTTCTAGCAGAACACGATGATTATCTAGATGTTTTCATGAAGATCGTGAAGGATGGGCGGTCCGCCATCACAAGGAGTTGGACTAGAGTCGTCCGTACCATCTGCATGGAAGAGGGCACAATATGGGCATTCCGCTTCACCTTGTTCAGCAACCAGAATGTATTTCGCCTCCTTCTTTACCATCTTTAATAGTACAAGTATACAACCATGGTTCATCATTCTTTATTTGGTTCTTATGTAATTCTTGAACATATGTACCTATGAATCGAATAATGCATTGGTTGTTTGAACCTGATGGATATGAATAAAGTTGTAGCATACATTCAAATTCAAATTCAAATCCGGTACAATTTGAAATAGCAGCAATTAAATTATGGTGGAATTACACTCTCCAGGTCGTTACGGCACACACGGTTGGTAAAACACAAACGTCTGCAATATATACCTTAATCCGAGACGGTTCACAGAGAGGAAACGTGTGCAAGCATGCACACAGTTGCCGTTTGCAAAGCGTGTGCGATGTCAGACAATGTCACAAATGGTGCGGGCAAACTAAACGTTTGTCTTAGTTGCCTTATCGTACACGATTCGCAACCATGAACCGTTTCTGATGAAGTATGTATCGTAAACGTTACACCACAGAATAGCGTGTGCGATAGTTGTCGTGTACGACGATGTTACGACGGTCTGACGTTTCGTAATCCTGTCCGACACTCATACGACGATTAGCTAATCTTCTTAATTAGTTATCGCATACGGTTTGGGAAAAGAGAATGTGTGTGATTGTATGCTTATCATACAGGTTCTATAATAGTGAACCGTTTGTGATGGGCTGCACATCGTAAACGTAGCACCACAGAATACCGACTACGATGGCAATGCGCGCACAAACAAGTAGGAGTAATGTAGGGTCCCTATCCCCGACGGTTTCTGGGTCGTGTGGGAAGGACCCCCCTATCACCGTCACTCACTAGGGGACGGTTCCAAATGCCGTCGCGGAAAGGGGTAAAAAACCATTTGTATAGCACCGACGTGTACCAGTGAATCAAGCAGGACGTAGGGTTTTACCTCCTTTAAGAGGGCCCAAACCTGGGTAAACATCGTGTTCCTAATGTCCCTTGTTACCATTGATCCTTAGACACACACCTTGGGGCCCCCTACCCGAGATCTGTCGGTTTTGACACCGAAAATGGTACTTTCATTGAGAGTTCCGTTGTGTTGTCGACAAAAGAATCGATGGCTCGCCTCGTCATCGACGACGACGCTGTTTCCGGGGAGACCTTTTTCCCTGGCCAACTCTTTGTGTTTGGCAGCTTCGTGCTACGTGCCAACTCGACCGGTCACCTTGAGCAGGTCGACAGCTACGCCCCTGGTCACCAGATCAGGTTTGGAAGCTTGAACTACATCGCCGATATCCAAGGAGACCTGATCTTCTAGGGGTTCACATCCTCGGTAGTTGCTCCCCACCGACACGAAGGAAGCCCTTCAGATCTACTACCAGATCATGTACAAGGGTCGACGCTCGTGTCCTCCTTGGAATTAGATCCGGGGCAGACCACTTCGTCCGAAGACAGGAGGGTGAACCCTGCCGGACTCTCCCCCATCACGGAGCATCTAGCCGGAGACCCAGATGCGACCACGCCATCGGCGGACCCAGATTCAAACGGGACTCTCCCCATCATTGGGAAGCTGGACTCGCCTCTAGACACCAACTTTGAACTCTCGAGGACCACGGCCATTGGGCTCGGTCAGGTGGTTATCACCGAGCCTAGCTCCGCAGATCCTCAGACGCCTATCCGGCTTTCGCTCTTAAACAAAACGCTGGACTTAATGTAATCTCTCGCCATCATGGAAGTGTCACCTCCGAACTACGCCCAACTTTAATTGGGGGCTGACAGTAGGGAATTTTACGTCCCACCCACCACCCACTTAATAGCCACTGTCGAGGATTTAACCGACATGCTAGTTACGCCTCCGAAGACATCGATCGCATGGACGACGATGTCGAAGACGAACCAAGTCAATACCCGCCCATCATTGGGCGTTGGACGGCCACTTCTACTTACAATGTACACATGGTGGACACGCCTGAGAAGAAGGACGATGATGGCACTCAAGATCCAGATGAGGATAAGCCCGTTGATGAACCACCAAAATGCCGGCATCAGCGACGCCACTCATGATCGTGTCGGGGAAGGGAAAGCAATACCAGCACCGGAGATAATGACACTACGGACAACACCGAAGACACCGACCACCCTGTCGAGCCTACGTTTGAGCAGGATGAGAGGGAAGAGGGTCAATACAGCCCTGATGAACTCGCCGATCACGAGGATTCGGAAGATAGTAACTACTTACCTGTCTCCAAAGAGGATGTTAGCCTCGGTAACGAAGATTTCATTATCCTAGAAGAACCCCTCGAACAAGAATGCTTCGAGCGATGGCTCATCGCTACCGCACGGAGTCTAGAAAAGAAACAAGAGCAGATTCAAGCCGAACAGGATACGCTCAATGATAGATGGACCAAGGTCCTAGCCGCCGAAGAAGGATATGGCTTTGAGCACCAAACAAAAAGTTATCCCAAACGCATGCTACTGCCACAATTCGACGATGAGGCCTTTGAGCCAATACTGTCAAAATACAATCATGCTGATCAACCAGACCGACCACCATGTGAACGGGACAAAACGGCTAATTATAGCGAACACCAGCCCGCGCCCCCTCGTCATAGAGGCAAGGAAGCAGCTGCTCCGGGCTACATGTACGACCTACGTCAGGACCTGGCAAATAGAGGCGGTCAGACCAGGTGAATTTATGGATCAAGAGGATGTGCCCCCACATGAGATGACGGCCATCAAGCCTGGAACGACAAACCTAACCATGTCCGGGGTCAGTACCGAACACAGATGTCATCCGAACTCCGTCGCGATGTCGCCCGGTACAGAGGTGCCGCACACCCCATGTGCTTTACCGATGAGGTAATGCAACACCAATTTCCGGAGGGGTTCAAACCCGTGAACATCGAGCACTATGATGGAACGACGGATCCCGCCGTATGGATTGAAGATTTTCTTCTTCACATCCATATGGCTCGCAGAGATGATTTCCACACCATTAAATACCTCCCCCTAAAGCTGAAAGGACCAGCATGGCAATGGTTGAACAGCCTCCCCGAGAACTCCATTGGAAGTTGGGAAGACTCAGAGCATGATTTTTGGGACAACTTTTAGGGCATTTATGTCCGGCCACCGGATGCTGATGACCTAAGTCACATAGTCTAGCAACCTGGAGAGTCATCTCGCAAACTTTGGAATCGGTTCCTAATTAAAAAGAACGAAATCATGGACTGTCCGGACGCTGAGGCCTTAGCGGCATTTAAGCACAGTGTTCATGATGAATGGCTCGCCCGACACCTCGGTCAGGAAAAGCCGAAGACTATGGCAGCTCTTACTGCACTTATGACCCGCTTCTGCGCAGGCGAAGATAGCTAGTTGGCTTGTAGAAGCAACAGTACCAGCGACCCCGGCACTTTTGAGGCCAGGGATGGCAATGGAAGGCCACGACGCAGCAAAAACAAGCGTCGGAACAACAACGAAGAAACAGAGGATACGGCAGTAAACGCCGGATTCAGTGGCTCTAAACCCGGTCAGCGGAAGAAGCCGTTCAAAGGTAATAGGGATGGTCCATCCATCCTGGACAAAATACTAGAGCGACCTTGCCAGATTCATGGCACCCCTGGCAATCCTGCCAACCACACCAATAGAAACTGCTGGGTTTTTAAGCAGGCCGGTAAATTAAATGCGGAACATAACGGAAAAGGACCTCAAAGCGAGGACGATGATGAGCCTCGCGCACCGCACACTGGGGGACAGAAGCAGGTTCCCCCTGAGGTGAAAACGGCGAACATGATCTATGTCACCCACATCCCCGAGAGGGAGCGCAAACGCGCATTAAGGGATGTCTACGCCGTAGAGCCCCTCGCCTCAAAATTCAACCCATGGCCGGCTTGCCCGATCACCTTTGATCGCAGGGCCACCCAACCAGTATCCGTCACGGAGGTTCGGCGGCCCTGGTTCTCGATCCTATCATCGACGGATACCATCTTACTAGAGTCCTTATGGACGCTGGTAGCAGCCTCAACTTGATCTACAAGGATACTGTCCGTAAGATGGGTATCGACCCATCAAGAATCAAGCCTAGCAACACTACCTTTAAAAGGAGTGATAACTGACGTGGAGGCCCGCTGCACGGGCTCCTTAACACTAGAAGTGGTATTCGTCTCTCCAGATAACTTCCGAAGTGAAGAATTGATCTTCGACATCGTCCCTTTTCGCAGTGGTTGTCATGCACTACTCGGACGAACTGCTTTCACCCGCTTTAATGAAGTCCTGCACTATGCTTATCTGACGGTCAAAATGCCTGGACCTCATGACGCCATCATAGTAAATGGGAATACGGAGCGCTCCCTCCATAGTGAGGAGAACACCGCGGCCCTAGCAGCCGAAGTACAGGGCAACCTCATCAAGCCGAACAGCTCATCGGTCATCAAGACCCATGACACTGCTAAGCGAGTCCGATCCGCATTAAAATGTGGTATCTCAGTGGAGCCGGAGCTTGAATAGCAGTATGGCCTCCGCCGATCGCCCCGTAAGGTTGCGGCATACGTATTGCGCGTACATAACTACGCACTTAAAATACCCTGGACAGCGCCGGAGGCACACTGCGGAAAAGGTCCATAGTACGGCTTGACCCTATTCGGGCCTCAAATATTTTTTCCACTGTAGGTTCGTTAAAAAACCTACCTGGTCTACAGGTGTACGGGGGCTCTTTTCTAGGTCCCTCTTGCACACGATCATCGACTTCTTCTCTCAAAGGATTTCCTATCAATGAGAAACAGCGCAGACGTGTGGCGGGGCACCATTGGGAACTTCAAACCACTACTTTGAGGCCCTATGTAAACCTTTCCCTTGTGTAAACTTTTGGCATGTAAAATGGCCTCGATATTCATGGCATTATCTGTAACGACACGGCTCGACGTATTAATCAGGGTATAAAGGAAGCAGGCGATCACCACTTTTGTTTGGCAATCACTTCCTTTTATATTATCGTCTGTATTCCCTCCCTACTTCACACTACCACACGTGCTTTAGTCCGGCCTTAACACCGGGGGCTGTATTCGGCCCTGCACATTTCAACTCCCAACACCTAAAAGGATCTCTTCGGCGTCCCGGATATTGCATTATATGCATCAGCTCTGAATCATGTCTTTGGTCTATAGCTGGGTTGCCCGGCTCCTGTGCTTACCACCTTACGTTCCGCTCGCTCGGCTAAGGTAGTAAAGGGAGAACTACTCTGATTGTATTTCTTGTTCGTCCGGTCAAGTACCTCAGTAGAGAAAGCCGAAAACTGACTGTCATGATAGCCGAGCGCTGGTCGGCGATTCGGTGACTTAGTATTATACTACAAATCATTAGCGATTCACCCCGTGTTATACGAGGGGCTGGTCTTCGTCCAGCCACATGGAAAGGGCACCGTAGTCCAGATAGCCCCACATGCACAAGGGGCTAGTACTTAGCTCCACATTCAAACTCCTATGGTGAAGTGAAAGTAATAAAGCCGCATAGTTTGATTGCCTGGTTCACCTTGCGGGCGCCTCCTTTACGGACCAAGACATTGGATAAAGTGTGGTCACACGTTACGCCGAACACCCCTGTAGCATCTACATGGGGGCTGAAGCCGACGAGTGGAAACTTTCAAAAATATAACAATAAACGGCCGCACAGGAGGAGAAATCGCCTGACACAAAAGGCGCAAACATAGATATAACAGCATGGGTTCATAACATAGTTTGTGCAACCCGAACACATTCAATCAAATATTACGTCCTTAGAACATTGACCCTCTATCACTCGGGCTCCTTCTAGGATGTCATCGAAGTACCTCTTCCACTTCCGATGATCTTTGCCTTCGGGCGGACCTGCCGTTGCCACTTTCGGTGGCCTTCATCTTTGCCCATTGCATTTAGACGCGGGTGAAGGCCATCCGGGCACCCTCTCAGGCCGAGCGCTTTACAGCATCAATCCACGACCTCGCATCGACAAGCCGCTTCACCAAACCGAAGTAGCTGCTAGGAATCGGCTTGGCCGGCCAGAGTTGTACTATTAGGTCCTTCATGGCCAAGCCTGCCACCCTATGCAGCTCCGTTAGCTGCTTCAGCTGGTCGTTCAGAGGCGTCGGGTGTTCCGGTGCAAGAAATTGCAATCAGAACAGCTTCTCGGTTGAGTTCCCCTCCTGGGCACGGAAGAACTGTGCGGCATCGGCGACACTCTTCGGAAGATCCGCAAACGCGCCTGGAGAACTCCACACTCGGGTGAGCAAAGCATACCTCTGACCTCCAAAGATAATCTGCAAAAGAAAGGCCTTACTAGCTGCAATCTGCCTCACCCGATGGATCTCTTCGCGAGCGCTCCGGGACTCGCTCCGCGCCTCTTTGGAATCACGGAGTGTCGGCGTTCCGGGAACGGGGGTCCCCAGACTTGCCTGCCTACGGCCCACAGCGTGGCTAAGCCAGCAGGCCGTATGGCCCATCTTCATCAACAAGGCATCCAAGACCCTCACGAGGGCCCATGCCTCGCGAGGCGGACAACACAAGACCTCCTAGGGAGTGGCCAGCCAGGCAGGCTCACGAGGAGCGGAGATATCAAGGCGGGGCAAACCTCATGAGGCCCTTGTGACGTGAGCCATGACGAACGGCACCAGGCGGGCGCCAGCGCGCACAGCGTCCTTGTTTCCTCTTTGGTGCTAAGGAGGCAAGCGCAGGCGAAGAGTACCGAGGCATCAGGCAAAGGTTTCTATATTGGTGCAAAGAGACCAAGACCAGGAGGACGACGAGACGGAGGTCATCGTGGAGCCCAAGACGGCGTCACCACCAGAGCTTTTCGCAGACGGAGATCGCTTTTGTCAGGATAGCTTGTACTAGCTGTCCGCCTTCAAATTTGCCCGCCATTTTTGGCTCCCTTCCCGCTCGATACTTGGGAGGAGGACCAGGTCCTATATAAGTAGAGCTAGCCACCATAGTAGAGGGAGGGATCTCATCTCATCTTAGCTTGATCCAACCTGATCGAGAGCCTACCCACAAGAACACCTCAACCTCAGGAGGCTGTAATTCCCTTGTACTGTTCATCATCAGCCCTGGAGGCAATCCACCACCACCACACTGGAGTAGAGTATTACACCACAACGGTGGCCCGAACCAGTATAAACCTCGTGTCTTTCTGTGTTGCGAGTCCGTCGAGTTCGTCCGCGAGATCTTAGCGAGCTAGGGCGTAGATCGGTAGGAGGGAAAGACTTCGCGCGCACCCTAGTGTTTGCACCTTAAGGGTTTGCTGAAACCCCAAATCCGACATTTTGAGGAGGACCTGGGCCTATATAAGTAGAGCTAGCCACCATAGTAGAGGGAGGGATCTCATCTCATCTTAGCTTGATCCAACCCAATCGAGAGCCTACCTACAAGAACACCTCAACCTTAGCAGGCTGTTCTTCCCTTGTACTGTTCATCATTAGCCCTAGAGGCAATCCACCACCACCACACTGGAGTAGGGTATTACACCACAATGGTGTCCCGAACCAGTATAAACCTCGTGTCTTTCTGAGTTGTGAGTCCGTCGAGTTCGTCCGTGAGATCTTAGCGAGCTAGGGCGTAGATCGGTAGGAGGGAAAGACTTCGCGCGCACCCAAGTGTTCGAACCTTAAGGGTTTGCCGGAACCCCACATCCGACATTTGGCGCGCCAGGTAGGGGTGCGCCATAGCTTCCCTTCCATTAGTTCGTCCCTCCATCGCTCCGTCGTCTCCATGGCGGACGCTCGCCGTGCTCGAGCTGAGCGTCGGGCTGCCCTCACCGCCCGCGTCGCACAGACGACTCCCGTTAGCGGGCCACCTCATGGTTCTCTGTCTCCCGCCGCCAATGTTGCCACCGGCCCGGCGGGGAACGAGCAGCAGGCGTCCTTGCTGCATCCATCGGTGCGGCAGGATGGCCGCACCGCTACTCCATCATTGACCCCTGCCGGTTCTTCGTCTCACGCGCACCGCGCTCCCATGGAGGCACGGGCCGCGCTCCTCGCGACGAACGAGCTCCTGTGCTACCGCCCCGTCGACGACCTCTACGAGGAGTGGCTCGACCGCGTCGCCGAGCTCGTCCGCGCCGCAGGGGGCTCTCTGGCGCCGTCCCACTCTCTGCCTCCCCCTCAACCAGCCGCGGGCGACGGGGCTCATGGGGTGCCTCCACCACCTCAGCCCCAAGATGGCGCCTCGGCACCAAGGCGCGCTGCTCCGCGGCGTGATCCGGCGCGCCCGGCGCCCGCGCGCGAAGAGAGAAGCTGCCAAGAAATCCCGCGTCCGCGAGAAGCTGCACCTGCGTGTTGGGGAACGTAGTAATTTCAAAAAAATTCCTACACACACGCAAGATCATGGTGATGCATAGCAACGAGAGGGGAGAGTGTTGTCCACGTACCCTCATAGACCGACAGCGGAAGCGTTATCACAAGTGGTTGATGTAGTCGTACGTCTTCACGATCCGACCGATCAAGTACCGAACGTACGGCACATCCAAGTTCTACACACGTTCAGCTCGATGACGTCCCTCGAACTCCGATCCAGCCGAGTGTTGAGGGAGAGTTTCGTCAGCACGACGGCGTGGTGACGATGATGATGTTCCACCGACGCAGGGCTTCGCCTAAGCTCCGCAACGGTATTATCGAGGTAAAATATCGTATATCAAGTGTGTAGAGAGGTGCCCCCTGCCCCCGTATATAAAGGAGCAAGGGGGAGGCCGGCTGCCTATGGGCGCGCCAAGGAGAGGGGGGAGTCGTCCTCCGAGTAGGAGTAGGACTCCCCTTTCCTAGTCCTACTAGGAAAAGAAGGGGGGACGAAAGAGAAGGAGAGGGAGAGGGAAAGGGGGCTGCGCCCCCCTCTCCTAGTCCAACTAGGACTCCTCCTGGGAGGGGGCGCGCCACCTCCTGGCTGCTGCCCTCTCTCTCCCCACAAGGCCCACTAAGACCCAATACTTCCCCGGGGGGTTCCGGTAACCCTCCGGCACTCCGGTTTAATCCGAAACTTCTCCGGAACACTTCCGGTGTCCGAATAATGTCGTCCAATATATCAATCTTTGTGTCTCGACCATTTCGAGACTCCTCGTCATGTCCGTGATCACATCCGGGACTCCGAACAACCTTCCGTACATCAAAACATATAAACTCATAATATAACTTTCATCGTAACTTTAAGCGTGCGGACCCTTCGGGTTCGAGAACTATGTAGACATGACTGCGACACCTCTCCGGTCAATAACCAATAGTGGGACCTGCATGCCCATATTGGCTCCACATATTCTACGAAGATCTTTATCGGTTAGACCGCATAACAACATACGTTGTTCCCTTTGTCATCGGTATGTTACTTGCCCGAGATTCGATCGTCGGTATCTCGATACCTAGTTCAATCTCGTTACCGGCAAGTCTCTTTACTCGTTCCGTAATACATCATCCCGCAACTAACTCATTAGTCACAATGCTTGCAAGGCTTATAGTGATGTGCATTACCGAGTGGGCCCAGAGATACCTCTCCGACAATCGGAGTGACAAATCCTAATCTCGAAATACGCCAACCCAACAAGTACCTTTGGAGACACCTGTAGAGCACCTTTATAATCACCCATTTACGTTGTGACATTTGGTAGCACATGAAGTGTTCCTCCGGTAAACGGGAGTTGCATAATCTATGGCAACATGTATAAGTCGTGAAGAAAGCAATAGCAACATACTAAACGATCGGGTGCTAAGCTAACGGATTGGGTCATGTCAATCACGTCATTCTCCTAATGAGGTGATCCCGTTAATCAAATGACAACTCATGTCTATGGCTAGGAAACATAACCATCTTTGATTAACGAGCTAGTCAAGTAGAGGCATACTAGTGACACTCTGTTTGTCTATGTATTCACACATGTATTATGTTTCCGGTTAATACAATTCTAGCATGAATAATAAACATTTATCATGATATGAGGAAATAAATAATACTTTATTATTGCCTCTAGGGCATATTTCCTTCAGTCTCCCACTTGCACTAGAGTCAATAATCTAGTTCACATCGCCATGTGATTTAACATCAATAATTCACATCACCATGTGATTAACACCCATAGTTCGCATCTCTATGTGACCAACACTCAAAGGGTTTACTAGAGTCAATAATCTAGTTCACATCGCTATGTGATTAACACCCAAAGAGTACTAAGGTGTGATCATGTTTTGATTGTGAGATAATTTTCGTCAACGGGTCTGTCACATTCAGATCCGTAAGTATTTTGCAAATTTCTATGTCTACAATGCTCTGCACGGAGCTACTCTAGCTAATTGCTCCCACTTTCAATATGTATCTAGACCGAGACTTGGAGTCATCTAGATTTAGTGTCAAAACTTGCATCGACGTAACCCTTTACAACGAACCTTTTGTCACTTCCATAATCGAGAAACATATCCTTATTCCACTAAGGATAATTTTGACCGCTGTCCAGTGATCTACTCCTAGATCACTATTGCACTCCCTCGCCAAAATCAGTGTAGGGTATACAATAGATCTGGTACACAGCATGGCATACTTTATAGAACCTATGGCCAAGGCATAGGGAATGACTTTCATTTTCTCTCTATCTTCTCCCGTGGTCGGTCTTTGAGTCTTACTCAATTTCACACCTTGTAACACAGGCAAGAACTCTTTCTTTGACTGTTCAATTTTGAACTACTTCAAAATCTTGTTAAGGTATGTACTCATTGAAAAAACTTATCAAGTGTCTTGATCTATCTCTATAGATCTTGATGCTCAATATGTAAGCAGCTTCACCGAGGTCTTTCTTTGAAAAACTCGTTTCAAACACTCCTTTATGCTTTGCAGAATAATTCTACATTATTTCCGATCAACAATATGTCATTCACATATACTTATCAGAAATGTTGTAGTGCTCCCACTCACTTTCTTGTAAATACAGGCTTCACCGCAAGTCTGTATAACACTATATCCTTTGATCAACTTATCAAAGTGTATATTCCAACTCCGAGATACTTGCACCAGTCCATAGATGGATCGCTGGAGCTTGCATATTTTGTTAGCACATTTAGGATTGACAAAACCTTCTGGTTGCATCATATACAACTCTTCTTTAATAAATCCATTAAGGAATGCAGTTTTGTTTATCCATTTGCCAGATTTCATAAAATGCGGCAATTGCTAACATGATTCGGACAGACTTAAGCATAGATACGATTGAGAAACTCTCATCGTAGTCAACATCTTGAACTTGTCGAAAACCTTTTTGCGACAATTCTAGCTTTGTAGATAGTGACACTACTATCAGCGTCCGTCTTCCTCTTGAAGATCCATTTAATCTCAATGGCTCGCCGATCATCGGGCAAGTGAATCTAAGTCCATACTTTGTTCTTATACATGGATCTCATCTCAGATTTCATGGCCTCAAGCCATTTTGTGGAATCTGGGCTCACCATCGCTTCTTCATAGTTCGTAGGTTCGTCATGGTCTAGTAACATAACCTCCAGAACAGGATTACCGTACCACTCTGGTGCGGATCTTACTTTGGTTTACCTACGAGGTTTGGTAGTAACTTGATCTGAAGTTACATGATCATCATTAACTTCCTCACTAATTGGTGTAGGAGTCAGAGCAACAGATTTCTGTGATGAACTACTTTCCAATAAGGGAGCAGGTACAGTTACCTCATCAAGTTCTACTTTCCTCCCCCTCACTTCTTTCGAGAGAAATTCCTTCTCTAGAAAGGATCCATTTTTTGCAACGAATGTCTTGCCTTCGGATCTGTGATAGAAGGTGTACCCAACTGTCTCCTTTGGGTATCCTATGAAGACACATTTCTCCAATTTGGGTTTGAGCTTATCAGGATGAAACTTTTTCACATAAGCATCGCAACCCCAAAATTTTAAGAAACGACAACTTCGGTTTCTTGCTAAACCTCAGTTCATAAGGCGTCGTCTCAACGGATTTTGATGGTGCCCTATTTAACGTGAATGCAGCTGTCTCTAATGCATAACCCCAAAACGAGAGTGGTAAATTGGTAAGAGACATCATAGATTGCACTATATCCAATAAAGTACGGTTATGACGTTTGGACACACCATTATGGTGTGGTGTTCCAGGTGGCATGAATTTGTGAAACTATTCCACATTGTTTTAACTGAAGGCCAAACTCGTAACTCAAATACTCTTCTCTACGATCAGATCGTAGAAACTTTATTTTCTTGTTACGATGATTTTCCACTTCACTCTGAAATTATATGAACTTTTCAAATGTTTCAGACTTATGTTTCATTAAGTAGATATACCCATATCTGCTCAAATCATCTGTGAAGGTGAGAAAATAACGATATCCGCCACGAGCCTCAATATTCATTGGACCACATACATCTGTATGTATGACTTCCAACAAATCTGTTGCTCTCTCCATAGTTCCGGAGAACGGCGTTTTAGTCATCTTGCCCATGAGGCACGGTTCGCAAGTATCAAGTAATTCATAATCAAGTGATTCCAAAATCCCATCAGTATGGAGTTTCTTCATGCGCTTTACACCAATGTGACCTAAACGGCAGTGCCACAAATAAGTTGCACTATCATTATTAACTTTGCATCTTCTGGCTTCAATATTATAAATATGTGTATCACTACGATCGAGATCCAACAAAACATTTTCGTTGGTGTGTATGACCATAGAAGGTTTTTATTCATGTAAACAGAACAACAATTTTTCTCTAACTTAAATGAATAACCGTATTGCAATAAACATGATCAAATCATATTCATGCTCAACGCAAACACCAACTAACACTTATTTAGTTTCAACACTAATCCCGAAAGTATAGGGAGTGTGCGATGATGATCATATCAATCTTGGAACTACTTCCAACACACATCGTCACCTCGCCTTCTACTAGTCCCTGTTTATACTGCAACTCCTGTTTCGAGTTACTACTCTTTAGCAACTGAACCAGTATCAAATACTGAGGGGTTGCTATAAACACTAGTAAAGTACACATCAATAACATGTATATCCAATATACCTTTGTTCACTTTGCCATCCTTCTTATCCACCAAATAGTTGGGGTAGTTCCGCTTCCAGTGACCAGTCCCTTTGCAGTAGAAGCACTTAGTCTCAGGTTTAGGACCAGACTTAGGCTTCTTCACTTGAGCAGCAACTTGCTTGCCGTTCTTCTTGAAGTTCCCCTTCTTCCCTTTTCCCTTTTCTTGAAACTAGTGGTCTTGTTAACCATCAACAATTGATGTTTTTCTTGATTTCTACCTTCGTCGATTTCAGCATCACGAAGAGCTCGGGAATTACTTTCAGCATCACGAAGTTCTACTAACTTGGTGATGGTGACTAGAGAATTCTGTGAATCACTATTTTATCTGGAAGATTAACTCCCACTTGATTCAAGCGATTGTAGTACCCAGACAATCTGAGCACATGCTCACTAGTTGAGCGATTCTCCTCCATCTTTTAGCTATAGAACTTGTTGGAGACTTCATATCTCTCAACTCGGGTATTTGCTTGAAATATTAACTTCAACTCCTGGAACATCTCATATGGTCCATGACGTTCAAAACGTCTTTGAAGTCCCGATTCTAAGCCGTTAAGCATGGTGCACTAAACTATCAAGTAGTCATCATATTGAGCTGGCCAAACGTTCATAACATCTGCATCTGCTCCTGCAATAGGTCTGTCACCTAGCGGTGCATCAAGGACATAATTTTTCTGTGCAGCAATGAGGATAATCCTCAGATCACGGATCCAATCCGCATCTTTGCTACTAACATCTTTCAACATAATTTTTCTCTAGGAACATATCAAAAATAAACACAGGGAAGCAACAACGCGAGCTATTGATCTACAACATAATTTGCAAAATACTATCAGGACTAAGTTCATGATAAATTTAAGTTCAATTAATCATATTACTTAAGAACTCCCACTTAGATAGATATCCCTCTAATCATCTAAGTGATTACGTGATCCAAATCAACTAAACCATGTCCGATCATCACGTGAGATGGAGTAGTTTCAATGGTGAACATCACGATGTTGATCATATCTACTATATGATTCACGCTCGACCTTTCGGTCTCTGTGTTCCGAGGCCATATCTGCATATGCTAGGCTCGTCAAGTTTAACCTGAGTATTCCGCGTGTGCAACTGTTTTGCACCCATTGTATTTGAACGTAGAGCCTAGCACACCCGATCATCACGTGGTGTCTCAACACGAAGAACTTTCGCAACGGTGCATACTCAGGGAGAACACTTTTATCTTGAAATTTTAGTGAGAGATCATCTTATAATGCTACCGTCCATCAAAGCAAGATAAGATGCATAAAGGATTAACATCACATGCAATCAATATAAGTGATATGATATGGCCATCATCATCTTGTGCTTGTGATCTCCATCTCCGAAGCACCGTGCTTGTGATCTCCATCTTCGAAGCACCGTTATGATCACCATTGTTACCGGCGCACCGTGTTCGTGATCTCCATCTCCGAAGCACCGTCATGATCACCATCATCACCGGCGCGACACCTTGATCTCCATCGTAGTATCGTTGTCGTCTCACCAACTCATTGCTTTTACGACTATCGCTACCGCTTAGTGATAAAGTAAAACTATTACATGGCGATTGCATCTCATACAATAAAGCGACAACCATATGGCTCCTGCCAGTTGCCGATAACTCGGTTACCAAACATGATCATCTCATACAACAAATTATATCACATCATGTCTTGACCATATCACATCACAACATGCCCTGCAAAAACAAGTTAGACGTCCTCTACTTTGTTGTTGCAAGTTTTACGTGGCTGCTACGGGCTTCGCAAGAACCGTTCTTACCTACGCATCAAAACCACCACGATAGTTTGTCAAGTTGGTGTTGTTTTAACCTTCGCAAGGACCGGGCGTAGCCACACTCGGTTCAACTAAAGTGAGAGAGACAGACACCCGCCAGTCACCTTTAAGCAACCAGTGCTCCGAACGGTGAAACCAGTCTCGCGTAAGCGTACGCGTAATGTCGGTCCGGGCCGCTTCATCTCACAATACCGCTGAACCAAAGTATGACATGCTGGTAAGCAGTATGACTTATATCGTCCACAACTCACTTGTGTTCTACTCGTGCATAGCATTAACGCATAAAACCAGGCTCGGATGCCACTGTTGGGGAACGTAGTAATTTCAAAAAAATTCCTACGCACACACAAGATCATGGTGATGCATAGCAACGAGAGGGGAGAGTGTTGTCCACCTACCCTCATAGACCGACAGCGGAAGTGTTATCACAACGCGGTTGATGTAGTCGTACGTCTTCACGATCCGACCGATCAAGTACCGAACGTACGGCACCTCCAAGTTCTACACACGTTTAGCTCGATGACGTCTCTCGAACTCCGATCCAGCCGAGTGTTGAGGGAGAGTTTCGTCAGCACGACGGCGTGGTGACGATGATGATGTTCCACTGACGCAGGGCTTCGCCTAAGCTCCGCAACGGTATTATCGAGGTGTAATATGGTGGGGGGGGGCACCGCACACGGCTAAAATATCGTATATCAAGTGTGTAGAGAGGTGCCCCCCTGCCCCCGTATATAAAGGAGCAAGGGGGAGGCCGGCTGCCTACGGGCGCGCCAAGGAGAGGGGGGGAGTCCTCCTCCGAGTAGGAGTAGGACTCCCCTTTCCTAGTCCTACTAGGAAAAGAAGGGGGAAAGGAAAGAGAAGGAGAGGGAGAGGGAAAGAGGGCTGCGCCCCCCTCTCCTAGTCCAACTAGGACTCCTCCTGGGAGGGGGCGCGCCACCTCCTGGCTGCTGCCCTCTCTCTCCCCTCAAGGCCCACTAAGGCCCAATACTTCCCCGGGGGGTTCCGGTAACCCTCTGGCACTCCGGTTTAATCCGAAACTTCTCCGGAACACTTCCGGTGTCCGAATATAGTCGTCGAATATATCAATCTTTATGTCTCGACCATTTCGAGACTCCTCGTCATGTCCGTGATCACATCCGGGACTCCGAACGACCTTCGGTACATCAAAACATATAAACTCATAATATAACTGTCATCGTAACTTTAAGCGTGCGGACCCTTCGGGTTCGAGAACTATGTAGACATGACCGAGACACCTCTCCGGTCAATAACAAATAGCGGGACCTGGATGCCCATATTGGCTCCCACATATTCTACGAAGATCTTTATCGGTCAGACCGCATAACAACATACGTTGTTCCCTTTGTCATCGGTATGTTACTTGCCCGAGATTCGATCGTCGGTATCTCGATACCTAGTTCAATCTCGTTACCGGCAAGTCTCTTTACTCATTCCGTAATACATCATCCCGCAACTAACTCATTAGTCACAATGCTTGCAAGGCTTATAGTGATGTGCATTACTGAGTGGGCCCAGAGATACCTCTCCGACAATCGGAGTGACAAATCCTAATCTCGAAATACGCCAACCCAACAAGTACCTTTGGAGACACCTGTAGAGCACCTTTATAATCACCCATTTACGTTGTGACGTTTGGTAGCACACAAAGTGTTCCTCCGGTAAATGGGAGTTGCATAATCTCATAGTTATAGGAACATGTATAAGTCATGAAGAAAGCAATAGGAACATACTAAACGGTCGGGTGCTAAGCTAACGGATTGGGTCATGTCAATCACGTCATTCTCCTAATGAGGTGATCCCGTAAATCAAATGACAACTCATGTCTATGGCTAGGAAACATAACCATCTTCGATTAACGAGCTAGTCAAGTAGAGGCATACTAGTGACACTCTGTTTGTCTATGTATTCACACATGTATTATGTTTCCGGTTAATACAATTCTAGCATGAATAATAAACATTTATCATGATATAAGGAAATAAATAATACTTTATTATTGCCTCTAGGGCATATTTCCTTCACTACGCTCCCCGTGCCACCTCGTCAAGACCGCGTACCGCCAGCAGCGGCACAGCGCGGACCTCGTCAAGACCAAGCTCCACCTCCGAAGCGAGCCCCGGCAACCACGGCCGGCTGCCGCGCCTTCACCCCCGAGCTGCGTAGCATCGCCTGGCCAGGCAAGTTCAAGCCGGATCTGCCTCCTCGCTACGACGGCACCGCCGACCCCGCAGAGTTCCTGCAGCTCTATGAGCTGAGCATCGAAGCGGCCAACGGCGACGAAAAAGTCATGGCGAACTGGTTTCCCATGGCTCTCAAGGATGGAGCTCGCTCCTGGATGCTGAACCTGCAGCATGGCTCGATCTCCTCCTGGGACGAGATGCGCGACCACTTCGTCGCCAACTTCCAGGGCACTCGCGACCGCCCACCGGCCACGGGTGATCTACGCCGCATCAAGCAACAACCGGGAGAGACCCTCCAGAAGTACATCCAGCGCTTCAACAACACTCGCCTCAAGATCCCCAAGGTCACGGACAAGGCCATCATCTCTGCGTTTTCCGTCCAGCGCCGCCCAAGCCACCAGAGGCCACCGCGTGGCCGTCCACTCACCTGTGCACGCTGCACGGCCGTCATCGTGAACTGGAAGGTGCGGAGCGCGCTCCCTGCCGCCGTCGTGCCCGTACGGCCGTTCCGTCGAGGGCCGGTGTATTACGCAAGCCCGACCGAGGTTTGAGCAGAGAAACGATGCCAGTAATCCATCACGATGATGCCTAGCCACCTAAACCCCCTGCCCAACCTCTGCCTCGCCGTAATTTCTCGCCAGTGTTATCCCGTTCACGGCCACCCCCTCGGATCGCCAATAAAAGGAGGTCCCGAGCTCGAACTCGAACCCGCACCATCTCTACACACCACTAGTACCACGCCAAGCCACTGGGCAGACCCCGAGGGAGTCTTCTTCCCCAACTCCGGCCGCCTCGACCCGCTTCGGGATCCAGCACGATTCACTCCCGTGCGTGCACCCCTGCCTCTCAGCTCATGCCAGTAGTCTCCTAGTGCATCCACATCTCTGACCCGCGCATCAATTTGAAGTTTGCAGCACCCACCGGAGAGCTCCACCCTCGCCCGAACCACCGTCCGCCGGAGATAGGGTCGCCGTCGACGTGGTGCTCGCCGACGGGCAAGTCCACCACCCACCGACGCGGAAGGGCACCCTGAACCCGTAGGTACCCTCCGATCACTCTGCCTCGCCGTGGTTCAACGCCGGCGACCACCGCAGCCTTCGGGCGCCAGCGAGCTCGGTTGGATTTTGAACCTGACGGGTGGGACCCCCCGTCAGCCTCTCTTCTTTTCCCCTTCGAACCGTTTTCTGAAGACGCCTTCGGGCAAAGTGTGTTTTCTCTCTGGGCTGACGTATTTCATAACGAACCGTTTTTTCTTTTTCAAACAAGGCCCTGAATCTTTTCTGTTTCATCACAGATTAGTCCTTGGACTAAAACCCTTATATCTTTTAAATAAAAGATGCTTTTTGATTGGTTCTTTTTCTGTCAGTCTTATATTTTTGTCTAGTTTTTTATAGTATTTATTTGGAACAATTTTTATACACGCAACGGTTTTCACGTTAGTATACGGTTTCGTTATACCGTAGGTTCCGGAGGAGGTGACGGAGCCGCGAACTTCGCCGAGCTAGACTCCGACTTCTCCGAACCAGGCAAGCATGTTTGAACTTTTGATATGATGATTGTTTTGCATGTTTGCTTGAATAGCTTGTGCATGGCATATGAGCATCGGGGAGTGTTACGTTGCATGCAAGGCAACTAACCGTGTGCTTCGAAGTTTACTGTGATCTTTGATGAGAGATAACCTGATCATGTGGTGACATGAGAGGTAGTAAGATGGTATTGTTGTAGCATGCCAGTCTTATGTCATCCGATAAACTCTGACGTTAACGTGGACCGAGCCACGTTAACGTTCGTCCCCTCCCGTGCTGCCACATGTTTTCTGTAAAGAATATGGTTTAGTAAGTTGCAAACCTCTTTCCTTGTACACACCAAATAGAGGGGCCGGGATGAGGGTTCCATGGCCCTGGATTAAAGCCAGTCATCCGGTCAGGGGGCATGGGTGTTTCTGGTTGGGATCGAGAGGGGGGCACCCCTTAGAGCGCGCGGTATAAATTTGATCCCATGCTACGCGAGGTTGTAGCCTCCCCGTCTCAAAGTTTTTCTTGAACGTTGCCTAGGGTGATTCCTGGCATCGGAATGTGGAATGGGTGTGTACTGGTTAGATGTGTTTCTCCCAAAATACCGTAAACGGAACTAGTCCCCTGTGACTACTGAAATCCGTTGGCTGTGGTTAAGAGTACAAACTCTGCAGAGTCAAACCTTCCGAGTCATCGTGACCATGGTCAAAGACCGTGGCCATTATATCCATATCCATGTCAGTCCCTGTGTCAGTCTCCGTGGAAATCCCCGGTAAACAAGCTTGAGTGGTAAACCCGGTTGAATGTTATTCCTGTGGATGGACTAACCGTTTTATTATTTCGTACCTGAATATTCCCTTTAAATGATTTAACTTCATGAGCTACTGGAATATTAAGTTCTGAAATATAAGCCCTTTATGTGATGTCGCTCAGACGTCCGACTGTGGCACTCTTGTTATTTACTTTTGATATAAGCCCTTTATGTGATGTCGCTCAGACGTCCGACTGTGGCACCCTTGCCTTTTACTTTCAATATAAGCCCTTTATGTGATGTCGCTCAGACGTCCGACTGTGGCAGTCTCGTTATTTACTTTTGATATAAGCCCTTTATGTGATGTCGCTCAGACATCCGACTGTGGCACTCTCGTTATTTACCTTTGATATAAGCCCTTTACGTGATGTCGCTCAGACGTCCGACTGTGGCACGCACTGTCGTTTATATCCCATTATAAGCCCTTTATGTGGTGTCGCCTTGACGCCCGACTGCGGCAAAAATCTTATTTTATTTGTATCCTTTCGAGGAGTCATTTCAGACACTCGATTTGCATTCAGTATTACATTGGGATTTCGGGAGGACTACCGCCCGACTTCCTTTTTTCTTTCCGTGCATTGCCATGTCATTATCTGAGTGCGCATTATTAATCTGTTCATATGCATCATGTTTGAATTTGTTATATCTTATGTCCAAACTGTCTTGCGAGTAGTTTCATAGTACTCACCTGGCTTGTTGATTTGGCCAGATGTTGACGAAGGCGATCTCATGGATGAAGAGTTTGATAGTGAGTCCGACGCCTAGAGGAGTCCAAGTCAGTGCCGTGCGATCCTGGATTTTGGTCACTTGTATTATATATGCTTCCGCCACCCATAATAAGACTCCTCGAGCCTTACTCCGACACTCGATGAGCTGTAAGATTTAGGAGTCATGTCACCCACTTCACTGTGACATATCCCCCCCACTTTTATTGCGAGTCAGTAGTTATGCCACCATACCCTGTGTGTCATATCCGCCTTTATGTTCAATATCGGCGTGCTTGTAATAAATTGTTGAGCAGTCTCCGCTCAACCTTGTATTATATTTAGTACTCCTGGATACTCCTGTAATCAAGAAATTGTCTACCAGTGAGAAGGATTCTTCTCTACTGGTCCGTAAAAGGGATCGGTTTCTCAATAAATGTTTTATTGGAAAACCGGTCGTGACAAGCTTGGTATCAGAGCCAGGCTGACTGTAGGAAGCCACTAGGTGCGATCGCTAATCGATTATTAGCGTTTTTAGTGCTTTTTCAGCATTTTGCAAATGTAGCTATTTTCTGTTAGTCATCATAAATTTATGATTTGACTACTCAGAATCTTTGCCTTCTTTTGTAGATGGCTGGCAGTGACTGCGAGACTCGGGTGTTCACTAATGTGCCCGAGGAGTTTGTCAAACTCCTCATCTCCATCACCAAGCTCACGATCGGGCCAGCGACTCGTCCGGAGTTCACGCTTTACCAGCACAAGCTCAGCGACGACGCGTCTATGCACCAGGCCGTGGTGCAATTCAAGGGAGGACGTTCTGCGTCTCGCCACTTCCGTTTTGTGGGAAGGGCCATGCCTACGGAGAGGCATGCCATGCAGATGGCCGCCCGTGAGGCGATAGCTCGTCTTCGGGATGTTCTTCCTACGATGAAGACTCGTCGCTACCGCTAACTCCCATGCCATGTGCCATATACTTGTCACTATGCATTCGCCTGCCATAGGGGAGAGAGGGATGAAGCTATCAAGATGCTTGTTGAGTATCTCGAAGCTCTGGAGGCAGCTTTCGACAACCTCGTGGACGATCTTGTGGCTGCCCGTATGGACTTAGTTCGGGGCTGTTCTGCCAACAGGAGGGAGCTTCTCCACATGGCACCGCCACTGAATTTCGTGTCGTCCTCAGCATCCTATTCACCTGCCATTTTGGCCACCGCTCGCCGTCTGCCTACCACTGAGGAGTTCGACCAGGTCATTGCTCCTACTCCAGTCAGAGCTGCACCGCCTGCCGCACCCGCACCATCTCCTCAACGCAGTGCTTCGCGCCTGGAGCCTATTAGGGAGGAGGTGGAGGTTGAGTCTCCTGCGCCGCTGGGTCTTACCCTCGGCAGGCAGAAGGAAATCTTCACCATCTCCGACTGAGTGCGCTTAGCCGCCGTGTGATGTACCCGCTTGTATGATATGTTTATATGTACATAGGTTTGGTGAGAAGTAGTTTGTGTGCGTATCATGTAGGAACCCGGAGAAGTGCACTAGCCTAAATAACATGTCAGGAATGTTTACGCACATCCTGAGTGCTGTATTGTATAATTGCGTATCGCGTGTAAGATATGTACTGAGCAGTCCTTCTCCGTGCGCAATCAAATATTTTCTTGAAAAATCTTGGGGTCTTTTAAATTTTTGCCTTTGCAAAATTTTCCTTGGGCCACACAGTTCTTCTCATGAGTTTTGCAAAATAATACCCCAGAGTGGAAAATGTCTCGTCCGTGGACTCGTTCCATGCCAAATCCATCGGAAGAAGTTTACGGAACCCAGACAAGCAACAACTTCACACAGGGGCAGTCTAGTCAACAGGACAGCGAGGCAGCCTTATCTCAAGTATGCCGCCTTTTCGAACAAAGCCAACAGCAACACCAAGAAATGATGAATCACGTCATCAATATGGGAAATCACCATGAGCCATACCAACCGCACTCCAAGTTGTCTGAACTACAGAAGACATGCCCTCCAACGTTCGCTCACACTGATAGGCCGCTTGAAGCCGATGATTGGCTTCGAGACATCGAAAGAAAGTTGATTATTGCTCAATGTTCAGATCATGAGAAGGTGCTTTATGCACCTCACTACCTCACTGGAGCAGCTGCCGCATGGTGGGAAAATTTCCTACACATGCACCCCAGTGAACATAACATCGCTTGGGAGGAGTTTAAGGAAGGTTTTCGTGGGGCGCGCATCCCCAGGAGCATTATAAAGATCAAGAGAAGGGAGTTTGATGACCTCAAGCAGAGAGGCATGACAGTGACGGAATACAACAGTCAGTTTACTCAACTATCTCGTTATGCCTACGATGAGCATATGACTGAGAATAAAAGGATGGAAAAAATTTTGGACGGCCTGGCACCAGCACTAAAATGCCAACTGGTCGTACACACTTTTCCCGATTTCAAAACTCTGGTTGACAAGGCTATTACATTGGAGAACGAGCGCCGCAGCCTGGAGGATATTCGCAAGCGAAAAAGGGACAAGACGGCTCATGCTCGCAGCAACCGGAGCAAGACTGATATTCAAAGGAATGAAGCGAGAAAGTCCACGACCACTGCTCTAAGGCCAACCAAACATTTCCATTCAAGGGACAAGGACTTTACATACCGTCCAGGTGTCACTTGCTATGCTTGTGGAGAGGAAGGGCACTATGCCAAACAGTGCCCAAAACCAAGGAACTCGGCACCCAAGCCGAACAATGGTGGAATTAATCCAGCCCCCAGGCGTAACAATTTCAATCCCAACAACAATCACAAGAAGGGTCACCTGAACCATGTGACCAAGGAAGAAGCACATAATGCCCCAAATATCATGCTCGAGTTTTGTTTTGCAACATGGTTTTCCGATACTTTCTTTGGAAAATTCTATGATCATCATGTCCCCCGGGAATAAGCAGATCACTCAGAGTTACTGCCAAGGAGTGATTATTGAGTTTGAAGGACTAAAGTTTCAGGCAAATCTCATCGTGTTGGAAAATAAAGGACTGGATGTTATCCTAGGAATGGACTGGTTAACCACCAACAAGGGATTTATTGACTGCCTCAATCGGACTGTAATCCTCACTCACCATCACGGCAAGACAATAAAAGTTACAGCTCAAGAGAGACCACGGTCACGGCAACCAAAGTTGAACAAGGTGGACATTTCAGAATTGAGAAAAGTTCCAGTGGTGTGCGAGTTTCCCGACGTATTTCCTGAAGAACTACCAGGCATGCCACCAGACCGAGAGATAGAGTTCAGCATTGAACTAGCACCTGGCACCACCCCCATTTATAAGAAACCTTATAGAATGGCACCCTCCGAGTTGGTAGAATTCAAGAAGCAAATAAAAGAATTACTGGACAAAGGATTTATACGAGCCAGCTCCTCACCTTGGGGTTCACCAGTATTATTCGCCAAGAAAAAGGATGGGACACTGAGATTGTGTATAGACTATCAAGCTCTCAATATGGTCACCATCAAAAACAAATATCCGATGCCACGGATAAATGATTTATTTGACCAGCTTGCACAAGCCAAGGTGTTTCAAAAATTGATTTAAGATCGGGATATCATCAATTAAAAGTATGGACAGAAGATATCCCTAAGACAGCATTCACCTCCAGATACGGATTATATGAGTTCACAGTAATGCCGTTTGGACTGACGAACGCCCCCGCATATTTCGGCCACCTCATGAACAAAGTGTTTATGATATTTATGGACAAATTTGTTGTGGTGTTCATTGACGATATTCTGGTATACTCAAGGACACCAGAAGAACATGCTGAACATCTCAGAATTGTATTGGGAGAATTAAGGAAACATCAATTGTACGCCAAGTTTAGCAAATGTGAATTTTGGCTAAGACAAGTTGGTTTTCTAGGCCATATATTGACCCAAGAAGGCGTGGCCGTAGACCCAGAAAAAGTCAAAGCCATACTTGACTGGAAACCACCAGCCAGCGTAACAGATGTACGGAGTTTCCTAGGAATGACTAGATATTACCGAAGGTTTATTGAAGGATTCTCCACTGTGGCAAAGCCAATGACACAGTTACTCAAGAAAGATAAGAAATTTGTATGGACTGAAGCGTGCGAGAAAAGCTTCCAAGAACTCAAAAAGAAACTAACAACAGCACCGATTTTGGTTGTGCCGAGCATACACAAGAGTTTTGAAGTGTATTGTGACGCATCTAGGAAGGGCCTCAGGTGCGTATTGATGCAGGACGGCAAAGTTGTCGCATATGCTTCCAGGCAACTACGGAGACATGAAGAAAATTATCCTACTCATGACTTGGAGCTAGCAGCAGTCATCCATGCACTCAAAGAGTGGAGACACTTTTTGCTGGGAAATCGTTGTGAAATATATACGGACCATAAAAGCCTTAAATATATTTTCACGCAACCAGAGCTCAATTTACGACAACGATGCTGGTTGGAATTAGTCAAGGACTATGATGTCGGCATTCACTACCATCCAGGGAAAGCAAATGTAGTGGCAGATGCTCTTAGTCGGAACCCCAGCTCGGGCAACGACAGTCCACAGAGCTTGAGGCCTGAGTTTCAGCAGGAGTTCGTTAAAATCAACATGGTGATAGTCTCTGAGGGCAATGTATCAAATCTGGAGATACATCCCACCCTAATGGAACAAATTAAGAAGGCTCAGCATGGACATCCCAGCATCGAAGGTAAAAAGAGAAAAATGAGCCTTGGCAAGGCTTCAGAGTTCGTCACAGACAATGAGGGAACATTATGGTATGGGGACAGACTTTGCGTACCAAACATTGAGGACCTCAAACAGCAAATCCTAACCGAAAGCCACACCGCTCCATATTCAATCCACCCTGGAGGAACCAAAATGTACAAAGACATTCAGGAAAGGTTTTGGTGGCACGGCATGAAGAGGGATATAGCCACATTCATTGCATGTTGTGATTCATGCCAGCGCATTAAAGCCGAGCACCAAAAACCAGCAGGGCTGCTACAGCCAAACAGAATACCTGAGTGGAAATGGGACGAAATTGGAATGGATTTTATCGTCGAACTACCTCGATCTCAACGCGGAAATGATGCTATATGGGTCATCACAGATAGGCTAACTAAGGTAGCACATTTCATTCCCGTGAAGACGACCTAGTCCACTCAGAAGCTTGCTAAGCTTTATCTCTCCCGTATAGTTTGTCTGCATGGAGTCCCAAAGACTATAATATCCGACCGGGGCACTCAATCTGTCTCTAAATTTTTGGATCACTTACAACAAGCTCTGGGCACTCAACTAGCATTCAGTACAGCGTACCACCCCCAGACTGATGGACAAACTGAACGCGTGAACCAAATCCTAGAGGACATGTTGAGAGCCTGTGTTCTCACCTATGGAACCAGTTGGGAGGAAAATTTTCCATATGCCGAGTTCGCATACAACGACAGTTACCAAGCCAGCTTACAAATGGCACCTTTTGAAGCATTGTACGGACGGAGATGTCGTACCCCATTAAACTGGTCAGATACAGGTGACAGTCGTATCTTCGGCCCAGGCATGCTCAAGGAAGCCTTGGAGAAAGTTAAACAAATCAGGGACCAACTCAAGACCGCTCAAAGCTGACAAAAGAGCTACTACGATCGAAAACATCGTGAGGTCAGCTTTGAACCCGGTGAATATGTGTACCTACGAGTGTCTCCTATGAGGGGCCTGCAACGGTTCAAAATTAAAGGGAAGCTAGCCCCAAGATTTATTGGACCCTTCTGTATAGTTGCATGAAGAGGCACAGTAGCCTACCAGCTGGACCTACCCAAAGAGCTGTCAGACGTCCATGACGTGTTCCACGTCTCACAGTTGAGGAAATGTGTGAGCAACCCGGAAAAGCACGTATCTCATGAGGGCATTGACGTGCAGCCAGACCTCACCTACAGAGAGCGACCAGTAAAAATATTGGAAGAGTCTGAAAGGAGAATCCGTCAGAAAACAACTAAATTTTTCAAGGTTCAGTGGAGAATCACACCGAGGATGAAGCAACATGGGAAAGAGAGGATTTTCTTCAGGCAGAGTACCCACATCTATTTGAGGATCAGCTGAAATCTCGGGGACGAGATTTTTCCTAAGGGGGTAGGTGTTGTGACACCCAAAAATTTTATTTTGGATTTATCAAACTTTTATTTGATTTGAGGGAGGTTTTTTTTAATTCTTCTTCTAAAGGACTCTCCTTCTCAAAAACCTTCTTTTTATGACAAGTATTTTTGCTTGGTTTCATCCAAGACTTGATCCTTGGTCTTGGAGGTTTTTCATCTTGTGTTGACTCAACACCAATGTTTTTCATTGGAAAAGTTTTTGAAAATCCTTTCTTTTTAAAATAGCCCTATGGCTTATGGAGTGATCCTTTCCCCTTCCAAAATCTCCTCTTGCCATGACCTAAGTGGAAATTCCCTCCCAAAGGCCATCTCCCCTCTTGGTGTCAAGATAAACTTCAAATCCAGCAAGTTGAACTCCCCCATGATTTTGTTTCCATTTATTTCTTATCAAAAACTTTTTCTGCCTTCTATTTTGATCCTTGGAGATTTATAAAGGAACTACTAGTTCTCCTTTGAGTTTTGCCTCCAAACAAATTTCCTTGGCTAGTCCTTAGAGCCCTCAACCAAGATCCATGAAGATCCACTGGTCTCCAGTTCAAAAATTTCAAATTGTGCTTGCTGCATGTTTGGACCATATTTGTCAAATTTGATGAAATTCATTTGTTTTCTCCTCCTAAAAATCTGAGAAAATTCAGGCAGCCTCTGGATGCATCGAGAGGTCACCTAACCAAGTCCCAGCTCCAGAAAAAAATTTCCTCATGCCAAATCATATCGTCGAACCCCTGAAGGGCACTGTTACTGTCGAAGTTCAGAAAATTCAGAGATACAGTTTCAGAAGCCGCTGTCGTTTTCTTCAGAACCTCTCCTCGATCTCGCCAGTAGCTGCAGTGGCACCTTGCGCCCTGTGCCTCCTTCTTATCGCTGCGCCGCACGATCGCCTGGAAGCTTGCGGGCGTGGGTGACGAGCTGGCAGAGGTGCGCCTCCCCGTGAGTGGCAGCAGCAGCGCCCATTGCGGCTGCCAGAGAGGCGCAGCGTTCGACGGCGCCGTCCAGCGCCGCCCAAGCCACCAGAGGCCACCGCGTGGCCGTCCACTCACCTGTGCACGCTGCAGGGCCGTCGTCGTGAACTGGAAGGCGCGGAGTGCGCTCCCTGCCGCCGTCGTGCCCGTACGGTCGTTCCGTCGAGGGCCAGTGTATTACGCAAGCCCGGCCGAGGTTTGAGCAGAGAAACGGTGCCAGTAATCCATCACGATGATGCCTAGCCACCTAAACCCCCTGCCCAACCTCTGCCTCGCCGTAATTTCTCGCCGGCGTTATCCCGTTCACGGCCACCCCCTCGGATCGCCTATAAAAGGAGGTCCTGAGCTCGAACTCAAACCCGCACCATCTCTACACACCACTAGTACCACGCCAAGCCACTGGGCAGACCCCGAGGGAGTCTTCTTCCCCAACTCCGGTCGCCTCGACCCGCTTCGGGATCCAGCACGATTCACTCCCGTGCGTGCACCCCTGCCTCTCAGCTCATGCCAGTAGTCTCCTAGTGCATCCACATCTCTGACCCGCGCATCAATTTGAAGTTTGCAGCACCCACTGGAGAGCTCCACCCTTGCCCGAACCACCGTCCGCCGGAGATAGGGTCGCCGTCGACGTGGTGCTCGCCGACGGACAAGTCCACCACCCACCGTTGCGGAAGGGCACCCTGAACCCGTAGGTACCCTCCGATCACTCTGCCTCGCCGTGGTTCAACGCCGGCGACCACCGCAGCCTTCGGGCGCGGGCGAGCTCGGTTGGATTTTGAACCTGACGGGTGGGACCCCCCCTCGTCAGCCTCTCTTCTTTTCCCCTTCGAACCGTTTTCTGAAGACGCCTTCGGGCAAAGTGTGTTTTCTCTCTGGGCTGGCGTATTTCATACCGAACCGTTTTCTGCTTTTTCAAACAAGTCCCTGGATCTTTTCTGTTTCATCACAGATTAATCCTTGGACTAAAACCCTTATATCTTTTAAATAACATATGTTTTTTGATTGATTCTTTTTCTGTCAGTCTTATATTTTTGTCTAGTTTTTTATAGTATTTATTTGGAACAATTTTTATACACGCAACGGTTTTCACGTTAGTATACGGTTTCATTATACCGTAGGTTCCGGAGGAGGTGACGGAGCCGCGAACTTCGCCGAGCTAGACTCCGACTTCTCCGAACCAGGCAAGCATGTTTGAACCTTTGATATGATGAGTGTTTTGCATGTCTGCTTGAATAGCTTGTGCATGGCATATGAGCATCGGTGAGTGTTACGTTGCATGCAAGGCAACTAACCGTGTGCTTCGAAGTTTACTGTGATCTTTGATGAGAGATAACCTGATCATGTGGTGACATGAGAGGTAGTAAGATGGTATTGTTGTAGCATGCCAGTCTTATGTCATCCGATAAACTCCGACGTTAACGTGGACCGAGCCACGTTACCATTCGTCCCCTCCCGTGCTGCCACATGTTTTCTGTAAAGAATACGGTTTAGTAAGTTGCAAACCTCTTTCCTTGTACACACCAAATAGAGGGGCCGGGATGAGGGTTCCATGGCCCTGGATTAAAGCCAGTCATCCGGTCAGGGGGCATGGGTGTTTCCGGTTGGGACCGAGAGGGGGGCACCCCTTAGAGCGCGCGGTATAAATTTGATCCCATGCTACGCGAGGTTTTAGCCTCCCCGTCTCAAAGTTTTTCTTGAACATGGCCTAGGGTGATTCCTGGCATCGGAATGTGGAATGAGTGTGTACTGGTTAGATGTGTTTCTCCCAAAATACCGTAAACGGAACTAGTCCCCTGTGACTACTGAAATCCGTGGGCTGTGGTTAAGAGTACAAACTCTGCAGAGTCAAACCTTCCGAGTCATCATGACCATGGTCAAAGACCGTGGCCAGTATATCCATATCCATGTCAGTCCCTGTGTCAGTCTCCGTGGAAATCCCCGGTAAACAAGCTTGAGTGGTAAACCCGGTTGAATGTTATTCCTGTGGATGGACTAATCGTTTTATTATTTCGTACCTGAATATTCCCTTTAAATGATTTAACTTCATGAGCTACTGGAATATTAAGTTCTGAAATATAAGCCCTTTATGTGATGTCGCTCAGACGTCCGACTGTGGCACTCTCGTTATTTACTTTTGATATAAGCCCTTTATGTGATGTCGCTCAGACGTCCGACTGTGGCACCCTTGCCTTTTACTTTCAATATAAGCCCTTTATGTGATGTCGCTCAGACGTCCGACTATGGCACTCTCGTTATTTACTTTTGATATAAGCCCTTTATGTGATGTCGCTCAGACATCCGACTGTGGCACGCTCATTATTTACCTTTGATATAAGCCCTTTACGTGATGTCGCTCAGACGTCCGACTGTGGCACGCACTGTCGTTTATATCCCATTATAAGCCCTTTATGTGGTGTCGCCTTGACGCCCGACTGCGGCAAAAATCTTATTTTATTTGTATCCTTTCGAGGAGTCATTTCAGACACTCGATTGTCATTCAGTATTACATTGGGATTTCGGGAGGACTACCGCCCGACTTCCTTTTTTCTTTCCGCGCATTGCCATGTCATTATCTGAGTGCGCATTATTAATCTGTTCATATGCATCATGTTTGCATTTGTTATATCTTATGTCCAAACTGTCTTGCGAGTAGTTTCATAGTACTCACCTGGCTTGTTGATTTGGCCAGATGTTGACGAAGGCGATCTCATGGATGAAGAGTTTGATAGTGAGTCCGACGCCTAGAGGAGTCCCAGTCAGTCCCGTGCGATCCTGGATTTTGGTCACTTGTATTATATACGCTTCCGCCACCCATAATAAGAGTCCTCGAGCCTTACTCTTACACTCGATGAGATGTGAGATTTAGGAGTCATGTCACCCACTTCACTATGACATATTCCCCCCACTTTTATTGCGAGTAAGTAGTTATGCCACCATACCCTTTGTGTCATATCCGCCTTTATGTTCAATATCGGCGTGCTTGTAATAAATTGTTGAGCAGTCTCCGCTCAACCTTGTATTATATTTAGTACTCCTGGATACTCCTGTAATCAAGAAATTGTCTACCAGTGAGAAGGATTCTTCTCTACTGGTCCGTAAAAGGGATCGGTTTCTCAATAAATGTTTTATTGGAAAACCGGTCGTGACAGGATGGTGGGCTGCGCGTCTGCATCGACGTCCCCGGGCTCAACAGGGCCGCATCTCAGGAGCGCTTCTGGCCATCGCGTGTGGGCCGCTGCGAGGGCCCACCGCACATCTACGTTCGCATGCCCTTCGGCTTGCCGAGCGTGGCGTCAGCCTATCAACGCGACCTGCGGCGTCTCCTAACGGCTCAGGAGGCCAGGTGCCGCGCCGTCCTGGAGGAGATGGAGACGGTCTTCAGGGAACATGCCAAGCCCCCAGAGCCTCCCGAGGCTCAGGGCTCCGGCGGCTCATGAGGAGTCATTTCTTCAACGCACGCCTTCAGCTGCACCAACTCTACTTCATCTACAGAACCAGGTGACATCTTTCGAGCTCATTTAAGCTGGGAGCGCGCCTCGGGCTACATTATTCCGAGGCCACATGGGTCCGTCCCTGTGTCATGTATCCCTTTTGCTTATGTCTTTAGCTTACCTTGCTGGGGGCACCCCTCGGGCTGTATCATCCCCAAGCCGCTCGGGCCGGACCTAGTGGCATGTATCTTCCTGCATTTATCCAAGTTGATCTGCCCTCCATGCTTAACCTGCCAACGGCTATCGCCCGCCCGATTGGCGCCCACCACGGGTCTGTTCATCTTATGCAATTCGCTTGCACGTTAAAAGGGGGGCTCCTGAGCATCGCGACTCAGGAGCTCTTACTTGCTCTCTAGCCCTCACCCCCTAGCCTTGACCACGGCATCGCGACTTGGCATACCAGCGGCGGCTGAGCTTGCTCGAGGGCTGAGACTTGAGGACGTAGAGTGCTTGCATCTAACCGCCTTGCAGCGACATGCAGTCACCAAGACTAGGCGCAACCCGCCTTGAGGTAGGGCCTCGTGAGTCCCGCGCTGGCTCACGGGTGCCCACATACACCTCGCAGCCCTGCCGTGCAAGCCACGTGTTAGGGCGGGGTTGTACATGCCCTGGGGGCTCCTCCCGGAGGGGGGCCCCCATCCCATGCCCAAGTGGAAGCACCGTGCTCCGTGCTGGCTGTCAACACTGCCGAGAAGCGGCTATGCCCGTGCACAAGCGGAAGCACTATGCTCCGCACTGGTGATAAACAACTAAGGGCGGCCCCACGGTCGTACCAACCTCAGGGAGCCCAGAGCTCAGCGCCCAGCCTCACCACAACGCCTCCCCTCAGGAGAGCCGCACGAGGGGGCTGGGCATGGGGGCTGCGCTCGGGTCACGCCCAAGCGCACGCCACCCAACCAGGTCCCCCGGACCTGGGCGTCGCGCGCCCCTCCCGAGGCCTCGGCGAGGGCAGGTATGGAAATTGTTTGCACGTCAAGGGGGACTCCTGAGGATCGCGACTCAGGAGCCGAACTGGTCACGTAGCCCCTCACTCCTTGGTCCGTCCTGGTCTCCGGTCGGCCCAATGGCGGTTGAGGTATGCGCGGGGCCGGGCTCTGCCGACGCAGAACGCAAAGCAAATAGGAAGGAAATCGCAAAATCTCGAAGCAAATATTACAAGCATATTGTCCTCACAATACCAAATGAAAAGTCTAAACGCCTCCACGAGGCCTGATAGATGTCGCAGGAAACAAAAGCTGATACTAAGGGGAATCCTATCTGCACCCTTCCGTGTCGGACGCCATCATCAACAGTGGGCCACGGAGGGCCGGCACCAACACCATCCAGATCAGCGGCGGCGACGGCCGGGCGCCGCAGCTCTGTTCTAAGCACGGCGAGAGCTCGGGGGCACGTAGCTGTCATCGCTCATCTCCGGAGTCCCATAAGGCTCAGGAGAGCTGCTGAACTCCCAAGGGCTGCTGCTGCTGGAGTAGCCGCGAGCGGAGCGCGTGTCAGTTTGGCGCTCCTCTCCGGAGCAGCACTCCAGGCGGCGGCCCTCGGCGTCGAAGACCTTGAAGAAGAGCGTGGAAGCACCGTCGTACTCGAAGCGGATCGTGAGGGCGCCCCTCGCACAGCAGACCCGTGCGATCTCCCCCCAGCCGCGGGTCATGAAGATCTTGCCGGCGGGAACCGTTTCAATCTCCGCTCCGGTCGCCGGAGCGCTGCAGTCGGCGTGCTGCAACCAGAGCTAGAGAGGCCCCCTCGGCGGCATCACGTCGGAGAAGAACTGCGGGAAGCGGATCCAGGAGCTTGGAGGCATCAGCGCCCACAGCACCAACTCGCGCGAGGAGTCCGCGGCGTGGATCCCAGGGGTGACGGCACGCGTTGCCGCGGCGCGGCGACCCCGGACGTGGCACGGGCGGCGCTGCTCTTCACTCCGTCCTCCCGAGCCCTCAGCTCGGCATACAAGGGTAGCGGGTACCCCGGAGGAGGCCGCTCGCACCAGGGCCTCGACACCACCTGCATCGCCGCTTCATCACGAAGATGGATCGACCTCTTCATCAGCGGAAGTGGCCCCGGATCATCACGGGGAGCCTTTCCTTTCTCTTCAGCAGAAAACCTTCTGATAGGCGCCATTGTTGTCAGCAATGGAGCAGGGAGGAAGAAGCAAGCAAGCCAGGAAGAGATGGGCGACGGGGGCTCCGCCCCTCCCCATTTATAGCAAAAGAAGGCCAACCGGCGTCTCCCAGGATCGCAGGTAATGATGGTTTTCCTTGTATGTCGCAGGGACTTGTCAAGTCGTGTAGTTGCCGAGGCAACGTGGGGAAGCGGAGACGCCCACGTCCAATCAACCGCCATGCGTCAACCGAGGCCGCAGGCTTTGGGGGCCCGCGGTGCTCCGAACATGACCCTTGGCTTCGCCGCGAAGCCAAGCCCGAGCGCACCTTGGGCCCGGGGCTACTGTCGGCGTTCTGGGAATGGGGTTCCCCAGACTTGCCAGCCTACGGCCCACAGCGTGGCTAAGCCAACAGGCCGTACGGCCCATCTTCATCAACACGGCATCCAAGACCCTCACGAGGGCCCATGCCTCATGAGGCGGACGACGCAAGACATCCTCGGGAGTGGCCCAGCCAGGCAGGCTCACGAGGAGTGGAGATATCAAGGCGGGGAAAACCTCACGAGGCCCTCGTGACGTGAGCCATGACGAACAGCACCAGGCGGGCGCCAGTGCGCACAGCGTCCTTGTTTCCTCTTTGGTGCTAAGGAGGCCAACGCAGGTGAAGAGTACCGAGGCATCAGGCAAAGGTTGCTATATTGGTGCAATGAGACCAAGACTAGGAGGACGGCGAGACAGAGGTCATCGTGGAGCCCAAGACGGCGTCACCACCAGAGCTTTTCGCAGGCGGAGACTGCTTTTGTCAGGATAGCTTGTACTAGCTGTCCCCCTTCAAATTTTCCCGCCATTGTTGGCTCCCTTCCCGCTCGATATTTGGGAGGAGGACCAGGGCCTATATAAGTAGAGCTAGCTACCATAGTAGAGGGAGGGATCTCTTCTCATCTCATCTTAGCTTGATCAAACCCGATCGAGAGCCTACCCACAAGAACACCTCAACCTTAGGAGGCTGTTCTTCCCTTGTACTGTTCATCATCAGCCCTAGAGGCAATCCACCACCACCACACTGGAGTAGGGTATTACACCACAACGGTGGCCCGAACCAGTATAAACCTCGTGTCTTTCTGTGTTGCGAGTCCGTCGAGTTCGTCCGCGAGATTTTAGCGAGCTAGGGCGTAGATCGGTAGGAGGGAAAGACTTCGCGCGCACCCCAGTGTTCGAACCTTAAGGGTTTGCCGGAACCCCACATACGACACGGAGAGCCTTGGCAAGCTCGGACGACTGGTCCGAAGTCTTCTACTCCAGGGTTTCGCATTTGCTGATGGCATCATTCAGCTCCTTCTTGACTTCGGCCACCCGAGCTTCGTGTTGGCAGCGGGCAGCTTGCTCGGCCTCTAGTTCTGAAGCCGCTTTGACAGCGGCTGCCTTATTCGCCTCCGCCTCTTTCTTGGCCAGGGCGAGGGCACCTTTGTGGGTCTCGACCTCGGCTGTGCCAACTGTGCTCATAATCAAAGCATTCTATGAGTTAACCTCTTAATATGCATATCACTTCTGACATAAAAATAAATTTTTAACATCGTACGCATACCTTGCGTCTCGTCGAACCGCTTGTTAATGCGGTCGAGTTCCTCTTCTGCCACCTGAAGCTTCCGATTGAGTTCGAACACTTCTACGGCATGGGCGGTTGCTGCCAACATGGAGGCCTATTACAGTAATAGCAGAGTATGTTACTCTCCCGAATAATATGTGGATCCTCTGTCCGGTTTCTATCAAACTGGACAGAGCCTCAGGGGCTACTGTCTGTACACAGGTTTATTCTTTTATTTGAAAAGTTTTTAGAACATTACGTCACATGCCTCAAAGCCTGTTAGTAGGCTGCAGAAGGCTTTATTCAGTCTGTTTTTAGCAGACTGAACCTTCTCCATAACCACACCCATCAGGGTGCGGTGCTCCGCCACAACGGAAGCACTTTGCAGTGCTTCCTCCAGAGCATTGGGGGCCTCCGGATTAATTGAGGCTGCTAATGAAGGTGGTGCTCCTCTCTCCTCTTTAGAAGGGGCATCTTATCCGATACTGAAGGCATGCTGGTCTCCGGAATGCTGTTCGGCTGGGGACCGGATTGTTGGGGCTCCCCACCGTTGTTTCTCATAGGGGCCGCCTCCCCTAGGTCTTCGGCGACCGAGGTATTATCCTCATGCGCCCTCTCGACGGCTTCGTTTACCCCCTCTCGGCCAGGAGAGGTCCTTCGGGACGACACTTCGGTGTCCTCCATGGTGATAGGCCAGGGGCTCGCGGCGGCGTGTCACTCTCTGCCATTTTGGGCGGCAGAGAATTCCCCTCCGATAATGGAGTATGCGGGAGCATGCGGGGAGGGCTAAAAGGCAAATAACAAAATAACTTACATAATGAAAGCGGGTAGACCGAGGATAAACAGTAAGTTTCTGAACACTTACGATTCGGCCAGTGGCTTCACCCTGGGATGTTTCTTGGGGACTAGTTTGGACTCTGAGTCTGAACTGTCAGAGAGGGTCAGCTTCCCTCTCTTGGGCGCCTCCCCCTCCGGGTCTTTGGAGGCCGCCCTCTTCTTCTTCCTACCTTTACGGGGGAAGTCGCCTTCCACCTCCTCCTCCTCTTCTTCCTCATCTCCTTCGTGGGAAGAGAGGGCTTCGTTCTCTCCGGACACTGTTTCCGAAGGACCCTTGTGGCGGGGGCCGCCCTTGGCCTCGTTGCCTTTCTTCTTCTTGGTTTTCTTCCCCGGCACATGATAGGGCGCCGGGACCAGCATCTCCGTCAGCTGCGGTGTGGTCGGATCCTCAGGCAGCGGGGTCGGACAGTTGATCCGCTCTGCCTTTCCCGTCCAGACTTGTAAGTAAAGCAGACAATATAATTTCTATTATGTCTGAAATATTGACCGGATAGGTCTTCAGAAAGATTATGCTTACCGCCTTGGCTGGGTTCTCGGTGTCGAGTCCGATGTCCTCGGTCTTCTTCGGCCACTTTTTTTGAGCCTTGAAGAGTTGCTTCCACATATCTTCGTGTGTGGTGCCGAAGAAATACTTCAGGGTCCGTGGCTCCTCTGGATTGAACTCCCACATGGGGGAGGCCTGGCGCTGACAGGTGTGGGGACCCCGACTCATAAGTCGTGATCACCGAATGCACGTGTCCAGTGATCCCAGAGATCAATGCTCACTGAACACACAGAAGCTGAATAACAAGAGTCTTACGTCCATACATACCATATTACACAAGTAGGACCATTATGGTCAAGTCTTTAGTATAACATCGCAGCGGAAATCTTCGTCGATAACTTGGACCCATGCCATCTGCCTTAACCCTACAAGCATTCTGACTGGGAAGAGTCCTAGCTCGCATCACGTCACCAAAGAACTCTTCTTCGTATACCTACTCTTTCAAGCCTGGCCAAGTAAATAGCCAGGGGCAAGCCAGTGAGTACATTTGAATGTACTCGCAAGCAACCCAAGGGTGATAACAGAATAATTATGCAAGGCACTAATGCTAAATTGGGATTTTTGCGGAAAGCTAGTTTTTCTCATGCAAGTATTATCAACATTTATCAAGGACATGAATGCATATGCAACAAGTATCAGGAGGTTACAGACATCAACATCGAGAAAGAGTTATGAACAACTCATGCTCAAGCTCATCATGACTTCCTCATGAATCACATCAACAATATTACCAAACCGTGTTGTTTGTCAGAAACATATGGACATAGTCTAAGCAGCACCACCCAACTGTCCTTGACCGTGGACACGGCTATTCGAATAGTTTGACACTCCGCAGAGGTTGCACACTTTACCCACAAGATCCGGGAAGCTTTCGTGTCATCCACAACCTGCGGTACCTTAACTACCCGGGGTAAGCACCCGATCACTACCTTTCCCTAGTCATGACTAACATAGAGTCCACTCGATTGGTAACGGCCCCCGTGCCAAACATTTTCACAATTTATTTGGTGGAGCCATGCTCCCATATTCATCACATCTCACATGCACGGGGGTACCAACGGTGTGTCCGGTGCCCCGTGAAAACAGTCATGGCCGCCTATCCAAGCACGACCCCGTCCCGAGAGGGACCACGTCACTCCCATCACTAGTAATGCGGGCATCCATGCTAGCATGAACTAGGTAATCAATAATGCCCCGTCCCATAAGGGGTAGTGTGGTTGTACATGTTTGTTTGGGACGGTAGACAATCTTAAATCTAATCTGTCTCTGTAAACAACACTTTCATCAAGCCTCATTACACTACCTCTCCACCAAGTAGTGACCTAATTCATCATATTCTCCCAGGGGCATTAGTGGCACCCACTGGGGCTGTTGGTAAGTATGTCAAACCGCACTTGTTTCTTTCCATGCATAACCCTGACCCACTTTGCGTAGCCATTTACTATAGCATATTTCTACAACCCATCAACACAACTCTAAACAAGGATAGAGTCATGAACAATGCAGGTATCAACGGGGTATGCAACGGAGGCAAGCCTAGCAAGTTGCCATTCAAGATATACCATGCACTCGATGAAACAATGGAAATGCTTTCACGATGTAACAAGGTTCATCATGGTCAAAGGGCTGCTTGCCTGGTTCATCAGAGTCTTCAAATCTTCTGGTCCATCTTCGAGTATTTCGTCTACTTCGTCAACTAACGTTGGGAACAAGCACAGTAAGCAACACAACAAGGCAGGAAATAAAAGTGCTCTAAAAATATTAATTTGACTTTTCTAGGACATCTCTGGTTATATGAACAATAACCGGAGTGGTTTCATTGGGATTGGATTAGTGGATAATTCTGAACATTTCAATATGATTGATCAATGGATTTAATGGATCTGCATGTTGTCCATGGAATGCCTTTATATAGAAATGAGTAAAAGTACCCATTAAATCAGGCATGATTTTAGAAACTTTTAGAATTTGGTTTCACTGGATTTGGAGTCCAAATGAATATCCTATGGATTTTTGAAGTGGACTTCTGTGGATAAATGACCTATTTAATGTATCCAGTGAACACCAAGCACAGTAAAATGTTCACTATGGCTCATTTAATAGATCTAGATCTATGGAATCTCTGGAAATTTGAATCATCAAATTTGGAGTTAATTTTAATATTCTATGGATTTTACATGTCTACAGAAAAAAAAGGATTGTACCTAACGGGCCAAAATTCCAGTCGCTGCAGCGCGCACTGGGTGGGATTTAGCGGCGAGGCGCAAATGAGCCGACCTAGTGGCTCAGCCGCGCAGATGACAGGGCGACGTTGAAGGCGCCCAGGCGCAGTGCACCTTCGCTGCAGGGACGCGGGAGAGGGCGAACCCGCCTCCACTTGCCAGTGTGGACCGGTGGCTAGGCCACTGACGAGCGGGGCCCGCCTGCAGGGCCTTCATCTTCGTCTTCCTCCCACTCGCTCGCCTGGCCGAGGGAGTAGAGAGCCCTGACGACGACCGCCGGTGCTACGGGGCACCTCCGGCGACGCTCTGGCTATGGATGAGCTCAGGAGGCTGCGTCGCAACCACCTAGATGCTTTGCGCACGCCCACGAGGGCCGTAGCGGCGACGGCTTGGACGGCCGCGGAGGAGGCCATCGGCCATCTTTGGCCACGAGCGCGCGGCGTTCCCGGGGATGAACGACGGCGATGGAAGGCCTCAAGGTGGTGGTATGAGGGCACTGGCGTGTCTAGGGAGAGAAGGGAGGCTCGGGATAGCCCGAATTTAGCTAGGGGCCGGCGGCGGTTCTCCAGCCATGGAGTGCTATGGAGAGTACGAGCAGGGGAGTGGGTCAGTCCAGTGGTGCACCGGAGGAAGAGAGGGCAAAGGGGATCCAAAGGGAGGCATGCGGCGGCCTTATGTGGTGAGGCCAGGTGCGCTGTTGGCGGAGCTCACGGCCATGGCCTGGGGCGTCGCCAGAGGCCATACGGGCACTTTGGGGCGTGTCTGGGGCGCTTGTGGTCGTGGTCCAGGCCAAGGTGAAAGGAGAGGGGGAGCGGGGAGAGCTCCTGGCGGGACCAGAGCTCGCGCGCCCACTGGCCGAGCCGGGTGGCGTCGGGCACGGGAAGCAGGGGTGAGAGAGAGGGGGAGAGGAGGGGGCCTGCACGGCTGTCGTGTTGCGAACATCAAGGACCTCGATTGGCGCGAGGGGGAGGCTTGAGGTGGTCGGGGGACGCGGCGTCAACGGCCGGGAGCGCGATGACGTGCTCCAGAGCACGTCTTTGACCGGCGTCCGTGACTTTTCGTCCGCACCAGCGCGTCTACTTGTGTCTGGCAGCTGCAGGGGAGAGTAAACAATGGGGAAGTGGCATTGGATGCCCTGGGGAGCCACTGAAGGAGCGGCGGGGTTGAGAGAGAGAGGGAAAACTGCTGTCCAGGGAAGAAAAATGGGTCTCAGAGCCCCTTAATCATTGCTCCCTGGGAAGCAAAGCATGTAGGAGTTAGAGGAGGACCAGATGAGGCTGTGGGAAGAGTTTCAGCTCATGGAGATTAGTGGAAGGGCTTGAAACTTGCATTTTGAAATTCTGCCAGAAGGTGTTTGATGGTGGTTTGGGCTAGCTAATTTTCTCAACTTGCTTTGATACTTAACAGGAGTGAGTGACATTACAAATTAGTAGTGACCGCCAATTTTGAGGTCAAATGGAGAAAGTGGCCAATGCAACTTTTGTAAAACCCAGAAATCAACAGAAATGGATTGTCCAAAATTTAGTCATGCAAATCTATTCTCCTTGATGCACCACTTGGTGTAGTGTCATCATTTGAGGATTTGAACATGTCCACAAAAATTCAGATCAAAAGGACACACTTGGCAGTGTAGAGTTGTTCAAATTTGGTTCTGGACAGGATGGGTTTTAGAACACTTTGATCATGATATCCTTCTCTCGAACTTGTGCCATTTGGTCTAGATGCATTATTACACTATCGGCGTTCTGGGAACAGGGGTCCCCAGACTTTCCTGCATGCGGCCCACGGCGTGGCTAAGCCAGCAGGTCGTGCGGCCCATCTTCATCAACAAGGCATCCAAGTTTCTCGCGAGGGGCCAAGCCTCGCGAGGCGGACGACGCAAGACCTCCTCAGGAGAGGCCTGGTCAGGCAGGCTCACGAGGAGCGGAGATATCAAGGCAGGGCAAACCTCACGAGGCTCTCGTGACGTGAGCCATGACGATCGACACCAGGCGGACGTCAGGCAGGCACCAGTGCGCGCAGCGTCCTTGTTTCCTCTTTGGTGCTATGGAGGCCAACGCAGGCGGGGAGTACCGAGGTGTCAGGACCCCGATTCTAAGTCACACCGATCTAGCCTGTAACACCTCATATCACTTTGCAGCCTCACGCACGGTATTCCCACGGGTGTCGCCTTACCATGGCCCGGGACCGTTTGCGCCTTTTGGCTCACGTATATGATAGTGTCGCTAGCATCCATATGACAGATAACCCAGGCCGACATGGCTAGTCGTGAACCCAAAGTGGCACTAACTTACGGGGACAGGCATACATGAATAAACATCGAGCATGTCGGTCAGCAGCGTGCGAATCTGGGCTGTAGCACTAGGCTAACAGGACTCCGGGAACCCGGGCTGTAGCAGGCTAGGCAGGACTCCGGATGTCACCGCGTAACATTTCCCCGAAGGGACAGACACAGGAACGAAGTGAAACACATGCCAGCCAGTCAAGTGTTCCGGAGCAGTAGTGCTGGGCTAGCAGGACTCCGGTGAACCGGGCTGTAGCGGACTACTATGGCTCATGGAAGCACAAGACTACATTTCCCCATTAGAGAGGCTACCAAGGATAAACAACTAGGTTGTCGGATCCCACACATAACAAGCATTTCAATCATACACACAATATGCTCGATATGTGCAAATACAACATGGCATCACAACAAGACTCTACGACTCAGAGTATTTATTCATTAGGCTCCGAAGAGGCAGATATTACAAACATGGGTCTCATGACCCAACATTCAGAGCATACAAGCAACAAGCACATGCGGAAGCTTAACTTGTCTGAGTACAGACAACTACAAATGAAAAAGGCTAAGAAGCCTAACTATCTACCAGATCCTGCCGAGGGCACAAGATCGTAGCTGAGGTAACGAGCTAAACGTCGAAGTCCACACAGCACTACTAGCGAGACTGACGTCTCTCTGCAAAACATAAAATAGGCAAACGTGAGTACAAATGTACCCAGCAAGATTTACATCAGAACTATCTACATATGCATCGGTATCAAAGAAAGGGGTGGTGAAGTTTAACTGCAGCAAGCCAGCTTTGACTCAATGGCTAACCTGAACTACGATTGCAAGCAACTCTTTTGAGGTGGCGCACACGAGTCCACAAATTCACCATACCAATACACCACTATGGATCCGCTCCCGTCTCCCTACGAGAACGCCATCCATAGCACTCACGCTTATCTTGCGCATTTTAGAGTATCCACTTTCACTTGTCTATGAACTGTACAGGTAACCCAGAAGTCCTTTTCCGCGGACACGGCTATTCAAATAGATGATCTTAACCCTGCAGGGGTGTACTTCATCACACACGCTCTCACCACTTACCACCATGTACACGTCGTGTACCTCGGCAACCTTCAAGCGGAAGCCTGGCGAGGGAGTCGGCCACGACCTGACTAACCACACAAGTCTCTCGTCCAGGTTTATCGCCTATTCGGGTTCCATCCGCAAGGAGATCCGGCCGGGGTGTCGCTCACGGCCCCAAACGATGTGTGCAGGGTTCCCAAGCCCACCTCGACGGATGGATCTACGCTTGGTACACCGTGCCATGGTGCCTAGTCTGTCCCAAGCCCACCTGTACCGGGTACCACTGGGTAGACTACTAACACTACCTACAAACACCAGAAACTAGTTGCAACTCCTGGACAGAGATCAAGTTGATTAATAAGTCGAGAGGGGCACTTAAGCATTCCAATGTGTGGTCGTAACTGTTCATGGATCACAAACACAGAACTCAGTTCCTCAGGACGGTTTCAATGACACAACCCACCATGTACTCCTACATGGCCTCTCACCGCTATCTTTACCAAATCGTGTTCACACCCTTAGCTCTCACACAGTAGGACATGTTCACCACTTTTCAATTCATCCCCGATGAATCAGACCTGACACAACTCTAAGCAATAGCAGGCGTGACAAACAAGCATGAATGAGTAGGCACATCAGGGCTCAGACAGCTCCTACTCATGCTAGTGGGTTTCATCTATTTACTGTGGCAATGACAGGTCATGCAGAGGAAAGGGGTTCAACTACCGCAGCATGTAACAGTTGAAACGCCGTTGTCCTAATGCAGTAAAAGAGAGCAGGAGCAAGAGAGTGGGATTGTATCGGAATGAACAAGGGGGTTTTGCTTGCCTGGCACTTCTGAAGATATTATCGTTCTTCATCGGTGTCATCGAACTCATCGGCGGAATCACGGCTATCGAGAGGGGACAATTACCGGCAACAGAGAGGAAACACAATCAATGCAATGCAACAATATGATGCATGGTCGTGACATGTCAAAAATGTTATGATTTACATTAATGCATCTAACAACAGTTTAAATGAAGTCAATATGAACTAAGGGTTCATATGCAAACTCCACATGTAGCATTTGAAATGTCATTATCATGTTTTCACCTATACAGCAGGTATAACTTAGTTTGACATGCATGAAAGTGATAAAGATGGATAGATTGCATTTTTCTGATAATTTTTCAAATATAATTTGTTTCATTTGAAGTTACGAATTAATTTCTATGAATTGTAGAAGTTTTGGGCATTTTCTGGAATTTCCTGATTAAAAATAAATCCAGAAAATGTAATACTGCATCAGCATTGCATCACTGTGACATCAACAGGTCAACAGGGGCTTGTCCGGGTCAAACCTGACCAGTGGGGTCCACTGGTTAGTGAGACAGACACTAATCTCGTGTTGACTCCGACTTTGACCCGCTGCGGGGCCCGCTATCGGTGACTCTAGGGGGGTTAGTTAGGCGCTAATGACGGTGCCACGTCACCAACCACCGGAGTTGGACACCGGCGACCAAACCTGACGGCGGAGGATCACCGGAGTTGCTCGGGACGGCGCTACAGGCGGTGATTTGCGGCGCGGTTTGGAGCTACGGCGAGCTGGCGTTCGCGTGCATCTGCTAGGGCGGACGGGAGGGACTGGGACGGACCGAGCTCGTCGGAAGCGAGCTCGCGGCGGCGGCCGGAGCTCGGGCACGGACGGGTTAGGCGCTACAGCGCGTTCCGAGGCTGACTCGTGGGGTCTGCGGCTTCCTGAGGAAGCGCTGAGCACGCCTACGTGCTCTGGTACGACGTGCGGGTGTTGCAACCGCGGCGACGACATGTCCGGCGGCGGGGAGCGCTCGGCTCTGGTGGTTGATGCGGCTAGGGGGCGAATCAAGCAATGAGGCAAGGGGAAACGGTGCAACGGCTCACCGCAGTTCTTCTGGTGCTGCTAGCGAGGCAGGGGAGTCACGGGGTCCGAAATAGGCAAACATGAGTACAAATGTACCGAGCAAGACTTACATCAGAACTATCTACATATGCATCGGTATCAACAAAAGGGGTGGTGGAGTTTAACTGCAGCAAGCCAGCTTTGACACAGTGGCTAACCTGAACTACGACTGCAAGCAACTCTTTTGAGGTGGCGCACAGGAGTCCACAAATTCACCATACCAATACACCACTATGGATCCGCTCCCGTCTCCCTACGAGAACGCCATCCATAGCACTCACGCTTATCTTGCGCATTTTAGAGTATCCACTTTCACTTGTGTATGAACTGTACAGGCAACCCAGAAGTCCTTTTCCGCGGACACGGCTATTCGAATAGATGATCTTAACCCTGCAGGGGTGTACTTCATCACACACGCTCTCGCCACGTACCACCATGTACACGTCGTGTACCTCGGCAACCTTCAAGCGGAAGGCTGGCGAGGGAGTCGGCCACGACCTGACTAACCACACAAGTCTCTCGTCCAGGTTTATCGCCTATTCAGGTTCCATCCGCAAGGAGATCCGGCCGGGGTGTCGCTGACGGCCCCAAACGATGTGTGCAGGGTTCCGAAGCCCACCTCGACGGATGGATCTACGCTTGGTACACCGTGCCATGGTGCCTAGTCTGTCCCAAGCCCACCTGTACCGGGTACCACTTGGTAGACTACTAACACTACCTACAAACACTAGAAACTAGTTGCAACTCTTGGACAGAGATCAAGTTGATTAATAAGTCGAGAGGGGCACTTAAGCATTCCAATGTGTGGTAGTAACTGTTCATGGATCACAAACACAGAACTCAGTTCCTGAGGACTGTTTCAATGAGACAACCCACCATGTACTCCTACATGGCCTCTCACCGCTACCTTTACCAAATCGTGTGCACACCCTTAGCTCTCACACAGTAGGACATGTTCACCACTTTTCAATTCATCCCCGATGAATCAGACCTGACACAACTCTAAGCAATAGCAGGCATGACAAACAAGCATGAATGAGTAGGCACATCAGGGCTCAGACAACTCCTACTCATGCTAGTGGGTTTCATCTATTTATTGTGGCCATGACAGGTCATGCGGAGGAAAGGGGTTCAACTACCGCAACATGTAACAGTTGAAACACTGTTGTCCTAATGCAGTAAAAGAGAGTAGGAGCGAGAGAGTGGGATTTTATCAGAATGAACAAGGGGGTTTTGCTTGCCTGGCACTTCTGAAGATATTATAGTTCTTCATCGGTGTCATCGAACTCATCGTCGGAATCACGGCTATCGAGAGGGGACAATTACCGGCAACAGAGAGGAAACACAATCAATGCAATGCACCAATCTGATGCATGGTTGTGACATGTCAAAAATGTTATGATTTACATTAATGCATCTAACAACAGTTTAAATGAAGTCCATATGAACTAAGGGTTCATATGCAAACTCCACATTTAGCATTTGAAATGTCATTATCATGTTTTCACCTATACAGCAGGTATAACTTAGTTTGACATGCATGAAAGTGATACAGATGAATAGATTGCATTTTTCTGATAATTTTTCATATATAATTTGTTTCATTTGGAGTTACGGATTAATTTCTATGAATTTTAGAAGTTTTGGGCATTTTCTGGAATTTCCTGATTAAAAATAAATCCAAAAAATGTAATACTGCGTCAGCATTGCGTCACTGTGACGTCAGCAGGTCAAGAGGGGCTGGTCCGGGTAAAACCTGACCAGTGGGGTCCACTGGTCAGTGAGACAGACACTAATCCCGCGTTGACTCCGGCTTTGACCCGCTGCGGGGCCCGCTGTCAGTGACTCTAAGGGGGTTAGTTAGGCGATAATGACGGTGCCACGTCACCAACCACCGGAGTTGGACGCCGGCGACCAAACCTGACGGCGGAGGATCGCCGGAGTTGCTCGGGACGGCGCTACTGGCGGTGATTTGCGGCGCGGTTTGGAGCTACAGCGAGCTGGCGTTCGCGTGCATCTTCTACGGCAGACGGGAGGGGCTGGGACGGTCCGAGCTCGTCGGAAGCGAGCTCGCGGCGGCGGCCGGAGCTCGGGCACGGACGGGTTAGGCGCTACAGCGCGTTTCGAGGCGGACTGGTGGGGTCTGCGGCTTCCTGAGGAAGCGCTGAGCACGCCTACGTGCTCTGGTGCGACGTGCGGGTGTTGCAACCGCGGCGGTGACATGGCCGGCGGCGGGGAGCGCTCAGCTCTGGTGGTTGCTGCGGCTAGGGGGTGAATCAAGCAATGAGGCAAGGGGGAAACGGTGCAACGGCTCACCGCGGTTCTTCTGGTGCTGCTGGCGAGGCAGGGGAGGCACGGGGTCCGAAATAGGCAAACGTGAGTACAAATGTACCTAGCAAGACTGTCACATCCTAGCTAGTTCATGCATTAGAGTGTTGCATCATGTCTACTTTTCACAGAAACTTGAAATGGGGATGCCAGAATCCCCCAGCACGCCCCTGAACACAACTAGGGTTTACTAAAATCCTTTTCAATGAACCTGAAATGCCCTCCATAAATGTTCACCACCTTTGGTCCTGGCCAAAACCTCTGCCAAAAATGGTTTCATATTTTTGGAGGCCATTCTGGATTTTTGCACCAAGCCATAAGTATTTGCATTTGGGCAATTTAAATCCTATAAATATTTTTAAATGCCCAAATAATCTTGAAGGTATTTTTAGGCTGTTGAGAATAATTTCAAAGGTGCCTCTGAATATTTTCAGGATTTTCCTAAATGGAATAGTATTTCTACTATTTCAAAACACAGAACAAAAATAAATAAAAAGAAAAACAGAAAGCAGAGAGGGAATCCTACCTGGCAGCCCACTGGCCGGCCCAGCACTGTGCTGGCCTGCACCAGTCAGCTGCTTGCTCCCGCCAGAGCAGGCACAGAGGTGACGCCGGCGTGCGCGAGCTCGCCACGGCGCCACCTGCTTGCCGCCTCGCCGTGGACGAGCTGGACGACCTCCACGTCGCGCCCCCGAGCCCCTAGACACCCCCATTCGCCCCCATCGCCTCTCCCTCGCTCTCTCTCTCGCCATGGCCGACGCAGCCGCTGCCACCTCGCCGGAGTAGCCGTAGCCACCGCCGTCCTTGCGCCGCCCCACCGTGTCCAGAAGCTCCGCCGTCTCCTTCTCCTTCGAGCAAGTCGAGCCCCGAGCGCTCGCTTGCCCCGAAGCCACTGCTTCAACCTCGCCTTCACCGCCCACCGCCGGAGATCCCCTTCGCCGTCACCACCGCAGCAGCTCGTCCCCGACAGCGCCACTTAGCTCATCGCATCTGCCGTGAGCTTCTGCCCCTTCCCCATCCTCTCATTCCTGCTGCCGCCCCTTGCGTCGACCGTAACCAGCAGCACCGCACACGCTGCCGCACGAGCTCGTCGCCGACGAGGCTCTGGCCATCCAACGGTCGCACCACCATGGCCGTTAGCTTCACTGCATCGCCAGGAGCCCGTAGCACCATCGCACGCCCCTCGCCGTGCTCTCTAGCGACGGGTTCGACCACACCCGTACCCCAGCAGCCGCACGGCTCGTCGCCGGCGTCGATTCCGGCGACCCCGAGCTCCACCTTCACCACCAACCGACGCGGGTTGCTCCCAGCTACGTGTAGGTGCTCTCCGCCGCCCATTTGGTCGTCGGAGCACGGATCCCGCACTCCACCACCGCGTCTGGACGTCGCCGGCGGCTAAACGCCGGCGAGTCAGCGTGGTTTGACCACGGGTTTGACCCCCCAGAGTCACTGACAGTGGGGCCCGCCTGCTAATTAACCTGAGTTAGAGTTAAAATTAATTCTAATTAGTTTAACTAACTAACAGTGACACTGACACAGGGGACCCACACGTCAGGTTTGACCTGGACGACCCCGTTGACCGCTGACATCATCATGACACACTGCTGACGTAATAAGTAACTTAATTACTGGAATTATTCTTATACAGGAAATTTCAGAAATTATCACAAACTTCAAAAAATCATAGAAAATAATCTATAGCTGAGAATGAAAAGATTTATATATGAAAAATGATTAGAAAAATCCATTCTATCCATCTGTACTGGTTTCATGCATGTTCAAGCAAATTAACCTACTGTTTAATGCAGAACAAGATAAAGCACTAACATGGGCCATTTATGAACTTGGAATTTGAATCTTTGATTCAAAATAGTCCAAACCCATCTGGTCTTAGTTGCATTAGCCCAATACATCCATTCTTGCCATGTCTCATGCATGCATCATATTGTTGCACTTGCTTGGTGTTGATTGTGCTTCGATGTGTCCATTGTGGTAGGTCCTGCCTCCGAGGATATTCACGAGTGTCCAACTGAAGGGTAGTATCCCACCACCACTCCGTCAGGCAAGCAACCCGTTGATCATTTCGATACAAACCCATCTTCTTGCTTCTGCTCTCATTTACTGCATTAAGACAACGCGATTCAAACTGCTGTGTGTTGCGGTAGTTGAACCCACTTTCCTTTGCATGACCTGTCATTGCCACAGTAACTAGATGAAACCCACTACCATGTGTAGGAGTTGATTGAGCCATCTTGTGTTCCTACAATGCTATGCTTGCTACGCTTAGAGTCGTGTCAGGTCTGGCTCATCAGGGTGATGAACTAGAGTGAAAGCGTGTGTCGGTAATGAGAGTGAGGTGTTGAATACGATTTGGTAAAGGTATCGATGGGAGGACATGTAGGAGTACATGGTGGGTTGTTTCATTGAGACCGTCCCTAAGAACTGAGATCTGTATGCGTGATTTAAGATTCAGCTACTACCACGCATTGGGCCCGAAACCAATGGACCCCCTCGGCTTCTTAATCACCCTTGTCCTCTGTCCAGGAGTTGCACGTAGTTTCTGGTGTTTGTAGTAAGCTGGAGGCCGTGGACAGCGCTGACCAAGGGGTGGGCTGTGATGCGGTAGGCTCGTGGCCCGGTGTACCGAGTCGCCCGTTTGGTGTCTCGGGAACCCTGCACACATCGTTCGGGGCTGTATGTGGAAACCTCGGCCGGACTCCCTGCGGATGGAACCTGAATAGGCGATAAACCTGGACTAGAGACTCGAGTGTTTAGGTAGGCTGTGGCCGACACCCTCGTTGGGCTTCCGCTTGAAGGTTGCCGAGTACACACTGTGTAAACGGTGGTAAGTGGTGAGAGCGTGTGTGACGAAGTACACCCCTGCAGGGTATAAAACTATTCGAATAGCCGCGTCCGCGGAAAGGACTACTTGGTCGCTTATGCAGTTCATAGACAAGTAAATGGATACTATTAAAAGCCTCAAGATAAGTGTGAGTACCGCGGATGGCTCTCTCGTGGGATGACGAGGGAGGATCCACGGTGGAGTATTGAGATGGTGATTAGTGGACTCGTGTGCGAAAACTATTTCACAAGTGGTGTCTCGTAGGATAGCTTAGCCAAGAGTCAAAGCTGGCTTGCTGCAATAACTCCACTACCTTCTTGAGAATTAACATGTATAGTAGGATCTGTTGTAAGACTTGCTGAGTACCTTTGTACTCATGTTGCTTCAATTACTGTTTTTAGACGACAACACCGCCCCTTCCGATGGGTTCTACGTAGAACTCGACGACGACGAGTGACTTGCCACCCAGGTGGTGATCTAGGCTTGTGAAGGGCCTACGTAAGATAGACAGGCTTCGTCAAGCCTCCTTTCTTTCTAGTGTCTGTACCTAGACAAGTTTGCTTCCGCATGTGCTTGTATGTTTGTATGACTTGAGTGTCGGGTCATGTGACCCCTATCTATATGAACAAGTTATGTAAGGCTCTCTGGAGCCCTTTAAATAAAGTACTTTGAGTTGTAGAGTTTTGTTGTGATGCCATGTTGTATTTGCACATATCGAGCATATTGTGTGTATGATTGAAATGCTTGGTATGTGTGGGATCCGACAATCTAGTTGTTTATCCATGGCAGCCTCTCTTATGGGGAAATGTAGTCTAGTGCCTCCTTGAGCCATAGTAGTCCGCTACAGCCCGGTTCACCGGAGTCCTGCTGGCCCAGCACTACTGCTCTGGACACTTGACTGGCCGGCATGTGTTTCATATCGTTCCTGTGTCTGTCCCTTCGGGGAAATCTCACGCGGTGACATCCGGAGTCCTGCCTAGCCTGCTACAGCCCGGGTTCCCGAAGTCCTGTTAGCCCAGTGCTACAGCCCGGATTCGCACGCTGCTGACCGACACGTTTGATGTTGATTGATGTATGCCTGTCCCCATACGTTAGTGTCGCTTTGGGTTCACGACTAGCCATGTCGGCCCGGGTTCTCTGTCATATGGATGCTAGCGACATTGTCATATACGTGAGCCAAAAGGCGCAAACTGTCCCGGGCCATGGTAAGGCGACACCCGTGGGAGTACCGTGCGTGAGGCCGCAATGTGATATGAGGTGTTACAGGCTAGATTGGTGTGACTTAGAATCAAGGTCCTGACAAAGAATTACATCAAAACTATCTACATATGCATCAGTATCAACAAAAGGGGTGGTGGAGTTTAACTGTAGCAAGCCAGCTTTGACTCAGTGGCTAACCTGAACTACGACTGCAAGCAACTCTTTTGAGGTGGCGCACACGAGTCCACAAATTCACCATACCAATACACCACTATGGATCCGCTCCCGTCTCCCTACGAGAACGCCATCCATAGCACTCACGATTATCTTGCGCATTTTAGAGTATCCACTTTCACTTGTGTATGAACTGTACAGGCAACCCAGAAGTCCTTTTCCACGGACACGGCTATTCGAATAGATGATCTTAACCCTGCAGGGGTGTACTTCACCACACACGCTCTCGCCACTTACCACCATGTACACGTCGTGTACCTCGGCAACCTTCAAGCGGAAGCCTGGCGAGGGAGTCAGCCACGACCTGACTAACCACACAAGTCTCTCGTCCAGGTTTATTGCCTATTCAGGTTCCATCCGCAAGGAGATCCGGCCGGGGTGTCTCTCACGGCCCCAAACGATGTGTGCAGGGTTCCCAAGCCCACCTCGACGGATGGATCTACGCTTGGTACACCGTGCCATGGTGCCTAGTCTGTCCCAAGCCCACCTGTACCGGGTACCACTTGGTAGACTACTAACACTACCTACAAACACCAGAAACTAGTTGCAACTCCTGGACAGAGATCAAGTTGATTAATAAGTCAAGAGTGCAACTTAAGCATTCCAATGTGTGGTAGTAACTGTTCATGGATCACAAACACAGAACTCAGTTCCTGAGGACGGTTTCAATGAGACAACCCACCATGTACTTCTACATGGCCTCTCACCGCTACCTTTACCAAATCGTGTTCACACCCTTAGCTCTCACACAGTAGGACATGTTCACCACTTTTCAATTCATCCCCGATGAATCAGACCTGACACAACTCTAAGCAATAGCAGGCATGACAAACAAGCATGAATGAGTAGGCACATCAGGGCTCAGACAACTCCTACTCATGCTAGTGGGTTTCATCTATTTACTGTGGCAATGACAGGTCATGCAGAGGAAAGGGGTTCAACTACCGCAGCATGTAACAGTTGAAACGTTGTTGTCCTAATGCAGTAAAAGAGAGCAGGAGTGAGAGATTGGGATTGAATCGGAATGAACAAGGGGGTTTTGCTTGCCTGGCACTTCTGAAGATATTATAGTTCTTCATCGGTGTCATCAAACTCATCGTCGGAATCATGGCTATCGAGAGGGGACAATTACCGGCAACAGAGAGGAAACACAATCAATGCAATGCAACAATATGATGCACGGTCGTGACATGTCAAAAATGTTATGATTTACATTAATGCATCTAACAACAGTTTAAATGAAGTCCATATGAACTAAGGGTTCATATGCAAACTCCACATTTAGCATTTGAAATGTCATTATCATGTTTTCACCTATACAGCAGGTATAACTTAGTTTGACATGCATGAAAGTGATACAGATGGATAGATTGCATTTTTCTGATAATTTTTCATATATAATTTGTTTCATTTGGAGTTACGGATTAATTTCTATGAATTTTAGAAGTTTTGGGCATTTTCTGGAATTTCCTGATTAAAAATAAATCCAGAAAATGTAATACTGCGTCAGCATTGCGTCACTGTGACGTCAGCAGGTCAACAGGGGCTGGTCCGGGTCAAACCTGACCAGTGGGGTCCACTGGTCAGTGAGACAGACACTAATCCCGCGTTGACTCGGGCTTTGACCCACTGCGGGGCCCGCTGTCAGTGACACTAGGGGGGTTAGTTAGGCGCTAATGACTTTGCCAAATCACCAACCACCGGAGTTGGACGCCGGCGACCAAACCTGACGCCGGAGGATCGCTGGAGTTGCTTGGGACGGCGCTACAGGCGGTGATTTGCGGCGCGGTTTGGAGCTACGGCGAGCTGGCGTTCGCGTGCATCTGCTAGGGCAGACGGGAGGGCTGGGACGGACCGAGCTTATCAGAAGCGAGCTCGCGGTGGCGGCCGGAGCTCGGGCACGGACAGGTTAGGTGCTATAGCGCGTTTCGAGGCGGACTGGTGGGGTCTGCGGCTTCCTGAGGAAGCGCTGAGCACGCCTACGTGCTCTGGTGCGACGTGCGGGTGTTGCAATCGCGGCGGCGACATGGTCGGTGGCGGGGAGCACTCGGCTCTGGTGGTTGATGCGGCTAGGGGGTGAATCAAGCAACGAGGAAAGGGGGAAACGGTGCAACGGCTCACCGCGGTTCTTCTGGTGCTGCTGGCGAGGCAGGGGAGGCACGGGGTCCGAAATAGGCAAACGTGAGTACAAATGTACCCAGCAAGACTTACATCAGAACTATCTACATATGCATCGGTATCAACAAAAGGGGTGGTGGAGTTTAACTGCAGCAAGCCAGCTTTGACTCGGTGCCTAACCTGAACTACGACTGCAAGCAACTCTTTTGAGGTGGCGCACACGATTCCACAAATTCACCATACCAATACACCACTATGGATCCGCTCCCGTCTCCCTACGAGAACGCCATCCATAGCACTCATGCTTATCTTGCGCATTTTAGAGTATCCACTCTCACTTGTGTATGAAATGTACAGGCAACCCAGAAGTCCTTTTCCGCGGACACGGCTATTCGAATAGATGATCTTAACCCTGCAGGGGTGTACTTCACCACACACGCTCTCGCCACTTACCACCATGTACACGTCGTGTACCTCGGCAACCTTCAAGCGGAAGCCTGGCGAGGGAGTCGGCCACGACCTGACTAACCACACAATTCTCTCGTCCAGGTTTATCGCCTATTCAGGTTCCATCCGCAAGGAGATCCGGCCGGGGTGTCGCTCACGGCCCCAAACGATGTGTGCAGGGTTCCCAAGCCCACCTCGACGGATGGATCTACGCTTGGTACACCGTGCCATGGTGCCTAGTCTGTCCCAAGCCCACCTATACCGGGTACCACTTGGTAGACTACTAACACTACATACAAACACCAGAAACTAGTTGCAACTCCTGGACAGAGTTCAAGTTGATTAATAAGTCGAGAGGGGCACTTAAGCATTCCAATGTGTGGTCGTAACTATTCATGGATCACAAACACAGAACTCAGTTCCTGAGGACGGTTTCAATGAGACAACCCACCATGTACTCCTACATGGCCTCTCACCGCTGCCTTTACCAAATCGTGTTCACACCCTTAGCTCTCACAAAGTAGGACATGTTCACCACTTTTCAATTCATCCCCGATGAATCGGACCTAACACAACTCTAAGCAATAGCAGGCATGACAAACAAGCATGAATGAGTAGGCACATCAGGGCTCAGACAACTCCTACTCATGCTAGTGGGTTTCATCTATTTACTGTGGCAATGACAGGTCATGCAGAGGAAGGGGGTTCAACTACCGCAGCATGTAACAGTTGAAACGCTGTTGTCCTAATGCAGTAAAAGAGAGCAGGAGCGAGAGAGTGGGATTGTATCGGAATGAACAAGGGGGTTTTGCTTGCTTGGCACTTCTGAAGATATTATAGTTCTTCATCGGTGTCATCGAACTCATTGTCGGAATCACGGCTATCGAGAGGGGACAATTACCAGCAACAGAGAGGAAACAAAATCAATGCAATGCAACAATATGATGCATGGTCGTGACATGTCAAAAATGTTATGATTTACATTAATGCATCTAACAATAGTTTAAATGAAGTCCATATGAACTAAGGGTTCATATGCAAACTCCACATTTAGCATTTGAAATGTCATTATCATGTTTTCACCTATACAGCAGGTATAACTTAGTTTGACATGCATTAAAGTGATAGAGATGGAGAGATTGCATTTTTCTGATAATTTTTCATATATAATTTGTTTCATTTGGAGTTACGGATTAATTTCTATGAATTTTAGAAGTTTTGGGCATTTTCTAGAATTTCCTGATTAAAAATAAATCCAGAAAATGTAATACTGCATCAGCATTGCGTCACAGTGACGTCAGCAGGTCAACAGGGGCTGGTCCGGGTCAAACCTGACCAGTGGGGTCCACTGGTCAGTGAGACAGACACTAATCCCGCGTTGACTCCGGCTTTGACCCGCTGCGGGGCCCGCTGTCAGTGACTCTAGGGGGGTTAGTTAGGCGCTAATGACGGTGCGACGTCACCAACCACCGGAGTTGGACGCCGGCGACCTAACCTGACGGCGGAGGATCGCCGGAGTTGCTCGGGACGGCGCTACAGGCGGTGATTTGCGGCGCGGTTCGGAGCTACGGCGAGCTGGCGTTCGCGTGCATCTGCTAGGGCAGACGGGAGGGGCTGGGACGGACCGAGCTCGTCGGAAGCGAGCTCGCGACGGCGGCCGGAGCTCGGGCACCGACAGGTTAGGCGCTACAGCGCGTTTCGAGGCGAACTGGTGGGGTCTGCGGCTTCCTGAGGAAGCGCTGAGCACGCCTACGTGCTCTGGTGCGACGTGCGGGTGTTGCAACCGCGGCGGCGACATGGCTGGCGGCGGGGAGCGCTCGGCTCTGGTGGTTGATGCGGCTAGGGGGCGAATCAAGCAACGAGGCAAGGGGAAACGGTGCAACGGCTCACCGCGGTTCTTCTGTGGCTGCTGGCGAGGCAGGGGAGGCACGGGGTCCGGCGAAACGACGGTGGGGATCACCGGCACCCGAGGTCGAGATCGGCGGCGTTGGGATGCAGCAGAGCTTCTGGCGCCGTGTGACTCGATGGAGAGGACGACGACGTCGTGGCGGAGCTCGTGGTTACGTCGGAGAGGCGCGGGGAAGGTTGTGTGTGCGGCAACGGCGAGCGGTGGCGACGAGCTCTGCTCGGTTGTCGCGGGAGAGAGACAGGGGAGGGGATGAGCATGGGGGGAGGAGTGAGAGGGGCCCGGGGTGGCGCGTGGCGTCGTCCAGAGGGGTCGGGGAGGCCAACCAAGCAGGAGGTGGCCATGCGCGTGGGCGCGCGCGGCGGCCACACGCCCTCGCGTCCTTCTGGCGCGAGGTGGGAGACGACAGGCAGATGGGCCTGGTGGGCTGCTACAGTGCCAGGCCAGCCAGGTAAGCGCCAGGTATTCTCTCTCTCTCTCTCTCTCTCTCTCTCTTTTTGTTAATGTTTTCCTATTTTTCTGTAACTTCGGGGCTTTATTAAAAATACCAAAACGTTTTCAAAAATCCTAAAAATTAATTGTGGGCTCTGTTTGGATTATTCCTAACAGCCCTCACTTAAGTTCAGAATTAATTGAGCACTTCAAATAATATACAACATTTAAATGCCCAATTGCAAATAGCATATGATTTAAATCAGTGACCTTATGTGTCCTAGAAAATTGTGCACCATTTTTGTTAGAGGTCCTAGACCAAGGTAAAGATGATGAACATTTTAGAAGGGCATTTCAGGTTCATTGAGAGAATTATTTAGTAACCCTAGTTGGTTTAGGTGGTGCTGGGGGTTTTGGATTATCCCCATTTCAAGTTCATTGAAATTTAAACATGATGCACACATGACTAGCTAGCCTAGAGCAAACTAGAACTAGGGATGTGACACGAGGCATCAGGCAAAGGTTGCTATATCAGTGCAACGAGACAAAGACCAGGAGGACGGCAAGATGGAGGTCATCGTGGAGCCCAAGACGGCGTCACCACCAGAGCCTTTTGCAGGCGAAGACCACTTTTGTCAGGATAGCTTGTACTAGCTGTCCCCCTTCAAATTTGCCCGCCGTTGTTGGCTCCCTTCCCGCTCAATATTTGGGGAGGGGACCAGGGCCTGTATAAGTAGAGCTAGCCACCACAGTAGGGGGATCGAGCAGTTCATCCAGCTCTCACGCGCAAAGTTCACCAAGCACAAGAACACCTCAACCTTAGGAGGATATTCTTCCCTCTGTACTGTTCATCATCAGCCCAAGAGGCAATCCACTACCACCACACTGGAGCAGGGTATTACACCACAATGGTGGCCCGAACCAGTATAAATCTCGTGTGTTTCTGTGTTCCGAGTTCGTCGAGTTCGTCCGCGAGATCTTAGCGAGCTAGGGCGTAGATCGGTAGGAGGGAAAGACTTCGCGCGCACCCCAGTGTTCGAACCTTAAGGGTTTGCCGGAACCCCACATCCGACATTTGGCGCGCCAGGTAGGGGTGCGCCGTAGCTTCCCTTCCATCAGTTCGTCGCTCCACCGCTCCGTCGTCTCCATGGCGGACGCTCGCTGTGGTTGAGCTGAGCGTCGGGCTGCCCTCACCGCCCGCGTTGCTCAGACGGCTCCCGTCGGCGGGCCACCTCGTCGTTCTCCATCTCCTGGCGCCAACGCTGCCACCGGACCGGCGGGGAACGATCAGCAGGCGTCCTTGCTGCATCCTTCGATACGGCAGGACGGCCGTACCGCCACTCCATCGCTAACCCCGGCCGGTTCTTCGTCTCACGCTCGTTGTGCTCCCATGGAGGTGTGGCCCGCACTCCTCGCCACAAACGAACTCCTGCGCCAACGCCCAGTCGACGACCTCTACGAGGAGTGGCTCGATCGCGTCGCCGAGCTCGTCCGCGCCGCAGGGGGCTCTCCGGTGCCGTCCCTCTCTCTACCTCACCCTCAGCCAGCCACGGGCGACGAGGCCCATGGCGCGCCTCCACCACGTCTGCCCCAAGACAGTGCCTTGGCACCAAGGCGCGCAGTTCCGCGGCGTGATCCACCACGCTCGGTGCCCGCACGCGAAGAAAGAAGCTGCCAAGAAATCCCTCGGCCGCGAGAGGCTGCACCCGCGCTTCCCACGCCACCTCGTCAAGACCGCGCACCACCCGCGGCGGCGCCGCGCGGACCTCATCAAGACCAAGCTCCACCTCCGAAGAGGGCCCCAGCAACCACGGCCAGCTACCGCGCCTTCACCCCCGAGCTGCGTAGCGTCGCCTGGCCAGGCAAGTTCAAGCCGGATCTGCCTCCTCGCTACTACGGCACCGCCGACCCCGCGGAGTTCCTGCAGCTCTATGAGCTGAGCATCAAAGCGGCCAATGGCGACGAGAAAGCCATGGCGAACTGGTTTCCCATGGCTCTCAAGGATGGGGCCCACTCCTAGCTCCTGAACCTGCAGCACGGCTCGATCTCCTCCTGGGACGAGATGAGCGATCGCTTCGTCGCCAACTTCCAGGGCACTCGCGACCGCCCGCCGGCCGCGGGTTACCTGCGCCGCATGAAGCAACAACCAGGAGAGACCCTCCAGAAGTACATCCAGCACTTCAACAACACCCGCCTCAAGATCCCCAAGGTCACGAATGAGGCCATCATCTCCGCATGCTCCGACGGCGTCCGTGACGTCAAGATGAAGGAAGAGCTCGCCATCCATGAGGAGCTATGCACATCTCAGAAGCTGTTCAACCTGGCGACCAAGTGCGCAAGAGCTGAGGAGGGGCGCCTCTCTCTGCTTGAGCTGCCAGCCGCAGGCACAGAGGAGAAGAAAGCCAAGGCCAAGGACATGAAGCGCAAGGAAGCAGCAGTGCTAGCTGCGGAGCCCGACACCAAGCGGGGCAGAGATATGCCCGAGTCATCCAAGAACAGCCGACCGTTCTGCACCTTCCACAACCTGACCACCCACAACACCAGCGACTGTCAAGAGCTCAGAGCCATACGAGAAGGACGCTTCGGTCAACGCCCCGAGCGCAGCGACCGGGGCTACGACCGTGGAGGAGGACGTGGAGGCGGACGCTGGGACGACTGTGGCCCGCGCCAGGAATGGCGCGACAGGCCTCGTGAGGACCGCTGGCAGGACCATCCTCGCGAGGGGGCCTGGAGGGACTAGCCTCGTGAGGATCGCCCCCAAAGCAAGCCGGTCTTCCCGCACTGCCGCCACCAAGAAGGAACGATGACCACCATCAGGACGAGGGGGTGGGGGCTTCCAGGAGCTACGTGCAATTGCATGCATCTTGGGCGGCGCCCAGGCCCCAGCCTCTCAGCGCATCTTCAAACAGTTCGCTCGCGAGGTGAACGCAGTGCTCCCCAAGCTCGAGGCCACGCGCCCGCTCAAGTGGTCCCAATGCGCCATCACTTTCAACTCGGCAGATTAGCTCAAGTGCGCGGCCACCGCCGGCGCCGTCCCGATGTAGTGTTCCCCAGTCATCAGCAATGTGCAGGTTACCAAGACCCTCATCGATGGCGGCGCATGGCTCAACGTCCTGTCCGTCGACACGTTCGACAACCTCCAAGTGCCATATGAGCAGCTCCAACCTACCAAACCTTTCTCAGGAGTGACCGACGGTTCCACCACACCGATAGGGCATGTCCGCCTGTCTGTCACCTTTGAAGAGTGCAAGAACTACCGCACCGAGCTCATCGACTTCGATGTGGCGCACATCCGCCTGCCGTACAACGCCATCCTCGGGTATCCGGCCCTGACCAAGTTCATGGCGGTCACCCACCACGGCTACAACGTCCTCAAGATGCCGGGAAGCGGCGGAGTCATCACGGTCCCATGTGAAGACAGAGACGCGGTGTGCTCCTGTAACGCCCCAAGACCGACACTCCAGACGCCTGCCATGTTTTGCGTGACCGTCGTGTGTTTTCTTTGTTTGTTGCATTTCATCATGTCATCATGAGCATTGCATCTGCATGTCTTATAAAGTTTGCATCCGTTCGTAGTTGCCGCGTCCCTCCTCGGCTCCGTTGACCTTTCTCAGTCCAACCGTTCTTTTGTTGTCTGACCATTTGACCCTCTCTGCACAGTGCACTGACCCCCTCGCGCGCGCCCGGAAGTTGTCCCAAACCCGACCCACTCTTTCATGACCAATGGGTCCGGATCATCCCCTAACATCTACAAAATATCTCTGGCTTCTTATTTGGGCTTCCCTAGCCTATTTTTCTCGACCGCCCGATCTAAATCAGAAGGTCCAATTAGACCTCTACCCAAAAATCCTTGCTATATATACTTCCTAACCCTAGATCCTAGGAGCCTTGTCCCATCGATCCCATCGCGCCGCCGCCACTCCTCCAGTCCCATCTTCCTCGGGATCCCCTCCCGATCCAGCCCACCAACCAGCGCAAGCCACTTCTCCCCTCGATCCCGAATGGATCGTGTAGCTGCTCGAGGTCCCGGGCAGGAGCGCTCGGCCTCATCCCCTCGCGCCACCGCCGCCGGCAACCAGCGCCACCAGGCCGTGCCCTGCTCCCTTCCTCCCCGTGCCGCTCTCTCGAAATCTCTCGTCTCTCTCGCCTCACCCTCTCTGTCTCTTCACAGGGAACGAGTGAGATATGCCATGGCCGCCCACGGAAGCTCCATCATCGCCGGGATCAAGTTCCTCCAGCCCCGGCCTCGGATCCGACGTCTCCAGCCTCCCTACTGCCTTCCTCCGGCCTCCCTCGCCTTTCCCGCGTCACCGGAGCCCCGCATCCAAGCTCCGCAAGTCCCGCGCCTTCAGCAGCGAGCACCTGCGCCTTGGGCTGCCTTCGCCCCCTGCCGCCGCAAGATCCGGCAAGTCCAGTGCTTCCCCGACCTCGTCGCGCCTCCAACCGCTTGCCCCGTCATGCCGTCTGTCTTCTTCATCGACGAACAGCGCCGCCATCCTCTGCGTCAGGAGGACGCTCGAACCTCCCCTGCAGCTGCAGCCACCCGAGCTCGTCTTCTCGCGCCTGTAGCCGTCCGAGCCTCCCCTGGCTCCTCTACCCCGGCCTCGTCCCTGGCTCCAGGTCGCCGTGCCGCCCCACCGGAGCCGCGCCAAGTCCGGCCGCCTCCTCCTCTGCTTCTGCTTCTGCTTTCAGTAGGAGGTCGACACCCCCGCCTCGAGCCACGACCGCGCATCGCCTGCGTGCGTTGACCGCGACCAGGCCCAGCTGCTCCCCTCCGTCGCGCGAGGCCAAGCGCCCCAAGCTGGCCTCCTCTGCAGATGGGCCAAGCCCATGGTGAGAAACCCATAGCGCCTCCTTTCCCTTCTGTTGGGCCAGTTGGATTTGGCCCGATGTAGTTTTTTTCCTACCTGCGATTTTATCAATTATCTAGTGATTTACCTGTTTTACAGAAAAACCCTCATGTTCATGCATTTAATATCTCACAAACCATGCATCGGATTAAAACAACTTATATATGCAAAATGCTTAGTTTTTCATCTAGTTTCATAATCTGCAACTTTGACCCCTGTTTAAAATGTTTAAAATTCTGTTTGTTTAAATTTTCTCAAATGCCATGCTAAAATGATTCGTTTCATAACTACATAACCGTATCTCTGAATTTAATAAACTATATATGTAAATTGTCTAGAAAAATGCATCGATTAACATGGTGCACTCTATTTCCCTGTTTAACAACGCTAAAATATGCTTTAGGGCATAACAGTACCAAATTCGAATATTACTTATGGGGATTTTCCGGAATTGTTGTTTGTTGTTCTGGCCTCATTTAAACTTGCCTAAATAGTTAGTTCATTTATGTTTCACCTCTTGCCATGTTAACCAACATTTAATATTGTTGGTACATAAATGAGAGAGAACTAAACAATTGTTGTGGTGTTTCGCGAATATGCAACTCGTTGCAAATTGAGCTCCACTTAACTTGTAGTTTTGTTTGTGCACCTTGCCATGCCATGCCTCATTAAACAGGACATGCATCATACTTGATTGTGCATCATGCCATGTTTATGTGATGGTTGTTAACTATGTTGTTTGTTTCTTTCCGGGTTGCTTCTCTCGTTAGCTTCGGTTTTTGTTCCGGAGTTGTGAGGATTCGTTCGACTACATCTGTTCATCTTCTTCATGGACTCGTTCTTCTTCCTAGCGGGATTTCAGGCAAGATGACCATACCCTCGAAATCACTTCTATCTTTGCTTGCTAGTTGTTCGCTCTATTGCTATGATGCGCTACCTACCACTTGCTATATCATGCCTCCCATATTGCCATGTCAAGCCTCTAACCCACCTTTCCCAGCAAACCGTTGTTTGGCTATGTTACCGCTTTTGCTCAGCCCCTCTTATAGCGTTGCTAGATGCAGGTGAAGTTGAAGTTTGTTCCATGATTGGAACATGGATATGTTGGGATATCACAATATCTCTTATTTAATTAATGCATCTATATACTTGGTAAAGGGTGGAAGGCTCGGCCTTATGCCTGGTGTTTTGTTCCACGCTTGCCGCCCTAATTTTCATCATACCGGTGTTATGTTCCTTGATTTTGCGTTCCTTACGCGGTTGGGTGATTTATGGGACCCCCTTGACAGTTCGCTTTGAATAAAACTCCTCCAGCAAGACCCAACCTTGGTTTTAGCATTTGCCTACCTAAGCCTTTTTCCCTTGGGTTCTGCACACTCAAGGGTCATCTTTATTTTAACCCCCCCGGGCCAGTGCTCCTCCGAGTGTTGGTCCAAACTAGAGCCCTTTGCAGCGCCACCTCGGGGAAACTTGAGGCCTGGTTTTAGTTGTACGGACTGCTCATCCGGGGTGCCCTGAGAACGAGATATGTGCAGCTCCTATCGGGATTTGTCGGCACATTCGGGCGGCTTTGCTGGTCTTGTTTTATCATTGTCGAAATGTCTTGTAAACCAAGATTCCGAGACTGATCGGGTCTTCCCGGGAGAAGGAATATCCTTCGTTGACCGTGAGAGCTTATAATGGGCTAAGTTGGGACACCCCTGCAGGGTATTATTTTTCGAAAGCCGTGCCCGCGGTTATGTGGCAGATGGGAATTTGTTAATGTCCGGTTGTAGAGAACTTGACACTCGATTTAATTAAAACGCATCAACCGCGTGTGTAGCCGTGATGGTCTCTTTTCGGCGGAGTCCGGGAAGTGAACACAGTTTTGAGTTATGTTTGACGTAAGTAGGAGTTCAGGATCACTTCTTGATCATTACTAGTTGACGACCGTTTCGCTGCTCCTCTTCTCGCTCTTATTTGCGTAAGTTAGCCACCATATTTGCTTAGTGCTTGCTGCAGCTCCACCTCATCACCCCATCCTTTCCTATAAGCTTAAATAGTCTTGATCTCACGGGTGTGAGATTGCTGAGTCCTCATGACTCACAGATACTTCCAAAACAGCTGCAGGTGCCGAGGATACCAGCGCAGGTGACGCAACCGAGCTCAAGTGGGAGCTCGATGAAGATCTTGTTCGTTGTGTTGTTTCGTTTCTTGTTGATCAGTAGTGGAGCCCAGTTGGGACGATCGGGGATCTAGCATTTGGGGTTGTCTTCTTTTCTTTTGGTTCCGTAGTCGGCCGTATGTGTGTACTCTGATTGGTGTATGATTTATTTATGTATTGTGTGAAGTGGCCATTGTAAGCCAACTCTTTATCCCATTCTTGTTCATTACATGGGATTGTGTGAAGATGACCCTTCTTGCGACAAAACCACAATGCGGTGATGCCTCTAAGTCGTGCCTTGACACGTGGGAGATATAGCCGCATCGTGGGTGTTACAAGTTGGTAATCAGAGCCATCCCCGACTTAGGAGCCCCCTGCTTGATCGAATCGCTGACATTGTTGAGTCTAGGACAAAAATGTTTTGAGTCTTAGGATTATATATATCGGAGAGTAGGATTCTTTTTACTCCTCAGTCCCTTCGTCGCTCTGGTGAGGACTCCTGACGTAGAAGTTTTGACTCTTCACTCCTAAAATTTCACTAAAAAAATTTAGGATCACGCGGGTATCTTGGAATCGTTTCGATGGTTTTGTGACGAGAACATTGTTCTTGGTGCCTCCTGACATTTAGGGGTTGTGGCAGTGTCCCGGGGAGTTGAGCTCCGAGGTGTTGTCGTCACAATTTTATCGTTGCAGTTCTGGAATACCTGAGTTTCGCCGACATTGAAAATCTCTTTTTATGCAGTTGTTGGTGAGATCACCTCGACGCCACCCAGTACTGGGGCGGGAGTTCGGGAGTATTGCCATAACTCATATAACGGATGCTTTTCGAAGGTTGAGGTAAATGATTTCCGAAGGTTTCTTGGTTATGTGTTGAAGGATGGATACAGCTGGATCTAGGTATTGTTAGTTTGGGTGATATATTTTGCGTCCCCTGTATCGCCAACACCTGATTGCATAACCAGAAAGTTTCGGGAGTTTATAAGTGGGAATTCAAGTAGCTCCTACAATATCTTTCCAACAGACACACGATACGATATGTGATCTATCATATGTTTGTTTCTGGCTTATTTTGCAAGCCAATCCTTTGTTTTGTTTTTAGTTGTGGTATTCGAGTTGCTTCGAAGTCAAGTGTTGATTCCATACCTTTCCTAAGCGGTGTTCTCATACTTCTATGTGAATACCAATCCTTCTTGATCATCGAGATTGTCATGCCAATTCTTTCCAACCGACGTGCTCTTTTTCAAGTGGATCCGATCATTTCAACATTCGCGAGATCAATTCTCAGTTCTTTGCAACGGTGTTTGCTTCATCCGTCCCAAGTTGTCTTTGTTTTCCCGCCCTCCCGCCCTCTTTCTTCAAGGACTCAGATTTCTTAATCAAGTATCCTTTTTATTGATGCGAAGTCTCTTCATTCTTTTCTTTCAATGTTCTTATCCGGTCATTTCCCATGAAGATACTAACGGAGCTTCAAGTCTATTATTCTTCGTTCTTTTCTTCTCCGGTGGAATCAAGTCAAGCTTTCAGTGTTGATCGTATTCTTTTCCTCGTTTCAAATTCTTTCTCATGTCGGTGCATCTCTTAATCATCCACCTCTTGCTATTCATGTTCTGGAGTGCTGAAGATATCTCAGGAGATTCGTGTTTTCATTCCCAATCCGTTCAAGCTATCTCGAGGTTGTTATTTCTTTTGAGCCATTTAATTCAACCGGTGCAATCTTTCTTTTAATCATTCAACGGTGTATCTTTTGAGTGGGACCTAACCCATAGGTCTTTTTTTAGGATCTTACCTGACTCTTCTAAGTTTTCTGGAGTTACTCTCAAATTCTTCCCCAAGTTTGACGTAAGAATGAATTATCACCGGGCAAATGTCTTTCTCCAAGATCTTTCAAATTCTTTTCATCGTTGGTTCAACCTTTCCAATTTTCATCCCGGAGTATCTCAACAATTCATGGTGGTGTTTCTCATCGTCATTCTCAACATTTGAAGACCGAAGAAGAGTTTCTCTTAAATCTTGCTCCATTCTCTTCAAGATTCATGGTTCTAGCTTGATGCCATCCTCTCATAATTGTTTTCCATTGTGAGAATTCTTTTCATAACCATCCGGAGCTTTCATGAGTCTTTTCAGTTTGATTATCCGGAGGCCATCATCTCAGAATGATTAGTTATTCCGGCTTTCAGCTCTCATTCTCCAAATCTTACCGGTGCATCGTTCAAATATCCTCTAATCAGTTCATGATATCTTCGTTTCACCTGTATCTAAATTCTTTCAAGTATCTTCGTTCATTTTCTAACTCTTCCCGGTGTTTCTTTATCTTTTCTTCGTTCATTTTCAATTCTTACGGTGTTTCGTCCTCTTTTCTTCAATTGTTTTCAATTCTCGTGGTGGTTCGTTCAAGATTTGTCTTCCTTCGTTATCATATCAATTTATTCGTTGTTTCAATCCTACCGATGGTTTGTTGAAGACCTTCCAAAGTTTGTGCTATATCTACCTTAATCCTTTCTACGAGAATAAGTAGTATGCCAAATCCGTTGCTTGTCATCAGTTTAAATTGGTGAAGGATATGCATAACATAATTCTTATTCTTGTTTCATCCAAGTGATTAATTTCTTCTTTCCGGAGTTGTTCATCATATCACATTCTCGGTTCGAGTTGTTTCATCTTTCTTTTCCGGAGTTCCAAGTTTTTTTCCGCTTTATCTCGTCGCGAAGCTCCATCTAAATAATTGCAAGGATCACCTTGTTCTTTCAACTTCTCTTCCTTTTTATCATCCTTTTTATTACCGAAGTTCTTCATGGAGGCTCTACATGGTGCTTCGTCAAGGATTCCTTTCATTCTTCAATTGTTCTTCAGGATTTCTCTCGGAGGCAAGATCCGTCAAGCTATACTCTAAAATAAACATGGTGCTCAACACATGTTTGTCTTGAGGAGTTCAAGCATTCTTCATCTGCATTCCGAAGTGCAATTCTCTCGATCTTATCTTTCAAGATGGTGTTATATCATTCTTGACAATCCCCCTTCATGGTTCATGATTCACAAGTTGTCCGGAATGACATATTTTAAAACCATCAATTTCAGTTCGTTCACGAGATCTTTTCAACCCTTTAATCTCTTTATTGGAGTTATCTTGTGTCATATTTCACCTAAAGCCTTCCCTAAGGAATGTTGCTATTATGGTGCTTATAAAGGACCCAAGTTCTTAATTTATCCTCTTGGTGAAATAAATTTCTCGCCTCCTTGTTCATATCCATCCAATCTATTGTTTCCGTAGTGGCAGAATTTTGCTTCTATCTTGGGAAGTTTTCTATAAGCCCACTACAAGCTTGTTCTTTTCGTTGTTGATTTCCCAACAAATCCATTATAACCTTCTTGGAAGGATGCTTTCCAAGCTCATTTGTGGCAGAAGTTGTCATTTTCTTCTCCATTCTTTATTCCAAGGATCTATCTTCTATTAGTTATTTCTTCCGGAGGCTTTGTGATGTTGCTCTCTTCGACCAATCATCTTGTTTTGTCAAGATCATGTAATTTTTCCATTCTTATCCATTTAGGCGGAGTGTCGTGTTTTCATTCGAGTTCTCTCATCTTATCAAGTTTTGTCTCCTCCCTTCAACCGGAGTGCTGTCAAAATTATGTCATTCTTGTTCCTTGGCTATCTCGTTATACTGGTGTGGTTTCATATTCTTTTGGTTCGTTAAGCCCTTGTTTCATGTCTTTCAACCCACAAGGTTCTCATAATGTTCCTTGTTCACCTTTTCTGACGGAGTGCTGTAATCTCGTTCATCTCCGTTGTATTCTTTTCTCAAAATTGTTTAACCTCTCAAGGTTCTTTGGTTTCACTCGTTTGTCAAAGAAGGAACTTAGATTTACCTCTTCTTTTTCTTTCTTGCTTCTCTCCGGTTCCATCCTAGATCTCGGGACAAGATCCTCTCATAGTGGTGGAGTGTTGTAACGCCCCAAGACCGACGCTCCAGACGCCTGCCATGTTTTGCGTGACCGTCGTGTGTTTTATTTGTTTGTTGCATTTCATCATGTCATCATGAGCATTGCATCTGCATGTTTTCATAAAGTTTGCATCCGTTCGTAGTTGTCGCGTCCCTCCTCGCCTCCGTTGACCTTTCTCAGTCCAACCGTTCTTTTGTTGTCTGACCATTTGACCCTCTCTGCACAGTGCACTGACCCCCTCGCGCGCGCCCGGAAGTTGTCCCGAACCCGACCCGCTCTGTCACGACCAATGGGTCCGGATCATCCCCTAACATCTACAAAATATCTCTTGCTTCTTATTTGGGCTTCCCTAGCCTATTTTTCTCGACCGCCCGATCTAAATCAGAAGGTCCAATTAGACCTCTACCGAAAAATCCTTGCTCTATATACTGCCTAACCCTAGATCCTAGGAGCCTTGTCCCATCGATCCCATCGCGCCGCCGCCACTCCTCCAGTCCCCTCTTCCTCGGGATCCCCTCCCGGTCCAGCCCACCAACCAGCGCAAGCCACTTCTCCCCTCGATCCCGAATGGATCGTGTAGCTGCTCGAGGTCCCGAGCAGGAGCGCTCGGCCTCATCCCCTCGCGCCACCGCCGCCGGCAACCAGCGCCACCAGGCCGTGCCCTGCTCCCTTCCTCCCCGTGCCGCTCTCTCAAAATCTCTCGTCTCTCTCGCCTCACCCTCTCTGTCTCTTCACAGGGAATGAGTGGGATATGCCATGGCCGCCCGCGGAAGCTCCGTCATCGCCGGGATCAAGTTCCTCCGGCCCCGGCCTCGGATCCGACGTCTCCAGCCTCCCTACTGCCTTCCTTGCCCGGATACGCCCAACTCCGGCCTCCCTCGCCTTTCCCGCATCACCGGAGCCCCGCATCCAAGCTCCGCAAGTCCCGCGCCTTCAGCAGCGAGCAGCTGCGCCTTGGGCTGCCTTCGCCCCCTGCCGCCGCAAGATCCGGCAAGTCCAGTGCTTCCCCGACCTCGTTGCGCCTCCAACCGCATGCCCCGTCGTGCCGTCTGTCTTCTTCATCGATGAACAGCGCCGCCATCCTCTGCGTCAGGGCTCGAACCTCCCCTACAGCCGCAGCCACCCGAGCTCGTCTTCTCGCGCCTGTAGCCGTCCGAGCCTCCCCTGGCTCCTCTACCCCGACCTCGTCCCTGGCTCCAGGGCGCCACGCTGCCCCACCAGAGCCGCGCCAAGTCCGGCCGCCTCCTCCTCTGCTTGTGCTTCTGCTTTCAGCAGGAGGTTGACACCCCTGCCTTGAGCCACGACCGCGCGTCGCCTGCGTGCGTTGACCACGCCCAGGCCCAGCTGCTCCCCTCCGTCGCGCGAGGCCCAGCGCCCCAAGCTGGCCTCCTCTGCAGATGGGCCAAGCCCATGGTGAGAAACCCCTAGCGCCTCCTTTCCCTTCTGTTGGGCCAGTTGGGTTTGGCCCGATGTAGTTTTTTTCCTGCCTGCGATTTTATCAATTATCCAGTGATTTACCTGTTTTACAGAAAAACCCTCATGTTCATGCATTTAATATCTCACAAACCATGCATCGGATTAAAACAACTTATATATGCAAAATGCTTAGTTTTTCATCTAGTTTCATAATCTGCAACTTTCACCCCTGTTTAAAATGTTTAAAATGCTGTTTGTTTAAATTTGCTCAAATGCCATGCTAAAATTATTTATTTCATAACTAAATAACCGTATCTCCGAATTTAATAAACTATATAGGTAAATTGTCTAGAAAAATGCATAGATTAACATGGTGCACTCTATTTCCCTGTTTAACAACGCTAAAATATGCTTTAGGGCATAACAGTACCAAATTCGAATATTACTTCTGGGGATTTTCCGGAATTGTTGTTTGTTGTTCCGGCCTCATTTAAACTTGCCTGAATAGTTAGTTCATTTATGTTTCACCTCTTGCCATGTTAACCAACGTTTAATATTGTTGGGTACATAAATGAGAGAGAACTAAACAATTGTTGTGGTGTTTCGTCAATATGCAACTTGTTGCATATTGAGCTCCACATAACTTGTAGTTTTGTTTGTGCACCTTGCCATGCCATGCCTCATTAAACTGGACATGCATCATACTTGATTGTGCATCATGCCATGTTTATGTGATGGTTGTTTACTATGTTGTTTGTTTCTTTCCGGGTTGCTTCTCTCGTTAGCTTCGGTTTTCGTTCCAGAGTTGTGAGGATTCGTTCGACTACATCCGTTCGTCTTCTTCATGGACTCGTTCTTCTTCCTAGCGGGATTTCAGGCAAGATGACCATACCCTCGAAATCACTTCTATCTTTGCTTGCTAGTTGTTCGCTCTATTGATATGCTGCACTACCTACCACTTGCTATATCATGCCTCCCATATTGCCATGTCAAGCCTCTAACCCACCTTTCCCAGCAAACCGTTGTTTGGCTATGTTACCGCTTTTCCTCAGCCCCTCTTATAGCGTTGCTAGATGCAGGTGAAGTTGAAGTTTGTTCCGTGATTGGAACATGGATATGTTGGGATATCACAATATCTCTTATTTAATTAATGCATCTATATACTTGGTAAAGGGTGGAAGGCTCGGCCATATGCCTGGTGTTTTGTTCCACGCTTGCCGCCCTAGTTTCCGTCATACCGGTGTTATGTTCCTTGATTTTGCGTTCCATACGCGGTTGGGTGATTTATAGGACCCCCTTGACAGTTCGCTTTGAATAAAACTCCTCCAGCAAGGCCCAACCTTGGTTTTACCATTTGCCTACCTAAGCCTTTTTCCCTTGGGTTCTACAGACTCAAGGGTGATCTTTATTTTAACCCCCCGCCCCGGGGCCAGTGCTGCTCCGAGTGTTGGTCCAAACTAGAGCCCTTTGCAGCGCCACCTCGGGGAAACTTGAGGCCTGGTTTTAGTTGTACGGACTGCTCATCCGGTGTGCCCTGAGAACGAGATATGTGCAGCTCCTATCGAAATTTGTCGGCACATTCGGGCGGCTTTGCTGGTCTTGTTTTACCATTGTCGAAATGTCTTGTAAACCGGGATTCCGAGACTAATCGGGACTTCCCGAGAGAAGGAATATCCTTCATTGACCGTGAGAGCTTATAATGGGCTAAGTTGGGACACCCTTGCAGGGTATTATTTTTCGAAAGCCATGCCCGCGGTTATGTGGCAGATGGGAAATTGTTAATGTCCGCTTCTAGAGAACTTGACACTCGATTTAATTAAAACGCATCAACCGCGTGTGTAGCCATGATGGTCTCTTTTCGGCGGAGTCCGGGAAGTGAACACGGTTTTGAGTTATGTTTGACGTAAGAAGGAGTTCAGGATCACTTCTTGATCATTACTAGTTGACGACCGTTCCGTTGCTCCTCTTCTCGCTCTTATTTGCGTAAGTTAGCCACCATATTTGCTTAGTGCTTGCTGCAGCTCCACCTCATCACCCCATCCTTTCCTATAAGCTTAAATAGTCTTGATCTCACGGGTGTGAGATTGCTGAGTCCTCATGACTCACAGATACTTCCAAAACAGCTGCAGGTGCCGAGGATACCAGCGCAGGTGACGCAACCGAGCTCAAGTGGGAGCTCGATGAAGATCTTGTTCGTTGTGTTGTTTCGTTTCCTGTTGATCAGTAGTGGAGCCCAGTTGGGACGATCGGGGATCTAGCATTTGGGGTTGTCTTCTCTTCTTTTGGTTCCGTAGTCGGACCTATGTGTGTACTCTGATTGGTGTATGATTTATTTATGTATTGTGTGAAGTGGCGATTGTAAGGCAACTCTTTATCCCATTCTTGTTCATTACATGGGATTGTGTGAAGATGACCATTCTTGCGAAAAAACGACAATGCGGTTATGCCTCTAAGTCGTGCCTCGACATGTGGGAGATATAGCCGCATCGTGGGTGTTACAGCTCCCTCGAGCGCGCCTTCCAAGCTGCAGCAATCAACGACCCAGACAGCAGAAGTGAGGGCCCTCCGGAGGCCATCCCCAAGAAGAAGAAGTTGCGCCGCGCAGGACCTCAGGAGGATGGCGTCGCGGCAGGAGCCTCATCATGATCAGTGTCCGTCCCAGGGGCGCCTCCCTCCATCGCATAGGAAGGCGCGCCCGGCGCCCTCCTCGGGCAGGGCTCGGGGGCTCTCTTCTGGAGGGCCTCAGACCTTGCCAACCTCACGAGGGAGGCGCTTGGGCACCAGTTGGAGGTGTGCTTCGCGACACGTTTCCCTCAGGAGAACACACGGCAAGGGGTGCCCACCACTCAGGAGTTCATCGCCAAGACCACACAGGAACTGCAAGACGCAAGAGCCATGCGCGGCGACACCCGCTCACAAGGCGCACTCCCCATCCAGGCGAGGACGCCGGGCTGCGCGTCTGCGTCGACGTCCCAGGGCTCAATAGGGCCGCATCTCAGGAGCGCTTCTGGCCATCGCGTGTGGGCCGCTGCAAGGGCCCGCCACACAGCTACGTTCGCATGCCCTTTGGCATGCCGTGCGTGGCGTCAGCCTATCAGCGCAACATGCAGCGTGTCCTGGCGGCTCAGGAGGCCAGGTACCACGCTGTCCTGGAGGAAATGGAGACGTTCTTCAGGGAACCTCCCGAGCCCCTAGAGCCTCCTGAGGCTTAGGGCTCCGGTGGCTCGAGAAGAGTCATTTCTTCGACGCACGCCTTCAGCTGCACCAACTCTACATCGTCGACAGAACCAGGTGACATCTTCCAAGCTCGTTTAGCTGGGAGCGCCCCTCGGGCTGCATTATTCCCAGGCCGCGTGGGTCCGTCCTTGCGGCATGTGTCCCTTTTGCTTATGTCTTTAGCTTACCTTGCTGGGGGCACCCCTCGGGCTGCATCATCCCCAAGCCGCTCGGGCCGGACCCAGTGGCATGTATCTTCCTGCATTTACCCAAGTTGATCTGCTTTCCATGCTTAACCTGCTTACGGCTATCGCCTGCTCGACCATCGCCTCCCACGGGGCCTTCTCATACGCACGGCGCTGGTTCATGGGTCCGTCCCTGCCACGTCGACAAATCTGAGCGGTCGAGCTCTGGCTCGCGGCACGCCCCGCGCACGTCACCTCACAGGCCCATCAGTGCCTCCACTTCATCCAGAGCAACCAGCGGCAGGCTGGCAGTTGTAGCGGCAAACCATGTTCTTCTTGTGCCTGTTCACAGGGACCCCGTGCGGAGGATAGCAGGCGGAACCGCGAGTCTCCTTTTCTCTTGTGCAATTCGCTTGCGCGTTAGAAGGGGGGCTCCTGAGCATCGCGACTCAGGAGCTCTTACTGGTTCTCCAGCCCTCACCCCCTGGCCTTGACCACGGCATCGCGACCTGGCATACCATCGGTGGCTGAGCTCACTCGAGGGCCGGGACCTAAGGATGTAGAGCACTAAGGAGAGCATGGGGGGAGGAAAAATCGTATGGGCCGGCCTAGGTATGCCGCACAAGTTGGCGCGCATCCCTTGCGCAACGTCAGGAATCGCCGCAAAGTCAACAAGATAAGTCCCGCTCTACGGTCGGCTAAACGTTTGGGCCTAATGGTCACTCACGCCCTGCCGCAACCCCGTTGCGGCCACGTCTACTCCCTTTCTTCCCTTACCATGGCCGCTTGAGCGCTAAGGGGGACCTCCTGAGCATCGCGCCTCAGGGGCTCTTACTGAACCTCGGGCCGCACACCTCCTCGCCTTGACCACGGCACGCGACCAGGCATACCAGCGACGACTGTAGCCTGCCTGGGGACCGGGACCCGTCAGCATAGAGCAACAAGCTATCGCGAGGAAAGAAAGGGGAGACCGAGCCTTAACGGGACATGCGTTCACCAAATTTTCATAACAGGGAAGATAAGCACAAAAGACATTACAGACCCTTACATGCCCCCACGGGGCACTTCATGATTCTTCGCAGGGTACAAAAGCTAAAACTAAGGGGGTTCCTATCTACACCCTCCCGTGGGGGACGCCATCATCAACAGTGGGCACGGGAGGCCGGCGCCAACCCCATCCAGATCAGCGGCGGCGACGGCCGGACGCCGCAGCTCTGCTCCGAGCGCGGCGAGAGCTCGGGGGCACGTAGCTGTCATCGCTCGTCTCCGGAGTCTCATAGAGCTCAGGAGAGCTGCTGGAATCCCAAGGGCTGCTGCTGCTGGAGTGGCCGCGGGCGGAACGCGCGTCAACTTGGCGCTCCTCTCCGGAGCAGCACTCCAGGCGGCAGCCCTCGGCATCGGAGACCTTGAAGAAGGGCGTGGACGCGCCGTCGTACTCGAAGTGGATCGTGAGGGCGCCCCTCGCAAGGCAGACCCGCGCAACCTCGCCCCAGCCACGAGTCATGAAGATCTTGCCGGTGGGGATCGCTTCGATCTCTGCTCCGGACGCCGGAGCACTGCAGTCGGCGTGCTGCAACCAGAGCTTGAGAGGCCCCCTCGGCGGCATCACGTCGGAGAAGAACCGCGGGAAGCGGATCTAGGAGCTTGGAGGCATCGGCGCCCACAGCACCAGCTCGCGCGAGGAGTCCGCGGTGTGGATTCCGGGGGCGACGGCGCGCGTCGCTGTGGCGCAGCGACCCCGGGCGCGGCATGGGCGACGCTGCTCGTCGCTCCGTCCTCCAGAGCCCATGGCTCGGGCATACAAGGGTAGCGGGTACCCCGGAGGATGCCGCTCGCACCAAGGCCTCGTCACCACCTGTCTCGCCGCTTCATCACAGCGGTGGAATGACCTCTCCTTCGGCAGAAGTGGCCCCGGGTCATCCTGGGGGGCCTTCCCCTTTTCTTCAGTGGAGAACCTTCTGATAGGCGCCATTGATGTTAGCAGTGGAGGAAGGAGGAAGAAGCAAGCGAGCAAGGAAGAGATGGGCAACGGGGGCTCTGCCCCCCTCCCCATTTATAACGGAAGAAGGCCAACCGCTCCTCCCACGATCGCAGGTAATGATGGTTTTCCTTGCATGTCGCAGGGACTTGTCAAGTCGTGCAGTTGCCGAGGCAGCATGGGGAAGCGGAGACGCCCACGACCAATCAACCGCCACGCATCAACCGAGGCCGCAGGCTTTTGGGGCCTGCGGTGCTCCGTACTTGACCCTTGGCTACGCCGCGAAGCCAATCCCGAGCGCACATTGGGCCCGGGGGCTACTGTCGGTGTTCTGGGAACGGGGGTCCCCAGACTTGCCTGCCTGCGGCCCACGGCATGGCTAAGCCAGCAGGCCGTGCGGCCCATCTTCATCAACAAGGCATCCAAGATTCTCGCTAGGGGCCAAGCCTCATGAGGCGGACGACGAAAGACCTCCGCAGGAGCGGCCTGGTCAGGCAGGCTCATGAGGAGCGGAGATATCAAGGCGGGGCAAACCTCACGAGGCTCTCGTGACGTGAGCCATGACGATCGACACCAGGCGGACGCCAGGCGGGGACCAGTGCGTGCAGCGTCCTTGTTTCCTCTTTGGTGCTAAGGAGGCCAGTGCAGGCAAGGAGTACCGAGGCATCAGGCAAAGGTTGCTATATCGGTGCAACGAGACCAAGACCAGGAGGACGGCAAGACGGAGGTCATCGTGGAGCCCAAGACGGCGTCACCACCAGAGCCTTTTGCAGGCGAAGACCACTTTTGTCAGGATAGCTTGTACTAGCTGTCCCCCTTCAAATTTGCCTGCTGTTGTTGGCTCCCTTCCCGCTGAATATTTGGGGAGAGGACCAGGGCCTATATAAGTAGAGCTAGCCACCACAGTAGGGGGGATCGAGCAGTTCATCCAGCTCTCACCCGCAAAGTTCACCAAGCACAAGAACACCTCAACCTCAGGAGGCTGTTCTTCCCTCTGTACTATTCATCATCAGCCCAAGAGGCAATCCACCACCACCACACTGGAGTAGGGTATTACACCACAACGGTGGCCCGAACCAGTATAAATCTCGTGTGTTTCTGTGTTGCGAGTTCGTCGAGTTTGTCCGCGAGATCTTAGCGAGCTAGGGCGTAGATCGGTAGGAGGGAAAGACTTCGCGCGCACCGTAGTGTTTGAACCTTAAGGGTTTGCCGGAACCCCACATCCGACATACACCATTTGAGCATGTGCACCAAGTTTGAGAGCATTTGGACATGTTTGGCAGTGCAAAGTTGTTCAAACTTGGAAAAGGACAGAAATGGTTTTGAGAGGGTTTGGTGGTGTTATGTTGTTCCCCATGACATGAGACTATGTAGGATCCTGAAGTAGGTCATTTATGACATGGTAGAATTTTCTGGGATTTAATGGATAATATTTCCTATGTAAATATTTCAAAAGCTTGAAATGTCCAGGAAGGGTTTCTGAGGGATTTGACCAATATTTTGGTCATGTCCATGTGTTGAAACTCATATATATGGACAATATATGTCCACTGAGTCTCTCTAATTTTTCTCAAATATTTTTTAAATATTAAAATAATTTTAACCTATTAAAGACCATTTCTGGCCTTAAGAAAAATCATTTAAATAAAATAGTAAAACAAATTTTAAAATAATATTTTTGTGGTTTCTGGGTGTCCTATATCTAATAGGACTCAAATATAATTTTTGAAAGATTTTTCGCACCCTTAATTAAGCACTTGTAGTTCAAGTCTCAATTCAGGGGATTTTGGAAAAGCTATTTTAGAAAATGCTTTTTAGCCAAACTATTTTTGTAAGAAAACATTATTATGTCCTATACACATGGCATGCTCATTGGGCAAGGTTTTTGACCAAGGAGAAGGAGTATAATAGTTGGAGGATTTATTTGATTTTTAAAGCACTTGCAACCAACACACAGAAATGAAATCAAGCAAAGACCTAAACACTCAAAAGTTTTTGTCAAACCACATTTTATCATGATTTATTAGCTTAAGTGTTGTGGCATGAGAATCAGAGTGTGACAGACCTACCCCCCCCCCCCCCTTACAAGAATCTCGTCCCTGAGATTCCCAAACTAGTCGTGGAAAGGAATACGGAAACATGGATCCGAGGTAGACTTCACGTCCTCATACTGCTTCTGCTTCCGAGTGGTGCTCCATTAACCCTTGAAGTACTTGATGATGTGGCTTCGTGTGTGATGTTCTTCTTGACCCAGGTTGCTAAGGGGTCTCTTGCGTAAGTCAGATTGGGCAAGGGGTCGATGGCTCGGTGACCGATGTGCTGGTCGAGGTCGGGCTAGTTAGGAAGTTGGAAACACTCCCGAGGTTGTGTTGTGTGGGAAAACGTTGTGCATAGTGGGTAACTCAGGTGGCAACTCCATCTGGCAACTGCCTTCTCTTCGTCTTGTAGTGACCTCAAAAGGGGGTCGATAATCTTGGTGTGAGATTCTCTTTGACACGGAAATGGTTGGTTCTTCTGAGAGGAGTGACCCGTTGGTACACATGGTCTTCGATGCAGGAGCTTACTTCTTGACGATGGCGGTTGGTTTAGTTCTTCCCCCTTGCATGGCGGTCTTCAGATGTTCCTTAACCAACTGAATGGCTCTTCTTCTGTCTTCGGGTAGACAAGTACGTCATCATATAATGAAGACACCCAAATTGTCCAAGTACTCTGTGATGACTTTGTTCACGACGTACTTAAAGTAGGCTGGGGCATTGCTGGTGGTCACGGTTGAGTGTTTGCCAAAGTCTTCTTGACCTAGAGCCAAAGCCCGTGGTCATGATCCGACCATGTTGTGGTTTGGTGGGGCTTAAGAGTTTCAATGATTCAAGGGTGCGAGTGAACGTTTATCATCTTATCCTTGAGCACAGATTCTGAGACGCCAACTGTTCTACCTAGTCCTTCAAACAAATCACCTTATTCCACCGAAAGCATTATCTTGTATAGGTTAACTCCAATCATTACTCATGCTATTCATGTCCTTAGGACTCTCGAGAGGAGGTCTAACAAAATTGTGCATGTCAACTATCCCCAAACTCATGTGCATGGTTATCCTTATGTAAAAATCCATGGGTAGAACATACAAGCTGCTAAGCTTGAATTAAACATGACAATCCAAGTGCTTGGCCTATTCTTCCAAGGTCCAATATATTGCATCTCTATCCTAAGGAAACACGTCGTATACCACTCCAAGATCTTCTTTCCTTCCTGTGAATCAACTCCACAGCCCATTAACTCCCATCAATCACTACGTAATCCATTAATCCTACAAATCCAAAGTCTATGGTGTCTCACACGAATCTTCTAATGTCCTATAGTCCCCAAATACTAGAAAGGGCTATCCTCACTATAGTAAGTCCACCAATTTCCATTATCATGGTCTAGTAAACTCCAAGGTCAGGTGCATATAGATCCTTGAATTAAATCTGACAACAACCCAATATCCCTAGTTTATTATCCACCGAGAAACATGGCATCATGATCGAGATCATCAACCTAATCTAATTTACTCCGAACCATGTAGACATACTCAGCATCTACACTCCACTAGGATCACCTATATGAATCCAAAACTGATGTCCAATGAGAATTTCTATATGTCTCCCCCAAGTCATTATCGTAACGACTATCTCCTATCAATATCCCCTAGCTAAGTCAAATCCTTATACTTCCAAGAATTTTTAGCTTGCGATCATAATTGTCCTACTAAATCCAATTTACTCAGGGGCAATGAGATTCATGCTACTCTATTAACTGATCCCACCAAGTTCATCTATCAACATGAAAGCCTTACAATCCATCGAAGAGTCTCAGATAATTCCTCAAAGTCTTTGATATAAACTCATCAAGTCATTTGTCCTCTATTCCTATGTCCCCAATTTGGTCCCTCCTATGGCATCGTCAGTTTTGGTGCTATCTTAGGATGACAATGTGCTCGTTCACTATGTCCACTAGTTCCATAATGAACCCAGTGCTATGCAAGGTTACAAAGGCTTAACTGGTCCACCTGCAATTCTGTGGGTTAAGCACTTGGTTAAGGATTCGATCTGGGGTATCTCGTGAAGTCTCGAAGGGTATGGGGATGGGTTTCCAATCTTGAGGGGTAAACATAAGTCTACGGGGTTGCACTTGGTCGAGGAGGTTGTACAAAAAGTCTTCAGTGCTAGTTGGTTCCAAAGTAGAACCCTTGGTGTATCTTGTCTTGACGGCCTTCAGTTGAGGAGAGAGATGAGAGGGAAAAGTAGCATAGAGGAGGGGAATGCCTAAAGGGGGTTCTATAGTGCAAGCGCAAACAAACAAATGCCAAAAGGGCCAAACACAAACAACAAAATAAGGCAGGTGATATAGTCACGTACTTGTTGCCTAGGGCCAAAGTGCGACTTATATCAATTTACAAACAAAATAAAAACAAGCAACACACAATTATGGTTCTATTCGAACCATCATATGGACTTGACTGCGCATAGGGGGTACACGACTCTTCCTACCCTAGGGGTTCTCGGACTCAGTAGTCATGCCTTGTGCCTCGTGCAGTCTTTTGAGTTTTCCTCAGGTGTTGCTACGTCTCTTGTTTGATGAAACGATCTGGGTTGAGCCTGAAGAATCTTCAACAACTTCTCGCCTGATGAGGTGATGGGGTGAAGGTGGCTCCTTGTGACTGGCATTGACTTGGTCTTCTCTCGCCTTCTTAATCATGAAGATCACTTTTGCCTTTTTAAGGTGTCGGCGGTTCCAGGTGGCACTCCTCAATGACATTAACAAGGCATAATAGAGGTCCAATTTGTCGGACACATTGTTGACAATATCGTCACCGAGAGCGGGGGGTGAAGAGAACTGTTTTCCTGCTCACTATAGTGAGGCGGGCCAAATGGCTAGGTTCTCATCCACCGGTGGTTGCCGATGCAACATCGATAAGGACATGGTTGCTCTATTAGCAATGTATATCGTGATCTTGCATTTCCTATGCCCTGATCTTCATAGGCTAAGGTCGCATCATCTTGGGGCAGTGTCAAGGGTGTCACCATCTTCTGGATCTTCATGTCCTCATTCCTCGAGGATGTATCTTCTGTTGGTATCGTCTTGTTTTGGTGTCGTCAATCTCGTGTTCAGAAGATGTGGGTGAATATATAACAAGGCATCCTCCTTCTAGACTATCCACGAGGACTTCAAGGAATCCGGTGGTCAGGGGCATAAGGGTTTTAGCGACCAAAATTTTTGAAGGGGGAAGAGATCAATAAGGAAAGTATACCTTAGTTTTTGAAAAACTGAGAAAGGAAGAGAAGTATAGATAGTTTTGAAAATTGGTAATAGTTTTGAGAATAGTTTTTACCCTATCCAACGACCATGCTAACTAAGGCTTCCTATAGTCAGGATGGCTCTGATACCAGCTTGGTGGGGACCCCAACTCATAAGTCGTGATCACGGAATGCACGTGTACAGTGATCCCACAGATCAATGCTCACTGAACACACAGAAGCTGAATAACAAGAGTCTTACGTCCATACATACCGTATTACACAAGTAGGACCATTATGGTCAAGTCTTGAGTATAACATTGCAGCGGAAATCTTCGTCGATAACTTGGACCCATGCCATCTGCCTTAACCCTACAGGCATTCTGACTGGGAAGCGTCCTAGCTCGCATGTCGTCACCAAAGAACTCTTCTTCGTATACCTGCTCTTTCAAGCCTGGCCAAGTAAATAGCCAGGCGCAAGCCAGTGAGTACGTTTGAATGTACTCGCAAGCAACCCAAGGGTTATAATAGAATAATTATGCAAGGCACTACTGCTAAATTGGCATTTTGCGGAAAGCTAGTTTTTCTCATGCAAGTATGATCAACATTTATCAAGGACATGAATGCGTCTGCAACGAGTATCAGGAGGTTAAAGACATCAACATCGAGAAAGAGTTATGAACAACTCATGCTCAAGCTCATCGTGACTTCCTCGTGAATCACATCAACAATATTGCCAACCCGTTGTTTGTTAGAAACATATGGACATAGTCTAAGCAGCGCCACCCAACTATCCTTGACCGTGGACATGGCTATTCGAATAGTTTGACACTCTGCAGAGGTTGCACACTTTACCCACAAGATCCGGGAAGCTTTCGTGTCATCCACGACGCGCGGTACCTTAAGTACCCGGGGTAAGCACCCGATCACTACCATTACCTAGTCGTTACCAACATAGAGTCCACTCGATTGGTAACAGCCCCCGTGCCAAACATTTTCACAATTTAATTCGGTGGAGCCATGCTCCCATATTCATCACATCTCACATGCACGGGGGTACCAACGGTGTCTTCGGTGCCCTGTGAAAACAGTCATGTCCGCCTATCCAAGAATGACCCCGTCCCAAGAGTGACCACGTCACTAGTAATGCGGGCATCCATGCTAGCACGAACTAGGTAATCAATAATGCCCCGTCCCATAAGGGGTAGTGTGGTTTTACATGTTTGGTTGGGACGGTAGACAATCTTAAATCTAATCTGTCTCTGTAAACAACACTTTCGTCAATCCTCGGTACACTACCTCTCCACCAAGTAGTGACCTAATTCATCATCATCTCCTAGGGGCATTAGTGGCACCCACTAGGGCTGTTTGCAAGTATGTCAAACCACACTTGTTTCTTTCCATGCATAACCCTGACCCACTTTGCGTAGCCATTTACTATAGCATATTTCTACAACCCATCAACACAACTCTAAATAAGGATAGAGTCATGAACAATGGAAGTATCAACGGGGTATGCAACGGAGGCAAGCCTAGCAAGTTGCCATTCAAGATATACCATGCACTCGATGAAACAATGGAATTGCTTTCATGATGTAAAAGGGTTCATCATGGTCAAAGGGCTGCTTGCCTGGTTCATTAGAGTCTTCAAATCTTCTAGTCCATCTTCGAGTATTTCGTCTACTTCGTCAACTAACGTCGGAAACAATCATAGTAAGAAACACAACAAGGCAGGAAATAAAAGTGCTCTAAAAATATTAATTTGAATTTTCTAGGACATCTCTGGTTATATGAAAAATAACCAGAGTGGTTTCATTGGGATTGGATTAGTCGATAATTCTGAACATTTCAATATGATGGAATCAATGGATTTAATGGATCTGCAAGTTCTCCACGGAATGCCTTTTTATAAAAACGAGTAAAAGTACCCATTAAATTAGGCATGATTTTAGAAACTTTTAGAAATTGGTTTCACTGGATTTGGAGTCCAAATGAATATCCTATGGATTTTTGTAGTGGACTTATGTGGATAAATGACCTATTTAATGTATCCAGTGAACACCAAGCACAGTAATAATGTTCACTATGGCTAATTTAATGGATCTAGATCTATGGAGTCTCTGGAAATTTGAATCATCAAATTTGAATTTAATTTGAATATTCTATTAATTTTACAAGTCTACTGAAAAAAAGAAAAAGAAAAAGGATTCTACCTAACGGGTGAAAGGATCGAGAAGAGGTGTCTAGAGGGGGGGGTGAATAGACTCTAATCAGGAAAAGTTGCAGTTTTTAATCTCTTGAGTTGAAGTGGAGTATTAGCACAAGTTTAAACATTCACAATACATATCAAGCAAGCATGTGAGCATACAAAGAGTATATGAGCAGCGGAAAGTAAGGCATGCAAGTTGCAAGAATGTAAAGAGAAGGGATTGGAGTGTGCAAACGCAATTTGGAGACACGGAGATTTTTTATCCGTGGTTCCGATAGGTGGTGCTATCGTACATCCACGTTGATGGAGACTTCAACCCACAAAGGGTAACGGTTGCGCGAGTCCACGGAGGGCTCCACCCATGAAGGGTCCACGAAGAAGCAATGTCTATCCCACCATGGTCGTCGCCCACGAAGGACTTGGCTCACTCGGGTAGATCTTCACGAAGTAGGCGATCTCCTTGTGTAACGCCCCGAGACTGACGCTACAGATGCCTTCCTTGTTTTTCGTTATCGGTGTGTGTATTTATTTGTATGTTGCATTTCATCATAGCATCATGCACATTGCATCTGCATGTTTTCATAAAGTTTGCATCCATTCGTAGTTGCCGCGTCCCTCCTCGCCTCCGTTGACCTTTCTCAGTCCAACCTTTCTTTTGTTGTCCGACCATTTGACCCTCTCTGCACAGTGCACTGACCCCCTCGCGCCCGCCCGAAAGTTTTCCCGAACCCGACCCGCTCTGCCATGACCAATGGGTCCGGACCATCCCCTAACATCTACTAAATATCTCTGGCTTCTTATTTGGCCTTCCCTAGCCTATTTTTCTCGACTGCCCGATCAAAATCAGAGGGTCCAATTATACCCCTATCCAAAATTCACTTGTTATATAAAGACTAACCCAAAAACCTAGGAGGTTTGTCCTCCCCGCCGCCGCTCCTCTTCTACCTCGGGATCCCCTCCCGATCCAAAAATCCACCCACTTTCCTCCTGTTCCTCGCCCGAGCCCTCTGCCTCAATCCATCGTAGGCCAACCGCACCGCCGGCCAACGACTTCCTCCTTCCTCTAATCGTAGCTAGCCGCCGCCCTCCTCCGGCGACCGCTGCCGACGGACCAGGCCGGACCTCGCGCCCCTGGCCTTTCTCTTCCTTTCTTCTTCTTCCCGTGCCTTACATCTCTCTGTTACCTCTCGTTCTCTCTCCCGCAGGAGCCCATGGCGAGCCTGACCGAGCCCCTCACATGGCGCCCTTGCGCCCGAGCTCTTCATCAGCCCCGCGTCACCGGAGTCAAGCCACCGGCCGCCCGAGCCTCGTGCGCCTCTGCCTCGAGGACCTCCTCGTCCCCAACCAGGATGCCATGGTCGGCCTCCTCTGTTCGTCCCCTGCCTCGTCAGGACTCCGCCAAACCGCGTTCTCTGCTCGAGGTTGAGGCACCGCTAAAGGTAGCCACCTTGCCGCTCGCGCCGGTCCTCTGCTCTTCCTCGCGTACCTGTTTTGACCCTGCCGCTGCTGCCGCCTTCTGCTGCAGGAGGTCGCCCCGTCATGGCCTTGTCTCCGGCCAGAACCATCCGCCCACGACGCCTCTTGCTCGGATCCAGCCGCCGCCGCCGGCAATGCCTCTGCTTCAGCTGCAGCGACGCATCCTCCCAGCCCCCTGCATCGAACTGCTGCTCAAGATCGAGTCAGCGCCCACGCTGACCTGCCCGCCTAGGCCACCGCAGCCTCCCAAGGCCCAAGCCAGATCCAGCCTGCCCGGCCTCCTCCACCGAGCCGGCCCATGAGGCCTGGTGAGCATCAGATCCAGCGCCCTCACCCTGTGCACTCTTGGGCCAGCTAGTTTCGGCCCAACGTGTTTTTTCCCCTAGTGCGAATTTAGACTTTATCCAGAGGCTGCCAGTTTTATAGAAAGTCCCTAGTCTTCATGCATTTAATAACTCCACAACCGTGCATCGGATTAAAATGAATTATATATGTAAAATGCTTAGAATTTTATCTAGTTTCATAATATGCTACTTTCATCCATGTTAAAAATGTTTAAAATGCTGTTTGTTTAATTTTGCTCAGATGCCATGCTAAAATGATTTATTTCATAACTAAATAACCGTAGCTCCAAATTTAATAAACTTTATATGTAAATGGGGTAGAAAAATGCATAGATTAACCTATTGCACATTATTTTCCTGTTTAACAACAATAAAATATGGTTTTAGGCAGAACAGTACCAAATCTAAAATATGCACATGAGGGTTTTTCGGAATTGTTGTTTGTTGTTCCGGCCTCATTTAAACTTGCCTAGATAGGTAGTTTATTTATGCTTTACACCTTGCCATGTTTTACAACATTTAATATTGTTGGGTACATAACCAAGAGAGAACTAAATGAGTCATGTGGTGTTTCGTCAATATGCAAGTCGTTGCATATTGAGCTCCACTTAATTTATAGTGTTGTTTGTTGCACTTTGCCATGCCATGCTCATTAAATCGGACATGCATCATACTTGATTGTGCATCATACCATGTTTATGTGATGATTGTTTACTATGTTGTTTGTTTCTTTCCGGGTTGCTTCTCTCGTTAGCTTCGGTTTCGTTCCGGAGTTGTGAGGATTCGTTCGACTACATCCGTTTGTCTTCTTCATGGACTCGTTTCTTCTTCCTTGCGGGATCTCAGGCAAGATGACCATACCCTCGAAATCACTTCTATCTTTGCTTGCTAGTTGTTCGCTCTATTGCTATGCCGCGCTACCTACCACTTGCTATATCATGCCTCCCATATTTCCATGTCAAGCCTCTAACCCACCTTTCCCAACAAACCGTTGTTTGGCTATGTCACCGCTTTTGCTTAGCCCCTCTTATAGCGTTGTTATTTGGAGGTGAAGATGAAGTTTGTTCCTTGTTGGAACATGGATATTTTTGGGATATCACAATATCTCTTATTTAATTAATGCATCTATATACTTGGTAAAGGGTGGAAGGCTCGGCCTTATGCCTGGTGTTTTGTTCCACGCTTGCCGCCCTAGTTTCCGTCATACCGGTGTTATGTTCCTTGATTTTTGCGTTCCTTACGCGGTTGGGTGATTTATGGGACCCCCTTGACAGTTCGCTTTGAATAAAACTCCTCCAGCAAGGCCCAACCTTGGTTTTACCATTTGCCTACCTAAGCCTTTTTCCGTTTGGTTCTGTAGACTCAAGGGTCATCTTTATTTACCCCCGGGCCAGTGCTCCTTCGAGTGCTGGTCCAAACCGAGCGATGTCCGGCGCCCCCTGGGCAACCAGGGTCTATGCCAACCCGACGTCTTGCTCATCCGGTGTGCCCTGAGAACGTGATATGTGCAGCTCCTATCGGGATTTGTCGGCACATCGGGCGGTCTTGCTGGTCTTGTTTTACCATTGTCGAAATGTCTTGTAAACCGGGATTCCGAGACCGATCGGGTCTTCCCGGGAGAAGGAATATCCTTCGTTGACCATGAGAGCTTATAATGGGCTAAGTTGGGACACCCCTGCAGGGTATTATCTTTCGAAAGCCGTTCCCGTGGTTATGTGGCAGATGGGAATTTGTTAATATCCGGTTGTAGAGAACTTGACACTTGACTTAATTAAAATGCATCAATCGCGTGTGTAGCCGTGATGGTCTCTTCTCGGTGGAGTCCGGGAAGTGAACACAGTTTGGGTTATGTATGAACGTAAGTAGTTTCAGGATCACTTCTTGATCACTTCTTGCTTCTCGACCGATGCTTGCTTCTCTTCTCGCTCTTATTTGCGTATGTTAGCCACCATATATGCTTAGTGCTTGCTGCAGCTCCACCTCATTACCCCATCCTTCCTATAAGCTTAAATAGTCTTGATCTCACGGGTGTGAGATTGCTGAGTCCTCGTGACTCACAGATTCTACCAAAACAGTTGCGGGTGCCGACGACACCAGTGCAGGTGACGCTACCGAGCTAAAGTGGGAGTTCGACGAGGACCGTGGTCGTTACTATGTTGCGTTTCCTGATGATCGGTAGTGGAGCCCAGTTGGGACGATCGGGGATCTAGCATTTGGGGTTGTCTTCTTTTATTTTGGTTCCGTAGTCGTACCTATGTGTGTACTCTGATTGATGTATGATTTATTTATGTATTGTGTGAAGTGGCCATTGTAAGCCAACTCTTTATCCTCTTGCGACAAAACCACGTTGCGGTTATGCCTCTAAGTTGTGCCTCGACATGTGGGAGATATAGCCGCATCGTGGGTGTTACAAGTTGGTAATCGGAGCCATCTCCGACTTAGGAGCCCCCTGCTTGATCGAATCGCTGGCGTTGTTGAGTCTAGAACAAAAATGTTTTGAGTCTTAGGATTATATATATCGGAGAGTAGGATTCTTTTTACTCCTCAGTCCCTTCGTCGCTCTGGTGAGGCCTCCTGACGTAGAAGTTTTGACTTTTCTCCCCTCAAATTTCACTAAACAAATTTTTAGGATCACGCGGGTATCTTGGAATCGTTCGGATGGTTTTGTGACGAGAACATTGTTCTTGGTGCCTCCTGACATTTAGGGGTTGTGGCAGTGTCCCGGGGAGTTGAGCTCTGAGGTGTTGTCGTCACAATTTTATCGTTACAGTTCTGGAATACCTGAGTTTCGCCGACATCGAAAATCTCTTTTATGCAGTTGTTGGTGAGATCACCTCGACGCCACCCAGTACTGGGGCGGGAGTTCGGGACTATTGCCATAACTCGTATAACGGATGCTTTTCGAAGGTTGAGGTAAATGATTTCCGAAGGTTTCTTGGTTATGTGTTGAAGGATGGATACAACTGGATCTAGGGATTGTTAGTTTGGGTGATATATTTTGTGTCCCCTGTATCCCCAACACCAGATTGCATAACCAGAAAGTTTCGGGAGTTTATAAGTGGGAATTCAAGTATCTCGTAGGATATCTTTCCAACACACACATGATACGATATGGGATCTATCATATGTTTGTTTCCGGCTTATTACCTAAGCCAATCTTTTGTTTTGGTTTGGTTTGTGATATTCAAGTTGCTTCGATGTCAAGTGTTGATTCCATAACTTTTTCTAAACGGTGTTCTCATATTTCTATGGGATTGCTAATCCTTTCGATCATTGAGGTTGTCATGTTAATTCTTTTCCCACCCGGTGTGCTTCTCTTCAAGTGGATCCGATCATTTCAACATTCGCAAGATCACCTCCCAGTGTTCCCAATGTTGTTTATTCCATCTGCCCCAAGTTGCTTTTGTTTTCCCACCCTCCCACCCTTTTCTTCAAGGACTCAGATTTCTTAATAAAGTATCCTTTTTATTGATGCGAAGTCTCTCCATTCTTTTCCGTCAATGTTCTTAACCGGTGATTTCTCATGAAGATGCTCACGAAGCTTCAAGTTCATCATTCTTCATTCTTGTATTCTTCATCGGTGGATTAAATTCAAGCTTTGTCAATCATATCTTTTCCTCGTTTCAAATTCTTTCTCATGTCGGTGCATCTCTTAATCATCCACCTCTTGCTATTCATGTTATCTGGAGTGCTGAAGATATCTCAGAAGATTCGCATTTCCATTCCCAATCCGTTCAAGCTATCTCGAGGTTGTTATCTCTTTTGAGCCATTTAATTCAACCGGCGCAATATTTCTTTTAATCATTCAACGGTGTATCTTTTGAGTGGGCCCTAACCCACAGGTCTTTTCTAGGATCTTACCTAACTCTTCTAATTTTTCTGGAGTTATTCTCAAATTCATTTCAAAGTTTGACGTAAGAATGAATTATCATCAGTCAAATGTCTTTCTCCAAGATCTTTCAAATTCTTTTCTTCGTTGGTTCAACCTTTCTAATTTTCATTCCGGAGTGCCTAAAAAATCATGGTGGTGTTTCTCGTCATCATTCTCAACATTTGAAGAATGAAGAAGAATTTCCCTTGAATCTTGGTCCGTTCTCTTGAAGATTCATGGTTCCAACTTGTTGCCATCCTCTCAAATTGTTTCCAATCGCGCAATTCTTTTCTTACCCATCCGGAGCATTTCAGAGTTGTTTTCATTTCTTGATCATCCAAAGGACATCATTTCAATAGATTTCTTCGTTCTAAGTTTTCAGCTTCGTTCTCCAATTATTCTAAATTGATGTCTCTTCGTTCATCTCCATATTCTCCCAGTGCATCGTTCAAGTATCCTCTAGTCAGCTCGTGATCTATTCGTTCTCATGTATCTAAATTCCCTCGAGTATTTTCACGCGTTCTATAATTCTTACGGTGTTTCGTCCTCTTTTCTTCAATTTTTTCAATTCTTACGGTGGTTCGTTCAAGAGTTCTCTTCCTTCGTTATCATATAGATGTTCTTTCCCATCCTACCGATGGTTCGTTCAAGACCTTCCCAAGTTTGCGCCATATCTATCTTAATCCTTTCTATGAGAATAAGTGGTATGCCAAATCTGTTGCTTGTCTTCAATTTAAATTGATGAAGGATGAGCATAATGTAATTCTTATTCTTGTTTCATCCAAGTGATTAATTCCTTATTCCGGAGATTCATCAAAATTCTTGATCTCATTTGTTCATTTTTCTTTCCGGAGCTCCAAGTTATTTCAATTATATCATTTCAAAGCTTCATCTAATCATTGCAAGGCTTCTCCCGGAGTTCTTTTCAACTTTCCCTTTCGTTTGATCATTCTTTTATTATCGGAGTTCTTCATGGAGGATCAACATGGTTGCTCATCAAGGATTCCTTTCATTCTTCAATTGTTCTTCAAGATTTCTCTCGAAGTTATGATCCGTCAAGCTTACTCCAAAATAAACATGGTGTTCAACACATGTTTTGTTTTGTGGAGTCCAAGCATTCTTCATCTTGCATTCTAAAGTGCAATTCGTTCTACCTTATCATTTGAGGTGGTGTTATGTCATTCTTGACAATTTGAGTTCGCTTTTTATGATTGACATGTTGCCAAGAATGAGATATTTTAAATCCACCAATCTCTTCGTTGGATTTATCTTGTGTCATGTTTCACCTAAAGCCTTCCCTAAGGAATGTCGCTATTATGGTGCTTATCAATGATCCAAGTTTTCTCCTATCCTCTTGGTGAAAGAAGTTTTTCATCGCCTTGGTGCTCTCACTCAAATCAATGGCTTCCTTTAGTGGCCGTTTGTCACCTCATAATGTTGAGATGTTTCCATAAGTCCACTCCAAGCTTATTCTTTTCGTTGTTGATTTTCCAACAACTCCGTTCAATCCTACTTCGTAAGGATGCTCTTTCAAATTCATTTATGGTAGGAGATGTTAGTTTCATTCTTCGTTCTATTCATTCCAACTATCTTCTATTATTTCTTCCGAAGGCTTTGTGATGTTGCTCTCTTCGACCAATCATCTTGTTTTGTCTGTTGGGTAACGTAGTAATTTCAAAAAATTTCCTACGCACACGCAAGATCATGGTGATGCATAGCAACGAGAGGGGAGAGTGTTGTCCACGTACCCTCATAGACCGACAGCGGAAGCATTATCACAACGCGGTTGATGTAGTCGTACGTCTTCACGATCCGACCGATCAAGTACCGAACGCACATCACCTCCGAGTTCTACACACGTTCAGCTCGATGACGTCCCTCGAACTCCGATCCAGCCGAGTGTTGAGGGAGAGTTTCGTCAGCACGACGGCGTGGTGACGATGATGATGTTCCACCGACGTAGGGCTTCGCCTAAGCTCCGCAATGGTATTATCGAGGTGTAATATGGTGGAGGGGGGCACCGCACACGGCTAAAATATCGTATATCAAGTGTGTCTATGGGGTGCCCCCCTGCCCCCGTATATAAAGGAGCAAGGGAAGAGGGCGGCCAAGGGGAGGTGGCGCGCCCAAGGGGGGAGTCCTACTCCCATTGGTAGTAGGACTCCTCCTTTCCTTGTGGGAGTAGGAGAAGGGAAGGGGAAAGGAGAAAGAAGGAAGGGGGCGCCCCCTCCCTAGTCCAATTCGGACTAGCCCATGGGGAGGGGTGCGGCCACCCTTTGAGGTCTTTCCCTCCTTTCCCGTATGGCCCATTAAGGCCCAATACGAATTCCCATAACTCTCCGGTACTCCGAAAAATACCCGAATCACTCGGAGCCTTTCCGAAGTCCGAATATAGTCGTCCAATATATCGATCTTTACGTCTCGGCCATTTCGAGACTCCTCGTCATGTCCCCAATCTCATCCGGGACTCCGAACTCCTTCGGTACATCAAAACTCAATAAAACTATCATCGTAACGTTAAGCGTGCGGACCCTTCGGGTTCGAGAACTATGTAGACATGACCGAGACACCTCTCCGGTCAATAACCAATAGCGGGACCTGGATGCCCATATTGGCTCCCACATATTCTACGAAGATCTTTATCGGTCAGACCGCATAACAACATACGTTATTCCCTTTGTCATCGGTATGTTACTTGCCCGAGATTCGATCGTCGGTATCTCGATACCTAGTTCAATCTCGTTACTGGCAAGTCTCTTTACTCGTTCCGTAATACATCATCCCGCAACTAACTCATTAGTCACAATGCTTGCAAGGCTTATAGTGATGTGCATTACCGAGTGGGCCTAGAGATACCTCTCCGACAATCAGAGTGACAAATCCTAATCTCGAAATACGCCAACCCAACAAGTACCTTTGGAGACACCTGTAGAGCACCTTTATAATCACCCATTTACGTTGTGACGTTTGGTAGCACACAAAGTGTTCCTCCGGTAAACGGGAGTTGCATAATCTCATAGTCAGAGGAACATGTATAAGTCATGAAGAAAGCAATAGCAACATACTAAACGATCGGGTGCTAAGCTAACGGAATGGGTCAAGTCAATCACGTCATTCTCCTAATGAGGTGATCTCGTTAATCAAATGACAACTCATGTCTATGGCTAGGAAACATAACCATCTTTGATTAACGAGCTAGTCAAGTAGAGGCATACTAGTGACACTCTGTTTGTCTATGTATTCACACATGTATTATGTTTCCAGTTAATACAATTCTAGCATGAATAATAAACATTTATCATGATATAAGGAAATATATAATACTTTATTATTGCCTCTAGGGCATATTTCCTCAGTCTCCCACTTGCACTAGAGTCAATAATCTAGTTCACATCGCCATGTGATTTAACATCAATAATTCACATCACCATGTGATTAACACCCATAGTTCACATCTCTATGTGACCAACACTCAAAGGGTTTACTAGAGTCAATAATCTAGTTCACATCGCTATGTGATTAACACCCAAAGAGTACTAAGGTGTGATCATGTTTTGATTGTGAGATAATTTTAGTCAACGGGTCTGTCACATTCAGATCCGTAAGGATTTTGCAAATTCCTATGTCTACAATGCTCTGCACGGAGCTACTCTAGCTAATTGCTCCCACTTTCAATATGTATCTAGACCGAGACTTAGAGTCATCTAGATTAGTGTCAAAACTTGCATCGACGTAACCCTTTACGACGAACCTTTTGTCACTTCCATAATCGAGAAACATTTCCTTATTCCACTAAGGATAATTTTGACCGCTGTCCAGTGATCTACTCCTAGATCACTATTGTACTCCCTTGCCAAAATCAGTGTAGGGTATACAATAGATCTGGTACACAGCATGGCATACTTTATAGAACCTATGGCCAAGGCATAGGGAATGACTTTCATTCTCTTTCTATCTTCTGCCGTGGTCGGGCTTTGAGTCTTTACTCAATTTCACACCTTGTAACACAGGCAAGAACTCTTTCTTTGACTGTTCTATTTTGAACTACTTCAAAATCTTGTTAAGGTATGTACTCATTGAAAAACTTATCAAGCGTCTTCATCTATCTCTATAGATCTTGATGCTCAATATGTAAGCAGCTTCACCGAGGTCTATCTTTGAAAAACTCCTTTCAAACACTCCTTTATGCTTGCAGAATAATTCTACATTATTTCTGATTAACAATATGTCATTCACATATACTTATCAGAAATGCTGTAGTGCTCCCACTCACTTTCTTGTAAATACAGGCTTCACCGCAAGTCTGTATACAACTATATGCTTTGATCAACTTATCAAAGCGTATATTCCAACTCCGAGATGCTTGCACCAGTCCATTGATGGATCGCTGGAGCTTGCATATTTTGTTAGCACCTTTAGGATTGACAAAACCTTCTGGTTGCATCATATACAACTCTTCTTTAATAAATCCATTAAGGAATGCAGTTTTGTTTATCCCTTTGCCATATTTCATAAAATGCGGCAATTGCTAACATGATTCGGACAGACTTAAGCATAGATACGAGTGAGAAACTCTCATCGTAGTCAACATCTTGAACTTGTTGAAAACCTTTTGCGACAATTCTAGCTTTGTAGATAGTGACACTACTATCAGCGTCCGTCTTCCTCTTGAAGATCCATTTAATCTCAATGGCTCGCCGATCATTGGGCAAGTCAATCAAAGTCCATACTTTGTTCTCATATATGGATCTTATCTTAGATTACATGGCCTCAAGCCATTTCGTGGAATCTGGGCTCACCATCGCTTCTTCATAGTTCGTAGGTTCGTCATGGTCTAGTAACATAACCTCCAGAACAGGATTACCATACCACTCTGGTGCGGATCCTACTCTGGTTGACCTACGAGGTTCAGTAATAACTTGATCTGAAGTTCCATGATCATCATCATTAACTTCCTCACTAATTGGTGTAGGAGTCACAGGAACAGATTTCTGTGATGAACTACTTTCCAATAAGGGAGCAGGTACAGTTACCTCATCAAGTTCTACTTTCCTCCCACTCACTTCTTTCGAGAGAAACTCCTTCTCTAGAAAGGATCCATACTAAGCAACGAATGTCTTGCCTTCGGATCTGTGATAGAAGGTATACCCAACTGTTTCCTTTGGGTATCCTATGAAGACACATTTCTTCGATTTGGGTTTGAGCTTATCAGGATGAAACTTTTTCACATAAGCATCGCAACCCCAAAATTTTAAGAAACGACAACTTTGGTTTCTTGCTAAATCTCAGTTCATAAGGCGTCGTCTCAATGGATTTTGATGGTGCCCTATTTAACGTGAATGCAGCTGTCTCTAATGCATAACCCCAAAACGATAGCGGTAGATCGGTAAGATACATCATATATCGCACCATATCTAATAAAGTACGATTACGACGTTTGGACACACCATTACACCGTGGTGTTCCAGGTGGCGTGAGTAGTGAAACTATTTCACATTGTTTTAACTGAAGGCCAAACTCGTAACTCAAATACTCTTCTCTACGATCAGATCATAGAAACTTTATTTTCTTGTCACGATGATTTTCCACTTCACTCTGAAATTCTTTGAACTTTTCAAATGTTTCAGACTTATGTTTCATCAAGTAGATATACCCGTATCTGCTCAAATCATCTGTGAAGGTCAGAAAATAATGATACCTGCTACGAGCCTCAATATTCATCAGGCCACATACATCTGTATGTATGATTTCCAAAAAATCTGTTGCTCTCTCCATAGTACCGGAGAACAGCGTTTTAGTCCTCTTGCCCATGAGGCACGGTTCGCAAGCATCAAGTGATTCATAATCAAGTGATTCCAAAATCCCATCAGTATGGAGTTTCTTCATGCGCTTTACACCAATATGACCTAAACGGCAGTGCCACAAATAAGTTGCACTATCATTATTAACTTTGCATCTTTTGGCTTCAATATTATGATTATGTATATCACTACGATCGAGATCCAACAAACCATTTTCGTTGGTGTGTATGACAATAGAAGGTTTTTATTCATGTAAACAGAACAACAATTGTTCTCTAACTTAAATGAATAACCGAATTGCAAAAAACATGATCAAATCATATTCATGCTCAACGCAAGCACCAAATAACACTTATTTAGTTTCAACACTAATCTCGAAAGTATAGGGAGTGTGCGATGATGATCATATCAATCTTGGAACTACTTCCAACATACATCGTCACCTTGCCTTTTACTAGTCTCTGTTTATTCTGCAACTCTCGTTTCAAGTTACTACTCTTTAGCAACTGACCCAGTATCAAATACTGAGGGGTTGCTATAAACACTAGTAAGTGCACATCAATAACATGTATATCCAATATACCTTTGTTCACTTTGCCATCCTTCTTATCCACCAAATACTTGGGGTAGTTCCGCTTCCAGTGAACAGTCCCTTTGCAGTAGAAGCACTTAGTCTCAGGCTTAGGACCAGACTTAGGCTTCTTCACTTGAGCAGCAACTTGCTTGCCGTTCTTCTTGAAGTTCCCCTTCTTCCCTTTGCCCTTTTCTTGAAACTAGTGGTCTCGTCAACTATCAACACTTGATGTTTTTCTTGATTTCTACCTTCGTCGATTTCAGCATCACGAAGAGCTCGGGAATTACTTTCGTCATCCCTTGCATACTATAGTTCATCACGAAGTTCTACTAACTTGGTGATGGTGACTAGAGAATTCTGTCAATCACTATTTTATCTGGAAGATTAACTCCCACTTGATTCAAGCGATTGTAGTACCCAGACAATCTGAGCACATGCTCACTAGTTGAGCGATTCTCCTCCATCTTTTAGCTATAGAACTTGTTGGAGACTTCATATCTCTCAACTCGGGTATTTGCTTGAAATATTAACTTCAACTCCTGGAACATCTTATATGTTCCATGACGTTCAAAACGTCTTTGAAGTCCCGATTCTAAGCTGTTAAGCATGGTGCACTAAACTATCAAGTAGTCATCATATTGAGCTAGCCAAACGTTCATAACGTCTGCATCTGCTCCTGCAATAGGTCTGTCACCTAGCGGTGCATCAAGGACATAATTTTTCTGTGCAGCAATGAGGATAATCCTCAGATCACGGATCCAATCCGCATCTTTGCTACTAACATCTTTCAACATAATTTTTCTCTAGGAACATATCAAAAATAAACAGGGAAGCAACAACGCGAGCTATTGATCTACAACATAATTTGCAAAATACTATCAGGACTAAGTTCATGATAAATTTAAGTTCAATTAATCATATTACTTAAGAACTCCCACTTAGATAGACATCCCTCTCATCATCTAAGTGATTACGTGATCCAAATCAACTAAACCATGTCCGATCATCACGTGAGATGGAGTAGTTTCAATGGTGAACATCACTATGTTGATCATATCTACTATATGATTCACGCTCGACCTTTCGGTCTCTGTGTTCCGAGGCCATATCTGTATATGCTAGGCTCGTCAAGTTTAACCTGAGTATTCCGCGTGTGCAACTGTTTTGCACCCGTTGTATTTGAACGTAGAGCCTATCACACCCCATCATCACGTGGTGTCTCAGCACGAAGAACTTTCGCAACGGTGCATACTCAAGGAGAACACTTTTATCTTGAAATTTTAGTGAGAGATCATCTTATAATGCTACCGTCAATCAAAGCAAGATAAGACGCATAAAGGATTAACATCACATGCAATCAATATAAGTGATATGATATGGCCATCATCATCTTGTGCTTGTGATCTCCATCTCCGGAGCACCGTGTTCGTGATCTCCATCTCCGAAGTACCGTGTTTGTGATCTCCATCTCCGAAGCACCGTGTTCGTGATCTCCATCTCCGAAGTACCGTGTTCGTGATCTCCATCTCCGAAGCACCGTGTTCGTGATCTCCATCTCTGAAGCACCGTCATGATCACCATCGTTACCCGCGCGACACCTTGATCTCCATCGTAGTATCGTTGTCGTCTCGCCAACTAATTGCTTTTACGACTATCGCTACCGCTTAGTGATAAAGTAAAACTATTACATGGCGATTGCATTTCATACAATAAAGCGACAACCATATGGATCCTGCCAGTTGCCGATAACTCGGTTACAAAACATGATCATCTCATACAACAAATTATATCACATCATGTCTTGACCATATCACATCACAACATGCCCTGCAAAAACAAGTTAGACGTCCTCTACTTTGTTGTTGCAAGTTTTACGTGGCTGCTACGGGCTTAGCAAGAACCGTTCTTACCTACGCATCAAAACCACAATGATAGTTTGTCAAGTTGGTGCTGTTTTAACCTTCGCAAGGACCGGGCGTAGCCACACTCGGTTCAACTAAAGTGAGAGAGACAGACACCCGCCAGTCACCTTTAAGCAACGAGTGCTCGCAACGGTGAAACCAGTCTCGCGTAAGCGTACGCGTAATGTCGGTCCGGGCCGCTTCATCTCACAATACCGCTGAAGCAAAGTATGACATGCTGGTAAGCAGTATGACTTATATCGCCCACAACTCACTTGTGTTCTATTCGTGCATAGCATCAACGCATAAACCAGGCTCGGATGCCACTGTTGGGTAACGTAGTAATTTCAAAAAAATTCCTACGCACACGCAAGATCATGGTGATGCATAGCAACGAGAGGGGAGAGTGTTGTACACGTACCCTCGTAGACCGATAGCGGAAGCGTTATCACAACGCGGTTGATGTAGTCGTACGTCTTCACGATCCGACCGATCAAGTACCGAACGCACGGCACCTCCGAGTTCTACACACGTTCAGCTCGATGACGTCCCTCGAACTCCGATCCAGCCGAGTGTTGAGGGAGAGTTTCATCAGCACGACGGCGTGGTGACGATGATGATGTTCCACCGACGCAGGGCTTCGCCTAAGCTCCGCAACGGTATTATCGAGGTGTAATATGGTGGAGGGGGGCATCGCACACGGCTAAAATATCGTATATCAAGTGTGTCTATGGGGTGCCCCCTGCCCCCCTTTATAAAGGAGCAAGGGGAAGAGGGTCGGCCAAGGGGAGGTGGCGCGCCCAAGGGGGGAGTCCTACTCCCACCGGGAGTAGGACTCCTCCTTTCCTTGTGGGAGTAGGAGAAGGGAAGGGGAAAGGAGAAAGAAGGAACGGGGCGCCCCCCCTCCCTAGTCCAATTCGGACTAGCCCATGGGGAGGGGTGCGGCCACCCTTTGAGGTCTTTCCCTCCTTTCCCGTATGGCCCATTAAGGCCCAATACGAATTCTCGTAACTCTCCGGTACTCCGAAAAATAACCGAATCACTCGGAACCTTTCCGAAGTCCGAATATAGTCGTCCGATATATCGATCTTTACGTCTCGGCCATTTCGAGACTCCTCGTCATGTCCCCGATCTCATCCGGGACTCTGAACTCCTTTGGTACATCAAAACTCAATAAAACTATCATCGTAACGTTAAGCGTGCGGACCCTTCGGGTTCGAGAACTATGTAGACATGACTGAGACACCTCTCCGGTCAATAACCAATAGCGGGACCTGGATGCCGATATTGGCTCCCACATATTGTACGAAGATCTTTATCGGTCAGACCGCATAACAACATACGTTGTTCCCTTTGTCATCGGTATGTTACTTGCCCGAGATTCGATCGTCGGTATCTCGATACCTAGTTCAATCTCGTTACCGGAGTGACAAATCGTAATCTCGAAATACGCCAACCCAACAAGTACCTTTGGAGACACCTGTAGAGCACCTTTATAATCACCCATTTACGTTGTGACGTTTGGTAGCACACAAAGTGTTCCTCCGGTAAATGGGAGTTGCATAATCTCATAGTCAGAGGAACATGTATAAGTCATGAAGAAAGCAATAGCAACATACTAAACGATCGGGTGCTAAGCTAACGGAATGGGTCAAGTCAATCACGTCATTCTCCTAATGAGGTGATCTCGTTAATCAAATGACAACTCATGTCTATGGCTAGGAAACATAACCATCTTTGATTAACGAGCTAGTCAAGTAGAGGCATACTAGTGACACTCTGTTTGTCTATGTATTCACACATGTATTATGTTTCCGGTTAATACAATTCTAGCATGAATAATAAACATTTATCATGATATAAGGAAATATATAATACTTTATTATTTCCTCTAGGGCATATTTCCTTCATTGTCAAGATCATGTAATTTTTCCTTTCTTATCCGTTTAGCCGGAGTGTCGTGTTTTCATTCGAGTTCTCTCATCTTATCAAGTTTTGTCTCCTTCCTCAATCGGAGGGCTGTCTGAAATCTTTCTTACCCCTTGTGCCATTCTTTCATTAGTTCCGGAGGCAGTGTGTTGTTAATTTCATCGAGTATCCTCTCATCTTGTCAAGATCATGTTTCAATTCCTTCCATTTGCAGTCGGAGTGCTGCCCAAATTATATCATTCTTACTCCTTCCCTATCTTGTTTTAACCGGAGTGGTTTAAATATCTATCTTGTCACTTAACCTCTTGGTTCTCGTCGTATCCCAGGTTCCTCTTATCTAAGGGAGTGTTTGCAATCACGTTCATCTCCATTGTATTCTTCTTTAAATTATTTAACCTCTCAAGGTTCGTGGTTTCACTCATTTGTCAAAGAAGCAACTTTGTTTTACCTCTTCCTCTTCAGTTTCTCTCCGGTGCCATCCTAGATCTCGGGACGAGATCCTCTTGTAGTGGTGGAGTGTTGTAACACCCCGAGACCAACGCTCCAGATGCCTTCCTTGTTTTTCCTTATCGTTGTGTGTATTTATTTGTATGTTGCATTTCATCATAGCATTATGCACATTGCATCTGCATGTTTTCATAAAGTTTGCATCCATTCGTAGTTGTCGCGTCCCTCCTCTCCTCCGTTGACCTTTCTCAGTCCAACCGTTCTTTTGTTGTCCGACAATTTGACCCTCTCTCCACAGTGCACTGACCCCCTCGCGCGCGCCCGGAAGTTGTCCCGAACTCGACCCGCTCTGTCATGACCAATGGGTCCGGACCATCCCCTAACATCTACAAAATATCTCTGGCTTCTTATTTGGGCTTCCCTAGCCTATTTTTCTCGACCGCCCGATCTAAATCAGAGGGTCCAATTATACCCCTATCCAAAATTCACTTGTTATATAAAGACTAACCCAAAAACCTAGGAGGTTTGTCCCTCCCCGCCGCCGCTCCTCTTCTACCTCGGGATCCCCTCCCGATCCAAAAATCCACGCACTTTCCTCCTGTTCCTCGCCCGAGCCCTCTGCCTCAATCCATCGGAGGCCAACCGCACCGCCGCCCAATGACTTCCTCCTTCCTCTGACCGTAGCTAGCCGCCGCCCTCCTCCGGCGACCGCTGCCGACGGACCAGGCCGGACCTCGCGCCCCTGCCCTTTCTCTTCCTTTCTTCTTCTTCCCGTGCCTCACATCTCTCTGTTACCTCTCGTTCTCTCTCCCACAGGAGCCCATGGCGAGCCTGACCGAGCCCCTCACATGGTGCCCTCGCGCCCGAGCTCTTCATCAGCCCCGCGTCACCAGAGTCAAGCCACCGGCCGCCCGAGCCTCGTGCGCCTCTGCCTCAAGGACCTCCTCGTCCCCAACCAGGACGCCATGGTCGGCCTCCTCTGTTCGTCCCCTGCCTCGTCGGGACTCCGCCAAACCGCGTTCTCTGCTCGAGGTTGAGGCACCGCTGCAGGTAGCCACCTTGCCGCTCGCACCGGTCCTTAGCTCTTCCTCGCGTACCTGTTTTGACCCTGCCGCTGCTGCCACCTTCTGCTGCAGGAGGTCGCCCCATCATGGCCTTGTCTCCGGCCAGAACCATCCGTCCTCGACGCCTCTTGCTCGGATCCAGCCGTCCCCGCCGGCGATGCCTCTGCTTTAGCTGCAGCAACGCATCCTCCCAGCCTCCTGCATCGAACTGCTACTCAAGATCGAGTCAGCGCCCGCGCTGACCTGCCCGCCTGGGCCACCGCAGCCTCCCAAGGCCCAAGCCAGATCCGGCCTGCCCGGCCTCCTCCACCGAGCCGGCCCATGAGGCCTGGTGAGCATCAGATCCAGCGCCCTCACCCTGTTCACTCTTGGGCCAGCTAGTTTCGGCCCAACGTGTTTTTTCCCTAGTGCGAATTTAGACTTTATCCAGAGGCTGCCAGTTTTATAGAAAGTCCCTAGTCTTCATGCATTTAATAACTCCACAACCGTGCATCTGATTAAAATGAATTATATATGTAAAATGCTTAGAATTTTATCTAGTTTCATAATATGCTACTTTCATCCATGTTAAATTTTTTTAAATGTCGTTTGTTTAATTTCGCTCAAATGCCATGCTAAAATGATTTATTTCATAACTAAATGACCGTAGCTCCAAATTTAATAAACTTTGTATGTAAATGGGGGGTAGAAAAATGCATAGATTAACCTATTGCACTTTATTTTCCTAATTAACAACAATAAAATATGGTTTTAGGCAGAACAGTACCAAATCTAAAATATGCACATGAGGGTTTTCCGGAATTGTTGTTTGTTGTTCCGGCCTCATTTAAACTTGCCTAGATAGGTAGTTTTGTTATGCTTTACACCTTTCCATGTTTTACAACATTTAATATTGTTGGGTACATAACCAAGAGAGAACTAAATGAGTCATGTGGTGTTTCGTCAATATGCAAGTCGTTGCATATTGAGCTCCACTTAATTTGTAGTGTTGTTTGTTGCACTTTGCCATGCCATGCTCATTAAATCGGACATGCATCATACTTGATTGTGCATCATGCCATGTTTATGTGATGATTGTTTACTATGTTGTTTGTTTCTTTCCGGGTTGCTTCTCTCGTTAGCTTCGGTTTCGTTCCGGAGTTGTGAGGATTCGTTCGACTACATCCGTTTGTCTTCTTCATGGACTCGTTTCTTCTTCCTTGCGGGATCTCAGGCAAGATGACCATACCCTCGAAATCACTTCTATCCTTGCTTGCTAGTTGTTTGCTCTATTGCTATGCCGCGCTACCTACCACTTGCTATATCATGCCTCCCATATTGCCATGTCAAGCCTCTAACCCACCTTTCCCAGCAAACCGTTGTTTCGCTATGTTACCGCTTTTGCTCAGCCCCTCTTATAGCGTGTTAGTTGCAGGTGAAGATGAAGTTTGTTCCTTGTTGGAACATGGATATTTTTGGGATATCACAATATCTCTTATTTAATTAATGCATCTATATACTTGGTAAAGGGTGGAAGGCTCGGCCTTATGCCTGGTGTTTTGTTCCACTCTTGCCGCCCTAGTTTCCGTCATACCGGTGTTATGTTCCTTGATTTTTGCGTTCCTTACGCGGTTGGGTGATTTATGGGACCCCCTTGACAGTTCGCTTTGAATAAAACTCCTCCAGCAAGGTCCAACCTTGGTTTTACCATTTGCCTACCTAAGCCTTTTTCCCTTGGGTTCTGCAGACTCAAGGGTCATCTTTATTTACCCCCCGGGCCAGTGCTCCTTCGAGTGCTGGTCCAAACCGAGCGATGTCCGGCGCCCCCTGGGCAACCAGGGTCTATGCCAACCCGACGTCTTGCTCATCCGGTGTGCCCTGAGAACGAGATATGTGCAGCTCCTATCAGGATTTGTCGGCACATCGGGCGGTCTTGCTGGTCTTGTTTTACCATTGTCGAAATGTCTTGTAAACCGGGATTCCGAGACTGATCGGGTCTTCCCGGGAGACGGAATATCCTTCGTTGACCGTGAGAGATTATAATGGGCTCAGTTGGGACACCCCTGCAGGGTATTATCTTTCGAAAGTCGTGCCCGCGGTTATGTGGCAGATGGGAATTTGTTAATATCCGGTTGTAGAGAACTCGACACTTGACTTAATTAAAATGCATCAATCGCGTGTGTAGCCGTGATGGTCTCTTCTCGGCGGAGTCTGGGAAGTGAACATGGTTTGGGTTATGTATGAACGTAAGTAGTTTCAAGATCACTTCTTGATCACTTCTAGCTTCTCGACCGATGCGTTGCTTCTCTTCTCGCTCTTATTTGCGTATGTTAGCCACCATATATGCTTAGTGCTTGCTGCAGCTCCACCTCATTACCCCATCCTTCCTATAAGCTTAAATAGTCTTGATCTCGCGGGTGTGAGATTGCTGAGTCCTCGTGACTCACAGATTCTACCAAAACAGTTGCAGGTGCCGACGACACCAGTGCAGGTGACGCTACCGAGCTCAAGTGGGAGTTCGACGAGGACCGTGGTCGTTACTATGTTTCGTTTCCTGATGATCAGCAGTGGAGCCCAGTTGGGACGATCGGGGATCTAGCATTTGGGGTTGTCTTCTTTTATTTTGGTTTCGTGGTCGGACCTATGTGTGTACTCTGATTGATGTATGATTTATTTATGTATTGTGTGAAGTGGCGATTGTAAGCCAACTCTTTATCCCATTCTTGTTCATTACATGGGATTGTGTGAAGATGACCCTTCTTGCGACAAGACCACAATGCGGTTATGCCTCTAAGTCGTGCCTCGACACGTGGGAGATATAGCCGCATCGTGGGTGTTACACCTTGCCCTTACAAACTCCTTGGTTCAACTCCACAATCTTGACGGAGGCTCCCAAGTGACACCTAGCCAATCTAGGAGACACCACTCTCCAAGAAGTAACAAATGGTGTGTTATTGATGAACTCCTTGCTCTTGTGCTTCAAATGATAGTCTCCCCAACACTCAACTCTCTCTCATAGGATTGGATTTGGTAGAAAGAAGATTTGAGTGGAAAGCAACTTGGGGAAGGCTAGAGATCAAGATTTATATGGTTGGAATGGAATATCTTGACCTCAACACAAGTGTAGGTGGTTCTCTCTCAGAAAATATGTGTTGGACGTGTAGGCATGTTCTAATTGCTCTCTCCACGAATGAAGAGTGGGTGGAGGGGTATATATAGCCTCCACACAAAATCTAACCGTTACACACAAATCACCAAACTCGGTGGGACCGAATCATGAAACTCGGTCGGACCGATTTGGTTCATAATGTGACCATTAGGCATTTTGGTGGGACCGACTGGATCAACTCGGTGGGACTGATGTGCTAGGGTTAGGGTAAATCCAATTCTCAGTTTGACCGATTACACAAACTCGGTGAGACTGATTTGGGTAATAAGCAAAACAGAAAGTTGGCCAAGCAAACTCGGTGGGGCCGGTGCAAATCTCGGTGGGACCGAAATTATTGCAACAGGCAACAGAGAGTTTGCAAGCCCATCTCGGTGAGACCGAGATACCATCGGTGAGACCGAACTGATTAGGGTTTCTAGCAGTGGCTATGTCAACTGAACTCGGTGGCTCCGGATATGAAATTTCGGTGGGGCCGAGTTGGACTTTTTGGATTAGGACATATCTGGAAGTGAGAAAGTGGTTGAGGGCTTTGGAGCATATGACTAAGCACTTTGAGCAAGCAAGCCATTAAGCAACACCTCATCCCTTCTTAATAGTATTGGCTTTTCCTATGGACTCAATGTGATCTTGGATCAATAAATAGAAAATGTAGAGTCCTGAGCTTTGAGCTTGAGCCAATCCTTTGTCCTTAGCATCTTGAAGGGTTTCAACATCCTCTTGTCCATGCCACTCCATTGTTGAACTTATCTGAAACATACTAGGTAGAAGCATTAGTCCAACAAGAGATATGTTGACATTAATTACCAAAATCACCCAGGGAGCACTTGTGCTTTCAATCTCCCCCTTTTTGGTAATTGATGACAACATACATCAAAGCTTTAGGTAAAGATGTAGAGAGCAAAAAGCAAAGCTTTGGAAAGACATGTAACATGCAAAGGCTCCACCTACATGTATGCAATCATATAACTATGGAATATAGGATCATGTGAATGCATAAGCATGTCAGAGTAGTCCATGTGTTACATGTATCTTGGCTATATGCATCAGAGCAAATGATGTGAATATAGGAAATGTACCTTCATGCCCATGAGTCCTTCTTGCAAACAGTATGTACATCAACAAGAAATCCTCATAGACATGACTGTGATGCATCTACTTACCTTGTGGTCTTGAGTTGTCTTAGGAAGGAATGAACCTGAGTAAACAAGGTTAGACAACACAGATACACCTACTAGCCAGAGCAAACAAAAGAAACCACAAGAGAACCAAGACTGGGATGACATGTATAGAGTGAGTATTGAGTACCCCATTGGGTATAGACATGTCCCCAAAGGTAAAGATATGCAATAAAATCAGATATTTCCTTCCATTTGATGTCTTGCTCCCCTTGAATCTTGCATGGGATATTGGGAGAAGATAGGGAACAGAAAATTAGAGCAAAAGAAAAAACAACATAAATAATGCAAGCAATCAAATATGATCAAATATGAACATGTCTTTCCCCTCTTAAAGACATGTAATTTCTCTCCTCTTGAACACCAAGCATCTGTGGTCTGAGGTTTCTCACACACACTCCCCCTGAATGTCCTCTCCCCCTATAGAAATGATTAAGCATAGAGCTTTGATGTGATCCCTCTCTCCCCCTTTGACATCAATTTCCAAGAAAGGGGTCTTCTGGATTTTTATTTTATTACAAAAGGGTTTGGTCCTTGAGTCACAAAGCAAAGAGACTATGATGCTGGTAGAGAACAAGAGTCATTGAGTGGAGCTAGAGCAAAAAGACTGCAGAAATAAGTGGCAAGTTGTCTTTTCTGTAGTGAAATCGGTAGCACCGACTTGTGTGCTTTAGTGGCACCGAGAGAATTCGGTTCGGCCGAAGAAAACAGACCGGTGTGACTGAGTTCATCACAGTAAAACACTTGTCACCTCAGCTCACTAGGCACTTTAAGATCTCACAAGGATTTGCAAGGAATTAGCTGAAAGATTTGCAAGGAATTTGATGTAGAGAATGCAGAGCAGAAACAAAAAGAAAAGAAATCTAGATGAAGTTTTTTTTGAAAGGGGAAATAAATATGCAAATGCAAGAGCACGGAGAAATGCAAGAGAACTTCATCTAGCATTGGTCGGCGACAAAGTCACCTATGTTAGAGTATGTTGACTTAGGAGTCAAGTGAGGTCACTTGATCATAGGTCATACTCATCGTTTAAGCTCAAAATGGGGTTACCTATTTTTCGTTAAAGCATCTTGACATATTCACATCTTGTTGAGTTGCTTTATCCCATGACTTGGAGTAAAGCTTCTCTAAGATGGAATAGCATACCTTGGGTGGTGGTGTTGATCTTGATCATGTAGTCGAACTTGTGTGGGTTGCTCAAGGTTGATGTAGCTCATCAAGAGTTGGGAGCACCACTTGGAGTTTGAGTTCATCTTCCTACATGGGTTAGCTTTGCAAGGAAGAGCACTTGTGTATCCAAAATGACAATCATAAAATTTAACATAAAATGAGTCAAAGGATATATTTGAGGGGTTTTGTGCTTCCTTGACTTCAACCACCATTGTGTAGAGACTTGGTGATGTAGAAATTGCTCAAGATGTGAGTGAGTTGCAATCTCATGGATTTAGATTCATCCAAGTACCTACAAGGGTTAGATAGCATGAAAGGGTGCAAACGTATCCAAGAGATATAGATAGCATCATGAAAGAAATATCAAGGATTAGTCAAAGGCTCATGCCTTGCATGTATCCAAATGGAGTTCCTACTCCATGTTTGAAGCATCAATGATGTTCAATTCACCTCTCAAATGGCAAAAGACTTTCTCATCAAGCGGTTTGGTAAATATATCCACTAATTGCTTATCGGTGCGAACATGCTTAGGATTAATGTCCCCTTTGGCAACATGGTCTCGAATGAAATGATGACGAACTTCAATATGTTTAGTTCGAGAATGTTGCACGGGATTGTGAGCAATCTTAATAGCACTTTCATTGTCACACAACAATGGAACATGTTTCACATATATCCCATAATCTTTAAGAGTTTGGGTCATCCAAAGTAATTGAGCACAACATGAACCAGCGGCAATGTATTCCGCTTCGGCGGTGGATAAGGATACCGAGTTTTGTTTCTTGGAGGACCAAGACACAAGAGATCTACCAAGAAATTGACAAGTACCCGAAGTGGACTTTCTATCAACCTTGTCTCCGGCATAGTCCGAATCGGAGTAGCCAACAAGATCAAAGGAAGACCTCTTAGGATACCAAATGCCAAAATTTGGTGTATGTATTAAGTATCTCACTATCCTTTTCACAGCCTTAAGATGACATTCTTTAGGTGCCGCTTGATATCGTGCACACATGCACACACTTAGCATAATATCGGGACGAGAGGCACATAGATATAACAATGAACCAATCATAGAGCGGTAAACTTTTTGATCAACCGGTTCACCATCTTTGGTCAAATCAAGATGTCCACTAGTAGGCATGGGTGTAGTCATACCTTTGCATTCTTGCATATTGAACTTCTTGAATAAGTCCTTGGTGTACTTTGTTTGAGAGACAAAGGTACCTTCCTTAGTTTGCTTGATTTGCAAACCGAGAAAGAATTTGAGTTCACTCATCATAGACATCTCAAACTTCTCCGACATTAGCTTTCCAAACTTCTCACTAAAATGAGGGTTAGTCGAACCAAATATAATATCATCAACATAAATTTGGCACACAAATAGTTCTCCATTAACCCTCTTAGTAAAAAGAGTAGAATCAATTTTACCAATTTCAAAGCCTTTTTCAATAAGGAACTTGGTCAAGCATTTATACCACGCTCTAGGGGCTTGTTTAAGACCATAAAGGGCTTTGTGAAGTTTGTAGACATGATTAGGTTTCTTAGGATTGACAAAGCCGGGAGGTTGCTTAACATAAACTTCCTCCTCAATTTCACCATTTAGAAAAGCACTTTTAATGTCCATTTGGTACAAGGTGATATCATGGTGATTAGCATAAGCAAGTAAGATGCGAATGGACTCAAGTCTAGCAACGGGAGCATATGTCTCACCATAGTCCATACCTTCGACTTGAGTGTAGCCTTGGGCGACTAGGCGTGCTTTGTTGCGGACGACTTGACCATCTTCATCTTGCTTGTTGCGAAACACCCATTTGGTACCAATGATGTTGTGGTTGTTGTCGGGCTTCTCGACCAATGTCCATACTTGATTTCTCTCAAAGTTGTGTAGCTCTTCATGCATAGCGTTTATCCAATCCGGATCTTCCAATGCTTCTTCAACCTTCATAGGTTCAATGCTAGAGATGAATGAGTAATGTTCACAAAAATTAGCCAAACGAGTTTTAGAGCGAGTTATTCTCCCGGTTTGGATATCATTGTAGATTTGCTCGACGGGATGATCTTTGGCGATTCTTGCTCGAACTCGTGGGAGCTTTGGCTTGGCTCGGGGTGGAACATCTTCTTCATCTTGTTCTTCTTCTTGGCCTTCTTCATTGTTGACGTTGTCATTCTCTTGTCGTGGTGGAGAAGGAGGTTATTCATGTTCATCTTGGTGTGCTTCCTTGTTTTCTTCGTCTTGGTGTGTCCCACTTGTGGATGCTTCCGTATCAATTCTTGGTTCACCTTGTCGTGAGGTAGAAGCTTCCACTTGGACGGACGAGGTACTCTCCTTCACCTCCGTTGGACGAATCTTGCCAATAGACAAGTCTTGGATTGCTTCTGAAGGGTCTTTGTCTCCTACATCAATTGGCAATTGCTCTACTTGCGAGCCGTTAGATTCATCAAACTTCACATCTACCGTCTCTTCAACCTTTCGGGTGAAATTGTTGTAGACACGGTAAGTGTGAGAGTTTGAGCCATAACAAAGTAGGAAACCTTCATGAGATTTAGGAGCAAATTTAGAACAACGATGCTTATCAAGAATGTACCATTTTGATCCAAATACTCGAAAGTATCCAACTTGGGGTTTGTTACCGGTGAGGAGCTCGTATGCCGTCTTGCCGAGTAGCTTGTGAAGATACAAGCGATTTGTTGCATGACAAGCTGTCTCAACCGCTTCTGCCCAAAAGTGTTTTGGAGTCTTGTACTCATCAAGCATCGTTCTTGCCATCTCAATAAGAATCCGGTTCTTCCTCTCAATGACTCCATTTTGTTGAGGTGTGTACGTAGCCGAGAACTCATGTGAAATCCCCTCTTCGTCAAGAAAGGTATCCACATTTGCGTTCTTGAACTCCGTTCCGTTGTCGCTCCGAACCTTCTTGATCTTCACGTCAAATTGATTTTGGGCCTTCCTAGCGAAGTTTTTGAAGATCTTTTGGACCTGCGATTTGTCATCAAGAAAGAACACCCACGTAAATCTTGAAAAATCATCAACTATGACTAGTCCAAACGAGTTACCACCGAGACTCTTGTAGGCATTTGGACCAAAGAGATCCATGTGAAGTAGCTCGAGTGGTCTTCTCGTGGTCATGATGTTCTTCGCGCGATGACTTCCTCCAACTTGTTTCCCTGCCTGACAAGCACTACAAAGTCTATCCTTGTCAAATATGACATCTTTTACTCCAAGGATATGATCACCTTTAATAAGCTTATCAAGATTTCGCATACCCACATGACCTAGCCTTCTATGCCACAACCAACCCTTAGAAGATTTAGCAATTAAGCAAGTTCTAGGTTGAGCCTTTTTAGTGAAATCAACAATGTAAAGATCACCTCTACGTATACCGGTAAAGACCATTTTACGATTGTCTCTACGAAACACTTGGCAATCTACTTCAGTGAATAGGACATTGAAACCGAAATCAGCAAGTCTAGAAACTGAAAGTAAATTATACCCAAGAGATTCAACGAGCATGACATTTTGTATGGAGCTATCATGTGAGATGGCCACCTTACCGAGGCCAACCACCTTACCCTTTGAATTATCACCAAAAGTGACATATTTTCGAGGGGCGTCGTTTTCAGCAAGCTCACGGAACATATCTTTATCTCCGGTCATATGATCAGTACATCCACTATCAAGGACCCATTCCTTTCCTCCAGCCATGTAGCCGCGAAGATCTGCCATAAGACCAAACTGTCTCATTGCATCATCAAGATCGTAGGCACTATCATCATCATCCTCATCATAGTATCCATGTTCAACATCATCTTGTGATTGATCAATTCCTAGAGAGGGTAATTCATTAGATAAATGATCACTTCTATGGTTATCTTTATGGATTCTAATAGCTCCGGAAATGATATTGCTAATGATCCCAACATCTCCTATGGCACGCATGAGATTTGTAAGCTCAAATAGACAATCACCAAAGCTAGGATCACTAGAATTCATCTTACTCAAGGCAATAGACTTATGGAGAATTTCGTCTAAATTTTTCAAGGAATAATCTGGAAATCGTTCCTCAAGAAATCTCCATATAGTATAGGCACAATCAAGAGTAGGCAAACTAGCAATCAAATTTTTGGGCAATCCTCTTATGATAAGATTGATAGTTCTAAGATTGCGAATCATGTCAAGATCCTCTTCGGGTGTGGGATGCAAAGGATCAATATGAGGTGCACAAGGGCTAGTAATGTACTTGTTCAAATGATATTCATTGAAAATCTCAAGCATTTCATTTTTCCACTCATGAAAATATTCTCCATCAAGAATAGGCACTCTACGTCTAAGACTCCCCAAAGTAGACACATCCATCTTCCTCCAAAGGTGTTTAAACCAAGGCAATGGAGACCAATGCTCTGATACCAATTGAAAGGATCGAGAAGAGGTGTCTAGAGGGGGGGTGAATAGACTCTAATCAAGAAAAGTTGCAGTTTTTAATCTCTTGAGTTGAAGTGGAGTATTAGCACAAGTTTAAACATTCACAATACATATCAAGCAAGCATGCAAGCATACAAAGAGTATATGAGCAGCGGAAAGTAAGGCATGCAAGTTGCAAGAATGTAAAGAGAAGGGATTGGAGTGTGCAAACGCAATTTGGAGACACGGAGATTTTTTATCCGTGGTTCCGATAGGTGGTGCTATCGTACATCCACGTTGATGGAGACTTCAACCCACGAAGGGTAACGGTTGCGCGAGTCCACGGAGGGCTCCACCCACGAAGGGTCCACGAAGAAGCAACCTTGTCTATCCCACCATGGCCGTCGCCCACGAAGGACTTGCCTCACTCGGGTAGATCTTCACGAAGTAGGCGATCTCCTTGCCCTTACAAACTCCTTGGTTCAACTCCACAATCTTGACGGAGGCTCCCAAGTGACACCTAGCCAATCTAGGAGACACCACTCTCCAAGAAGTAACAAATGGTGTGTTGATGATGAACTCCTTGCTCTTGTGCTTCAAATGATAGTCTCCCCAACACTCAACTCTCTCTCATAGGATTGGATTTGGTAGAAAGAAGATTTGAGTGGAAAGCAACTTGGGGAAGGCTAGAGATCAAGATTTATGTGGTTGGAATGGAATATTTTGACCTCAACACAAGTGTAGGTGGTTCTCTCTCAGAAAATATGTGTTGGAAGTGTAGGCATGTTCTGATGGCTCTCTCCACGAATGAAGAGTGGGTGGAGGGGTATATATAGCCTCCACACAAAATCTAACCGTTACACACAAATCACCAAACTCGGTGGGACCGAATCATGAAACTCGGTCGGACCGATTTGGTTCATAATGTGACCGTTAGGCATTTCGGTGGGACCGACTGGATCAACTCGGTGGGACCGATGTGCTAGGGTTAGGGTAAATCCAATTCTCGGTTTGACCGATTACACAAACTCGGTGAGATCGATTTGGGTAATAAGCGAAACAAAAAGTTGGCCAAGCAAACTCGGTGGGGCCGGTTGCAAATCTCGGTGGGACCGGAATTATTGCAACAAACAACAGAGAGTTTGCAAGCCCATCTCGTTGAGACCGAGATCCCATCGGTGAGACCGAACTGATTAGGGTTTCTGGCAGTGGCTATGTCAACTGAACTCGGTGGCTCCGGATATGAAATTTCGGTGGGGGCGAGTTGGACTTTTTGGATTAGGACATATGTGGAAGTGAGAAAGTGGTTGAGGGATTTGGAGCATATCGCTAAGCACTTTGAGCAAGCAAGTCATTAAGCAACACCTCATCCCTTCTTAATAGTATTGGCTTTTCCTATGGACTCAATGTGATCTTGGATCACTAAAATAGAAAATGTAGAGTCCTGAGCTTTGAGCTTGAGCCAATCCTTTGTCCTTAGCATCTTGAAGGGTTTCCACATCCTCTTGTCCATGCCACTGCATTGTTGAACTTATCTGAAACATACTAGGTAGAAGCATTAGTCCAACAAGATATATGTTGACATTAATTACCAAAATCACCCAGGGAGCACTTGTGCTTTCAACGGGCCAAAATTCCAATGGTTGCAGCGCGCACTCCATGGGATTTACCGGCGAGGCGCAACTGGGCCGGCCCAGTGGCTCAGCCGCGCTGACGACAGGGCTACGTCGAAGGCGCCCAGGCATAGTGCGTCTTCACTGCAGGGACGCGGGAGAGGGTGAACCTGCCTCCACTTGACAGCGTGGCCCGGTGGCTGGGCCACTGACGAGCGGGGCCCACCTGCAGGGCCTTCGTCTTCGTCTTCCTCCCGCATGCTCGCCTGGCCGAGGGAGTAGAGAGCCCGGACGACGACTGTCGGTGCTACGGGGCACCTCCAGCGACGCTTGGCTAGTGATGAGCTCAGGAGGCTGTGCCACATCCGCCTAGATGCTTTGCGCACGCCAACGAGGGCCGTAGCGGCGACGGCTTGGACGGCCACGGATGAGGCCGTCGGCCATCTTTGGCCACGAGCCCGCGGTGTTCCCGGGGATGAACGACGGTGATGGAAGGCCTCGAGGTGGTGGTATGAGGACACTGGAGTGGCTATGGAGAGAAGGGAGGCTCGGGATAGCCCGAATTTAGCCAGGGGTCGGCGGCGGTTCTCCCGCCATGGAGGGCTATGGAGAGCACGAGGAGGGGAGTGGGTCAGTCCAGGGGGTGCACGGGAGGGGGAGAGGGCAAAGGGGATCCAGAGGGAGGCCTGGGGCTGCCTTATGTGGTGAGGCCAGGTGCTGTTAGGACCCCGATTGCAAGTCACATCGATCTGGCCGGTAACACCTCATATCACTTTGCGGCCTCACGCACGGTATTCCCACGGGTGTCGCATTACCATGGCCCGGGACCGTTTGCGCCTTTTGGCTCACGTATATGATAGTGTCTCTAGCATCCATATGACGGAGAACCCGGGCCGACATGACTAGTCGTGAACCCAAAGTGGCACTAACTTACGGGGACAGGCATACGTGAATCAACATCGAGCATGTCGGTTAGCACCGTGCGAATCCGGGCTGTAGCACTGGGCTGACAGGACTCCGGTGAAGCAGGCTGTAGCAGGCTAGGTAGGACTCCGGATGTCACCGTGTGACATTTCCCCGAAGGGACAAACATAGGAACGAAGTGAATCACATGCCGGCCAGTCAAGTGTTCCGGAGCAGTAGTGCTGGGCTAGCAGGACTCTGGTGAACCGGGCTGTAGCAGACTACTATGGCTCATGGAAACACAAGACTACATTTCCCCATAAGAAAGGCTACCAAGGATAAACAACTAGGTTGTCGGATCCCACACATACCAAGCATTTCAATCATACACACAATATGCTCGATATGTGTAAATACAACATGGCATCACAACAAAACTCTACGACTCAAAGTATTTATTCATTAGGCTCCGAGGAGCGAGATATTACAAACATGGGTCTCATGACCCAACATTCAGAGCATAGAAGTCAAAGCACATGCGGAAGCTTAACATGTCTGAGTACAGACATCTACAAATGAAAAAGGCTGAGAAGCCTGACTATCTACCAGATCCTGCCAAGGTCACAAGATCATAGCTGAGGTATCAAGGTAAACGTCGAAGTCCACACGAAACTACTAGCGAGACTGACGTCTCTCTGCAAAACATAAAATAGGCAAACGTGAGTACAAATGTACCCAGCAAGACTTACATCAGAACTAGCTACATATGCATCAGTATCAACAAAGGGGGTGGTGGAGTTTAACTGCAGCAAGCTAGCTTTGACTCGGTGTCTATCCTAAACTACGACTGCAAGTAACTCTTTTGAGGTGGCGCACACGAGTCCACATATTCACCATATCAATACACAACTATGGATCCGCTCCCGTCTCCCTACGAGAAGGCCATCCATAGCACTCACGCTTATCTTGCGAGTTTTAGAGTATCCACTTTCACTTGTCTATGAACTGTTATAGGAACCCAGAAGTCCTTTACCGCGGACACGGCTATTCGAATAGATCATTATAACCCTCAGGGGTGTACTTCTTCACACATGTTTCCACCACTTAGCATCTACACACGACATGTGCTCGGCAGACTTCAAGCGAAAGCCGACGTGGGTGTAGACCACGACCTGACTAACCACACAAGTCTCTAATCCAGGTTTATCGCCTATTAGGGTTCCATCCGCGTGGAGTTTCGCTCACAGCCCCAAACAATGTGTGCAGGGTTCCCGAGACACCAAACGGGCACATGGTACACCGTGCCACGGTGTATCTACCGCATCATAGGCCACCCCTAGGGTCCGCGCTACGCACGGCCTCCAACACATATCCTACGAACACCAGAAACTAGTTGCAACTCCTGGACAGAGGGCAGGGGCGGTTAATAAGTGGAGCGGGGTCATATTTCAGGGCCCAACATGTGGTAGTAGCTGTTCATGGATCACAAACACAGAACTCAGTTCCTGAGGATGGTTTCAATGAGACAACCCACCATGTACTCCTACATGGCCTCTCACCGCTACCATTACCAAATTGTGTTCACACACTTAGCTCACACATAGTAGGACATGTTCATCACCATTCCAATTCATCCCCGATGAATCAGACCTGACTCAACTCTAAGTAGTAGCAGGCATGACAAACAAGCATGAATGAGTAGGCACATCAGGGCTCAACCAACTCCTACTCATACTAGTGGGTTTCATCTATTTACTGTGGCAATGACAGGTCATGCAGAGGAAAGGGGTTCAACAACCGCAGCATGTAACAGTTGAATCGTTGTTGTCCTAATGTAGTAAAAGGAAGCAGGAGCGAAAGAGTGGGATTGTATCGGAATGAACAAGGGGGTTTTCCTAGCCTGGCACTTCGGAAGATGATATAGCTCTTCATCGGTGTCATCGAACTCATCGTCGGAACATACGTCTACCGAGGGGGGAACAACCACCGGCAAACACAGAAAGAACACAATCAATGCAATGCACAATATGACGCATGATCATGACATGTCAATATGCTATAATTTGAGCTAACGCAGCTAAGAACATAAGGGTTTGAGCTTATTTGAACCAAAGATTCAAATTCAAACTCAAACTATGAATTTATAAAGTGCATTATCATGTTTTGATATCAACAGCAAGGTTAAGTTGTTTGTCATGCATGAAACCAGTACCAATGGATAGATTGGATTTTTCAGATTATTTTTCATATATAAATTATTTGATTTGGAGCTACGGTTGAATTACTATGATTTTTAGAAGCTTAGGCAATTTTCTGGATTTTCCAATTATTTAGAAATAAACTAATTTGAGAAAATGCATTACTGCGTCAGCACTACGTCAGCATGATGTAAGCAAGTCAACGGGGCAGCCCAGGTCAAACCTGACCAGTGGGTCCCGCGTGTCAGTGTCATTAGTCTAACTAATTTTTAGTTAGTCCTAATCCTAACTTAATTAGCAGGCGGGTCCCATTTGTCATAGACCCAGAGTGGTCAAACTGGGCCCACCCGGGGTCAACTCGGTCAGTGGGGTCAAACCCCTGGTCAGGAGGGTCAAACCCGCCGGAGTTGAGTTGCCGGCAAGGCTGAGACGGCGGAGAGCGTCGGAAACGCTGCTCCGGCCACGGTTCGATGCGCGGGTGGGTGCTACGGGTAGCTGGCGGTGTGGCGCATCCAACGGTGGCCGTGGGTGGTGCTGGGGTGGCCGAAAAACGACGATGGCGACGAGCCGGGCGGCGGCCGGAGCTCGGGTGTTCGCGGGATCGGCGCTGTGGTGTGCAAACGAGCGCAGCGTGGCACTGGGAGACTCTACGCGCGACGGTGAGCATGTTGGGCGCACGCCTGGGACCAAATGGTCATCGGAGCGTCACCGGCGACGAGCGCAGGCGGCGGCGCATTTCGGCCATGGTGGGGAATGGAGCTAGGGGACGAGGGCGAACGCTAAAGTAGAGGGGAAAGAGAGAGGAGCTCACGGCGGAGTCGACGAGCAGGTCAGTAGCTCGGGGGAGGTGTCAGAGCGAGCGGGGTGGCGAGAGCGATCTCCGGTGGGCGCGGTGAAGATGAGCTCGAAGACGACGTTGCAGAGCTGCCACGGTTGAACGGGTTGGCGTTGACGATGCAGGAGTGGACGACGGTTCTTCTGGACGCATCGACAGACGGGGGGTCGACGGTAGCTGTGGCTACGGCGAGCGGCGGCGACGCTGGTGTTCGGCCGTGCGCGTGAGAGAGACAGAGGGGAGGAGGAGCACGGGGAGAGTGAGAGAGGGCTAGAGGGGTTGTGTGGCGCCCTTAGCCAGGTCCAGGCGGTCGGCGACAAGCAGGAGGTGGCGAGCTATGGGCGCGCGCGCGTCGGGCACATGCTCTGCGTCCGACTGGCGCGAGGTGGAAGACACCGCTGCCCCTGGTGGGCTGGGCCGGCCTACTGGGCCGCCAGGTGGGCTGCAACAGATAGGCCAGGTAAGCCTGCTCTCTCTTCTGTCTTTTCTAATTTTGTTTTGTTTTCTACTTATGCAAATTTGTTTTAATTTGGTTTTCGTACCAAATCACTTTTAAAAATTCTGAAAATAGTTATGGGCACTAAATGAATTATTCCAGAGGCCCTCAACTAATTCCAAAATTGTTGGAGCATTTAAAAATATTTATAGTATTTAAATGCCCCAATTGAAATACAATATGAGTTAATTCAAAAATCCAGAATGACCTAAAAATCTGTGCATCATTTTTGACAGAGGTTCTAGACCAATTCAAAAATGATGGACATTTATGAAGGGCATTTTGGGTTCATTGAAAAGATTTAATCTTGGCCCTAGTTGAATTCATTTGGTGCTAGGGTTTCAACAATCCCCATTTCAAGTTTCTGAGAAATTTAAACATGATGCACACAAGAAGGGCTAGCCTAGTGCATACTAGAACTAGGGATGTGACAACTCACCCCTACTAAACAAGAATCTCGTCCCGAGATTCAAGTCGTGAGGTAAGACGAGAGAGCGACACAAGCTAACACAATCTTCACGATCCAGATGTCCTTCTCGAGGATGTTGATTCACTGCTTCATATTGACCTTGACGTCTTTGCTTTCGAGATCTTCATCCAACACGATGACGACAGAAGGAAACTCTACAGGAAACGATCTCCTCGAAGAACGAGCACTCAAGATCAACTCATAGAGTGAGACATTAGAACATCTCTTGGGCTGAGACATGAAACACAGATTAGGAGTGATGGAAAAGGTAGATGACAAGGTTCTATTGGGTAGGCAAAAATCCCACGCTGAAGAGGGTGGTGCATGATCTCAAGATAGCGATGAAATAATGGCCATGATTCCATAATGGGGCACCTTAGGGGAGGTGACTCGTAGAATTATTCCCTTAAGTGGCAAAAAGAATTACTTTTTATCCATAGATCATTGAAACTCTTCATACTAGCTTGAGGCAATTCTTAATGGATCGTTTGAAGGAGTTCGAAAGAATGACATACTCGGGCTAGGGTGGACGATGTGGACTACCTTGTTGAAGACAACGTAATGGATGATTTTTCTTATCATCGGAGATGGATGGGACCCATGGTAAGCCCACTTTTGAAGATGATCCTGGACCACAATTACTGAGGTGCAAGCTGGGAACAAAATGCAAATGCTGGGAATGATCCTGATAACTGGAGAAAAACTCAACAGTCAAGAGTGTTTCCAATGTTTGAATGGTTATAGAATCATCAAGGAAACTGAGAGCATAAGGATCCCTAAGGAACAACTTCTAGAATAAGTTGCACGAAATCCTCATGGAAAGATGGTCAAAGATAGTACAATGACAGATCTTCCGGCTAGGTATGTCGGCCAGAACATCAACCTTGTCGGGACCTACATCATAGATCCTGGAAAAGTTCCAACCATCATATCTGCCCGAATTCAGATCTGGTTGGTAACAGGATATTTCAGACAGCATTTCTGGAAAAGAAAGTTTGCAACACAAACCGACGAGATGACGTTGCGAGATTCTCGGGAAATGAACTACGATAGCAAGCTCCAAAACATGAGCTGGTTCTGCTACAAACCTGTGAACACGCTATCCAAGAAAAGCATGACCATGTAGTTGTCTTATAATAAAACACTACCAAGTTCAGGTGGGAACCATCGTCGAAGATATCGAAGTCCTTGCGTAAGTCTAGCTCTTAAGAAGAAACTCCTTCTCCTTGAACAAATCAATCAGTGGCTTGGTGTGCTAGGGATTTATATAGAATGAAGGTTGCAAGTCTCTAGACCACAAAATACTTCGCACGTATGGATGGCTGACTTGGGATGATTCTAGAGGAAGCGAAACAAACTTTCTCAAATTCACGGCAGCAACTTGCATCATATGCACGTGAATTAGAGGAAGTCACTTCTTCCATCAAAACATAAACTTCATTAGCTAGCACGAAGAAAATGCTTTCAAAAGTTTCCAACACTAATCTTAGATGTTCAACATGAATCATGGACAAGATGAAAATGTTATCACTGGGCTCAACAACAATCCATCCAGGCTCCCATATAGATGGAATCCCACAATTAGGTGAACACGGTGATAGCATTGGTCAGACCAAAAGATGTAATGGTGTATGCTCGGGGGATCAACCAAGAGTAAGACAACATTATGAATATCGTTGGTTCTGATTTGATTTGAGGATAGCCCACACTCAAATCAAAGTTTGGACAAGACTATAGATCCATCAACTGGTCACGAGATCAATCGATGAAGACATCATCTTTCTTCAACACACACAAACATAAAGATATCCCTCTGAAATGAACTAAGTTGGACAAGCTTTTATCTTCCAACTCCCCAAGTTGTTGTTTGGCTTAACCAACTAGCTCAGGGGTATCCAACACGGATTCTTGGAGAACGGGTGGTTTACAAGAAATCAACTTGATCACGAATTCAACATAGCGGTCAGGTGACAACCTGGTAATACTTTTGAGAAGATCTTCGGAAAATCACGAACCACCGATATGTCACTAAGCTCGAGAACAATCTTCCTTTTCAGGGCAAGACGATATGATTAAAAGAGTGAGGGATTGACACAATCCTAACTCATTGATCAAAGAGTGCACCAGAAAGAAGGACTAGGTAGCACGATCAATCTTAGGATGATGATTTAATAACCAACACACTAAGAATGAGAATATTGTCCATTTACTAGCAAGCAACGAGTTGCTCGGAGTATTGATTTCACACATCACAATTCACTTGTCGGCATTCTGGTTAGAACAACACGGGGACCGAGGAATGAATGATGATGGTGAGAAGTATCACTACGTCAAGAATTCATAAGAGATGGTGCAATTCCTATGATATTCTTGACATAAATAGGGTAATACTCCAAGGTAGAACAGAACAAAAGCTAGTTTGGCATTTGATCTGCGGAATACAACTACTTTGACCCAATCCTAGAAATGGATAAGGTACTGGAGTTTGTTTCTCGTAGTCATTCTGGAATAGAATGGCTTGACGGACCACAAGAATATGAGGTATCGATGAGCATGAATGCATGGCATGCTCTTTAATATCCAGTGATAGACGGAGGTCAGAATACAACAAAAGAAGGACAACTCAAAGGAACATGTAGCTGTCAGGACCCCGATTCCAAGTCACATCGATCTAGCCGGTAACACCTCATATCACTTTGCGGCCTCACGCACGGTATTCCCACGGGTGTCGCCTTACCATGGCCCGGGACCGTTTGCGCCTTTTGGCTCACGTATATGATAGTGTCGCTAGCATCCATATGACGGAGAACCCGGGCCGACATGACTAGTCGTGAACCCAAAGTGGCACTAACTTACGGGGACAGGTATACATGAATCAACATCGAGCATGTCGGTCAGCAGCGTGCGAATCCGGGCTGTAGCACTGTGCTAACAGGACTCCGGGAACCCGGGCTGTAGCAGGCTAGGCAGGACTCCGGATGTCACCGCGTGACATTTCCCCGACGGGACAGACACAGGAACGAAGTGAATCACATGCCGGCCAGTCAAGTGTTCCGGAGCAGTAGTGCTGGGCTAGCAGGACTCCGGTGAACCGAGCTGTAGCGGACTACTATGGCTCATGGAAGCACAAAACTACATTTCCCCATAAGAGAGGCTACCAAGGATAAACAACTAGGTTGTCGGATCCCACACATACCAAGCATTTTAATCATACACACAATATGCTCGATATGTGCAAATACAACATGGTATCACAACAAGACTCTACGACTCAGAGTATTTATTCATGAGGCTCCGAAGAGCCAGATATTACAAACATGGGTCTCATGACCCAACATTCAGAGCATACAAGTCAAACACATGCGGAAGCTTAACATGTCTGAGTACAGACAACTATAAATTAAAAAGGCTGAGAAGCCTGACTATCTACTAGATCCTGCCGAGGGCACGAGATCGTAGCTGAGGTATCAAGCTAAACGTCGAAGTCCACACGGAACTACTAGCGAGACTGACGTCTCTCTGCAAAACATAAAATAAGGAAACGTGAGTACAAATGTACCCAGCAAGACTTACATCAGAACTATCTACATATGCATCGGTATCAACAAAGGGGGTGGTGGAGTTTAACTGCAGCAAGCCAGCTTTGACTCGGTGGCTATCCTAACTACGACTGCAAGTAACTCTTTTGAGGTGGCGCACACGAGTCCACATATTCACCATATCAATACACCACTATGGATCCGCTCCCGTCTCCCTATGAGAATGGCATCCATAGCACTCACGCTTATCTTGCGCATTTTAGAGTATCCACTTTCACTTGTCTATGAACTGTTATACGCAACCCAGAAGTCCTTTACCGCGGACACGGCTATTCGAATAGATCATATTAACCCTGCAGGGGTGTACTTCGTCACACACGCTCTCGCCACTTACCACCATGTACACCTCGTGTACCTCGGCAACCTTCAAGCGGAAGCCTGGCGAGGGAGTCGGCCACGACCTGACTAACCACACAAGTCTCTAGTCCAGGTTTATCGCCTATTCGGGTTCCATCCGCAAGGAGATCCGGCCGGGGTGTCGCTCATGGCCCCAAACGATGTGAACAGGGTTCCCAAGCCCACCTCGACGGATGGATCTACGCTTGGTACACCGTGCCACGGTGCCTAGTCTGTCCCAAGCCCACCTGTACCGGGTACCACTTGGTAGACTACTAACACAACCTACAAACACCAGAAACTAGTTGCAACTCCTGGACAGAGATCGAGGCGGTTAATAAGCCGAGAGGGGTCGAGTTACCGGAACCCAATGTGTGGTAGTAACTGTTCATGGATCGCAACCACAGAACTCAGTTCCTGAGGACGGCTTCAATGAGACAACCCACCATGTACTCCTACATGGCCTCTCACCGCTACCTTTACCAAATTGTGTTCACACACTTAGCTCTCAATAGTAGGACATGTTCACCACATTCTAATTCATCCCCGATGAATCAGACCTGACTCAACTCTAAGCAGTAGCAGGCATGACAAACAAGCATGAATGAGTAGGCACATCAGGGCTCAAACAACTCCTACTCATGCTAGTGGGTTTCATCTATTTACTGTGGCAATGACAGGTCATGCAGAGGATAAAGGGGTTCAACTACCGCAGCAAGTAACAGTTGAAGCGTTGTTGTCCTAATGCAGTAAAAGAGAGCAGGAGCGAGAGAGTGGGATTGTATCAAATTGAACAAGGGGTTTTGCTTGCCTGGCACTTCTGAAGATAGTATAGTTCTTCATCGGTGTCATCGATCGCATTGTCGAAGCAAGGTCTACCGAGAGGGGACAATACCGGCAAACAGAGAAGAAACACGATCAATGCAATGCACAATATGATGCATGCTATGACATGGCAATATGAATGTGTTTTGAGCTAATGCAACTAGCAGCAAGTTAAATGGAGTTGGCTTGAATCAGAGATTCAAATTCAAACTCCATATGTGATTTCTTAAATGCCATTTAATTGAATTGTCCTAAATAGTAGTCATAAGTTGTTCTAACATGCATGGAAATGGTACAGATGGATAGATTGGATTTTTCTGATCATTTTTCATATATAAATGTTTTCCATCTGAGTTATGGATTATTTTCTATGATTTTTAGAAGTTTATAGGATTTTCTGGAATTTCTGAATTATTTTAAATCCAGAAAAGGATTAATTGCGTCATGCCTGTGTCAGCGGTCAACTGGGTTGACCCAGGTCAAACCTGACATGTGGGGGCCATACGTCAGCGACACAGGGCTAATCCCGGTCAAACCCAGCGCTGTCTGAGGTTTGACCAGGCCTGGGGCCCACTGTCAGTGGTTGTGGGCAGTTTAAGCAGCGGGGTTAGCGCCTAATGATGGTGGCACGTCATCGGTCGCCGGAGCCTTGCCGGCGGCGACCAAAACGACGGCGGCTCGGCTCGGATTTGAGCTACGGGTGGTGGTTTGGTGAGCTAAGGGCACCGGGGAGTAGCTCTTGCTCGTCCGCATCCAAAGGACCGGACGGGAGGCAGCGGGGTGGCCGGGAGCAGCGCCTGCGGTGAGCAGGGCGGCGGGCGGAGTTCGGGTCTCGGTGGTTTCGGCGTTACAGCGCGTTTCGAGGCGAACTGGTGGGGTCTGCGGCTTCCTGAGGAAGCGCTGAGCACGCCTACGTGCGCTGGTGCGACGTGCGGGTGTTGCAACCGCGGCGGCGACATGGCCGGCGGCGGGGAGCACTCGGCTCTGGTGGTTGATACGGCTAGGGGGCAAATTAGGCAACGAGGCATGGGGAAAAACGGTGCAACGGCTCACCGCGGTTCTTCTGGTGCTGCTGGCGGGGCAGGGGGAGGCACGGGGTCCGGCGAGACGACGGTGGGGATCACCGGCACCCGAGGTCGAAATCGGCGGCGTTGGAGATGCAGCAGAGCTTCTGGCGCCGTGTGACTCGATGGAGAGGACGACGACGTCATGGCAGAGCCTCTGGGCGCGTTGGTGAGGCGAGGGGAAGGCGGTGGCCGCGGTGGTGGCGATCGGCGGCGACGGGCTCGCTCGGGTGGCTACGGCGCGAGCGCTGGGGGGGGAGAGGGAGGAACCAGAGAGGGGGGGTGAGATGCAGGGGGTGTCGTGGCGCTCTTGGCACCCTCCAGCAGCAGCGGCGGCAAGCAGGAGGTGGCCGTGCACGTGCTGGCGTGCGGAGGCCACGCGCCCTCGTCCTTCTGGCGCAAGGAGGAGGACGACTGGCATGGCCAGATGGGCCGGCTGGGCTGCACAGGTAAGTGGGCTGCCAGGTAACTCTCTCTCTCTCTTTTATTTCTATTTTTCTATTTCTTTTGCTCTGTTGTGATTTAGTAATAATACCAAACCATTTCATAAAATCCTGGAAATAATTATGGGTGACTTCTGAATTATTCCAGTGACCCTTAACAATTTCCAACATTTTTGGAGCATTTGAAATATATATAGCATCCAAATTGCTCCAATTCAAATATCTTTGAATTAATTCAAAGACCATAAATGGCTTGGAAAAATGTGCATGACCTCTGGTAAAGGTTTTAACCTTTTTCCATAAATAATGAACATTTTTGAAAGGCATTTAGGGTTCATTGAAAATATTTTTATTTTGAACCTAGTTGAATTCATTTGGTGCTAGGGTTTAACAATCCCCAATTCAACTTTAAATGAAATTTAGACATGATGCAGCAACCAAGCTAGTCCAAGTGCATAGCAAGGCTAGGGACGTGACAACTCACCCCCACTAAAACAAGAATCTCGTCCCGAGATTCAAGCGTAGGGTAAGGTGAAAGGGGAACGCAAACTAGCATAATCTTCACAATCCAATTGTTCTTCTCGAAGATGTTGATTCATTGCATCATTTTGATCTTGACATCATTTCTTTCGAGAGCTTCATCCAACTATGATGACGGAAAAGAGGGAAACTCTACAGGATTGATCTTCTCGAAGATCGAGCTATACAAGATCAACTTGCGGAATGAGATGTTGAAACATCTCGAGTTGAGATACAAAACACATCGAGAGGGATGGAAGAACAAACGATGAGATTTGATTTGGTGGGCAACAATCCCACGCTTAGATAATATGGTGCATGGGTTCCAAAGCAGCGAGGAGTTAATTGCCATGACTCCATAACGGGGCACCTTAGGAAAGGTGACTCGTAGAATTCTTCCCTTAAGTGGCAAAAAGAATTACTTTTGTTTCAGAGATCATTGAAACTCTTTATACCAGCCCAAGGCAAAATGCAACAATCGTTTGGTGGAGTACGAAGGATGGCACAATGGCGGTGCAAGCTGGGAACAAAATGCAAATGATGGGAATGATTCTAGTAACTGGGGAGAAACCCAATAGTAGAGAGTGATTCCACTATTGGAAAGGTTATAACATAACCGAGGAGATTGGGGCCAATCCTAGTTAGTGCTGACGATGACCCCTAATGCTTGCACGTGCTCTCAAGAACTTGAGCATTTCCATATTCATCAAGTTTTACCAATATCCGTGCCGAGGATCCTGGCATCATATCTTACTTCCATGATGAATAGTGATGGATAATGCGAATACAAAGGAAGATAACACCTTCTCAGACTTCCCCTTAGCGAGGCTAAGGAAACAGAATCTGGATGATCGACCGAGAGACATTTAGCACTCCGCTTCTAATGTTCTCCTTGATGTACTGGTTACTACGGTCATGCTTAAAGCATCAACATAGCCATCAAGTAGTGGTCGGACTTCGGAATGCAAAGGATCCATAAGGAACAACTAGGGAGCAAATCCTACGAAATCCTTATGGGGAGGTGGCCAACTTTCTCAATCAAGATACTACAATAATAGGTCTTCCGGCTGGGTGTGTTGGCCACGACATCCACTTACCGGTAACAGAGAGACCATTAGTATAGTTCTTTGGAAACGTTCAACCATCACATCTGCCTGAGATTCAGATCTGGTTGGTGTCGGGATATTCCAGACTCATCAGGTCTAGAAAGAAAAATGAAAGTTTGCAACGCAATTCGACGAGATGACGTTGCGAGATTCTCGGGGCATGAGCTACGATAGCAAGCTCCAAAACATGAGCTGGTTCCGCTACAAACCTGTGAACACGCTATCCAAGACAAGCATGACCACGTGGTAGTCTTATAATAAAACACTACCGAGTTCAGGTGGGGAACCGTCATCGCGGATAACGAAGTCCTTGCATAAGTCATATGACTAGCTCTTATGAAGGAACTTCTTCTCCTTGAACAAATCAGTTAGTGGCTCGAGGTGCTACGGAATTCATATGGAACGAAGATGATCAGTCTAACAGACCATAGAATACTTCACACATGCATAACTGACTTGGGATGATTCCAGAGGAAGCAAACAAACTTTCTTGAATTCTCGGCAGCAACTTACATCAAGTGCATGTGAATTAGAGGAAGTATCTTCTTCATCCAAACATATGCTTCATGAGCGGGACACAAAGATAATGCTTATAAAAGTTTCCAACACTAGCTTAATGCTCAACAAAATCATGGACAACATGGAAATGTTGTCAATGAGCTCAACAACAATCCATCCAGGCTTCCATATAGATGGAGTTCCAAAATTAAGTAAACACGGGAATAGCATTGGTCAGACCCAAAAGATGTAATGGTGTATGCTCGAGGAATCAACCACGGGTAGGACAACATTACGAACATCATTGGTTCTGATTTGATTTGATGATAGCCCATACTCAAATCAAAGTTTGGTTAAGATGATAGGTCCATTAATTGATCACGAGGACCAATCGATGAAGAAATTATCTTTCTACGACACACACACACACAAGAGATATCCTTTGGAAAGAACTAAGCCAGGCAAGCTTTTATCTTCCAACTCTCCAAGTTGTTGTTTAGCTTGACCAACTAGCTCAGGGGTATCCAACACGGATTCTTGGAGAAGGGGTGGTTTACAGGAAACCAACTTGATCACGAGCTCAACATAACAGTCAGGAAACAACCTGGTGATACTTCCGAGAAGATAATCAGAAAATCACAAACCACCGATATGTTACTAAGCTCGAGAACAATCTTGCTTTTCAGGGCAAGACGATGTGATCAAAAAGGGCAAGGAATTGATACAATCCTAACTCGTTGACCGAAGAGTGCACCAGGAAACTGGACTAGGTAACACGATCAATCTCGGGATGATGATTGAACAACCAACACGCTAAGAATGAGGGTATTGCCATTAACTACCAAGCAACGAGTTGCTCAGAGTATTGATTTCACACATCACGGTTCACTTGTCGGTGTTCCGGTTGTGACAACACGGGACCGAGGAATGAATAATGATGGCGAGAAGTATCACTGCGTCAAGAATTCATAAGAGGTGGTGCAATTCTCATGACACTCTTGACATAAAGATGGTAATACTCCAAGGTAGAACAGAATCAAAAGCTGGTTTGGCGTTTTGATCTGCGGAATACAACTACTTTGACCCAATCCCAGAGATGGACGAGGTACTGGAGTTTGTTTCTCCTAGTCATTCTGAAATAGAACGGCTTGACGGACCATAGGAATAATAAGCATCGATAACACGGATGCACAATTACTCCTGACTATCAATTGATAGACAGAGGTCAGAATACAACTAAAGAGAGACAACTCAAAGGAACATATGGTTTTCTGAGTTGCGGATGCATAAATTTAGTATGTCAAACAGGTTCAACATATTTCTTCCAGATAATCCATGCGGAAAGGTAGGACTGGCAGATTCACAATATGGATGGAGTACTCCTCAAGAGCACCCTGGTTGTGATCTTTTGGTTCAAAAGAACTTCTGCCATGATGGTTCATGGTATTGGAAGAATGAGATACCACGGACCTCGAGGACTATCGCAAAGGTTACTAATATCCTAAAGGTACGAGCAACACTACCAACACGAGGTAAGTAGAGTGAATCTTGGGTCAAGAACCCAAGAAATAGAATGCCTACTAACTAAATTGCATCACGGGATGCTTTCTGGAATGATGGCCAGAATCATCACACTGGAAACACAAAACATGGCTAGATTACTAGGTGATCCTCTAAGACACCTAGGGTCATAATAATAGCTCCAACACATATACCGAGGCAATAGAGTGCCTCAACGCACCGGTAGTGTGCTTAATCTGGCCCAAAGGGACGCAAAAACAGAGGGAAAGGATTTTGCAAATGCATCAGATTGTTTAGAAACCTGGGATGACTCGGGCAACATAACGGCTGTAAAGGCTCAAAAGGATTTGAGATATCCTGCAAAATGGTGGCATAACCACTCAACATCATAATATCAAGGTTCCGAGATCAGCTATCAACACACGGAAGTAGTAGAAACTGAACTGAGGCTTCAGACCAACAATCCTACGAGTCTACGGATTAGTAACGCATGATCCTGATAGAAAGATGAGAAGCCTAGTTCTTAATCCCTGTAGAAGAGAAGAGGGTGACTCAGATCAGAGGACATAAGGTAAAAGGAGTAAAAGAGCCTTACGTTCGCTTCCACAATCAATTCCCTTATATAACTAAAGCATTTCTAGACTCAACTTCGACCAGTTTGGCTTCGTAAACCTACAGGCAGTCAGGCCCTGATACCAAAGCTGTCAGGACCCCGATTCCAAGTCACATCGATCTAGCCGGTAACACCTCATATCACTTTGCGGCCTCACGCACGGTATTCCCACGGGTGTCGCCTTACCATGGCCCGGGACCGTTTGCGCCTTTTGGCTCACGTATATGATAGTGTCGCTAGCATCCATATGACGGAGAACCCGGGCCGACATGACTAGTCGTGAACCCAAAGTGGCACTAACTTACGGGGACAGGCATACATGAATCAACATCGAGCATGTCGGTCAGCAGCGTGCGAATCCGGGCTGTAGCACTGGGCTAACAGGACTCCGGGAACCCGGGCTGTAGCAGGCTAGGCAAGACTCCGGATGTCACCGCGTGACATTTCCCCGAAGGGACAGACACAGGAACGAAGTGAATCACATGCCGGCCAGTCAAGTGTTCCGGAGCAGTAGTGTTGGGCTAGCAGGACTCCGGTGAACCGAGCTGTAGCGGACTACTATGGCTCATGGAAGCACAAAACTACATTTCCCCATAAGAGAGGCTACCAAGGATAAACAACTAGGTTGTCGGATCCCACACATACCAAGCATTTCAATCATACACACAATATGCTCGATATGTGCAAATACAACATGGCATCACAACAAGACTCTACGACTCAGAGTATTTATTCATGAGGCTCCGAAGAGCCAGATATTACAAACATGGGTCTCATGACCCAACATTCAGAGCATACAAGTCAAACACATGCGGAAGCTTAACATGTCTGAGTACAGACAACTATAAATGAAAAAGGCTGAGAAGCCTGACTATCTACTAGATCCTGCCGAGGGCACGAGATCGTAGCTGAGGTATCAAGCTAAACGTCGAAGTCCACACGGTACTACTAGCGAGACTGACGTCTCTCTGCAAAACATAAAATAAGCAAACGTGAGTACAAATGTACCCAGCAAGACTTACATCAGAACTATCTACATATGCATCGGTATCAACAAAGGGGGTGGTGGAGTTTAACTGCAGGAAGCCAGCTTTGACTCGGTGGCTATCCTAACTACGACTGCAAGTAACTCTTTTGAGGTGGCGCACACGAGTCCACATATTCACCATATCAATACACCACTATGGATCCGCTTCCGTCTCCCTACGAGAATGCCATCCATAGCACTCACGCTTATCTTGCGCATTTTAGAGTATCCACTTTCACTTGTCTATGAACTGTTATAGGCAACCCAGAAGTCCTTTACCGCGGACACGGCTATTCGAATAGATCATATTAACCCTGCAGGGGTGTACTTCGTCACACACGCTCTCGCCACTTACCACCATGTACACCTCATGTACCTCGGCAACCTTCAAGCGGAAGCCTGGCGAGGGAGTCGGCCACGACCTGACTAACCACACAAGTCTCTAGTCCAGGTTTATCGCCTATTCGGGTTCCATCCGCAAGGAGATCCGGCCGGGGTGTCGCTCACGGCCCCAAACGATGTGAACAGGGTTCCCAAGCCCACCTCGACGGATGGATCTACGCTTGGTACACCGTGCCACGGTGCCTAGTCTGTCCCAAGCCCACCTGTACCGGGTACCACTTGGTAGACTACTAACACAACCTACAAACACCAGAAACTAGTTGCAACTCCTGGACAGAGATCGAGGCGGTTAATAAGCCGAGAGGGGTCGTGTTACCGGAACCCAATGTGTGGTAGTAACTGTTCATGGATCACAAACACAGAACTCAGTTCCTGAGGACGGCTTCAATGACACAACCCACCATGTACTCCTACATAGCCTCTCACCGCTACCTTTACCAAATCGTGTTCACACACTTAGCTCTCAACAGTAGGTCATGTTCACCACATTCCAATTCATCCCCGATGAATCAGACCTGACTCAACTCTAAGCAGTAGCAGGCATGACAAACAAGCATGAATGAGTAGGCACATCAGGGCTCAAACAACTCCTACTCATGCTAGTGGGTTTCATCTATTTACTGTGGCAATGACAGGTCATGCAGAGGATAAAGGGGTTCAGCTACCGCAGCAAGTAACAGTTGAAGCATTGTTGTCCTAATGCAGTAAAAGAGAGCAGGAGCGAGAGAGTGGGATTGTATCGAAATGAACAAGGGGGTTTTTCTTGCCTGGCACTTCTGAAGATAGTATAGTTCTTCATCAGTGTCATCGATCGCATCGTCGAAGCAACGTCTACCGAGAGGGGACAATACCGGCAAACAGAGAAGAAACACGATCAATGCAATGCACAATATGATGCATGCTATGACATTGCAATATGAATGTGTTTTGAGCTAATGCAACTAGCAGCAAGTTAAATGGAGTTGGCTTGAATCAGAGATTCAAATTCAAACTCCATATGTGATTTCTTAAATGCCATTTAATTGAATTGTCCTAAATAGTAGTCATAAGTTGTTCTAACATGCATGGAAATGGTACAGATGGATAGATTGGATTTTTCTGATCATTTTTCATATATAAATGTTTTCCATCTGAGTTATAGATTATTTTCTATGATTTTTAGAAGTTTATAGGATTTTCTGGAATTTCTGATTTATTTTAGATCCAGAAAAGGATTAATTGCGTCATGCCTGTGTCAGCGGTCAACTGGGTTGACCCAGGTCAAACCTGACATGTGGGGGCCATACGTCAGCGACACAGGGCTAATCCCGGTCAAACCCAGCGCTGTCTGAGGTTTGACCAGGCCTGGGGCCCACTGTCAGTGGTTGTGGGCAGTTTAAGCAGCGGGGTTAGCGCCTAATGACGGTGGCACGTCATCGGTCGCCGGAGCCTTGCCGGCGGCGACCAAAACGACGGCGGCTCGGCTCGGATTTGAGCTACGGGTGGTGGTTTGGTGAGCTAAGGGCACCGGGGAGTAGCTCTTGCTCGTCCGCATCCAAAGGACCGGACGGGAGGCAGCGGGGTGGCCGGGAGCAGCGCCGGCGGTGAGCAGGGCGGCGGGCGGAGTTCGGGTCTCGGCGGTTTCGGCGTTACAGCGCGTTTCGAGGCGAACTGGTGGGGTCTGCGGCTTCCTGAGGAAGCGCTGAGCACGCCTACGTGCTCTGGTGCGACGTGCGGGTGTTGCAACCGCGGCGGCGACATGGCCGGCGGCGGGGAGCACTCGGCTCCGGTGGTTGATGCGGCTAGAGGGCAAATTAGGCAACGAGGCATGGGGAAAAACGGTGCAACGGCTCACCGCGGTTCTTCTGGTGCTGCTGGCGGGGCAGGGGGAGGCACGGGGTCTGGCGAGACGACGGTGGGGATCACCGGCACCCGAGGTCGAAATCGGCGGCGTTGGAGATGCAGCAGAGCTTCTGGCGCCGTGTGACTCGATGGAGAGGACGACGACGTCGTGGCGGAGCCTCTGGGCGCGTTGGTGAGGCGAGGGGAAGGCGGTGGCCGCGATGGTGGCGATCGGCGGCGACGGGCTCGCTCGGGTGGCTGCGGCGCGAGCGCTGGGGGGGAGAGGGAGGAACCAGAGAGGGGGGGAGATGCAGGGGGTGTCGTGGCGCTCTTGGCGCCCTCCAGCAGCAGCGGCGGCAAGCAGGAGGTGGCCGCGCGCGTGCTGGCGTGCGGAGGCCACGCGCCCTCGTCCTTCTGGCGCAAGGAGGAGGACGACTGGCATGGCCAGATGGGCCGGCTGGGCTGCACAGGTAAGTGGGCTGCCAGGTAACTCTCTCTCTCTCTTTTATTTCTATTTTTCTATTTCTTTTGCTCTGTTGTGATTTAGTAATAATATCAAACCATTTCATAAAATCCTGGAAATAATTATGGGTGACTTCTGAATTATTCCAGTGAGCCTTAACAATTTCCAACATTTTTGGAGCATTTGAAATATATATAGCATCCAAATTGCTCCAATTCAAATATCTTTGAATTAATTCAAAGACTATAAATGGCTTGGAAAAATGTGCATGACCTCTGGTAAAGCTTTTAACCTTTTTCCATAAATAATGAACATTTTTGAAAGGCATTTAGGGTTCATTGAAAATATTTTTATTTTGAACCTAGTTGAATTCATTTGGTGCTAGGGTTTAACAATCCCCAATTCAACTTTAAATGAAATTTAGACATGATGCAGCAACCAAGCTAGTCCAAGTGCATAGCAAGGCTAGGGACGTGACAGTAACTTTCTGAGTTGTGGATGCATGGATTAGTGTGTCGAGCAAAGCTCAACATTTCTTCCGGATAACCCATGAAAAAGAGGAAGGACTGGCAGATTCACAATATAGAATGGAGAAATCATCGAGAGCACTCCTGTTGTGATCCTTTGATCCAACAAACTTCTGCCATAAGTGGTTCATAGTGTTTGGAAGAAGGAAACACCACAGACCTCCAGGACTAATGCAAAGGTTACTAATAACCTAAAGGAACGAGAAAACACCATCAACATGAAGTAAGTAGGGTGAATCTCGGGTTCAAAACCCCAGGAATAGAATACCTACTAACTAAATTGCATCACGGGATGCTTTCGAGAATGATGGCCAGAATGATCACACTAGGAACACAATACATGGCTACATTAGGTGATACTCTAGACACCTAGGGTCATAATAATAGCTCCAACATAAATGCCGAGGCAGAAAAGTACCTCAACACACTAATTAGTGTGGTTGATCTGGCACAAAGGAAGTTCGGAACGGTAGGAAGGAATTTCCAAATGCATCAGACTATTTAGAAACCTGGGATGACTCGAACAACATAGCGGCTGTAAATGCTCAAAAAGATTTGAGACATCCTACAAAATAGTGGCGTAACCACTTAACATCATCATATCAAGGGTCTAATTCAACTAACAACATACTAGAAGTAGCAGAAACTGAACTAAGGCCTGGACCCAAAATTCCTATAAGTCTTTATCATAGTAACTCGTCATCCTAATAGATAGATGAGAAGGCCTAGTTCTTAATCCCCGTAGAAAAGAACAGGTTGACTCGGATCAGAAGGGCACAAGGTAAAGGAGTAAAAAGAGCCTTACGTTCCCATCCACAATCAACTCCCTTATATAACTAAAGAATTTCTAGACTCAATTTCGACCAGTTTGGCTTGGTAATCCTACAGGCAGTCAGGCTCTGATACCAACGCTGTCAGGACCGCGATTCCAAGTCACATTCATCTGGCCGGTAACACCTCATATCACTTTGCGGCTCACGCACAGTATTCCCACGGGTGTCGCCTTACCATGGCCCGGGACCGTTTGCGCCTTTTGGCTCACGTATATGATAGTGTCGCTAGCATCCATATGACGGAGAACCCGGGCCGACATGACTAGTCATGAACCCAAAGTGGCACTAACTTACGGGGACAGGCGTACATGAATCAACATCGACCATGTCGGTCAGCAGCGTGCGAATCCGGGTTGTAGCACTGGGCTAACAGGACTCTGGTGAACCGGGTTGTAGCAGGCTAGCCAGGACTCCGGATGTCACCGCGTGACATTTCCCTGAAGGGACAGACACAGGAATGAAGTGAATCACATGCCGGCCAGTCAAGTGTTCCGGAGCAGTAGTGCTGGGCTAGCAGGACTCCGGTGAACCGGGCTGTAGCGGACTACTATGGCTCATGGAAGCACAAGACTACATTTCCCCATAAGAGAGTCTACCAAGGATAAACAACTAGGTTGTCGGATCCCACACATACCAAGCATTTCAATCATACACACAATATGCTCGATATGTGTAAATACAACATGGCATCACAACAAAACTCTATGACTCAAAATATTTATTCATTAGGCTCCGACGAGCGAGATATTACAAACATGGGTCTCATGACCCAACATTCAGAGCATACAGGTCAAAGCACATGCGGAAGCTTAACATGTCTGAGTACAGACATCTACAAATGAAAAAGGCTGAGAAGCCTGACTATCTACCAGATCCTGCCGAGGGCACAAGATCGTAGATGAGTTATCAAGCTAAACGTCGAAGTCCACACGGAACTACTAGCGAGACTGATGTCTCTCTGCAAAACATAAAATAGGCAAACGTGAGTACAAATGTACCAGCAAGATTTACATCAGAATTAGCTACATATGCATCATATCAACAAATAGGGTGGTGGAGTTTAACTGCAGCAAGCCAGCTTTGACTCGGTGGCTATCCTAAACTACGACTGCAAGTAACTCTTTTGAGGTGGCGCACACGAGTCCACATATTCACCATATCAATACACCACTATGGATCCGCTCCCGTCTCCCTACGAGAAGGCCATCCATAGCACTCCCGCTTATCTTGCGAGTTTTAGAGTATCCACTTTCACTTGTCTATGAACTGTTATAGGCAACCCAGAAGTCTTTTACCGCGTACACGCCTATTCGAATAGATCATTATAACCCTGCAGGGGTGTACTTCTTCACACATGTTTCCACCACTTAGCGTCTGCACACGACATGTGCTCGGTTGACTTCAAGCGAAAGCCGACGTGGGTGTAGACCACGACCTGACTAACCACACAAGTCTCTAGTCCAGGTTTATCACCAATTCGGGTTCCATCCACAAGGAGATCCGGCCAGAGTTTTGCTCACAGCCCCAAACGATGTGTGCAGGGTTCCCCAGACACCAAACGGGCGCCCGGTAGACCGTGCCACGGTGTATCTACCACATCATAGCCCACCCGTAGGGTCAGCGCTACACACGGCCTCCAACACATATCCTACAAACACCAGAAACTAGTTGCATCTCCCAGACAGAGGGCAGGGGCGGTTAATAAGTCGAGCGGGGTCATATTTCAGGGCCCAACGTGTGGTAGTAGCTGTTCATGGATCACAAACACAGAACTCAGTTCCTGAGGACGGTTTCAATGAGACAACCCACCATGTACTCCTACATGGCCTCTCACCGCTACCTTTACCAAATCGTGTTCACACACATAGCTCACACACAGGAGGACATGTTCAACACCATTCCAATTCATCCCCGATGAATCAGACCTGACTCAACTCTAAGTAGTAGCAGGCATGACAAACAAGCATGAATGAGTAGGCACATCAGGGCTCAAACAACTCATACTCATGTTAGTGGGTTTCATCTATTTACTGTGGCAATGACAGGTCATGCAGAGGAAAGGGGTTCAACTACCGCAGCATGTAACAGTTGAATCGTTGTTGTCCTAATGCCGTAAAAGAGAGCAGGAGCGAGAGAGTAGGATTGTATCGGAATGAACAAGGGGGTTTTGCTTGCCTGGCACTTCTGAAGATGATATAGCTCTTCATCGGTGTCATCGAACTCATCGTCGGAACATACGTCTACCGAGGGAGAACAACCACCGGCAAACATAGAAAGAACACAATCAATGCAATGGACAATATGATGCATGATCATGACATGTCAATATGCTGTGATTTGAGCTAATGCAGGTAAGAACAGAAGGGTTTGAGCTTATTTGAACTAAAGATTCAAATTCAAACTCAAACTATGAATTATAAAGTGCATTATCATGTTTTGATATCAACAGCAAGGTTAAGTTGCTTTGTCATGCATGAAACCCGTACCAATGGATGGATTGGATTATTCTGATCATTTTTCATATATAAATTATTTGATTTGGAGCTACGGTTGAATTACTATGATTTTTAGAAGTTTAGGCAATTTTCTGGGTTTCTAATTATTTAGAAATAAACTAATTCCAGAAAATTCATTACTGCGTCAGCACTACGTCAGCATGTAGTAAGCGAGTCAACGGGGCAGCCCTGATCAAACCTGACCAGTGGATCCCGCGTGTCAGTGTCATTAGTCTAACTAATTTTTAGTTAGTCCTAATCCTAACTTAATTAGCGGGCGGGTCCCATGTGTCATAGACCCAGTGGGGTCAAACTGTGCCCACCCGGGGTCAACTTGGTCAGCGGGGTCAAACCCCTGGTCAGCAGGGTCAAACCCGCCGGCGTTGAGTCGCCGACGAGGCCGAGACGGCGGAGAGCGTCAGAAACGCTGCTCCGGCCACGGTTCGATGCGTGGGTGGGTGCTACGGGTAGCTGGCGGTGTGGCGCATCCTACGGTGGCAGTGGGTGGTGCTGGGGTGGCCGGAAACGACGACGGCGACGAGTCGGGCGGCGGCCGGAGCTCGGGTGTTCGCGGGATCGGCGCTGCGGTGTGCAAACGAGCGCAGCATGGCGCTGGGGAGACTCTATGCGCGGCGGTGAGCATGTTGGGCGCACGCCAGGGACCAAATGGTCACCGGAGCGTCACCAGCGACGAGCGCAGGCAGCGGCGTGTTTCGGCCACGGTGGGGAACGGAGCTAGGGGACGAGGGCGAACGCTAAAGTAGAGGGGAAAGAGAGAGGAGCTCACGGCGGAGTTGATGAGCAGGTCAGTAGCTCGGGGGAGGCGTCGGAGCGAGCGGGGCGGCGAGAGCGATCTCCAGTGGGCGCGGTGAAGATGAGCTCGAGGACGATGTTGCAGAGCTCGCGCGGTTGAACGGGTTGGCGTAGACGATGCAGGAGTGGACGAAGGTTCTTCTGGACGCCTCCACAAGATGAGGGGTGGACGGTGGCTGTGGCTACGGTGAGCGGCGGCGACGGTGGCGTTCGGCCATGCGCGTGAGAGAGACAGAGGGGAGGAGGAGCACGGGGAGAGTGAGAGAGGGCCAGAGGGGTTGCGTGGCGCCCTTAGCCAGCTCCAGGTAGTCGGGGGCAAGTAGGAGGTGGGGAGCTACAGGCGCGCGCGCGTCGGGCACACGCTCTATGTCCGACTAGCGCGAGGTGGAAGACGCCTCTGCCCCCGGTGGGTTGGGTCAGCCTACTGGGCCGCCAGGTGGGCTGCAACACATAGGCCAGGTAAGCCTGCTCTCTCTTCTGTCTTTTCTAATTTTGTTTTGTTTTTTATTTATGCAAATTTGTTTTAATTTGGTTTTCAAACCAAATCACTTTTACAAATTCTGAAAATAGTTATGGGCACTAAATGAATTATTCTAGAGGCCCTCAACTAATTCCAAAATTGTTGGAGCATTTAAAAATATTTATAGTACTTAAATGCCCCAATTCAAATACAATATGAGTTAATTCAAAAGTCTAGAATGGCCTAAAAATGTGTGCATCATTTTTGACAGAGGTTCTAGACCAATTCAAAAATGATGGACATTTATGAACGGCATTTTGGGTTCATTGAAAAGATTTAATTTTGACCCTAGTTGGATTCATTTGTGCTAGGGTTTCAACAATCCCCATTTCAAGTTCCTGAGAAATTTAAACATGATGCACACAAGAAGGGCTAGCCTAGTGCATACTAGAACTAGGGATGTGAGAGGTGTGCCGTAGGCGGAGCTCACAGCCATGGCCTGGGGCGTCGCTAGAGGCCATGCGGGCACTTTGGGGTGTGTATGGGGCGCTTATGGTCGTGGTCCGGGCTGAGGGAAAAGGAGAGGGGGAGCAGGGCGAGCTCCTGGCGGGAACCGAGCTCGCGCGCCCACTGGCCGAGCCGGGCGGCGTCGGGCACGGGCAGTAGGGGTGAGAGAGAGGGGGAGAGGAGGGGGCCTGCACGGCTGTCATGTTGCGGACGTCGAGGACCTCGACTAGCACGAGGGGGAGGTTCGAGGTGGTCGGGGGACGCTGCATCAACGGTCGGGAGCGCGATGACGTGCTCCAGAGCGCGTCTTTGGCCGGCGTCCGCGGCTTTTCGCGTGCACCAGCGCGTCTACTTGTGTCTGGTAGCTGCAGGTGAGAGTAAACAATGGGAAAGTGGCATTGGATGCCCTGGGAGCCACTTGAGGAGCGGTGGGGTTGAGAGAGAGAGAGGGAAAACTGTTGTCCAGGGAAGAAAATGGGTCTCTGCCCCCCTTAATCCTTGCTCCTTGGGTAGAAAAGCATGTAGGAGTTAGAGGAGGACCAGATGTGCCTGTGGGAAGAGTTTCAGCTCATGGAGATTAGTGGAAGGGGTTGAAACTTGCATTTTGAAATTCTGCCAGAAGGTATTTGATGGTGGTTTGGGCTAGCTAATTTTCTCAACTTGCTTTGATACTTAACAAGAGTGAGTGACATTACAAATTAGTAGTGACCACCAATTTTCAGGTCAAATGGAGAAAGTGGCCAATACAACTTTTGTAAACCCTAGAAATCAATAGAAATGGCTTTTCCAAGATTTAGTCATGCAAATCTATTCTCCTTGATGCACCACTTGGTGTAGTGTCATCATTTGAGGATTTGAACATGTCCACAAAAATTCAAATCAAAAGGACACACTTGGCAATGTAGAGTGGTTCAAATTTGGTTCTGGACAGGAAGGGTTTTAGATCACTTTGATCATGATATCCTTCTCTCCAACTTGTGCCATTTGGTCTAGATGCATTATTACACCATTTGAGCATGTGCACCAAGTTTGAGAGCATTTGGACATGTTTGGCAGTGCAAAGTTGTTCAAACTTGGAAAAGGACAGAAATGGTTTTGAGAGGGTTTGGTGGTGCTATGTTGTTCCCCATGACATGATACTATGTAGGATCCTCAAGTAGGTCATTTATGACATGGTAGAATTTTCTGGGATTTAATGGATAATATTTCCTATGTAAATATTTTAAAAGCTTGAAATGTCCAGGAAGGGTTTCTGAGGGATTTGACCAATATTTTGGTCATGACCATGTGTTGAAACTCATATACATGGTCAATATATGTCCACTAAGTCTCTCTAATTTTTCTTAAATATTTTTGAAATATTAAAATAATTTTAACCTATTAAAGACCATTTCTGGCCTTTAGAAAAAGCCTTTAAATAAAATAGTAAACAACTTTTAAAATAATATTTTTGTGGTTTCTGGGTGTCCTATATCTAATACGAGTCAAATATAATTTTTGAAAGATTTTTCACACCCTTAATTAAGTACTTGTAGTTCAAGTCTCAATTTAGGGGATTTTGGAAAAGCTATTTTAGAAAATACTTTTTAGCCAAAATATTTTTGTAAGAAAATACTATTCTGTCCTATACACATGGCATGATCATTGGGCAAGGTTTTTGATCCAGGAGAAGGAGTATAAGAGTTGGAGGATTTATTTGATTTTTAGAGCACTTGCAACCAACACACAAAAATCAAATCAACGGAAGACCTAGACACTCAGAAGTTTTTGTCAAACCACATTTTATCATGATTTATTAACTTAAGTGTTGTGGCATGAAAATCAGGGTGTGACAACGGGGAAGGATGCGGCGGAAGAGCATCACTTGAATCACATTGGTGAGACCGATGTTCTCACCCAACATGTTGGAGATGCGCTTTTGGAGTATCTTCACCTCCGGTTTGGACCCCCCAATCAAGGCCCTTGGCGGTCCATGAGGTGAGTCTCGGGGGAGTTCGGATCTGAAGTCAGGCGTGGTTGCCCAGTTGGCGTCGCAGGGTTCGGTGATGTAGAACCACTCGTGCTGCCATACCTTGACTGTCTCTACGAATGCCCCCTTGGGCCAGACCGCATTGGGGAGCTTGCTTACCATAGCCACGCCGTAGTCCGCATGCTGTCCATCGACCACCTTCGGCTTCAGATTGAAGACCTTGAGCCACAGGCTGAAGTGTGGGGGGATGCGAAGAAGAGCCTCACACACGACTATACAAGTCGATATGTGGAGGAAGGAATTTGGGGCTGGATCGTGGAAATCAAGCCCGTAGTAAAACATAAGACCCCGGACGAAGGGGTGGAGGGGAAATCCTAGCCCCCGAAGGAAGTGTCGGATGAACACAACCCTTTCACCAGGCCCTGGGGTAGGAATGACCTGATCTTTGTTAGGAATCCTATGTGCGATGTCCGCGGACAGATTGCCCGCGTTTCGGAGATCCTTGATGTCCTTTTCGGTGACGGAGGAGGCCTCCCACTTGCCCTTGGAGCCAGCCCCGGCCATTGCTGGGGAGGGTGGCAGTGGTGGACGAGATCGGAGTTATAGGCGCTAGAGCTTGGAGGTTGGGAGACAGAAGCTAGAGGAAGGCATGAAGAAAAAGGAGGGATCTTTACCCTTTTATGGACGGTGAAAATGCCAAGCGTCCCCCTCTTAAGCCATAAACTTCGCCTGTTCTGAACGAGATCATTCTTAAGGTGCGGTTGGATTACCCAAATTGTTGAGAATCTCGTAATGGGCGGGCATGATCTCTATTTTGACGAGACGTGCCAATGGAGGCTAGGCCTCGAAACGCGAAACGGGAGGCGTGAAAACGGTTCGAAATGTTAAAGAGTCAAGTGTGAGGCTTCGCCGAAAAAGTAGTCAGTAAAAGACACTATTCCTATTTTGATGTTTTTGCCTTTGTGGCTAAGGGTTGTATTGATAATGCAGAGCCGAACACAGTTCCTTTATGCAGGAAGCTAACTTAAAGTATTCAGGAGAAGGAACCCGCCTTGCAATGCCGAAGATAATCCACGTGCCGAACACATCATCATCGAAGACTGGTTCAGGAGCTATTGATGGAGTCGTAGATTAGGGGGTCCTTGGGTGTCCGGTCTATTCGATATGGGCCGGACTGATGGGCCATGAAGATAAAGCAGAAGGCCATCCCCCATGTCCGGGTAGGACTCCTATATGCATAGAACGACAAGTTTGGTGTCCGGGTGTAATGTTTCCTTCCTCTGCAAGCCGACTTTGTACAACCATAGGCCCCTCTGGTGTGTATATAAACCAGAGGGTTTAGTCCGTAGAGGCTATCAGAATAATCATAGGCTGGAAGGCTAGGGTTTAGCCATTACGATCTCGAGGTAGATCAACTCTTGTAACCCCTATACTCTTCCAATACAATCAAGCAGGACGTAAGGTTTTACCTCCTTTAAGAGGTCCTTAACCTGGGTAAACATCGTGTTCCTACTGTCCCTTGTTACCATTGATCCTTAGACACACATTTTGGGAACCCCTACCCGAGATCTGCCGGTTTTGACACCGACATTGGTGCTTTCATTGAGAGTTCCGTTGTGTTGTCGACAAAAGAATCGACGGCTCGCCTCGTCATTGACAACGACGCTGTTTCTGGGTAGACCTTTCTCCCTGGCCATCTCTTTGTGTTTGGCGGCTTCGTTCTACGTGCCCACTCGACCGGTCACCTTGAGCTAGTCGACAGCTATGCCCCTGGTCACCAGATCAGGTTTGGAAGCTTGAACTACATCGCCGATATCTGAGGAGACCTAATCTTCGAGGGGTTCACGGCCACGGCCGTCGTTCCGCACCCACACGAAGGACGCCCTTTGGATCTACTACCATATCCCGTCTAGGGGTCGATACTCGTGTCCACCTGGGCCTTAGATCCAGGGCGGACCACTTCTTCCGAAGACGGGAGGGTGAGCCCCGCCGGACTCTCTCCCATCACGGAGCTTCTAGCTGGAGACCCAGATGCGACCACGCCATCGGCGGACCCGGAGTCAAACGGGAGTCTCCCCGTCATCGGGAAGCTGAACTCGCCTCTGGACACCAACTCCGAACTCTGAAGGTCCGCGGCCATCAGGCTCGGTCGAGTAGTTATCACGGAGCCTAGCTCCACAGATCCTCAGACGCCTGTGAGGCTTTCGCTCTTAAACGAAACGATGGACTTAAAGCAATCTCTCGCCATCACGGAAGTGTCACCTCCGAACTATGCCCAACTTGAACTGGGGGCTGAGAGTAGGGAATTTTATGTCCCAACCACCACCCACTTTATAGCCACTATTGAGGATTGAACCGACATGCTAGACTACGCCTGCGCAGACATCGATGGCATGGACGACGATGTCGAAGCCGAACCAGGTCAAAACCCGCCCAGCACTGAGCATTGGACGACAACTTCTTCTTACGATGTATACATGGTGGACACGCTTGAGAAGAAGGACGACGATGGCACTCAAGATCCAGATGAGGCTAAGCCCGTCGATGAACCACCAAAACGCTGGCGTCAACGGCGCCGCTTGCGATCGCGTCGGGGAAGGGAAAGCAATAATGGCACCGGAGATAATGACACTCCGGACAATGCCGAAGACCCCGACTGCCCCGTCGAGCCTGCGTTCGAGCAGGATGAGAGGGAAGAGGGTCAATACAGCCCCAAAGAACATGGCGATCACAAGGATTTGGAAGATACGTAACAATGGTCCTTATAGGGGTATCAGGGATCATTGTTTAGAAGTCTTTCATTGAGATTGCTCAGTCAGCTATCAAGTTCTTGAAAGGATTGGTGTGCCACTTTGGGGTCCCTGCCCGGATCATCACCGACAACGGCACCCAATTCACGAGCCGCGCCTTGATGCAATACGTTCATGCCCTCTAAAGCAAGATCTCATTTGCCTCTGTTGCACATCCCAGAAGCAATGGACAAGCTGAGAGGGTGAGCGCTGAAGTGTTGCGAGGACTCAAGATAAGAACATTTGATACGTTGCAGAAGTTAGGCAGGCGATGGATCGATGAGTTGCCGGTAGTTTTCTAGTCCCTTAGAATGACACCAAATCGAGCTACCGGGCAGACTCCCTTCTCCCTAGTTTATGGGGCAGAAGCAGTTATCCCCACGAAACTCATTTACGGGTCGCCTCGAGTGCTTGCCTACGATGAAGTAGTGCAGGATCAGCACCGGCGTGACGACATTGTGCTTCTCGAGGAGAATCGTCTCCGGGCTGCTACGCGTGCTGCATGCTACCAGCAAGCCCTTTGTCACTATCACAGCCACAGGGTTCATGCCCGGTGTTTTGAGGAAGGAGACCTTTTCCTTAGGCGCGTTCAGTCCGCCAAGGGTGCAAGCAAGTTGACGCCAAAGTTGGAAGGCCCTTACCGGGTAGTACGAGTCACGAGACTGGGCGCAGTCCGTCTGGAAACCGGAGATGTCATTCAATTGCAAAACTCATGGAATATTGAGCATCTCCGCATGTTCTACCTGTAAGGCACGGCTGTCGGGCCCTGCCCGACAGCCACCCTTTTGTACAGGACTTGCCTCAGTTGCATGTAACCCCTTGTACAAAGACAGGTGCCGACCTTGAGCAAGAGAGAAATAAATGAAGCGTTGGGGGCCCCTGACAAGTTGCATGGATGAATACACATTTCATGTGCATCTCATGTTCATGTAGATAAGATCGCATGTGGCATCATTTCCATCTGCATAAAACTGCAGGATCCTGCCGAAAACTTAGCCTCCAAGGGGAGATGGAAAGATGAGCCAATACAGCAATCTCCGGCAAGCCAAACAGATAAGTTCTGTCTCTTATCCATACATGTTCTATAAGTAAAGACTTGTTCATATGAAAAGGCTTGCCACTTTTTGAAACTTAGGTGCTCCCATCCATTGACTCGAACGTTGCTTCGGGTAAGATGGTCGAAGTGGCCTTTGAAGAAAAAAGATTGGCGGGGGGCTGGTCCCTCATCATAATTTGTGCCCGGTAGGCCTAACTCCCCATCAAGAAAATAGAGGCTACCAGTAGGATAACCTGCCGGGGGAAACTCATTTATTTAAAAATATAGAGTCATTCCACCTCTGCATGGACATATACATGCACGAGTCCCCGACAAGGTTCATCTTTTTCATTAATATGCTGATCAAACAAGTAGACCTTACATGACGCAAACAGGGATTGAAGAGATTACATTATTTGAACTAAAATTTGGCAAGTGCCTATAGATTTAAATATTGAAAAAAGATAAGTGCCCCGTAATGCCCTTTCTTGTCCCTCTCCTCCTAGGCACCGCGGCAGGATGGGAAGTGGGCAAAAGGGGTACCTGGGCAGAAGCCCAGCCTCACCCTGTCGGGCTCCAGGAGAGGTAGCCTGGCAGGGGCGGGAGGGCACCGACGAAGGCGACGATGAAGAGCATGGCGGAGACGACCCGTAAACGGCCGGGACCAGGGCCAGAAGGATGCAGTAGGGATAATGGAGCTGCAGCCCGCGAGGAAGCTTGCCGGGTCCAGCTAAAAGGCTGCTGGAGGAACCTGAGGCACCACTCCTCCCCTGCTCCCAACTCCCCGGCAAATCACCTTGCTGGAGAGGAGGTGCAGATGCAGATGGTGCTGCCGCCGCCTGACTGTGATGGTCCGGCTGATGATCAGCCGGAGTTAGAGTCGTCGCCCTCCCGGTCGGTGCCATCGTCATCACCGTCACTATCCTCCTTGTCGCTATCGCTCGAGGAGGAGCTTTCGTCGTTGGTTGAGCTCTCCACGCAGCACCCTAAGCGAGCACCCGAGCTCCGAAATACTTTGACGGAATGGAAACCGTCCTCCATTAACTTGTAATGGAGGACATGCCCTTCTGACAAGCTATGGGCACGAGCAAAGGTCTTCTAGCCTCGCCGGCAGTACATGACGTGAGGGGTAGGGAAATCTACATCCACCCGTATGCTGCCATTACCGCAGCCCCTCATGTGTAGCCTCAAAGCTCTTGGTTGTTCGAGCTCCATCACCCTTGTGAATGGAGTAGGGAGGCGGAGACGGCCGTGCGGAGACTTGTATAGCCTGATGAAGAACTCCCGAGGGTGGTCTTCAACATGACCTTCCAGTGGAGGAGGAGCATCCGGCGGGGGCGCAATCAGAGCACCGCCCCGTCCTCCTGCTCCTTGAGCGCCACGACGACCACGACCTCGCCCCCTCCCTCCTCCTCTCGTGGCAGGTTCCCCCTCCGTGTTTTCCGGAGGAAGAGGGATACGCTGTCGAGCAGAAGCTCTTCTCGACGCCACTGGAGCGCCACAGCGTCCATGTCCTCTTGTCATACCGAGTGGGGAAAGTTGGAAAGGGGAGAACGAAAGTGTGTGAGCAAACGCACTATTCCTACCCCCTTTTATAGAGGGATGATGCAAGGGGCTGGCTTCTCTCTTAAGAAGCAACTGCGCCTTCAACAGCTCGGGGAATCAGAGCCGGCCCTCTACGCCAACCAATGACGCCTTGTTTTCTGCCATGGTGCCCGTCCTCGCGCACTCCGCATCCACCGCCTACCATACCCAACGCATGAAGCACAGGTGGAGGATGCGCCTAGGGCGGGAGGCGAGTGGGATGGCAGCTTCCGCCCCGTGATCGTGGGGCATGGGCAATCCATGGGCCACGGTCGGGTTTTTTCAATAAACGCTCGGCACGACGCGCGGGAAAACCGGAAACTGGCCCGGACTCGAATAATGAAGAAGCAAACAAGATCTCAAGGGGCCAGCTACTTCTATGCCCCTGCCTATGCACTGGTTAGGACCTAACCCGACGACGCCCGACTGCGCCTTCGGGCCAGGCCTGGGGGTTCCTGTCGGTGCAACAAACCCTGGGTCCGTTGCCCAGACTGTGCACAGGCACAAGAAAAAGATCACAACACCAAGATCAGGTTCAAGCACAAGGGATCAATTCTTCAAAGGACCAACATGTATGTCAAGAGGACCAAGACTAGCCAGAGAAGCAAGATATCGCTAAGAGAAAAACCTCCCTTGCCGGGCAGGCGAGCGTGGCAAGGATGGTGTTACCCCCGGAAGCAAGCTTTCGGATCGTCCCGACAGGCCTGCCAGGGCTTACGGAGGCAAGCCACACCACCGCACCACCTCATCATGACGCACATCATCGATCAGTGCGGTGTCAAGCTCCAAAGTGACTAAGTGGCTGCTATTTCCCACATGGCAGCCACTTCCTACAGAAGATACCTCCAAGCGACACCCGTCCTGAGACGTGTCAAGCAAGCAGGCGCGAAGCTGGCAAAACAGCCCGGCAGGGCCTGTCAGGCAAGCTGTGATGTGACATTGAGCGGCACATTTAATGCGCTCTGACAGCCTGTAGAGTTAGGTATGATAGCACTGTTTGCTATCTAATAAGTGTGTAATGACTGATTTGCTAGTGTGGTGACCCCCTGATCTATAAAAGGAGGCCCATGGCAAACGGAGAAAGGTTGGTTAATTTAGACCCTCACACCCTCGTACGCACGTAGCCGTTCTCACCCCAAGGTAATCCTTGCCGGGCAAACGTGTTGCGCTCACCACCAATTTCTACCATCAATCCACCAAAGCAGGAGTAGGGTTTTACGCCTCGCGGCGGCCCGAACCTGGGTAAAAACTGCCCGTGTGATATCTGTCATGCTGTTCCATGCTCCTCCACTCTTTGTGCAACATGTTATCCCCCCGCTAAACCAGAAATGGGCTCTTGGTCCCATAGGTGGCCGTGGTTTCCCACGACACCGGGATCACCAAAGAAGTCAAGACCCTCAAGGAGGAGGCGCGGAAGGCAGATGTTCTCCTGAAAGATGTGCAGTCGCAGCTCTCCTCCAAGAGACAAGACCTTCTAGACGCCAACGACACCATTGAAGATGTGAAGGCCAGGGTTGGCACTTTGGAGAGCTTGATAGAATCTGTCGCGCCCCGCGAGAAGCAGTTATCAAAGGATCTGGACACGGCAAGGCGCCTCTGAAAGGATGCGGAGGACAAGCTGGCGAACCACTCTGGGCAGGTCGATCCCTGGACCAAGTGCTTGATCGACGTCGCCGAACGCCTTACTGCCCAAACTGCGGCAATGGGCATAGAAGGGCCAGTCTATTCAGCCGGCAAGCAGGAGGCCCCCGGCGCTAAGCTACGGGTCTTCTTTAATAGCTGATCGAGAAGCTGAAGGCGCACGAAGAAGGAAGGGCCAGTTGCTTCACGAGTGAATCCAGGAAGCTCGCCCTCAACGCCCTCTTCATGTTCCTGAGCAACATCGCCTGCCGCCACCCAGATCTCGAACTCGCCGACGGCTTCAGGAAGCCGCCATCGGGCGTAGACGTTCCTGCTGCCGAGGAGAAGGCCAACCCTCTCGCCGACAAGGTTCTCGGTGTCCCCTTTGCTTCACGAGGTCGGCAGACCCGTCCTTGAATTACTCCCGCTACCGTGCTTCCTTGTAACATAACAACAATGCATGTCCCCTGTTTAGACATTATGTTGCTTATGGTTACGTAGGACCGATGTTGTTCCCTAATCCGATTTGCATGTTTATCACTTTCTGAGTTTTTACCCATCGGTGTTTGTATGATTAATCTCTATGCATGTTCTGGTTGCCTGTCGGTATCATATTGTCGTGATTGTCGTAAGGGTCTGGCCCTTAACATTCATCTTGGCGTGGATGCGTCTCGGCAGGTTTTTCTGACGCAGCCACCAATTTTGAGAGCAGGCTCTGGACGAAATGAGGGTGCAGACAAGAATCTAGCAAAGGTACCATCTCGTCAAAGATTTCTACATACAAACACTTCGGCACTCAAGGGATTTAAACAATACAGATCCTAGATCTGTAATAGTGGAAGATAGTATGGACTTAGCTTTTTATCCGTGATTCCTTCCACATTTTTTGCCACGGTCGCTTGCCGCGTCCGCAAGCTTTGGGAAGGATAGCTATCGCACTTGTTGTTCTCCGGCTCCCGGCAGGGATCAGTAAGAATAATATGTATCTTGTGGGTGGTGGATGCGATGTTGGGTACTGCTGGTTTCCCTCCCCTCCTCTCCACACTTTTTGAACAATCCAACGACGTCTGGCACAAAAGTCACGCTGGCGCGGACGGCCTTGCCGGAGCATACTTGTCGGGGCGTCGATCAACGGATTCGCACCGACGCTCCACTCAGGATTTCCCTAAACAGGGTAAATGCTGGACCTAGTGTTGCACAGGCTTATCGACGTTGATGATGCTAAACCCAGGGTAGCTCGATTGTCAATGGGTGAGAGTGGCACGGAGGGAAATCTGTACCTTCACACATTGCTCCCTTTCCCGAACGGGGCTCGCTGGGCGTCCATGCCGCCTGACCCGTCTGGGGTGGTCTTGTCGCCCTAATTGCTGGTTTCCGCCGCTGCTGCTGCCTCGACGGTAAGAGGTAGGAGATGAAGGTTGGCCAGGGTCGGCGGGGGAGCGATATTGCTCTCCCCCCCGTCTTCGCCATTCTGTGCTTTCTCTTGGGCACCATGAGTGACGACGTCGTTGACGAAGCAGGTGATGAAGATGACGCGCTGCATACGCGTCTCAGGTTCGCGCAAACGATTCCCCCCTACCTGGTGTGCCAAAGATGTGGGAAACCACGGCCACCTATGGGGCCATGAGCCCCTTGTGGTTCGGCAAAGGGGATGAATGTGTTGCACAAAGAGAAAAACACCATAGCACGGCACAACAGAGATCACACGGGCGATTTACCCAGGTTCGGGCCGCCGCGAGGCCTAAAACCCTACTCCTGCTTTGGGTTGATTGATGGTGGGATTTTGGTGGAGATGCAGCGTGCTTGCCCGACAGGGTTGCCTCGGGGTGGGAGCAGCTATGCGAGTACGGGTGTACAAAGGTCTGACTCCTTTCTATGGTTACCATGGGCCTCCCTTTATAGATCAAGGGGTCACCACAGTGGCAAATCAGTCATTATGCACTGATTAGATAGCAAACAGTGCTATCATACCTAACTTTGCAGGCGGACAGAGCGCATTAAATGTGCCACATAGTGTCACATCACAACGTGCCCGACAAGCCTTGTCAGACTTTTTTGCCAGCTTCGCGCCTGCTTGGTTGACACGAATCAGGACGGGTGTCATTTGGATGTGTTTTCCGTAGAAAGTGGCTGCCATGTGGCATGGAGCAGCCACTTAGTCACTCGGGGGCTTGACACCGCACCGATCGATGACTTGCGTCGCTGTGAGGTGGAGCGGTGAAGCCTTGGCGGGGTAGGCCAGCCTTGTTGTGTCTGGTAGGCCTGCCGTGGCGGTCTGGCAGCTTGTCTTCGGGGCAACCTCTTCCTCGCCAGGCTCGCCTGCCCGGCAAGGGAGGTTTTTCCCTTAGTGATATCTTGCTTCTTTGACTTGACTTGGTCTTCTTGATCTGCATTCTGAGCCTTCAAAGAACTGATCTCTTGTGCTTGGTCTGGACTTGGATGTCAATCTTGGGCCTGTGGTTTGCTTGTCCGTGCACAACTCAGGGGGAAACATACACCCCTGTTTGTGTACCCCGACACCGGCTTGCTAATAATTCTGCACCCTTATCACTGATTGTTGATTCTGCCTGCAGCCCCTCCGACCGAAGAGCCTGAACTGCTAGAAGAGGTGGCCGACATAGGGAAGGATGTCGCGGAGGAAGCCGCCAAGATTGCTGCCGTGAAAGGGCAGGAACATACTACGAGGGGTATCCAGGAGCTTCTGAAGGAATCAGAGAAAACCCCGGTAGCACGTCAGGGTCAGGGTATTCGTTGAAGAGAAAATCACCCTCCAAACTATGGACCCCCTTCCCTCATTTAGCACCTCGGTGAGGGCCTCGCCGCCAGCCTCGATTCAACTGGCGTTGGTGCTTGCGCAGCCTGGGCTTGGAGCCCCCGGTTCGTGAGTGGTGATGAGTGCGGAATTTGACGGAGAGATCCAGCGCATCTTGGCATCGCTGGACCAAGGGGTTGAAGAGGCGGAAGACTCTGTCGCTGTCGCCATGGACTTGTCTTTCCTGGAGTAAATGATGGTGGGCATTAAGAAGATGCAGGGTCGGCACAGCCAGAAATGGCAAGTGCTCAAGGAGTAGCGCAAGTGCGCCAACAAGGTGGACCAGAAGCTGAGGGACAAGGTTAGCGAGCTGCACGATTGGCACGGCAAGCAGTTCCAGGTCCTCATGAGGCAGCAGGAGACAATCTCGATGGCGACAGAGGATGTCATCGCGCGGGAGGCTCACTTGGCGAAGCTCAAGGCGCTCTTGGATGCCAAGGAGAAAGATATATTTTCCCGGGAAGAGGAACTCGAAGCCACCCTCTGTGCTAAAGACGAAGAACTAGAAGCCCACATACAGCAACATACCAAGGAGCAGGAGGACTGACATAAGGCAGTCGTGGACGCCCTCACTGCCGACTCTGCCGCCCAGCTAAAGAAGCTGGCCGATGACCTTGCCACTTCAACTACTGCCAAGGTCGATCTCGACCAACAGGTGCCAGACTGACTGAAGAGCTTGCTGGGAGCACTAAGGAGGTCGCGACCCTCAAGGAGGAGGCGCGGAAAGCGGAGATCCTTCTAAAGGATGTGTAATCGCTGCTCTCCTCCAACAGCCAAGGCTTTGAGACCGCCAACGACACGATTGAAGATTTGAAGGCTAGGATTGGCACCCTACAGAGCTTGGTGGAATCTAGCGGAGCCCCTGAGAAGCAGATGACAAAGGATATGGACACCGCAAGGCTTCTTCGGAAGGATGCAGGGGACAAGCTGGCGAACCACTCTGAGCAGGCCGATCTTTGGATCAAGAGCTTGATCGACATCGCTGAGCATCTCACTGCCCAAACTGCAGCAATGGGCATGGAAGGGCCAGTCTTCTCGGCCAACAGGCAGGAGGTCCCCAGCGTCAAGCTAGGGCTCTTCTTCAACAAGCTAATCAAAAAGCTGATGGTGCACAAAGAAGGAAGGGCCGGTCGCTTCACGAGCGGATCCCGGAAGCTTGCCCGCAACGCCCTCCTCATGGTCCTGAGTAACATCGCCTACCGCGATCCGGATCTCAACCTTGCCGATGGCTTTAGGAAGCTACCGGAAGGCGCAGATGTTTCTGCTGTCGAGGAGAAGGCCGCCCCTTACGCCGACAAGGTCCATAACGTCCCTACTGCTTCACAAGGTCGCCCGGCCCGGCCTTGAATTATCCTCACCCTTGCGTTGTCCTGTAACAAAACATGATACATGTCCTGTGTTTAGACAATGTACTGCTTATGCTTGTGTGGAACTAATGCTTTTGCTTAATCTTTAATTGCATGTTTATCCCTTTTGAGTTCACCCACCGGTGTTCGTATTATTAGTCTCTATGCATGTTTTGGTTGCCTACTGGTATCATACTGCCGCAATTGTCGTAAGGGTTGGGCCCTTAGCATTCATCTTGGCGAGGATACATCCCGACATGTTTTTCCTAGTAGTTTTTGACGCAGCCACCCATTCCGTGAGCAGGCTCGGAACAGAATGAGGGCGCAGACAAAGAACTAGTAAGGTGCCAACACGTCAAAGATTTCCTCATACGAACACCTCGGCATCCAACTGATAAACAGCTGCAAATCCTAGGTCTATGATGGATAAACGATTGTGCGGACTAAGCTTTTGTCCTTGCTTTCCTCCATTCTCTTTAGCTGCGGCCGCTTGTCGCATTTGCATGCTTCGGGAAGGTTGGTGCCGCGCGTGTTGCTCTTGAGCTCCCGACAGGTGCGGGCAAGAATCATATGTATCTTGCGGGCGGTAGGATGGGACGCGGGGCATGATTGGTTTCTCTCTCCTCCTCTTCACGCTTTTTAAACAATCTGACGGCGGCTGTCATAAAAGTCACTCCAACGCGGATGGCCTTGCCGGAGCATACTTTCCGGGGCGTCGATCAACGGATTTGCACCGGCGTTCTACTCAGTATTTCCCTAAGCAGGGTAAATGCTGGACCAAGTATCACGCGAGCTCACTGACATTGATGATGCTAAAACAAAGAGTTGCTTGATTGTTGATAAGTGGGAGTGGCGGATAGAGAAACCTTGTACCCTTACATATTGCTCCTTTTCCCGAACGGGGCTTGCATGGCGACCATGCTGCCTGAACCATTTGGGGTTGCCATGCCGCCATCATTCCTAGTTTCTGCCGCTGCTGCAGTCGTGGCGGAGGAAGACGATGGAGATTAGACATGGTAGGCGGGGGAGCGATATCGCTCCCCCTCTCCATCCCACCTTCCCTCGCCTTTTCTTGGGCGTCATGGATGATGAAGCCATCAATGAAGAAAATGATGATGAAGATGACGCGCTGTGCACACTCTCGGGGTCACGCAATCACTTCCCCCTACCTGGCGCGCCAAAGATGTCGTGGGAAAACACGACCACCTATGGGGCCATTGGCCCCTTGTGGTTCGGTAGGCGGGAAGAGCACATTGCACAAAGAGCGGAGGGTGCAGAGCAGCACGACAGCGATCACATGAGCAGTTTTTACCCAGGTTCGGGCCGCCGGGAGGTGTAAAACCCTACTCCTGCTTTGGTGGATTGATGAGGGGACCGTGGTGGAGATGCAACGCTCTAGTCCGGAAAGTTTCTTCGGGATGAGAGAAGCTACGCGTGTATGAGACTACAAGGGTCCGAACACTTTCTAAGGTTGCCATGGTCCTTCTTTTATAGATCAATGGGTCACCACAATGGAAAATCAGTCATTGCATATTGATTAGATAGAAAACAGTGCTCTCATACCTCACTCTGCACACAGAACAAGGTGCATTAAATGCACCGCTTAGTGTCACATCATAGCGTAGCCGGCAAGCCTTGCTGGGTCATTCGGCCACCTTCTCGCCTTGCTGCGTGACACGTCTCTAGACGGGTGTCATTTGGGGGTGATTTCCTCCACATATGGCTGCCACGTGCCAAATAACGGCCACTAAGTCACTTGGGGGCTCGACACCACACCAATCGATGACTTGCATTGCGGTGAGGTGGAGTGGTGGAGCCTTGGCGGGGTAGTCCTCCCTCAGCGTCCCCGGCAAGCTTGCAGGGGCAGTCTTGAGACTTGTCTTCGGGGCAACCTCATCCTTGCCAGGCTCGCCTGCCCGGCAAGGGAGGTTTTTCCTTAGTGGTTTCTTGCTCCTTTAGCTTGACTTTGTCCTCTTGATCTGCCCTTTGATTTCTCAAAGAACCATCTCTGCTGCTTGGTCTGGTCTTGGATGCTGTAAGTTGCCAGACCGGTGGTTTGATGTCCATGCACAAGTCAGGGGAAAACATACACCCCTGTTTGTTTACCCCGACAGGTATCCACACCATCACTCCCCCCGGGAAACTCGCACGCGAGGAACCATTATGTCCTTTAAGAAAAAGAAAGAAGAGAAAAGAGGAGGCTGGAGACCTTGACGGCTCATTAATCATTTCATAGAAAACAAAATGTAACACAAGATCACATGTACACATGCACAATTTAACATGTAAATTCACAAGAGTTGTGAAACACTTAGCTTTATTTCACTATGCACATGGTCTTCGCCTGACTTTGTGCAAAGGGGTACATGTCTTGCCGACAAACTAGTGCAAAAAGGGTTGCCGGGAGGCCCTGCAACTGCGCCTTATGGGTAGAACTTGCAAAGATGCTCGATGTTCCATGAGTTCTACACCGGAGTGCCATCTTTGGTCCAGACGGACTGCGCCAGGTCTGGTGATTCGTACTACCCGAGAGCCTTCCCACTTTAGCGTCAACTTGTTTGATCCCTTTGCAAACTGGATCCGACGAAGAAGAAGTTCGCCTTCCTCAAGGCTTCGGGCGTGAGCATTGCATCTATGGTAGCAGCACAAAGCTTGCTAGTGGCATGCAACACGCACAACGGCCCAAAGACAATCTTACTCAAGGAGCATGGCGCCATCTTGCCGCAGCTGCTCTTGCTCAGCTTCATCATAAGCAAGCACTCAAGGTGACCCGTACATGAGTTCTGTGAGGAGCACTGCTTCTGCACCATAGACTAGGGAGAAGGGTATCTGACTATTGGCTTGATTTGGTGTCATCCTTAGCGACCAAAGAACCGCCAGCAACTCATCAATCCAGTGCCTTCCACACTTGTGCAGCTTGTCAAAAGTTCTTGTCTTGAGGTCACACATCACTTCAGCATTTTCCCTCTCCCCTTTGTCGTTGCTTCTCGGGTGAGCAATAGACGCAAAACCGATCTTGCTTCTGAGCTCCTAGGAGTACTGCATGAAGGTGTGGCTCGTGAACTGTGTGCCATTATTGGTGATGAACCTGTTGGGTCCTCCAAAACGGCAAACAAGTCCTTTGTAGAACTTGGAGGCTAATTGTGTTGTCACCTTCCTCACCGGCTCTACTTTAGGTCACTTTGTTAACTTGTCGATTGCAACGTACAAGAACTCAAAGCCCCTGATAGCACGGGGAAAGGGGCCCAAGATATCAAGCCCCCAGACCGAGAAGGGCCAGGAGAGAGGGATTTGTCTGAAGGGCTTGAGCTGGCTGATGTGTATTCCTGGAATGGAACTAACATGCTTCACATGTAGTTACTAGTGCAGTTGCATCGTGGGGAGCAGTGGGCCAATAGAAGCCTTGCTAGAAAGCTTTATCATAAGGGCCCTTGATCCTATGTGAGAGCCACATATGCCTCCATGTATAACCTCCAACAGCTGTTGAATTCAGGGTTCCGCAAACCCTTGAGAGGTTTGAACTCTAGGGTGTGTGCGAAGAACTCGTCCTCCCCAGTCTGCCTGCTCACCGATCAAACGGCCTAACTCGACGAACCAAATGGACACAGCAGTTTACCCGTGTAAAACCCTACTCCTGCTTTGTCGTGGATTGGCCTCGAGGGGCTGTGGATGAATGGAAACCTTTTCTTGATTCCTCGGGACCCCGCGCCTGTGCTTGCCTCCTTAGTACCAAAGAGGAAACTGGTACACTGTGCCCGCTGGCGCCCGCATGGCCTTGATCGTCACGACTCACATCATATGAACCTCGCGAGGTACAACTTGCATAGATATCTCCGCTCCCCGGGAGCCAACCTAGGGAGGCCGCCCCCCTAGGGAGGTCTTGGTGTCACCCGCCTCGCGAGGGTCTTGGGTTGTTGTTGCTGAAGCTGGGCCGTACTGGGCCATTGACGGAGCCACGCCGCGGGCCGTAGGCAGGCAAGTCTGGGTACCCCCGTTCCCAGAACGCCGATAGTAGCCCCCGGGCCCAAGGCGTGCTCGAGCTTGGCTTCGAGGCGAAGCCAAAGGGCATGTGCGGAGCGCCGCGGGCCCCAACCGCCTGCGGCCTTGGTTGATGCATGGCGCTTGATGGGACGTGGGCGCCTCCGCTTCCCCATGCTGCCTCGGCAACCATTCGACTTGACGTGGGGGCCAACAGTTGGCCTTCCTCTGGATATAAATGAGGGAATGGGCAGAGCCCCCCTTGCTCATCTCCGTCTTCTCGCCACCTGCTCCTTCTTCTTCCTTCTTGCCTCGCCATCTCGCTATAGCACCCATGGCGCTGACGAGGAAGTTCTCTACTGCAGAGAAGGGGAAGGCCCCCAAGGAGGGGCCCGGCTCGCCACGCCCAAGAGAGGGCTAGGTCGCCCCCGAAAGCATGCCGCGACTCCTGCGGTGGATCCTCAGGGGCGCGAGCGTGCCTCGAGTGGCTGTGGCGTTGCTTCTTCTCGCGGCGGGAACCGCCATGGGCGAGGCAGCCCCTGTGATGGAGGGAGGCATGCCGTGGTCGTCCGGCCTCCTAGGCAGCTCTTCCATTCGGCGGAGGTGCTTCCGGAGTTTGTTGTGTGGTCGGAGAGGCCGACCGGCACCTGGCTCTCGCTCCCTCGCTTCTTCGCGGGCGAGCTGCCAGTCGCGGGCCATGACGGCCTCTGGCTGCAAGCTGACGGCTGCTGCAGCAAGGCTTCATGGACCAGGGTCGAAGTTTCTGCCGTCGGGAACGTGGCCTTAACCCATGGTTGGCAGGAGCTTGCCCGCGCGCGCGGCTTGAGCTGGAGGTGCACCCTCCACTATAAGTATGACAGCGTCGCGACCCTCTACGTGAGGGTGTTTGGGGAAGAAGGCCGTCGCGCAGGGTGCTGCCCCGAAGATGACGGCAGCGACGATGAGCTTGGCCTTGACGGCAGCCATGACGACGCTGAGGGTGAGCTTCCCCTTGGCGACGATCGTGGCTCGTCCAGCAGCGGCAGCCCCTCCTCCAGCGAGAGCAAAAGCAGCGGCGGCTATGACCAGCCGCCACGTTGCCGGCCTCGCTTCGAGGGAGGTGGTGGATCGTCTCATCGCCACGCTCCGGTGAAGCGGGGGGAAAGCTCGGGCTGAGCCCGGGGGGGCCTCCGGAGCCCAGCCTCGGGAGCTGCTGCGGTCGCGCGGGCCACTTTTGTTTAGCCTTTCCTTTCTCCTGCATTTAAAAAAAGTAGAATGCCCTGCTGGGGCGTGTAAAGAACAATGGCACTTGTGCCACTATGCTATGCTTATTATTTTGATATTATGCTGTCGTATTCATGTTCCAAGTGGGTGCGGTAGAATAACTTAGCTTGATACATTCGCGGTAGTGTCCCACCTCGCGAGGACGCGCCCTTAGCATCTGGTGCCGCCCCCTTGCTGCCGACTCACGAGCCATTGGCCTTAGGAGACATCATAAAGCTACAGAATTGTTTAGAAAACTTGGCGGGTGTCATGTTCTTCCTTGCGCGAGCCCTCAGGCATGGGCTAGTCATGGCTTAGTGCACCGCGTCGCAGTACCCGGGGGGCAAGGACATTAAGAGGGTGCATAAATCACGAGCTCATTCGAGGGTGCCTCGCGAAGATCAAGGAAGCCGAAGCTCTGGGCAGACAGGGCTTTGGCGAGGTGTGTTCGCGGCGTGGGCGAGCCCAACGCACGCATACACCTGCCAAGCCCCCGCGCGAGGCGCACGAGGGAGAGCGATTGGCAACTGCCATTCTCCCTGATCCATGACAAAGAGGCGAGCGGAGCAAAAGGAGAAAAACCCAACTAGGCAATCGAGAAACGCTGGAACTCCAAATTCCATTAAAAGGTTGCAAACCAACTACAGAAAGCAAGCAAATCAATAGCCGCGTCCGGCACCTAGTCTAGTCTTCTCACCAGCGCGGAGCTAAGTGCTGCCACTAGGACGTGGGAGGGAGGCCCCAGGCCCGAGGGCGGCACTCAAGAGACTCCGGGGCATTTACAGCCCCACTCATTATTACGTGAGAATGTCACGAGCGGAAACCTTCACTGGCACTGGGCCTTGGTTCATGGGTAGAATTCCGGAGGTGCTGGATCTTCCAGGCGTTCTGGATGGAGATCCTGTCCTGCGTCTCCAGGCGCGCGGCGCCAGGCCTGGAGACGCGAGCAATCCTAAATGGGCCCTCCCACATGGGTGAGAGCTTATGCAGCCCCTCCTTGGAGAGCACCCGCCACAGGACGAGATCACCCACCTCGAGCGTCTTGGAGCGGATGTTGCCGCAGTGGTACCGCCGTAGCGCCTGCAGGTACCTTGCCGCCCAGAGCGAGGCTTGACAGCGGCGTTCCTCCCCCAGCACGAGGTCCATCCCCCGCGTGTCGTCCTGGCGAGCCTCGTCAAACGCCAAGACCCGTGCGGAGCGATGCTTGACCTCGTGTGGGAGAACCGCTTCGGCTCCGTAGACGAGGAAGAATGGGGTTTCACTGGTTGGCTTGGTCGCGATGGTGCGGATGGACCACAACACAGACTAGAGCTCGCCCAGCCAGCCCCTACCGCAAGCCTCGAGCTTCTTCTTGAAAGTTCTTGCCTTGAGACGCCTCAGGACCTCCGCGTTTGCGTGCTCGGCTTGGCCGTTGCTCTTGGGGTGTGCCACTAAAGCGTAGCATATCTGCATTCCAAGGTTAGCATAGTATGCTTTGAAAAGATTGCTAGTGAACTGCGAGCCGTTGTCGGTGATGATACAATTTGGGACCCCGAGCCGGCTCACGAGGCCCTTGATGAACTTGACTGCCGAGCCAGCTGGGATGGTGTGGACAGCCTCCAACTCCGACCACTTGGTGAACTTGTCGATGGCAACACAAAGGAAGCGGTAGCCCCCGGGGGCTCTAGGGAATGGGCCCAAGATGTACATCCCCCAGACCGCGAACGACCATGAGAGCGGGATGGTCTGGAGACCCTGAGCATGCTGGTGGATTTGCTTGGCGTGGTATTGGCAGGCTTCACGGTATCTCACCAGCTCGGTGGCATCGTTGAGCGCCATGGCCAATAGAATCCACTACGGAACACCTTGCCCACGAGGGTGCGCGATGACGAGTGATGCCCGAAGTCCCCACCGTGTATGTAGGTCAATAGCTCGCACCCCTGCTCCCTAGAGATGCATCGCAAAGAAACATTGTTTGGCCGTTTCCGGTAGAGCTCACCGTCCTGAATGAAGTAGGCAGGGGCCTGCCGAGCCACGCGTTCCGCGTCTTCTTCCTTCTCCGGTAGGGTCCCCTGAAGCAAGTACGCCTTGAACTCTTCGGTCCAGCATACCTCATGAGGCTCGAGCACGAGGAGCAGACGCACTCCTGAGGTCGGGCCACAGGCGGGGGCTCCCGAGGTTGGTGCTGGGGGGAGCTCCTCCTGAGGCAGTGTTGGCTCCGCAGCAGGAGGGGCTGCTGATGGCTTGAAGAGCCGCTCCTCGAAGACGTTGGGCTCCTGAGGTAGGCTCCTGGACACTCTCTTGGCGATATCGTAGGCTTCCTTGTTTGTGTCGCGAGGCACATGTTGCAGTTCCAGGCCCAATAATTGTTTCTGAATTTTGAGTACGTCCGCAAGATATGCCTCCATGTGCTCGTCCTTTGGCTCGTATACTTTGTTGGAGAAGTTGACGAGGAGCTGGGAGTCACCCTTGATGGTGAGGCGCTTCACTCCCAAGGCTTCCGCAGCCTTGAGACCGGCGATCAAGCCTTCGTACTCCGTGATGTTGTTGGAGACCTTCTCGCCCTGTGGAAGCAGAGCTGCATGTCGTAGTAGAGCTTGTCTTGAGTGAGTGAGATGAGCACGGCTCCAGCCCCCGCGCCCTGGCGCGCGAAGGCGCCGTCGAAGTACATGACCCATTCGTCCGGTGCCTCGCTTCTTGGTGAGAGAGGTCGGTCCTCGCCTGCTTTGGGGCTGTGGACGTCGGTCCATTCCGCCACAAAGTCAGCGAGCGCCGCACCCTTGATGACCCCAGTGGTGCTGAACTCCAACTGGAACGCCTGGAATTCAACGTACCATTCGGCGACGCTCCCCGCGGCGTTGGGGCTCCGGAGCACTCTCTCCAGTGGGTAAGCCGAGACGACTTTGATGGGGTGGCCTTGGAAGTAGTGGCGCGGCTTGCGGGAGGCAACGAGGAGTGCAAGGAAGAGATTTTGCAGCATTGGGTAGTGCACCCGCACGTCGCGCAGTACCGTGCTGACGAAGTACACCGGGTGCTCGATGAGAGCGGAAGTGCTGGTGAGGTCTTGTACCTCCTGAGGCTGGGGGGCTCAGGAGCTTGGCCATTAGTCGGGGCGGCCAGGCCCCCAGGAGCGCTGTCCTGAGGAGCTCGGTCATCTGTTGGCGCTACCAAGGCCTCAGGAGCGCCGTCCTAAAGCTGCGTCGTCTTGCCGGGTGCTCGGTGTCGCGTGGTAGGCCCTTGGTGTGGTGCTCCTCTCGGATGGCCACCAGCGCTGCGCTGGCACAGTGGGGCGTAGCGGCCAGGTAAAGCACTAGAGGCTCAAGAGGACGCGGCGCCACCATCACTGGTGGGCTGGTGAGGTATCTCTTGAGGTCTTGAAGTGCCGCGTCAGCCTCCGGTGTCAAATCGAACGGCCCCTTCTTCTTCATCATCTTGAAGAACGGGAGGGCATGCTCCCCCAGCTTAGAGATGAAGCGCCCCAGCGAGGTCACACAGCCTGCCAGCTGTTGCATTTCCTTAAGATTCTGGGGCGGGCTCATCCTTTCTATTGCCTTGACCTTCTCTGGGTTTGCTTCGATGCCCGTATGCGACACGAGAAAGCCCATCAGCTTGCTGGAGGGGACGCCAAATACACATTTCTTCGGGTTAAGCCGCAGGTCCACCTTGCGCAGGCTGGCGAATGTTTCTTCCAGGTCCTCGACGAGGGTCCTCGCCTCCCGAGACTTCACCACTATGTCATCGACGTATGCCTCGGCGTTCCTCCCGAGCTGTTGGCCCAGAGTGATGTGCATCAGCCACTGGAAAGGTTGCTCCAGCGTTACGCAGCCCAAAAGGCATGAAGGTGTAGCAATACACCCCACATGGGGACAAGAAAGCCATCTTCTCAACATCTTGAACCGCCATCTTGATTTGGTGATAGCCTGAGAATGCGTCCAGGAAGCACAGCAGGTTGCACTCGGCGGTGGAGTCGACGATCTGGTCGATGCGCGGAAGCGGAAAGGGGTCTTGAGGGCAAGCCTTGTGAAGGTTGGTGAAGTCAACGCACATGCGTTCCTTCCCGCCTTTCTTGGGGACGATGACCGGGTTCGCCAACCATTCTGGGTATCACACCTGGCGAACGACACCAGTATCTTGCAGCTTGCGGGTCTCTTGGACGATGAACAACCGCTTCTCCGTGGACTGCCGCCGCGCCCTCTGCTTCACCGGGCGTACATTGGGGCACACCCTTAGGTGATGCTCGATTACCCCCTTGGGAGTCCGACCAGATCCTTGGGCTCCCACGCAAACAGTTTGTTGTTTGCACGCAAGAAGTCGACCAACGCCTTTTCCTGGTCTGGGGTGAGGTTGGCACCTATGGTGAAGGTGGCTCCTCATGCCCCATCCTCATCAACTGATACCTGCTTCGTCTATGCCCGATCTTGAGAGAACAGCTGCTTCTTCTTTGCTGGCACAGCCCCCGGGATCTCAGGGGCCCCTCCATCAGCTGGGCCTGCTATCGCCGCGGCCCTGAAGGAGAGCTTGAGGGCCATCAGGGCTTCCTTGGTGTCTCCGACCATAGTGAGGACGCCGCTGCTCCCCAACATCTTCATGAGGTTGTAGGTAGGGTGAGTTGCTGCCATGAACTTGGCCAGGGCCAGGTACCCGAGGATGGCGTTGTACGGGAGACTGGTGCGGACAATGTCGAAGTCGATGAGCTCGGTGCGGTAGTTATCGCGGGTGCTGAAGGTGACGGTGAGTCAGATCTACCCCAAGGGGCTGGCCGAGCCGTCGACAACCCCGAAGAATGGCTTGGTGGGCCGGAGCCTGCCATGCAGCACGTGAAGTAGGCCGAAAGCTTCCACGGAGAGCACGTTGAGGCCAGCTCCGCCGTTGATGAGGGTCTTGGTTACCGCCACGTTGCAGATGGTGGGGCTGCAAAGCAGCGGAAGCGCGCCGGCGGCCGATATGGTCAAGGGGTGGTCTCTTGAGTCGAAGGTAAGGTCAGCCTTGGGTGGTGCCCATCCCGGAGGGACTCCCTGCTGCCCGCGGGCGGCGCCCACCTGGCGGAATAACTGCTTGGCATGGCGGTCCGAGGGCGGCGCCTGTGAGCCACCAAGGAGAGCTGCAACGACGTCGGGTGTTGGTGCCACGAAGCGCGCGATGAAGAGGACGAGCAGCTCCTCTCAGGATGCCACAGAAGACCCCGGCAAGTTGAGAAGCCAGGCGCGCGGTGCACCCACCAGGGCCATGGGGAGCCAGTTCGCCATGACCTTGTCGTCAGCGCCGGCCGCCCAGACAGCCTCCTTGTATGCTTGGAGAAAGCCCGCTGGGTCCGCCGCATCGTCGTATCGGGGCAGCAAGTCCGGCCTGAACTTGGGTGGCCACTTCACCCGCCAACACACCCCTACCAAGCCAGTCGATTTTGAAGCGTTCGCCATTAGAGCCGAACAGCAAAGCGTGGCGGATGGAGTGGCGGATCTCTGACACACCCCTACCTGGCGCGCCGAATGTCAGATTCAGGGTTCCGCAAACCCTTGAGAGGTGCAAACTCTGGGGTGCGTGTGAAGAACTCGTCTTCCCTAGTCTGCCTACTCACCGATCCCACGGCCTAACTCGACGAACCAAATGGACAAGATACATAGCAGTTTACCCAGGTGAAGGCCACCTTGCGGTGTAAAACCCTACTCCTGCTTTGTGGTGGATTGGCCTCGAGGGGCTGTGGATGAACTAATACAATGGTTGAACAGCCTTGGGAGGTGAGGTGTTCTTGCGCTCGATGAACTGGTGAGCTGGTCAGGGTCGAATGGATCACAAATGTAGGTCCCCAGTGGTGGCTAGGTCCTATTTATAGTGGCCTTGGTCCTCTTCCCAAATGTAGGCGGGAAGGGATCCCAGAACGGCCAAATTCAAAGGGAGACAACTAGTACAAGTTATCATGACAAAAGTAGTTTTCGCCTGCAAAAGCATCTAGTGGTGACGCCGCGGTGGGCTCCGTGATGACCTCCGTCCTGCTGTCCTGGCGGTCTTGGTCTTGTTGCACCGGAATCGAAACCTTTGCTTGATTCCTCGGGACCTCGCGCCTACGCTTGCCTCCTTAGCACCAAAGAGGAAACTGGTACACTGCTTCCGATGGCACCCGCCTGGCCTTGGTTGTCACGGCTCACGTCATATGAACCTCGCGAGGTGCAGCTTGCATAGATATCTCCGCTCCTCAAGAGCCAGCCTGGGGAGGCCGCCCCCCAGGGAGGTATTGGTGTCGCCCGCCTCGCGAGGGTCTTGGTTGTTGTTGCTGAGGGTGGGCCGTACCGGGCCATTGATGGAGCCATGCGGTGAGCCGCAGGCAGGCAAGTCTGGGTACCCCCGTTCCTAGAACGCCGACATCAGCTTATGTCCATCTTCCCGGCAAATGCACTTCAATTTCACCCCATCTGATCTCTTTCTGTGCAGAATGTTGTCAACAAACCAATACATACTCGACTGACGGGCTACTTTCTTAGCTTCTTCTTGCTCATCGGGAAGTTCTCCAGTCTGAAGGAAATGGACGATCAATTGTGACCATGCCGTATCCCGTGCCTCAACAACAAGGACTAAAGGCATTTCTTCAGCTACGGGAGCACTTGTCTCAACGGCAAGGACCTACGGTCCCACCAGAGCCTGCTGCTCACCGACAAGCTTGATGTTGTCTCCGGCATATTCCTTGTTGGCGGCTTCTAGGAGTTCCATCGGAAAGTACTCGCCGGTGTCCAACTTTATTCTTTTTCTTGCGCTTGATGATGGTTTAACAGATGGTTGAGTCAAATGGAGCACAAAAATTCCTGGTTCCACATGAAGCTTTTGGGCAACACATTTTGATAGATAATCAAGAATGCTGTTTTCCGCACGAGGAATGTGATCTGTTCGTAATTCGTCAAAGTGATCTTCCAGTTTCCTCACTTCATCTACCTAAGCTTCCATCAACGGGCTCTGGTAGTCTTTGTTGACCTACTTCACAACAAGTCGCGTGTCACCTCTGATGACCAACCTTCTGATCCCAAGGTCCACTGTGATCCTGAGACCAGCAAGCACCCCTTCGTACTTAGCAGTGTTGTTGGTAGCTTTCTCCCTTGGAAAGTGCATCTGTATCACTACTTGAGGTGCTCTCCAGTGGGGCGACAAGCAGCACGCCAGCACTGGCGCCTTCCAGCAAAAAGGCACCGTCAAAGTACATGATACAGTCTGTATTTGATTCTTTGTGTGGGAGAGAGGTCTCTTGAATTTCTTCTTCTTGCATTGGCGTCCATTCTGCAATGAACTCCACCAACACTCTGCTCTGAACCTTTGATGTACTTTCAAACTTGAGGCCAAAGCTTGACAGTTCCAATGCCCACTCCACTATCCTACCGGTGGCATCTCGATTTCCCAAAATGCGCTGCAACTGAAAGCCAGTGACGACGGTAATTTGATGTGCTTGGAAGTAATGGCGCAGCTTCCCTGAGGCCATGAGGAGGCCAAAGACCCACTTTTGCACACTATACTACCTTGACCTAACCCCTGCAGAAGGGAACTAACAAAGTAAACTGGGCACCGCACCATTTTCTTCTTTGGCACTATTTGTTGGTTTGCTTCATTTGCCTGCGCTGTATCTGACTTGTTGCCACCATATCTTGCCGGAGAAGATTCCGGCTTGTCGCTTGACGGCTCTGCAACTGTTGCTTCTTCTTTGTCAGCTTCTCTCTACCACTAATGCAACACAAACCACTTGATTTGTTGCCGCTAAATATAGCAGCAATGACTCTTGTGGCCTATGTGCATGTTGCGACCCGACCCAATACGGTCAAGTCTCTGTGCTTTCTGTACCATCCCTGGATCACTATGCTCGCATAGACAATACTTCGATGAAATACCATAACATTACATGTAAAATAAATACCGTAGACCTAGAGTATACCTTATTTATCATAGCGAAAATAATCAGTAAGGGTGTGGAGTCCCACCAACGCCAACGACAAGTTGAGTGTAGACCATAACTCTATGTCGTAACTATTACTCGTCGTAGAAGTATCTGCAACATGAGATGTTGCAGCCGTGTAGGTCAGTACATTGAATGTACCGGCAAGATCAAAATAAGAAAAACATATGATAAAACTATTTTATATGCAATATGGCTTTGTGGCTCTGTGTCTGTGGTTTTTGCATAAAAGTTGGTTTTATTTTTCCTACATCAAAGGAATAACATGAGTCTTCACTATATAGTTATCTACAATGACCTGGTTCCGCCAACCGATGTCTCATAGCCCAAATCATTATAAGTTACCCACAATTAATTATCAATCCGGCGTTGAGAGTTCCGAGATAGATCTAAGTCCAGAGGCTCAAATATCCATGATAAAGTTATCGTCATTGAGGCTGGCCATAGTGGGGAGTATCATGTACTATTATCATGCATATGATACTAGTGTATGATACTACATCTATAGTGCATAGTATCATAGATTAGTATCATATGTGGTCTCATTTATTACCATGCATGACACATAGTAGCATCACATTTATTATGTTACAGTATCTACCTATGTTACTATAACCATCTCTCTCTTCTTTAATTCCCTGCCACATAAGCATGTTTGCGAGTCCCAAGTGCAAGATACTACTTATGTTACCCCCACTATTGCCAGCCTAATATAGACTTCTCCTTCTCACACCACTCACAAACACTCATACCAATCCCCGTCTATGATAGTGTAGCATTAAAATAACTAACGTTCTCGGGGATCAGTGTCAGGGGTGTAGGTTCCTACCTCATGCTTCTACCCAACTACAAGAATCAATATCACTACTAGAGGGATTGTTGAAAGGTGACACTGACTGCAATAAATATGGTCAATGTGAACTTACCTGGTACTCGTTGGTGGAGTTCATCGCTCTCACAATTCATCATAAAGATATTATTCTTACTTCGGACAATCTATCGCAAAAAAATGTAATCACATATAAGAAATCACTCAGAGATAAAAAAAAGTAAAAACATATGAACTCAAAAAGAACCAAATCAAGCTTTCTGGACAAAGGCATATTAATCGTGTGGAAATCATGTGATGAAGGTTTTAGAGGATAGACGGGATCTAGGGTTTCAAATTGCAAAAGGAAACAAATCAAACAGAGTCATAGGTTCAAAGTTATGGCCTAACAGAGTTGAAATTTGAATCGGGTCAAATCTGAATTTGAAAGTAGTAAAAATATAACTTGATAGGCTCACTGGATAAGTGGATCATGATGAAGAATTGGGCATTGGTTATATAAAAACCGGAGCTCCGGTTCAAAAGTTATGATCAAACAAAGGTTTGAGCTAGATTTGAAGTTGAATAAATTTGAGTTGCTCAAACTCCAAAATCTACTTTTTATTGGAAACTATATGTCACAAAAGAATATTTTGCAAAAAATAATCACTTAAACCAGAGTTACGAATCCAAAGTTATGGCCTATGAAAGTTTAAATTTGAATCTTCAAATTCAAATTCCAAAACATCAAAAAATAGATTTAATTGGGTTTACTGGATAGATGGATCAATACGGACCAATATGAAAAATAGGAAAAATAATCACTAAAATTGGATATGTATATCTAAAGATATGCCAAAATAAAAATTGGAATCAAATCTGAATTTGAAAGCGTTAAGTTTCGGCCGACCGTGCCAGATGTGCCACATGGCGCACTGTGAGTGGTTGCGGGGTGTTTGCTGAGAGCGGATGGCCGAGGCTTAGCGGATTCGGCGGCGGTGTCTAAAATTAAAAAAATCTTGTGGCTACGTGCCGCTCTATGTTTGGATAAAGGGCGTCCGCTGTGATGGCTATATGACGGACGATCGCTAACTAACTAGAAACGGTTTAAAAAAACAAAGATCTAATCTACACCCTACGATTTAGATCGGACGCTGGAAGGGGCGGCTGTGGCTTATAGTGGTGATGGTCGGCAGCGTGGGCGACGGACATCGAGGTGGACGGTGCTCCGGTGGTCCTACCACGTCGACGCGGGGTCGGGAGGATGCGGCATAGCTAGGAGGTCTCCGGGGTGGTGGTGTTTGATGTCGGGGATGACCGGACGGTGCGGTCTGAAGTGTCCGAGCCCTGATGAGTTGTGGCTCTGGCGTTATATAGGCAAGCTCGAGTTTGTGTCTACACTGGGGGAGAGGGGGCAAAACTTTGTCAGGCGGATGCACAAGACAAAATGGAATCGATGAACAGAGAGAGGGGTCCTGAGGTGGCTCGCCCATGATGAAATCAATGATGGAATTCATCTTGGGTGTGCCGGAGGCGTGCAGGCGGTGGCGGTGTTAGCCGGCGGGTGCGCGGTGAAGCTCCGGGCTGTGTGTCGGTCTATGGAGGTGCGCGGCGTGGCGAGGAGGCTGCGGTGGCTGCGGCGGCACGGTGAGGAGGCCACGGAGGCGCTGCGTAGTGGCGCGGTGGCGCAGCACGGCGTGGCGGCGTGGAGGCACTCCATGGCGGCATGGAGGCCGCGGCGGTGCAGGGCAATAAGCCGCGGCGGCGAGCCGGGCGCGACCGGTGCGTGTTATGGGTGCGCACTGGACGCGTCGGGACCGCGGGCACGCCTATGGGCGTGCGGTTGACATTGGGAGGAGGCGTATGTCACCGTTGTGCTCGACTCCGTGCTCGAATTCGGCTACATCCTTCCGGCGTTTGTCGCTGGTGGCTGCCATGGCGGATACGGAGGCGGCCCGTGGTTTGCGTCTGGTGCAGTCAGGCTCGTCGGGCGCGTCGGGTGCGCGCGGGACGTGCGGGACGCATTGGTGCGGTCGGGCTCGTCGGGCGCGTCAGGTGCGCGCGGGACGTGCGGGACGCAGAGGGACGCTAGGTGTGTGTCGCCGGCGGAGAAGGAGCTCGGTGTATGTCGCCAGGGTCGTGACAGAGCACGGTGCGACCTGCGTCAGTGCGCCAGGTCGGGTCCTTGGCGGTGCGGCCGACGTCGATGCGCCGGGTCGGGTCCGCGGGCTGAGTCACGACCGTGACGAGAACAATGACAGGAGCTGCAACAACTCCGGCGACGGCAAATCAAGATTAGGCGGAGACTGTTAGACATAATCTTGACATGCATAAGTTTGTTAGCTGTGCCATGCATGTAGATTGGTTAGTTACCAGTGTAGTGCGTGCATGCATCAGATGGATAAGCTAGTTAGGTGTGTAGCTACGTGCTGAGTCGTGCATGCATGTAGGGGCTGTTGAGAGCAGCGAGTCCTACGCCTGAAAACGTTGTGAGGGGCGTCCGTGCTGCGCGGAAGGATCATGCGCCAGATTGGGGGAGGTGGGGAGCGATGTGTAAGCACCGGCCAAGTATAAACCCCCCCAGCTGAGCTTGTTATGGTAGCGCGTGTGTGCGCCTTCAGTTTGTAGCCATGTAGCCACTGTAAGGAAGAAAAGGATTGGGGTGTTCGTGCGCCCGTGGCGGCGTTCGTGCGCCGGCCGAAAAATCTTGTGTCCACTGTTCTACTTCTTCCACCTCCGTCCATCCGTGTGAGAGAGCGGTTACAACAATTGGTATCAGAGCTGGTTCATCTTGGGTGTCGTCCCCTTGCCGGAGGCGTGCCGGCGGTGGCGGCGTTTGCCGGCGGGTGCGCGGTGAAGCTCCGGGCCGTGTGTCGGTCTATGGAGGTGCGCGGCGTGGCGAGGAGGCCGCGGTGGCTGCGTCGGCACGGTGAGGAGGCCGCGGAGGCGCTGCGTAGTGGCGCCGCGGCGCAGCATGGCGTGGCGGCACTGCATGGCGGCATGGAGGTCGCGGCGGTGCAGGGCAATAAGCCGCGGCGGCGCGCCCACTGCGAGAGAGGAGAGGTAGCTAGAGGGCTGCGGTTCCAACATGGAATAACTTCGGCTCCAGCGAGATCCCATCGGCTCATGCGTGCGGTAAAGGAAGAAGAAGAGGGAAAGGTACCTTATTTATAGGATGTATTTGTGCGTGAGGGGGCGAATGATGGACGTGATCCCGACGAATTCAGGATTCGGCACCGGCTAGGACGCGCTTTGGCGTGGGGAGGAAGAAGATGAGGTGGGGGCCGGGCGTTAGTGGTAGGGAGAGGCGAGCGGGAGCGAGAGGAGGGGTCGGGCGTCCGGCTTGAAGCATTTTCGCGGTGCGGGCAGGGCGTGGGCCTCAAGGCAGGCTAGGCCGAGTGATTAGCACTGGCCTGGCCGGCTGGATTTTTTCTAATAAAACATAGAACAAACAAGAATAAGATAAAACTAAAATTTTCCATAGGCATATAATATACCAAAAATTTTAGAATAAAAGTTCCTGAAACATTAACTATTTTTCACGTTTAAATAAAATACACAAAAATTCAAATAATGCAAATAGTGCTACTGTTGCATTTAAAAATCAATAAAAATATTTTTTAAATTCAAAAATGATTTTAAATTTATTTTTCTCCATTTTTATATTGAAGGAATCATTATACAGTAATTTCAATATATTTTATTTTTGGAGAAAAATAATTTGAATAAAAACCAAATAACTCCTAAGTGGTTTTCAATTTGAATTTCAAACCACTTTCAAAACTTTCCTGTTTTCCTTGGCCAAATATATTACAAATACCTCTGTATTTTGAGATCTCATTCTTTCTCTCATTTCAAATAACTTTCAGAAAATTTGACCATTGAAAATTCAAATAACTTCAAAATAGAAATTCAAATAACGTGAAAGGGACTTTCCATTTGTTTTCTTTTAAACTTCCAACTCTTCTTTGAAGAAGTCATTTTATCTTCTCTCATGAAGATCATTGAGTTGCATAAATTTTATGAATTTGAAATGTTATCAAATGGGATTCAAATATTTTCAAAACCACTTTCATTTTTTTAAATGCAAGAAGTCATATCATCTTCACTCTAGGGTTTTGTATTTGAAATTAATTTGAATTCTTGGAGATCAAATGCAAAGATGAAAGTTTGGGAGAAGTCCTTTTATTCCCTCTCATTCAACTTTCAAAAAGATTTTTTCAAATTTCACACAATCAATCACACATCAAACAAACCACCATAATTATTTATTTAATATAACATTCCAAAATTTAGAATTTTGGGATGTTAAAGTGCAACTAGTGTTTGCAGAGAGCAGATGTACCTCTTCAAATCTTGCAGCGCCGCCTCCGCTTCCGGAGTCCATTTCAATGGACCCACCTTTTTCAATGTTTTGAAAAATGGCAGGGCACGCTCAGCGGAATTGGAGATAAAGCTGCTTAGTGCAGCAACACAGCCGGCAAGATGTCACACATCCTTGACGCGCTTGGGTGCTTCAGTCTGCTCAATTGCTTTGATCTTGTCAGGATTGGCTTCAATTCCATCTTGAGAAACAAAGAACCCAAGAAGCTTGCTGGGACGCCAAACACACCCTTTTCGGGGTTGAGCTTCAAATTGATCTTTCGCAGATTAGAAAATGTTTCTTCTAAATCTTGCATCAGTGTTGCCTTGTCCTTGGTTTTGATCACTATATCATCCATATATGCTTCCACATTCCTGTGTAGCTAGGGCTCAAAACCAAGTTGGACTGCTCTTGTGAATGTTGAACCAACACTTTTCATTCCAAAAGGCATACGTATAAAGCAATATGGGCCGCATGGAGTGGTACATCACTAGTGCAGGATGGTCCAAACGCGACACTACGAGCAGAGAACCTTCGACGAAGCTGTGTGTGATGCCATAATCGCAAACGTTGGTGTAAAAGACCCGTCAAAAAAGGTGCAAAACGTTTGCGATGACGGATGCATCAAACATGGTTCAGATTTTAGTTGCATGTGCGATGTAGGGCATACGGTTCAGTTCAATTAACTGCTTGCGATGAGGAGGAACAAAAAAACAGGTAGCCAGATGAATGTGTGTGCGATATACAGTATACGGTTCACTAGGATGAACTGTGTGTGATTAGGCAACACAATGGAAAGGTTCAACTGAACAAGATGTGTGTGATACGCGGCAAATAGGTCCGTAATCAGAAATGTGTGCGAAGACCAATAATAACACAGACGATTGCTGCTAATAAGCCGTGTGATTTGCTATGTCTACAGAAGAATAACAGGTATACATATATATAACTGAAATAAACATCCAATTACATAAGTGACTATACAGATCATTCGCACACACCTCAATAAACAATTGCATGCATTCTAAAGTAGGAGAAACAATCATCCAGTCATCTACTTGTTGTGACGCTCCCGCCACTACTCTATGGCTCGATCCCTTGTCTGGGACAGGAAGAAGACACTTCCTCATGTCAACGATCCGCTTGTACATCTCGTAGCTTGTGTACGCATCCTTGGCCACGTACTTGACATGTTGTTCATCCAGTCTCTCATGCCACACACTGTGCCAGGCGTTATTGTCCTTCTAGCTCTCATTCTTCATCTTCATGTAGTAGTGGTCGATGATGGCTGAGGCGAGGTCAACCAGGAAGTTCAGTTTGTTTTTGTCGCTGCCCCAGACCTTGGTGCTGGATGTTGACAAGATTCGGGCATTTCAAGCCCGAAACATTGAGCTCTTTTAGATCGTTGGTGGTGTCCACCGTACCGAAACTATAGTCGGAGCTATTGGTAAACCTGGAGAAACGCTCGCAAGGCCTTGTGGCATGGTGGTAGTGGTAGAAAAGGACGTCATGTCGCACACACAACTGGGCAACGACAACCTTCTGATCGTGCCCGGCACGACCGATGGTCTACTCGAGGTCGAAGCCAACCACTTGGTACTTGTCCTTGGCAAGGAACTGCTCCATAGTTTGGATGGAGCTCTCCATCGAGACCGAATCGTTCGTGTACACCACCGAGAGGGCCTTCCCCCTCACGTGGGTGTCCACTACGTGATGCGTGGTGAACTGCCCGCCGTTGTCGTCGTCGGCCGCTGGGTGCGCCATTGGAGCCACGGGGATCGCCATTGGAACCACTGGATGTCCTCTCTGCATGTGTCGTCGTGGGTGTGCTTATTGTGTAGTGTGACGCGAGAGATCAAGGTAAATGGCTGTAGGAATTAATGGGGCCGGGCGGCCTGGATTCTTTGCGTGTCCGCATGGCAATTTTTGTAGCGGGTAACTGCATTGTCGCGCCCGCGCCCGGCGCAACCGCATGCACACGAACGTGCGTGATCATGCGCCAGCCCCAAACACAGGCAGCGCGCATGGAGGGACGAGGGAAAAGCACCCGGAGGGATGCGAGAGCAGAGCGCGCACGGCGGGATGCGAGCAGAGCGTGCCGCGGCCGCCTGAACCGCAAGCAACCACACACATAGACCAGTTGAACACGCAGGAAATGGTCACCTCCAAGCCGGCCGACAGTTGAATCGCTGCGTAGAGAGCAGCCGTGTGCTACTACCTCTATCTTGGTCTATAGCCCCCTTTATATTCTGTGCCATACTTTGCCCTCAAATTTAACCAACAAAATGTTAATGCATGTTATAAAAATTTATATAATTGGAAACTATGTTCAAATACGAATCCAACTATATAAACTTTGGCGACAGGCATTCGTATTTTATTAGTTAAATCCTACTTATGAATCAGGATGGGGGTATAGTAGGTAATTAAATCGCAAACATTTTTTTATTAACCGTATGTGTACGTGGCTTTTCGTCCTCCTCTCGCACGTCTTGTCACCCCGCTGCCACAGACGGCTTACAGTGCAAGCTTGCGCAGCGCACGGGGGCGTTCTTTTGTCCAAACGGTGGCGCCAATGAATCATCGGTGAGCCCATTCCTGCGCAACCTTGCAGGTTCCCGAGCAAGCTTCCCGCCCGACTCAGTGAAATCCCCCAACATCACAATGCTTACCGGCCTGCTATATAAACCCTCATGGCCGGAGAGTCCTGTATCGCATTTTCCCCTCCCTCCCTGTATCTTATCTCGTCTGCTTCTCCCACAATCGCCAATGGCACCGGTCCGTCGTCGTTTCTCATCCACTCCGCCGTCATCAGAGGACAGCTCCAGCTGGGAGGCTACACCGCGGCGGCGGCGCAGTGCGCGGCGTAGTGTAGTGCGCGTGGCGTCCCTGTTGGGTGTGCGCGGAACACCCACCACATGCTCCGCCGCCATTGCCCGTCGGCAGCTGTTGCCGGCCGCCGTTGCCGCCACACCACCGTTGAAAGCCAGGGCCATCGCCCACTCCGCCGCCGCGGCCCAAAGGCGGGAGGTGGCCGTCGTGGCCGCCACCCCACTGCTAGCCACTGTGGCCATCACCCGCTCCGCCACCACATCCCTAAGGCGGGAGGTGGTGGTTGTGGCCGTCACCCCATCGTTGGTCGCCATGGCCGCTAGCCCACCATCGACCCCCGGGGTCATCACCCGCTCCGCCACCGCCGCCCGAAGGCGGGAGTCGGAGGTGGATGCCCGCACGTGCGTCAGCGACCTTGCGCGCTAAACCGAGTTCTTGTGCGAGTAGGAGGAGCGCCTCGTCGAGCATGCAAAGAGCCTTACCGCTGCCGTGGCCGCGGCACACGCCACCTCAGAGGCGAGGAATCAGGAGATCTACGAGGAGAACCACTGCTTCAAGAGGGGTCGTCTGGAGTGGAAGAGGGCGTTCGAGGTGAGTGTAGCTAAAGCTATAGCAGCGGCATGCATTGTATTGCAGTTGTCCAGCTCGTCGGTATGCTCCTCCTCCTCTTCCTCTTACTGAGAGTGCTCAGCAGAGGAGAGGCAACCGGAAGTAGTACATAGGCCCTCCGTAGTAGTAGTATTTAGGAGCTATTTTGTTCAGTTCATCTGACTATAGATGTGGTGGAACTGTACAACGTACTTAAAATTAGCTAGTATATAAATTAGAACTAGCTATTTCAGTACGTGGTTGGCAACATTTTTGAAAAGTTTGGTCGGTTCACCTGTCGAGTTGAACTGTTTGTATAAAGAATGACTGCTTAATCTATGAATGAAATCTATGTTTAATTACTGAATTTTAGTTGCAAAAATTAGATACTACAAGTGATTTTTAGCTTCATATTTTGACAGATCGCAGTGTTACAAGGTTGACAAATGGCAATGTTACTAGATCAACAAATGTCAATCTTTCCAGTTTGACAAATGGCAACATACCCAATATGACAGATGCAAATCTTACCAAATTTTTTGTAAGTGGTTGCACACGGGTCATCCAAAAGAACCGTTTGCGTTGAAGAGATGCACAAATCCTGCTCTTACTTTGCATAGGGTTTTCTATCTAAAACATTTGCGATCAAGAGCCGCAAAAATCATGCTCGGCACATTTTCCGTTGGCTTCCTGGGGAAGCTGTCGGTTTGCATACGGGTGTTCTAACTAAAACGTTTGCGATGAGTGTTTTATATTTAAAAACCATTGACGTTTTTGTCAAAAGAAAATCGTTTGATAAGTCTGTACATTAAGAGAGAAAAACGCAAGTTCACTCAAACCATATCGTTCATTCAGTCATACTCCAAATTTATATTCATATGATCGAGATACAATATGAAACCCAAGAATAAAAACTATTTCCAGTGGCGGCGGAGGCGGCGTGCCACGCCGTCATTGTCGTCCTCTGGGACGCCGTTGTTGGAGTCTTCAATGCAGCACAGAATGTTCTTCACATGTAAATCAAACATCATGTCGTCGTGCGATCGACGGGAGGGGCGCGGGAGGACGGCAGCTGGCGTCGCTGAGAGGTAGCGGTTGACCGCAGCGTCCCATGCTGCTGAGGGGGGGCGCGCGCACGAGCACGGGCGCGGCGAGTGCAGACTAACGCATGGGGACCGGTGCCGTGGTGGGTGGAGGGGCGCGCACGAGCGCTGGCATGTACATGAGCTCGCGCGGGTCCGTGGAGACCTCACTACCGGCTACGACTTCCAGCTTTGTGATAGTGCTCGGCGACTAGCCCAGGGATGGGAGCTGGGACGGGAGCGGGGGTAGCAACCGCCGTGGCCAGCTCAACCTAGGCCATGTCCATAAGGCCCCATTCCTGCTTATTTTCTATTCCTTCGGCTCGGAGTCGACTTCACCAAACTTGAAGACTAGTGGCAGATGCTCCTTCTGTGCCATGGCGTTGGTGGAGGTCTGTGGGAGGGAGGGGAATGGGAGGCGAACAGTAAGGTCACTCGTATTAAGCAGCGGCTCGGGCACCAGTAATGGAGAGGAAGGCGGGCGGCCATGGAAGTCAAAGGGCTCGCTTCCTAGTGAGCCTACGCAGCGTACAACTCGCACACTTCTCGATGAGCCTACGCATTGGAGGACAGCTTGCACGCCTCTCTGTCAGCCTGTGCACCGGACTGCGCTCGCACGCCTCCCATTCAGTCAAGGTCAAGCAGCTGTCCGCACGGCACCTCTTATAGCAATTAAAACCAAGACACATGGCTTCACGTCAATGGTTAACAGAACACACACGGTATGAATTATACAAACGTTTCAGATATTAAAGTGGCATCTATTTTTTCAAAAATGCCTTTGTTGGTTGTTATTCGAGTGCGCCTTCTCTCAAAATGGACACGAAAAATACCACAGCATGTCGGGTGCCATTCCATGATAGCATGCCAAGTTTCATGAATTTAAGACGAGCTTTGGATTTACTAGAATTTTAAAACTAGGTATCTCAATGTTTGCGGCCGAGTGATGGTGGCACGGTGTTTGACATTCATTCCCATTTCTTGCATGGGACCTAAGCATGCAACCAAGGACACATATTTGAATTTTCAACTAATTTATATGCATTAGAGCATGTGCCTGTAGCTCAAATTTGAATTATGCACATGAATGCATAGTAAAGTCAGTTAATGTATAAAAATGTCCTATCGAACCCCGAAAAATCCCAAAAATTGACACAACACTCCTGTTGTTCTATGTTGACACTAGGAAAAAATTTGAAATCTAGAAGAGGCAACGGATATCGTTTCGTCTAGAAAGGTGAAACGTTCCCTACCGAAACCATCACACTTGTTGTGAGAAGCTCTGGTTTATGAGAAGCTTATACCCAAACCTGCCCCAAATGGGACAAAACATTTACCACGGCATGTTGATGCCGCTCCATGATAGCATGCCAAGTTTCATGAATTTCGGATGACTTTTGGATTGACTAGAATTACAAAAGCAAGTACGTCGACGTTTGCCAGAGAGCCACGGTGCCGTGGTGTTCGCAATTCATCCCCATTTCTTGCATGGGACATAAGCATAAACCCATGGACACACATATGATTTTACAACCCATGTTGGTGCACTGGAGCATGTGCATGTAGTTTAATTTTGAATTGTGCACCTGAAATGGCTAGAAAACAAATATAATGAATAAAATGTCCAGATGAACCCTGAATAATTCCAATCCTTTTACGACACACATATAGTTGCATGTTCACTGCAGATAAAAGGTCTAGCAATTCAAACACCGTCCATTGCCGCCGTGACCCCATTATGTAATTCAAATCAAGATGAAAAATCAAGTAGATCCCACACAGTTTAGTATCACCAACCGTGTGAGATGCAGCACAAAATATCCTGGAGCACCATCGGTGTATAGTACGCCAATGGCTTACACGAGAAGGTGCATCGGCTACAGTCCACAGCCGGCTTGTCAAGCACACTAGCTCGCTCCCCAAATAACATTTCAATGTTCAATCGTCAATAGTGAAAGATGGGGACGTGGACCCACGTCGTGAGGGCAACTTCGGCAGCCCACTCTGGCGAGAGCGCGGCCGCAGCCGGCATGCGCGTGCTAACAAGGTGCATGAGCGCGGCCGCAATCTGCGATCGGGCGGCCAAGGCAGCCCAAACGGTCGCTGTTGCTTCTCAGGTGGTGGCAGCAACATCTGCCTCGGGGATAGCAACAGGCGAGAGTGGCACATTAGTTGTCCGTTCTGCAGCGGCGGCCTTAGCCCTGATGGAGGCTGCCCACGACCATGTTGAGGCCGCCCATGTCCAGCTCGTGGCGGTCACCGCACAAATCAAACGAAGCTTCTCCGAGAACGGTCGGCAACCCATGGCCGAAGAGTTGGCAATCGCCGAGAGCGTTCGAGCAGCCGTCCGTTCCTCCGCCGCATACCTTGCAATGATGCAGCCCATCCAAGTCCAGATCGTGGCCGCCCACGCCCAGCTCGTGGCGGCCTTTTCCAAAGAGATGGCGGACGCAGATGGCGAGATGCTTGCAGAGTATGGTGTGATGGATGCCATGGAGCCCCTTCCCCAGGAGACCGTCGGGCGTGAGCTGGACATGGAGGCGGCGGCGGAGATCGACGAGCACCAGCCGTAGTAGTATTCTTTGTTTTGTTTAATTAAGAGAGCCAGTCTGTAATGTGTTAGAGTAATGTTTAGGTCAACTAGCTCTGTTTAATTGCTGAACTTGCTCCATTAAGAAGTGTGGGTGTGCTATAGTCTTATTTGTGTACCCAAATTATGCAATGACGTGGACCAGTGTAACCAGGGAAATTCGAACCAAATTTTTTGACGTTCAAGCTCATCACACACGGGTTAAGCTATCTGAATCGTTTGTGATGTTCACATATCGTACACAGTTCTGAATAAGTTACCGTGTCTGATGACACTTTGCGCGGCAGTTTTTTCGCAGAAGTGGTTCCAAATTTTCGGCTTTCGCGCAAATATCTACCTCCCCGCCCCCTCCCCTTACCAAAAGCCACATTTTCCCTGTTTCCGCCTTCCTTTCCAAGTTGAAACCTTCACTCCTTGCTTGCAGCGCAGCCTCCTTGTCGGTGACCATCCTTCATGCTGCTTGGCCTCGTCTATCCAGGCATCTAATCCACACCCAACCCCCATCCTCCTCCTCCTTCTTCCACATCCCACATGCCCCGACCGCCGGCTTGACACCTTCCACCCAAATCACCACCCCCTCCACCAAATAAGCGCTGCCCTAAGCCATGGTGCACATAGTATAGCCAGGATCTCAAGGAGCATTTGGCAGCGGAGAAGCAAATTGCGGCCGCACACACGGATGAGGTCGTGATGGCTGCCATTCATGTCGGCCCCCAGATTTTGGAGGAGCACCTTCCCATTTGCTAGCTACCCCGGTTAAGCATGCTCGGTTTACCTGTTGCGTGTGCTGCTCCTGCCTTTCCTTCACAAATTCTAGTGAATTGTGCTATCTAATTTTACCATTCAATCTGTTGCTCTAGTGTATATGTTCTATATGTCGTGCAGTGTGGTGATCACTTATTAACTGTTTTTTTAATTAGTTGTCGTCTTTAGTTAACTGTTTGGTTCAATTCTAGAAATGTGATGTTCAACTCTTCAGGCTGCAATTTTGTATTGTCTTCCATGTGAGAAATAAATCGAATTTATCTTTACAAAATACATGAGAAACGAATACAATTGCTATATTTCCAAGTTGCCAAGCATGCTTGGTTTGGTTATACATTGTGCAATGTGGTGCTCAGTTAATGTTTGGTTCATTTGTGTTGTGGTGTTTAGTTAACTATTTGGTTCAATTCTTCAATGCGATGTTCAATAGTTGTGGGTGCATTCTATTATTGTATACCATGTGAGAAATAAATTGAATTTGGCTGTAGTAAATACATGACAAACAAATACAATTGCTATATTTCTAAGTAGTTAAGCATGATTGGTTTGGTTAACTGTCTGATCTTTTATTAGGAGTATGTTATATTGTGCAATGTGGTGCTCATTTAATGTTTGATTCATTTGTTGTGGTGTTTAGTTAACTGCTTAGTTCAATTCTGCAATGCGATGTCCAATTGTCGTGGGTAGAATTTTGTATTGTTGTGCATGTGAGGAATAAATCGAATTTGGATGCACTCAATACATGAGAAACATATGCAAGTGCTATATTTCCTATTTCTTAATCATGCTTGGTTTGGATAAATGGGGTTTCCATGTGGCTTGAATTAATCTGATGAATCTGCAATGTGCTTATTTTTCATCAACATATTTTACTGATAGCATGTGAAACCTTACTTAACCTGATAACTAACTACCTTATATGTGTTGCAGGGAAACAATGGGAAGCATTGAGGTTTACAATTGAGGTTACCACGTGCATGGTCCGTTGTCTAATAGCACATTATTGTGCAATTGCCGGAACCATTCTAATAATTAGGTTTTAAACAATTTGGTCTTGCACTTGTAGGTCCTGCTGTCAACGGTTTTCAGCCACAGTTCGACCCTTTTGCATATGGGGAAATGAGTTGTCCATGAATATCAATCAAGTCAAGAAACTTAGAAAGATTGTTAGGATAAAGAAATTAGCGACAAAGAACAACAAGATCCTTGTCTACGCAATGAAGAAGACATCAGTTTACTACAAGATGGTACTAACTATTATACCTTGCCTTTGTTTATTCCTTTGCCCCATTTCCAATATAGAGAAGATATTTATGCACATCCTTGTTTTTAGGCCTTCCCAAAGCAGTTCATTGATGATTACCTCCCAAACCACCTCTATGGTTAGGAGGCGAGGAAGGTTTTCATACAATACCCACGGTTCAATATTGAAGTGTTCCTAAAGAGGACGAAGGACGGACAGTCAATCATCCACAGGCACTGGCCTAAAGTTGCAAAGACCTTCAACATGGATGAAGGCTCAATATTCGCCTTCCGCTTCAGCAGTTTTCCAGATGAGATACATATTTCTATATACCGCCTATGATGCTAATTTCGAAAGGTTCTACATGTTGCATGTGAAACTTGGTGCTGATGTAGTTGTGTAATTGTGTAGCAGAGTGCTGAAGCTATATCATGTTGTACTCTGATGTATTTCAATTATGAAATCCTGCTTCCTTAATATGGAAATGAAATATATTATGTGCTTAATATTAATGTCAATTATAGTAATAAATGGATCATTAATAATAGGGCAATTAGCCTGCTAATGGCGAATAAGCCTGCTAATGGCGAATTAGCCTGCTAATGGCAAGTAAGCCTGCTAATGGCGAATTAGCCTGCTAATTGGGTTTTGCTATTGCAAATGGTTATTGAGAAAATACCATGCGCGATGACCTCAGGCAACGCACACAGTTTCTAGGAATAAACCGTGTTGGATCAATGAACAATCACACACGACCTTCTCTTGAAAACTGTTTGTGTTAGGCCACCTTGCGCAATCGTTTACCACATTAAAACTGTGTGTGATGGACAGCCTTTGCAACACAGTTTCTTCTACGCACCGTGTGTGATGCATTCAATAACACAAACGATAAAATTGTTAATATCGTGTGCCATGACAGCGCTATCATAAACGATTTAACGGGGAAAATTGTGTGTGATGTACCTGTGAACGGAAATGTTTTCCTTGGAGCGACTGTGTGGGATGTACATATGAACATAAACATTTAGCAGCGACTGACTGTGTGGGATGTACTTACGACCGGAAACAATTTTGCATGTATAATTGTATTTTTTTAGCTCTACTGTACGTATTACCGTATTTGAGCGCTCGCCGGTCACACACGACCTCATTTTGTTGAGCGTGTGTGCCAGGAGGACATATCCCCGACGGTTTCTGGGTCGTGTTGGAAGGACACCCCTATCGCAGTCACTCACTAGGCGACGGTTCCAAATGCCGTCATGGAAAGGAGTTAAAAACCGTTTGTATAGCACCAACGCGTACCAGTGCATGCAGTCTTCTCTTCATCTCATTTTGACATGAAAATACGGTGATATCAGGAGTAGGCATCAAGAAACGACAGCAAGCCACGTCTAGCAGTGGAGTCAAAAATTTGGTCGATGCGCGCCAAATGAAATGGAACTTTTGGACAAGTTCTATTGATCTCAGTATAGTCAATACAAAGCTTCCATTTCCCATTTGCTTTGCGCACTACAACTGGATTCGCCAACCACATTGGATTTAGCACTCCTCTGACCAGGGCCTACCACTTCTAGTTTCTTTATCTCTTCGGCAATGAACTGCTGTCGCTCCAAGGGTTACTTACTGACCTTCTTGTTGATGGGTCTTGCATGAGGGAAGACATCAAGGTGGTGCTCAGTTACCTCCTTGGGAACACCGGGATGCCAGATGGTTCCATGCAAACACATTGACATTCACCCGCATGAAGGCAATGAGCGCACTTTCCTATTTGCTATCAAGGCAGGCACTTATGGTGAAATTGTCACCCATGCCATCCTCCTTAGCAGACATCTTCTTGGTTGCTGGTAGAGCTTCCTTGGATTTCTTGCTCTTGGCGGCAGAGCTCTCCGGCACGCCCTCAACAGGTGCGTAACACTCCGAAGAGGTGCATTTCCTGGAGTCCTTGTCTGAGATCTTGCCGATCTTCTTGTTCTTCTTCTCCCCCCAGGAGCTATGACGGCAGGAGCAAGTGCCTTGCCACAGATGCTGCAATTGCTTCCCGGTAGAGCTTGTCAGCGCAGATGACTATGTCCTTCTTGTAAGAGTGGACGGTGATGAGGCTCATCGGCCCTGACATCTTGAGAGTGTTGCGGGCATAATGGAATGCCACCATGAACTTTGCCAGTGGTGGGAGAACAAGAATTCCATTGTATGGCAATGGTATCTTGATGACGTCAAAGACAATCTTCTCCGTCCTGTAGTTTAGCTCACTGCCAAACGTCACCTACAATGTGATCTTCCCCTTGGGTTGGCTTCTCCCTAGATTGATCCCTTGAAACATGTCGTTTGCTTGAGATCTTCATGTGGAATCTGCAACCTCTTGATCACGTGAGGTGAGATCAAGTTCAAGCCGACCCCACCGTCAACCAACATCTTTGTCACCTTGAGATTGCGTGTTCTTGGTGAAACTGATACGTCTCCAACGTATCTATAATTTTTTATTGTTCCATGATATTATATTATCTGTTTTGGATGTTCTATATGTATTATTATGCTATTTTATATTATTTTAGGACTAACTTATTAACACAGAGCCTAGTGCCAATTTTTGTTTTTTTCCTTGTTTTTGAGTTTTATAGAAAAAGGAATATCAAACGGAGTCCAAACGGAATAAAACATTACGATGATTTTTCTTAGACCAGAAGACACATGTAGGACTTGGAGAGGAAGGCAGAAGAGTCCCAAGGGCTCCACAAGCCCCTAGGGCGCACCCTAGGTGGGGGCGCCTCCCTGGCTTGTGGCCCCCTCGGAGCTCCTCTAACCCTAATTATTGGCCTATAAATTTAGAAATATTCCCAAACCAACAGAAGCGTCCACTAAAACACTTTTCCACCGCCGCAAGCCTCTGTTTCTGCGAGATCCCATCTTGGGGCCTTTTCCGGCATCCTGCCGGAGGGGGATTCGATCACAGAGGGCATCTACATCAACTCTATTGCCCTACCGATGAAGTGTCAGTAGTTTACCACAAATCTAAGGGTTCATATCTAGTAGCTAGATGGCTTCTTCTCTCTCTTTGATCTTGAATACAATGTTCTCCTCGATGTTCTTGGAGTTCTATCCGATGTACTATTATTTTGCGGTGTGTTTGTCGAGATCCGATAAATTGTGGATTTATGATCAAATTATCTATGAATATTATTCGAATCTTCTCTGAATTCTTATATGCATGATTTGATATCTTTGTATTTCTATGTCGGGATTCACAAACAGGGGTGTATGTTCCCCCTGACCTGTACACGGACAGTAGGTATCCACCCCGGCAGCACTGAGCTTCCAAGATTACAATGACAAGGCAAGACTAAGCTGAAGAGATAGATCTTTGAGAAATCAAAGGGCGGATCAAGAAGACAAAGACAAACCAAAAGAACAAGATATCACTAAGGGAAAACCTCCTTTGCGGGGCAGGTGAGCTGGTCAGGTCGAGGCTTCGCTAAAGACAAGTCCCAAGATTTCCCCGGCAGGCTTGCCGGGGCCGCCAAGGGCGGGTCGCCCCGCCAAGACTCCACTGCACAGCGACGCAAGTCACTTATCAGTGCGGTGTCGAGCCCCCAAGTGATTAAGTGGATTTCATTTGGTACGTGGCAACCATTTCGAAAGAAGGTTCACACTGTATGACACCCGTCCAGAGGCATTTCATGCATACAGACAAGAGGGTGGTTGAGCGGCGCGGCAGGCTTGTCGGGCTTCATCCTCAGCATGACACCTAGTAGTGCATTTAATGCACTTTGTCCTAACTGCTAGAGTTAGTTATGGTAGCACTGTTGGCTATCTAATCAGTAGGTAATGACTGATTTGCCACTGTGGTAACCCCTTAGCCTATAAAAGGAGGACCATGGAGACCTAAAATAGGATTCAGACCCTTGTACACTCTTATGTGCGTAGTTTATCTCCCCGAAGTAACCTTGCGGGGCTTGAGCGTTGTGTGTTCGTCGCGGTCCCCCATCCAATCCACAAAAGCAGGAGTAGGGTTTTACGCTTCACAGCGGCCCGAACCTGGGTAAAAACCACCAGCGCCACCCATGTCATGCTGCTTCATTGTCACGACCAGTTTTCCAATAAAAATATTTATTGAGAAATCGATCCCTTTTACGGACCAGTAAAGAAGAATCCTTCTTACTGGTAGACAAAATCTTGATCACAGAAGAAAATACCAGGAGTACTGAAAATAATACAAGGTTGAGCGGAGACTGCTCAACAATTTATTACAAGCACGCCAATAATACATAAAGGCGGATAGGGTGGCATAACTACTAACTCACGATAAAAGCGGTGGTGGATATATCACAGCGAAGTGGTGATATGACTCCTGAAAACTAACAGCTCTTTGAGCGTCGGAGTGAGGCTCGAGGAGACTTATTGAGGGTGGCCGAAGCGTATATGATACAAGTGACCAATATCCCGGATCGCACGGGACTGACTGGGATTCCTCTAGGCGTCGGACTCACTATCAAACTCTTCATCCAAGAGATCGCCTTCGTCAACATCTGGCCAAATCAACAAGCCAGGTGAGTACTAGAAAAGTACTTGCAAGACAGTTCGGACATAAGATATAACAAATGTAAACATGATGCATATGAACAGATTAACAAGTGCACTCAGACAACGAGATAATAATGCATGGGAAAATAAAGAGAAGTCGGGCGGTAGTCCTCCCGAAATCCCAAAATAATACTGAGGGCCAAACGAGTGTCTGAATGACTCCTCGAGAGGAAACAAAAGAAATAACAATGCCGCAGTCGGGCGTCAAGGAGACACCACATAAAGGGCTTATATTAAAATATAAATGACAGTGCGTGCCACAGTCGGACGTCTGAGCGACATCACATAAAGGGCTTATATTGAAAGTAAATGACAAGCATGCCACAGTCGGATGTCTGAGCGACATCACATAAAGGGCTTATATCAAAAAGTAAATAACAAGGGTGCAACAGTCGGACGTCTGAGCGACATCACATAAAGGGCTTATATCATAACTTAATAATTCAGTAGTTCATAAATTTAATTCATCTCACGGGAATATTCAAGTACGAGATAAAATAAAGGTTAGTCCATCCACAGGAATAACGATTCAAACGGGTTTACCACTTAAGCTTATTCACCGGGGATTTACCATGAGGATTGACATAGATATCGATATACTGGCCCTGATCCTTGACCATAGATACGATGACTCGGAAGGATTTGACTCTGCAGAGTTTGTACTTTAACCACAGCCAACGGATTTCATTAGTCACGGGGACTAGTTCCGTTTACGGTGTTTTAAGAGAAACACATCTAACCAGTACACACCCATTCAACATTCCGAAGCCAGGAAGCACCCTCGGCAACGTTCAAGAAAACCTTGAGACGAGGAGGCTACAACCTCGCGTAGCATGGATCAAATTTATATACGCGCGTTCTAAGGGGTGCCCCCCTCTCGGTCCCTCTCGGTCCCAACCGGAAACACCCAAGCCCCCTGACCGGATGACTGGCTTTAATCCAGGGCCATGGAACCCTCATCCCGGCCCCTCTATTTGGTGTGTACACGGAAAGAGGTTACAACTTACTAAACCGTATTCTTGGCAGAAAACATGTGGCAGCACGGAAGGGGAAGAACGATAACGTGACTCAGTCCACGTTAACGTCGGAGTTTATCGGATGATCGTAAGGCTGGCATGCTACAACAATACCACCTTACTGCCTTTCATGTCACCACATGACTAGGCCATCTCTCATCAGAGATCACAGTAACTTCGGAACACACGGATAGTTGCCTTACATGCAACGAGATACTCACCGATGCTCATATGCCATGCACAAACCATTCAAGCAAACATGCAAAACACCCGTCATATCAAAGGTTCAAACATGCTTGCCTGGTTCGGAGAAGTCGGAGTCTAGCTCGGCGAAGTTCGCGGCTCCGTCACCTCTTCCGGAACCTACGGTATAGCGAAAACGTATACTAACGTGAAAATCAACGCGTGCATAAAATTTGTTCCAAATTTTTTCCAAATAAATACTATAAAAAACTAGACAAAAATATAAGACTGACAAAAAGAGAATCACTCAAAAATCATCTTTTATTAAAAAGTTATAAGGGTTTTAGTCCAGGGACTAATCTGTGATGAAACAGAAAAGGTCCAGGGACTTAACTGAGAAAACAGAAAACGGTTCGGAGGAAAGACGTCAGCCCAAAGAGAAAACGTATTTGCCCGAAGGCGCCAACAGAAAACGGTTCGAGGGGGAAAAGAATAGAGGCTGACAGGGGGGTCCACACGTCAGGTTTGAAAACCTCGCCGGCGCCCGAAGACTGTGGTGGTCGCCGGCGTTGAACCACGGCGAGGCAGGGAGATCAGAGTGTACCAAGAGGTTCAGCGTGTCCTTCCGCGTCGGTGGGTGGTGGACTTGACCGACGGAGAGCACCACGTCGACGGCGACACTTTCTCCGGCGGACGGCGGCTCGGGCGATGGTGGAGAACTCCGGTGGGTGCTGCAAACTCCGAATTGAAGCGCGGGTCAGGAGAGTGGATGCATAAGGAAGCTACTGGCAAGAGTTGAGGGGTGGAGGTGCACGCACGGGAGCGAATCGAGCTCGATCCCGTGGCGGGTCGAGGCGGCCGGAGTTGGGAAGAAGGCTCCCTCGGGGCTCTTCTAGTGGCTTGGCCCGGTATTGGAGGTGTGCAGAGGTGGTGTGGGTTCGGGTTCGAGCTCGGGGCCTCTATTTGTAGGCGATTCGAGGGGGTGGCCGTGAACGGGAAATCTCCGGCGAGCGATTACGGCGAGACAGTGGTTGGGCAGTGGTTTAGGAGGCTAGGCACCATCAGTGAGAGTTACTGGTCCCGTTCCACTGCTAAACTTGGTCGGGCTTCGCGTAACAGCGCCGGTCTTCGACGGGGCGGCCGTACGGGCACGGCGGCGGCAGAGAGCGCGCTCCGTGCCTAGCAGTTCACGACGAGGGTGGCAGCACGCACGGGGGAGTGGGTGGCCACGCGGCGGCCTCCGGTGGCTTGGGCGGCGCCGTCTACGCTGGGCCCCTCTCTGGCGGCCGCAAAGCCGCCGCTGCCGTCGCTCACGGGGTGGCGCACCTCCTCCTGCTCGTCGCCGACGCCCGCAACCTTCCAGGCGTTCATGCGGCGCAGGGACAAGAGGGAGGGGACGGGGAGCAAGGCGCCACCGTGGCACTGGCGAGATTGACAACGAACACTGAAGAAAACGACAGTAGTTTCAGACACTGTATCTCTGAATTAACTGAACATGACAGCAACAATGTCCAGTAGGTGTTCAACGAAATGATTTGGCATGAAGAAAAAAAATTCTGGGGCTGGGACTTGGTGAGGTGACCTCTCAATGCACCCAGAGGCTGCCTGAATTTTCTCAGATTTTTAGGAGAAGGATTCAAATGAATTTCATCAAATTTGGCAAATCTGGTCCAAACTTGCAGCAAGTGTAGTTTGAAATATTTGAACTGGAGACCAGTGGATCTTCATGGATCCTGGTTGAGGGCTCAAGGGACTAGCTAGGGAAATTGGTTTGGAGGCAAAACTCAAAGCAGAAAGGGTAGCTCCTTTGTAAAACTCCAAGGATCAAGATAGAAGGCAGAAATTGTTTTTGATGAGAAATAAATGGAAAGAAATTATGGGGAGGTTCAAACTTGCTGGATTTGAAGTATATCATGATCCAAAGATGGGGAAAGGCTTATGGGAGGGGATTTCCACTTAGGTCATGGCAAGAGGGATTTTTGAAAAGGGGAGGAGATCACTCCAAATGCCATAGGGCTAATTAGAAGATTTTTTTCAAAGGAAATTTTCCCAAGTGAAAATCATTTGGTTTTGAGTCCAAATAAAAAGGGAAAACCTCCAAGACCAAAATCAAGTCTTGGGTGAATCCAAACAAAACACTTGCCATAAAAGAAAATTTTGAGAGGGTGAGTTCTTTAGAAGAAAAATTTAAATACCCTCCTCAAATCAAAATAAAAGTTTGAAAAAGCCAAATAAAATTTTGGGTGTCACAACACCTACCCCCTTAGGAAAAATCTCGTCCTCGAGATTTCAGCTGATCCTCAAATAGATATGGATACTCTGCCTGGAGAAAATCTTCCCTTTCCCATGTAGCTTCATCCTCAGTGTGGTTGCTCCACTGAACCTTGAAAAATTTAGTTGTTTTCTGACGGGTCCTCCGTTCAGACTCTTCCAATATCTTTACTGGCCGCTCTCTGTAGGTGAGGTCTGGTTGCACATCAATGCTCTCATGGGATACATGCTTTTCCGGGTTGTTCACACATTTCCTCAATTGTGAGACGTGGAACACGTCGTGGACGTCTGACAGCTCCTTGGGTAGGTCTAGTTGTAGGCTACTGTGCCTCTTCGTGCAACTACACAGAATGGTCCAATAAATCTCGGGGCTAGCTTCCCCTTAATTTTGAACCGTTGCAGGCCCCTCATAGGAGACACTCGTAGGTATACGAAATCACCGGGTTCAAAGCTGACCTCACGATGTTTTGATCGTAATAGCTCTTTTGTCGGCTTTGAGCTGTCTTGAGTCTGTCCCTGATCTGTTTAACCTTCTCCTCGGCCTCCTTGAGCATGTCTGGGCCGAAGATACGACTGTCACCTGTCTCTGACCAATTTAGTGGGGTACGACACCTCCGTCCGTACAATGCTTCGAAGGGTGCCATTTGTAAGCTGGCTTGGTAACTGTTGTTGTAAGCAAACTCGGCATACGGCAAACTTTCTTCCCAACTGGATCCATAGGTGAGCACACAGGCTCTCAGCATGTCCTCTAGGATTTGGTTTACGCGTTCCGTTTGTCCATCAGTCTAAGGGTGGTACGCTGTACTGAAAGCTAGTTGCGTGCCCAGAGCTTGTTGCAGGTGATCCCAAAATTTTGAGACAAATTGAGTGCCTCGGTCGGATATTATAGTCTTTGGGACTCCATGCAGACAAACTATACGGGAGAGATAAAGCTTGGCTAGCCTTTGTGTGGAGTAGGTCGTCTTCACGGGAATGAAATGGGCTACCTTGGTTAGCCTATCTGTGATGACCCATATGGCATCATTTCCGCGTTGCGATCGAGGTAGTCCGACGATGAAGTCCATTCCAATTTCATCCCATTTCCACTCAGGTATACGGTTGGGCTGTAGTAGCCCTGCTGGCTTTTGATGCTCGGCTTTGATGCGCTGACATGAATCGCAACAAGCAATAAATGCGGCTATATCCCTTTTCATACCGTGCCACCAAAATCTTTCCTGAATGTCTTTGTACATTTTGGTTCCTCCAGGGTGGATCGAGTATGGAGCGGTGTGGCTTTCGGTTAGGATTTGTTGCTTGAGTTCCTCAATGTTTGGTACGCAAAGTCTGTCCCCGTACCATAATATTCCTTCACTTGTCTGTGACGAACTCTGAAGCCTTGCCAAGGCTCATTTTCCTCTTTATTCCTTCGATGCTGGGTGTCCCTTGCTGAGCCTTCTTAATTTGTTCCACTAGGGTGGGATGTATCTCCAGATTCGATACGGTGCCCTCAGAGACTAACACCATGTTGAGTCTAGCGAACTCCTGCTGAAACTCAGGCCTCAAGTTTTGTGGACTGTCGTTGCCCGGGCTGGGGTTCCGACTAAGAGCATCTGCCACTACATTTGCTTTCCCTGGATGGTAGTGAATGCCGACATCATAGTCCTTGACCAATTCCAACCAGCGTCGTTGGCGTAAATTTAGCTCTGGTTGTGTGAAAATATATTTAAGGCTCTTATGGTCCGTATATATTTCACAACGATTTCCCAACAGAAAGTGCCTCCACTCCTTGAGTGCATGGATGACCGCTGCTAGCTCCAAGTCATGAGTTGGATAATTTTCCTCATGCTTCCGTAGTTGCCTGGAAGCATACGCGACAACTTTGCCATCCTGCATCAGCACACATCCGAGGCCCTTCCGAGATGCGTCACAATATACTTCAAAACTCTTGTGTATGTCTGGCACAGTTAAGACCGGTGCGGTTGTTAGTTTCTTCTTGAGTTCTTGGAAGCTTTTCTCGCATGCTTCCGTCCATACAAACTTCTTGTCTTTCTTGAGCAACTGTGTCATTGGTTTTGCCACAGTGGAGAATCCTTCAATAAACCTCCGGTAATATCCAGCCATTCCAAGGAAACTCCGCACATCTGTCACGTTGGCTGGTGGTTTCCAGTCAAGTATGGCTTTGACTTTTTCTGGGTCTACGGCCACGCCTTCTTGGGTTAATATATGGCCTAGGAAACCAACTTGCCTTAGCCAAATTTCACACTTGCTAAATTTGGCGTACAACTGATGTTTCCTTAATTCTCCCAAAACAATTCTGAGATGCTCAGCATGCTCTTGTGGTGTCCTTGAATATACCAGAATATCGTCAATGAACACCACAACAAATTTGTCCATAAATTTCATAAACACTTTGTTCATGAGGTGGACGAAATATGCGGGGGCGTTCGTTAAACCAAATGGCATTACTGTGAACTCATATAATCCGTATCTGGAGGTGAATGCTGTCTTAGGGATATCTTCTGTCCGTACTTTCAATTGATGATATCCCGATCTCAAATCAATTTTTGAGAACACCTTGGCTTGTGCGAGCTGGTCAAACAAATCATTTATCCGTGGCATCGGATATTTGTTTTTGATGGTGACCATATTGAGAGCTCGATAGTCTATACACAATCTCAGTGTCCCATCCTTTTTCTTGGCGAACAACACTGGTGAACCCCATGGTGAGGAGCTGGCTCGAATAAATCCTTTGTCCAATAATTCCTTTATCTCCTTCTTCAATTCTACCAATTCTGAGGGTGCCATTCTATAAGGTTTCTTATAGATGGGAGCGGTGCCAGGTGCTAGTTCAATGCTGAATTCTATCTCTCGGTCTGGTGGCATGCCTGGTAGTTCTTCAGGGAATACGTCTGGAAACTCGCACACCACTGGAACTTTTCTCAATTCTGAAATGTCCACTTTGTTCAGCTTTGGTTGCCGTGACCGTGGTCTTTCTTGAGCTGTAACCTTTATTGTCTTGCCGTGATGATGAGTGAGGATCACAGTCCGATTGAAACAGTCAATAAATCCTTTGTTGGTGGTCAACCAGTCCATCCCTAGGATGACATCCAGTCCTTTATTTTCCAACACGATGAGATTAGCTTGAAACTTTAATCCTTCGAACTCAATGATCACTCCTTGGCAGTAACTCTGAGCGATCTGCTTATTTCCGGGGGACTTGATGATCATAGATTTTTCCAAGGGAAGTATCGGAAAACCATGTTGTAAAACAAAACTCTTCGAAACGAACGAATGGGAAGCTCCAGAATCAAACAAAACCGTGGCAGGTACTGTGTTGACAGGGAACATACCGAGCACGATGTCTGGGGCATTCTGCGCTTCTTCCCTGGTCACATGGTTCAGGTGACCCTTCCTGTGATTGTTGTTGGGGTTGAAATTGTTGCGCTTGGGGGCTGGATTATTCCCACCATTGTTCGGCTTGGGGGCCGAGTTCCTTGGTTTTGGGCACTGTTTAGCATAGTGCCCTTCTTCACCACAAGCATAGCATGTGACCCCTGGACGGTACGTGAAGTCCTTGTCCCTGGAATGAAACTGTCTGGTTGGCCTTAGATCAGTAGTCGTGGATTTCCTTGCTTCAGTCCTCTGAACCTCAGTCTTGCTTCGGTTGTTGCGAGCAAGAGTCGTCTTATCCCTCTTTCGCTTACGGATATCCTCCAGACTACGGCGCTCATTCTCCAAGGTAATGGCCTTGTCAACCAGAGTTTTAAAATCCGGGAAAGTGTGCACGACCAGTTGGCATCTTAATGCTGGCGCCAGGCCGTCCAAAACTTTTCCATCCTTTTGTTCTCAGTCATATGCTCATCGTAGGCATAACGAGATAGCTGGGTAAACTGACCGTTGTATTCTGTCACTGACATGCCTCTTTGCAGGTCATCAAATTCTCTATTCTTGATTTTTATGATGCTCCTGGGGATGTGTGCCCCACGAAAGCCTTCCTTGAACTCCTCCCAGGTGATGTTGTGTTCACTGGGATGCATGTGTAGGAAGTTTTCCCACCATGCTGCAGCTGCTCCAGTAAGGTAGTGGGGTGCATAAAGCACCTTCTCATGATCTGAACACAGAGCAATAATCAGCTTCCTTTCGATGTCACGAAGCCAATCATCGGCTTCAAGTGGCCTATTGGTGTGAGCAAACATTGGAGGGCGAGTCTTCTGTAATTCAGACAACTTGGAGTGTGGTTGGTACGGCTCATGGTGGTTTCCCATATTGATGACGTGATTCGTCATCTCTTGGTGTTGTTGCTGGCTTTGTTCGAAGAGGCGGCATACTTGAGATAAAGCTACCTCGCTGTCCTGTTGACTAGACTGTCCCTGAGTGAAGTTGTTGCTGGTCTGTGTCCCATAAACTTCTTCTGGTTGATTGGGCATGGAACAAGTCCACGGACGAGACATTTTCCACTCTGGGGTATTATTTAGCAAAACTCATGAGAAGAACTGTGTGGCACACGGAAAATCTTGCAAAGGCAAAAAATTAAAAGACCTCAAGATTTTTCAAGAAAACAAAAATGGTTTCGCACGGAGAAGAACTGCTCAACACAAATCTTACACGCGATACGCAAACATACGATACAGCACTCAGGATGTGCGTACACATTCCTGACATGTTATTAAGGCTAGCACAGCTCTCCGGAAAGCAGCGCACACAACTACTACAAGCTTAATCACATAAAACATAACATACAAGTAGACACAATGCGCGGCACTCGGTCGGAGATGGTGACGATGTCCTTCCCCTTGCAGAGGGTAAGACCCAGCGGTGCAGGAGACTCAACCTCCACCTCCTCCCTAGTAGGCTCCAGGCGCGTAGCACTGTGCTGAGGTGATGGCGTGGGTGTGACAGGCGGCAGTGCGGGTGCGGCGGGCGGTGCAGCTCTGACTGGAGTAGGAGCGATGACTCGGTCGAACTCCTCAGTGGTAGGCAGACGGCGAGCAGTGGCCAAAATGGCCGGTGCATAAGATGCTGAGGACGAGACGAAAGTCAGAGGCGGTGCCATGTGGAGAAGCTCCTTCCTGCTGGCAGGACCGCCCCGAACTAAGTCCATGCGGGCAGCCACAAGATCGTCCACGAGGTTGTCGAAAGATTCCTCCAGAGCTTTGAGATACTCCACAACCATCTCGATGGCTTCATCTCGCTCTCCCCTATGGCAGGCGAATGCATAGTGACAAGTATATGGCACATGGCATGGGAGGTAGCGGTAGCGACGAGTCTTCATCATAGGAAGAATGTCCCGAAGGCGAGCTATCGCCTCACGGGCAGCCATCTGCATGGCATGCCTCTCCGTAGGCATGGCCCTTCCCACAAAACGGAAGTGGCGAGACGCAGAACGTCCTCCCTTGAATTGCACCACGGCCTGGTGCATAGACACGTCGTCGCTGAGCTTGTGCTGGTAAAGCGTGAACTCCGGACGAGTCGCTGGCCCGATCGCGAGCTTGGTGATGGAGACGAGGAGTTTGACAAACCCCTCGGGCACATTAGTGAACACCCGAGTCTCGCAGTTGCTGCCAGCCATCTACAAAAGTAGGCAAAAATTCTGAGTAGTCATGTCATAAATTTATGATGACCAACAGAAAATAGCTACATTTGCAAAATGCTGAAAAAGCACAAAAGACGCTAATAACCGATTAGCGATCGCACCTAGTGGCTTCCTACAGTCAGCCTGGCTCTGATACCAAGCTTGTCACGACCGGTTTTCCAATAAAAATATTTATTGAGAAATCGATCCCTTTTACGGACCAGTAAAGAAGAATCCTTCTTACTGGTAGACAAAATCTTGATCACAGAAGAAAATACCAGGAGTACTAAAAATAATACAAGGTTGAGCGGAGACTGCTCAACAATTTATTACAAGCACGCCAATAATACATAAAGGCGGATAGGGTGGCATAACTACTAACTCACGATAAAAGCGGTGGTGGATATATCACAGCGAAGTGGGTGATATGACTCCTGAAAACTAATAGCTCTTCGAGCGTCGGAGTGAGGCTCGAGGAGACTTATTGAGGGTGGCGGAAGCGTATATGATACAAGTGACCAATATCCAGGATCGCACGAGACTGACTGGGATTCCTATTGGCGTCGGACTCACTATCAAACTCTTCATCCAAGAGATCGCCTTCGTCAACATCTGGCCAAATCAACAAGCCAGGTGAGTACCATGAAAGTACTCGCAAGACAGTTCGGACATAAGATATAACAAATGTAAACATGATGCATATGAACAGATTAACAAGTGCACTCAGACAACGAGATAATAATGCATGGGAAAATAAAGAGAAGTCGGGCGGTAGTCCTCCCGAAATCCCAAAATAATACTGAGGGCCAAACGAGTGTCTGAATGACTCCTCGAGAGGAAACAAAAGAAATAACAATGCTGCAGTCGGGCGTCAAGGCGACACCACATAAAGGGCTTATAATAAAATATAAATGATAGTGCGTGCCACAGTCGGACGTCTGAGCGACATCACATAAAGGGCTTATATTGAAAGTAAATGACAAGCATGCCATAGTCGGACGTCTGAGCGACATCACATAAAGGGCATATCAAAAATTAAATAACAAGGGTGCCACAGTCGGACGTCTGAGCGACATCACATAAAGGGCTTATATCATAACTTAATAATTCAGTAGTTCATAAATTTAATTCATCTCACGGGAATATTCAAGTACGAGATAAAATAAAGGTTAGTCCATCCACAGGAATAACGATTCAAATGGGTATAGCACTTAAGCTTATTCACCGGGGATTTACCACGAGGATTGACATAGATATGGATATACTGGCCATGATCCTTGACCATAGATACGATGACTCGGAAGGATTTGACTCTGCAAAGTTTGTACTTTAACCACAGCCAACGGATTTCAGTAGTCACGGGGACTAGTTCCGTTTACGATGTTTTAGGAGAAACACATCTAACCAGTACACACCCGTTCAACATTCTGAAGCCAGGAATCACCCTCGGCAACGTTCAAGAAAAACCTTGAGACGGGGAGGCTACAACCTCGCGTAGCATGGGATCAAGTTTATATACGCGCGTTGTAAGGGGTGCCCCCTCTTGGTCCCAACCAGAAACACCCATGCCCCCTGACCGGATGACTGGCTTTAATCCAGGGCCATGGAACCCTCAACTCGGCCCCTCTATTTGCTGTGTACACGGAAAGAGGTAAACAACTTACTAAACCGTATTCTTGGCAGAAAACATGTGGCAGCACGGAAGGGGGAAGAACGATAACGTGACTCCGTCCACGTTAACGTCGGAATTTATCGGATGACGTAAGGCTGGCATGCTACAATAGTACCACCTTACTGCCCTTCATGTCACCACATGACTAGGCCATTTCTCATCAGAGATCACAGTAACTTCGGAACACACGGGTAGTTGCCTTACATGCAACGGGATACTCACCGGTGCTCATATGCGATGCACAACACCGGTGCCTTACATGCAACGAGATATTCAAGCAAACATGCAAAACACCCATCATATCAAAGGTTCAAACATGCTTGCCTGGTTCGGAGAAGTCGGAGTCTAGCTCGGCGAAGTTCGCGGCTCCGTCACCTCTTCCGGAACCTACGGTATAGCGAAAAACGTATACTAACGTGAAAATCAACGCGTGCACAAAATTTGTTCCAAAAATTTTCCAAATAAATACTATAAAAACTAGACAAAAATACAAGACTGACAGAAAAAGAATCACTCAAAAATCATCTTTTATTAAAAAGTTATAAGGGTTTTAGTCCAGGGACTAATCTGTTATGAAACAGAAAAGATCCAGGGACTTAACTGAGAAAACAGAAAACGGTTCGGAGGGAAAGACGTCAGCCCAAAGAGAAAACGTATTTGCCCGAAGGCGCCAACAGAAAACGGTTCGAGGGGGAAAAGAATAGAGGCTGACAGGGGGGGTCCACACATCAGGTTTGAAAACCTCGCCGGCGCCCGAAGACTGCGGTGGTCGCCGGCGTTGAACCACGGCGAGGCAGGGAGATCGGAGTGTACCAAGAGGTTCAGCGTGTCCTTCCACGTCGGTGGGTGGTGGACTTGACCGACGGAGAGCACCACGTCGACGGTGACACTTTCTCCGGCGGACGGCGGCTCGGGCGATGGTGGAGAACTCCGGTGGGTGCTGCAAACTCCGAATTGAAGCGCGGGTCAGGAGAGTGGATGCATAAGGAAACTACTGGCAAGAGTTGAGGGGTGGAGGTGCACGCACGGGAGCGAATCGAGCTGGATCCCATGGCGGGTCGAGGCGGCCGGAGTTGGGGAAGAAGGCTACCTCGGGGCTCTTCCAGTGGCTTGGCCCGGTATTGGAGGTGTGCAGAGGTGGTGTGGGTTCGGGTTCGAGCTCGGGGCCTCTATTTATAGGAGATTCGAGGGGGTGGCCGTGAACGGGAAATCTCCGGCGAGCGATTACGGCGAGACAGTGGTTGGGCAGTGGGTTTAGGAGGCTAGGCACCATCAGTGAGAGTTACTGGTCCTGTTCCACTGCTAAACTTGGTCGGGCTTGGCGTAACAGCGCCGGTCTTCGACGGGGCGGCCGTACGGGCATGGCGGCGGCAGAGAGCATGCTGCGTGCCTAGCAGTTCACGACGAGGGTGGCAGCGCGCACGGGGGAGTGGGTGGCCACGCGGCGGCCTCCGGTGGCTTGGGCGACGCCGTCTACGCTGCGCCCCTCTCTGGCGGCCGCAAAGCCGCCGCTGCCGTCGCTCACGGGGTGGCGCACCTCCTCCTGCTCGTCGCCGATGCTCGCAACCTTCCAGGCATTCGTGCGGCGCAGGGACAAGAGAGAGGGGACGGGGAGCAAGGCATCACCGCGGCACTGGCGAGATTGACAACGAACACTGAAGAAAACGACAGTAGTTTCAGACACTGTATCTCTGAATTAACTGAACATGACAGCAACAGTGTCCAGTAGGTGTTCGACGAAATGATTTGGCATGAAGAAAAAAAATTCTGGGGCTAGGACTTGGTGAGGTGACCTCTCAATGCACCCAGAGGCTGCCTGAATTTTCTCAGATTTTAGGAGAAGGATTCAAATGAATTTCATCAAATTTGGCAAATCTGGTCCATACTTGCAGCAAGTGTAGTTTGAAATATTTGAACTGGAGACCAGTGGATCTTCATGGATCCTGGTTGAGGGCTCAAGGGACTAGCTAGGGAAATTGGTTTGGAGGCAAAACTCAAAGCAGAAAGGGTAGCTCCTTTGTAAAACTCCAAGGATCAAGATAGAAGGCAGAAATTGTTTTTGATGAGAAATAAATGGAGAAGAAATTATGGGGAGGTTCAAACTGCTGGATTTGAAGTGTATCAAGATCCAAAATGGGGAAAGGCTTAGGGGAGGGGATTTCCACTTAGGTCATGGCAAGAGGGATTTTTGAAAAGGGGAGAAGATCATCCCAAAAGCCAGAGGGCTATTTAAAAGATTTTTCAAAAGAGATTTTCCCCAAGTGCAAAACATTTGGTTTTGAGTCCAAATAAGAAGGGAAAAACCCCAGGACCAAAACCAAGTCTTGGGTGAATCAAAAACAAAACACTTGTCATAAAAAAAAATTTGAGAGGGAGAGTTCTTTAGAAGAAAAATTTAAATATCCTACCTCAAATCAAATAAAAGTTTTGAAAAGCCAAAATAAAATCTTGGGTGTCACATTCATGGCCTCCGCTCTTTGTGCAACGCGCCCCTCCCCCTTGCCGAACCACAAGGGGCTGATGGCCCCATAGGTGATCATGCTGAACCATGGCATCTTTGGCGCGCCATGTAGGGGAGGCGCTTAGGCGAACCCAAGGTCGTAGGCAGCGCGTTGAACTACACCATCAACTGTGTCAACGCTCTCTCCATCAATGGCTTCGAAGAAGAAAGGCGACACCATTTCCTCGTCTCGTCCTGCTTGGTTTCATCGCACATCTCTGCCGCGGCTGCAGCGGCGGAGAGGATGAAAGGTGGGGGTGACACGATGACCAGGACAACTTTGGTAGCGGGCCACTGTGCTACTCCTGCTCGGGAGAAGAAGCAAGGTAATGCGATGCACAGTCTCCTCCTCCACCACTTTCACTTGTCAATGCTCGAGCAACGCTGGGGGTAGTGCTACCAACGTTGATAAGCCCACGTGGAACTCGGTTTGGCATTTGTCCCGCCAAGGGAAAAATCCTGAGTGAAATGTTGGTGTGAATCCGTTGACTGGCGCCCCGGCATGCATGATGCTTGGGCAGGGATATCCTGTCACAGCCCTAGCTTTGGCCTTGCTTGTCATTGCATCATCATCTTGCATCATGTTTAAATTCAAATGAAATTCGAATTGAGGAATTTCCAAAGCCTCAGAAACCTTTTAAAAAGGATCAACATTAAAATCTTCTTAAAGAAGCCTAAGAAAATGTTCCTGTTAAACCTTGAAAAATATTGGCAGGAATAAAATTCAAACCAATATTTTTGGAAGGTTTAACATATTTATTTTGGGCCTTCGAATTAATCCAATAAATATTTGAATTGGATCTATATTTGTTATATAATAAATATATGTTCAATAATTCTGGAAATTGTTGTGTAGCTTCGGATAAGTCCATTTGGTTTACACAATTATTTTCATGAATTTTGAAAATGGTTTGGTCTTCGATCTGAATCAAAACATAATAGCAAAAATATAAAACTGAAACAAAAGAAAAGGACAGAAAACCTACCCGCACTTACCTGGCGCTCACCTGGCAGCCCATCTGGCCGGCCCAGCCACCAGGGGCAGGGAGGTCTTCTTCCTCCCGCCAGTCGGACGCACAGCGCGTGCCCGACGCGCGCACGGCCACCGCATGCCACCTCCAGCCTGCCTGGCTCCTCCCCGATGCACCTAGACGGCACCACGACACTGAAGGAAATATGCCCTAGAGGCAATAATAAAGTATTATATATTTCCTTATATCATGATAATTGTTTATTATTCATGCTAGAATTGTATTAACCGGAAACATAATACATGTGTGAATACATAGACAAACAGAGTGTCACTAGTATGCCTCTACTTGACTAGCTCGTTGATCAAAGATGGTTATGTTTCCTAGCCATAAACATGAGTTGTCATATGATTAACGGGATCACCTCATTAGGAGAATGACGTGATTGACATGACCCATTCCGTTAGCTTAGCAATCGATCGTTTAGTATGTTGCTATTGCTTTCTTCATGACTTATACATGTTCCTATGACTATGAGATTATGCAACTCCCGTTTACCGGAGAAACACTTTGTGTGCTACCAAACGTCACAACGTAAATGGGTGATTATAAAGGTGCTCTATAGGTGTCTCCAAAGGTACTTGTTGGGTTGGCGTATTTCGAGATTAGGATTTGTCACTCCAATTGTCAGAGAGGTATCTCTGGGCCCACTCGGTAATGCACATCACTATAAGCCTTGCAAGCATTGTGACTAATGAGTTAGTTGTGGGATGATGTGTTACGGAACGAGTAAAGAGACTTGCCGGTAACGAGATTGAACTAGGTATCGAGATACCGACGATCAAATCTCGGGCAAGTAACATACCGGTGACAAAGGGAACAACGTATGTTGCTATGTGGTCTGACCGATAAAGATCTTCGTAGAATATGTGGGAGCCAATATGGGCATCCTGGTCCCGCTATTGGTTATTGACTGGAGACGTGTCTCGGTCATGTCTACATAGTTCTCCAAGCCGTAGGGTCCGCACGCTTAACGTTACGATGACAGTTTTATTGAGTTTTGATGTACCGAAGGAGTTTGGAGTCCCGGATGAGATCGAGGATATGACGAGGAGTCTCGAAATGGTCGAGACGTAAAAATCGATATATTGGACGACTATATTCGGACTTCGGAAAGGTTCCGAGTGATTCGGGTATTTTTCGGAGTACCGGAGAGTTACGGGAATTCGTATTGGGCCTTAATGGACCATACGGGAAAGGAGAGAAAGGCCTCAAAAGGTGGCCGCACCCCTCCCCATGGTCTGTTCCGAATTGGACTAGGGAAGGGGGCCGCACCCTTCCTTCTTTCTCCTTCCCCCTTCCCTTCTCCTACTCCCACAAGGAAAGGAGGAGTCCTACTCCCGGTGGGAGTAGGACTCCCCCCTATGGCGCGCCTCTCCCCTTGGCCGGCTGCCTCCCCCTTGCTCCTTTATATACGGGGGCAGGGGGCACCCCAGAGACACAACAATTGATCCTTGAGATCTCTTAGCCGTGTGCGGTGCCCCTCTCCACCATATTACACCTCGATAATACCGTTGCGGAGCTTAGGCGAAGCCCTGCGTCGGTGGAACATCATCATCGTCACCACGCCGTCGTGCTGACGAAACTCTCCCTCAACACTCGGCTGGATCGGAGTTCGAGGGACGTCATCGAGCTGAATGTGTGTAGAACTCGGAGGTGCCGTACGTTCGGTACTTGATCGGTCGGATCGTGAAGACGTACGACTACATCAACCGCGTTGTGATAACGCTTCCGCTGTCGATCTACGAGGGTACGTGGACAACACTCTCCCCTCTTGTTGCTATGCATCACCATGATCTTGCATGTGCGTAGGAAGTTTTTTAAAATTACTACGTTCCCCAACAGTGGCATCCGAGCCTGGTTTTATGCGTTGATGCTATGCACGAGTAGAACACAAGTGAGTTGTGGGCGATATAAGTCATACTGCTTACCAGCATGTCATACTTTGGTTCAGCGGTATTGTGAGATGTAGCGGCCCGGAACGACATTACGCGTACGCTTACGCGAGACTGGTTTCACCGTTGCGAGCACTCGTTGCTTAAAGGTGACTGGCGGGTGTCTGTCTCTCTCACTTTAGTTGAACCGAGTGTGGTTACGCCCGGTCCTTGCGAAGGTTAAAACAGCACCAACTTGACAAACTATCGTTGTGGTTTTGATGCGTAGGTAAGAACGGTTCTTGCTAAGCCCGTAGCGGCCACGTAAAACTTGCAACAACAAAGTAGAGGACGTCTAACTTGTTTTTGCAGGGCATGTTGTGATGTGATATGGTCAAGACATGATGTGATATAATTTGTTGTATGAGATGATCATGTTTTGTAACCGAGTTATCGGCAACTGGCAGGAGCCATATGGTTGTCGTTTTATTGTATGCAATGCAATCGCCATGTAATGCTTTACTTTATCACTAAAAGGTAGCGATAGTCGTAGAAGCATAAGATTGATGAGATGACAACGATGCTACGATGGAGATCAAGGTGTCGCGCCGGTGACGATGGTGATCATGAAGGTGCTTCGGAGATGGAGATCACAAGCACGGTGCTTCGGAGATGGAGATCACAAGCACAAGATGATGATGGCCATATCATATCACTTATATTGATTGCATGTGATGTTAATCCTTTATGCATCTTATCTTGCTTTGTTTGACGGTAGCATTATAAGATGATCCTTCACTAAATTATCAAAGTATAAGTGTTCTCCCTGAGTATGCACAGTTGCGAAAGTTCTTCGTGCTGAGACACCACGTGATGATCGGGTGTGATAGGCTCTACGTTCAAATACAACGGGTGCAAAACAGTTGCACACGCGGAATACTCAGGTTAAACTTGACGAGCCTAGCATATAACAGATATGGCCTCGGAACACGGAGACCGAAAGGTCGAGCGTGAATCATATAGTAGATATGATCAACATAGTGATGCTCACCATTGAAACTACTCCATCTCACGTGATGATCGGACATGGTTTAGTTGATATGGATCACGTGATCACATAGAGGATTAGAGGGATGTCTATCTAAGTGGGAGTTCTTAAGTAATATGATTAATTGAACTTGAATTTATCATGAACTTAGTCCTGATAGTATTTTGCAAATTATGTTGTAGATCAATGGCTCGCGTTGTTGCTTCCCTGTGTTTATTTTTGATATGTTCCTAGAGAAAAATTATGTTGAAAGATGTTAGTAGCAAAGATGCGGATTGGATCCGTGATCTGAGGATTATCCTCATTGCTGCACAGAAGAATTATGTCCTTGATGCACCGCTAGGTGACAGACCTATTGCAGGAGCAGATGCTGACGTTATGAACGTTTGGCTAGCTCAACATGATGACTACTTGATAGTTTAGTGCACCATGCTTAAACTGCTTAGAATCGGGACTTCCAAGACGTTTTGAACGTCATGGAACATAGAAGATGTTCCAGGAGTTGAAGTTAATATTTCAAGCAAATACCCGAGTTGGGAGATATGAAGTCTCCAACAAGTTCTATAGCTAAAAGATGGAGGAGAATCGCTCAACTAGTGAGCATGTGCTCAGATTGTCTGGGTACTACAATAGCTTGAATCAAGTGGGAGTTTATCTTCTAGATAAAATAGTGATTGACAGAATTCTCTAGTCACCATCACCAAGTTAGTAGAACTTCGTGATGAACTATAGTATGCAAGGGATGACGAAAGTAATTCCCGAGCTCTTCGTGATGCTGAAATCGACGAAGGTAGAAATCAAGAAAAACATCAAGTGTTGATGGTTGACGAGACCACTAGTTTCAAGAAAATGGCAAAAGGATAGAAGGGGAACTTCAAGAAGAACGGCAAGCAAGTTGCTGCTCAAGTGAAGAAGCCTAAGTCTGATCCTAAGCCTGAGACTAAGTGCTTCTACTGCAAAGGGACTGGTCACTGGAAGCGGAACTACCCCAACTATTTGGTGGATAAGAAGGATGGCAAAGTGAACAAAGGTATATTGGATATACATGTTATTGATGTGTACTTTACTAGTGTTTATAGCAACCCCTCGGTATTTTATACTGGTTCAGTTGCTAAGAGTAGTAACTCGAAACGGGAGTTGCAGAATAAACAGAGACTAGTCAAAGGTGAGGTGACGATGTGTGTTGGAAGTAGTTCCAAGATTGATATGATTATCATCGCACACTCCCTGTACTTTCGGGATTAGTGTTGAACCTAAATAAATGTTATTTGGTGTTTGCGTTGAGCATAAATATGATTGGATCATGTTTATTGCAATACGGTTATTGGTGTGTGCATTGAGCATGAATATGATTGGATCATGTTTATCACAATACGGTTATTCATTTAAACCGAAGAATAATTGTTGTTCTGTTTACATGAATAAAACCTTCTATGGTCATACACTCAATGGTTTATTGAATCTCGATCGTAGTGATACACATATTCATAATATTGATGCCAAAAGATGCAAAGTTGATAATGATAGTGCAACATATTTGTGGCACTGCCGTTTAGGTCATATTGGTGTAAGCGCATGAAGAAACTCCATACTGATGGAATTTTGGAATCACTTGATTATGAATCACTTGATGCTTGCGAACCATGCCTCATGGGCAAGATGACTAAAACGCCGTTCTCCGGAACTATGGATGAGAACAATAGATTTGTTGGAAATCATACATACAGATGTATGTGGTCTGATGAATATTGAGGCTCGTAGCAAGTATCATTATTTTCTGACCTTCACAGATGATTTGAGCAGATATGGGTATATCTACTTAATGAAACAGAAGTCTGAAACATTTGAAAAGTTCATATAATTTCAGAGTGAAGCGAAAATCATCGTAACAAGAAAATAAAGTTTCTACGATTTGATCGTGGAGAAGAGTATTTTAGTTACGAGTTTGGCCTTCAGTTAAAACAATGTGAAATAGTTTCACTACTCACGCCACCTGGAACACCACAGCATAATGGTGTGTCTGAACGTCATAAACGTACTTTATTGGATATAGTGCAATCTATGATGTCTCTTACCAATTTACCACTATCGTTTTGGGGTTATGCATTAGAGACAGCTACATTCACATTAAATAGGGCACCATCAAAATCCGATGAGACGACGCCTTATGAACTGTGGTTTGGCAAGAAACCAAAGTTGTCGTTTCTTAAAGTTTGGGGTTGCGATGCTTATGTGAAAAAGTTTCATCCTGATAAGTTCAAACCCAAATCGGAGAAATGTGTCTTCATAGGATACCCAAAGGAGACAGTTGGGTACACCTTCTATCACAGATCCGAAGGCAAGACATTCGTTGCTAAGTATGGATCCTTTCTAGAGAAGGAGTTTCTCTCGAAAGAAGTGAGTGGGAGGAAAGTAGAACTTGATGAGGTAACTGTACCTGCTCCCTTATTGGAAAGTAGTTCATCACAGAAATCTGTTCCTGTGACTCCTACACCAATTAGTGAGGAAGTTAATGATGATGATCATGTAACTTCAGATCAAGTTACTACCAAACCTCGTAGGTAAACCAGAGTAAGATCCGCACTAGAGTGGTATGGTAATCCTGTTCTGGAGGTTATGTTACTAGACCATGACGAACCTACGAACTATGAAGAAGCGATGGTGAGCCCAGATTCCGAAAAATGGCTTGAGGCCATGAAATCTGAGATGGGATCCATGTATGAGAACAAAGTGTGGACTTTGGATGACTTGCCCGATGATCGGCAAGCCATAGAAAATAAATGGATCTTCAAGAGGAAGACGGACGCTGATAGTAGTGTCACTATCTACAAAGCTAGAATTGTCGCAAAAAGGTTTTCGACAAGTTCAAGATGTTGACTACGATGAGAGTTTCTCACTCGTATCTATGCTTAAGTCTGTCCGAATCATGTTAGCAATTGCCGCATTTTATGAAATCTGGCAAATGGATAAACAAAACTGCATTCCTTAATGGATTTATTAAAGAAGAGTTGTATATGATGCAACTAGAAGGTTTTGCCAATCCTAAAGGTGCTAACAAAATATGCAAGCTCCAGCGATCCATCTATGGACTGGTGCAAGCATCTCGGAGTTGGAATATACACTTTGATAAGTTGATCAAAGAATATAGTGTTATACAGACTTGCGGTGAAGCCTGTATTTACAAGAAAGTGAGTGGGAGCACTACATCATTTCTGATAAGTATATGTGAATGACATATTGTTGATTGGAAATAATGTAGAATTATTCTGCAAAGCATAAAGGAGTGTTTTGAAAGGAGTTTTTCAAAGAAAGACCTCGGTGAAGCTGCTTACATATTGAGCATCAAGATCTATAGAGATAGATCAAGACGCTTGATAAGTTTTTTCAATGAGTACATACCTTAACAAGATTTTGAAGTAGTTCAAAATAGAACAGTCAAAGAAAGAGTTCTTGCCTGTGTTACAAGGTGTGAAATTGAGTAAGACTCAAAGCCCGACCACGGCAGAAGATAGAAAGAGAATGAACGTCATTCCCTATGCCTTGGCCATAGGTTCTATAAAGTATGCCATGCTGTGTACCAGATCTATTGTATAACCTACACTGATTTTGGAAAGGGAATACAATAGTGATCTAGGAGTAGATTACTGGACAGCGGTCAAAATTATCCTTAGTGGAATAAGGATATGTTTCTCGTAAAGGTTCGTCGTAAAGGGTTACGTCGATGCAAGTTTTTGACACTAGTCTAGATGACTCTAAGTCTCGGTCTAGATACATATTGAAAGTGGGAGCAATTAGCTAGAGTAGCTCCGTGCAGAGCATTGTAGACATAGAAATTTGTAAAATACTTACGGATCTGAATGTGACAGACCCGTTGACTAAAATTATCTCACAATGAAAACATGATCACACCTTAGTACTCTTTGGGTGTTAATCACATAGCGATGTGAACTAGATTATTGACTCTAGTAAACCCTTTGAGTGTTGGTCACATAGAGATGTGAACTATGGGTGTTAATCACATGGTGATGTGAATCATTGATGTTAAATCACATGGCGATGTGAACTAGATTATTGACTCTAGTGCAAGTGGGAGACTGAAGGAAATATGCCCTACAGGCAATAATAAAGTATTATATATTTCCTTATATCATGATAAATGTTTATTATTCATGCTAGAATTGTATTAACCGGAAACATAATACATGTGTGAATAAATAGACAAACAGAGTGTCACTAGTATGCCTCTACTTGACTAGCTCGTTGATCAAAGATGGTTATGTTTCCTAGCCATAGACATGAGTTGTCATTTGATTAACGGGATCACCTCATTAGGAGAATGACGTGATTGACTTGACCCATTCCGTTAGCTTAGCACTCGATCGTTTAGTATGTTGCTATTGCTTTCTTCATGACTTATACATGTTCCTATGACTATGAGATTATGCAACTTCCGTTTACCGGAGGAACACTTTCTGTGCTACCAAACGTCACAACGTAAATGGGTGATTATAAAGGTGCTCTACAGGTGTCTCCAAAGGTACTTGTTGGGTTGGCGTATTTCGAGATTAGGATTTGTCACTCCAATTGTCGGAGAGGTATCTCTGGGCCCACTCGGTAATGCACATCACTATAAGCCTTGCAAGCATTGTGACTAATGAGTTAGTTGCGGGATGATGTGTTACGGAACGAGTAAAGAGACTTGTCGGTAACGAGATTGAACTAGGTATCGAGATACCGACGATCAAATCTCGGGCAAGTAACATACCGGTGACAAAGGGAACAACGTATGTTGTTATGCGGTCCGACCGATAAAGATCTTCGTAGAATATGTGGGAGCCAATATGGGCATCCTGGTCCCGCTATTGGTTATTGACCGGAGACGTGTCTCGGTCATGTCTACATAGTTCTCGAACCCGTAGGGTCTGCACGCTTAACGTTATGATGACAGTTTTATTGAGTTTTGATGTACCGAAGGAGTTCGGAGTCCCGGATGAGATCGGGGATATGACGAGGAGTCTCGAAATGGTCGAGACGTAAAAATCGATATATTGGACGACTATATTCGAACTTCGGAAAGGTTCCGAGTGATTCGGGTATTTTTCGGAGTACCGGAGAGTTACGGGAATTCGTATTGGGCCTTAATGGGCCATACGGGAAAGGAGAGAAAGGCCTCAAAAGGTGGCCGCACCCCTCCCCATGGTCTGGTCCGAATTGGACTAGGGAAGGGGGGCGCACCCTTCCTTCTTTCTCCTTCCCCCTTCCCTTCTCCTACTCCCACAAGGAAAGGAGGAGTCCTACTCCCGGTGGGACTAGGACTCCCCCCTATGGCGCGCCTGTCCCCTTGGCCGGCTGCCTCCCCCTTGCTCCTTTATATACGGGGGCAGGGGGGCACCCCAGAGACACAACAATTGATCCTTGAGATCTCTTAGCCATGTGCGGTGCCCCTCTCCACCATATTACACCTCGATAGTACCGTTGCGGAGCTTAGGCGAAGCCCTGCGTCGGTGGAACATCATCATCGTCGCCACGCCGTCGTGCTGACGAAACTCTTCCTCAACACTCGGCTGGATCGGAGTTCGAGGGACGTCATCGAGCTGAACGTGTGTAGAACTCGGAGGTGCCGTACGTTCGGTACTTGATCGGTCGGATCATGAAGACGTACGACTACATCAACCGCGTTGTGATAACGCTTCCGCTGTCGGTCTACGAGGGTACGTGGACAACACTCTCCCCTCTTGTTGCTATGCATCACCATCATCTTGCGTGTGCGTAGGAATTTTTTTGAAATTACTATGTTCCCCAACAGACACCCCCTCGACGCCTCGACCTCTCCCTCGTGCTCATCCCCTCGTCTGCCTCCCTCACGCGCGTCCACCCGAACGCAGCCGTCGCCGCCGACAAGCACCACCGCGGCCACTGCCTCCCCCTCACCCCCTGGACATGCCCAGGAGCTCCGCCTCCATTCTCCGCGCCTCTCCGTCAACTCGCGCGACGCCGAACCCTCTGCATCACCCTCTGCACCGCCATCTTCGCCGCCTCTGCCTTGAGATCGCCGGCGACCTCCCGTCGTCGTCAGCCCCTCCCCGAGCCCCCCGAGGCCACCGTCGCAACCACCGTGAGATCCTCTCTCTTTAACCCCTAGACACGTTGTCCAAGTTGCTCTCTAACCCCGCCTGCCACCATGGCCGAGAGCTCGGCTCCGCCGGCCAAATTGCCGCCATGGCCACGTCCACCCGAGCTCAAAATGGAGCTCATCATCTCGCTCAGTGCATCACCAGCTGCCCGTAGCACCCATCCATGCCTCTTTTGTGCAGCATAACGCCGACTCGAGCACACCCGCACGCCGGCCGCCGCCGCGAGCTTGATTCCGGCGAGCCCGGTCGACCGCAGCCCCTCCCGCTTGCTTAGCTGGATGCGGCTGAGCGCCAGCTACGCGTAGTTGATCGCCGCTGCTGTTTTGGTCGCCGGAGGGCGTTTCCCGAGCCCCTCCGCCGCTTCTGTCACTGCCGGCGCGTTTGACCTTTTGACCAGGGGTCTGACTTCCCCTAGGTCACTGACAAGTGGGCCAGGCCCTATTTAACCCTAGGTTAGTTTCTTTAATTAGTGACTAATTAAAAGTGTTAATTAGTTATGACACTGACGTGAGGGACCCACAGGCCAGGTTTGACCTGGAGGAGTCAATTGACCTGCTGACGTCACACTAACGTCAGGCTGACGCAGTAAAGCATTTTCTGGATTTAAGTTTATTCAGAAAATTCCAGAAAATCCTATAAACTTCTAAAAATCATAGAAAATAATCTATAGCTCAGAATGAAACAAATTATATATGAAAAATTATCAGAAAAATACAATATATCCATCTGTATCATTTTCATGCATGTCAAACTAAGTTATACCTGCTGTATAGGTGAAAACATGATAATGGCATTATAAATGCTAAATATGGAGTTTGCATATCAACCCTTAGTTCATATGGACCTCATTTAAACTGTTGCTAGATGCATTAGTGTAAATCATAACATTCTTGACATGTCATGACCATGCACCATATTGTCGTATTGCATTGATTGTGTCCTTCTCTGTTTGCCGGTAACCGTCCCCTCTCAGTAGCCGATGCTCCGATGACGTGATCGATGACATCGATGAAGAACTATAATATCTTCAGAAGTGCCAGGCAAGCAAAACCCCCTTGTCCATTCCGATACAAACCCACTCTCTCTCGCTCCTGCTCTCTTTTACTGCATTAGGACAACAACGATTCATTTGTTACTTGCTGCGGTAGTTGAACCCCTTATCCTCTGCATGACCTGTCATTGCCACAATAAATAGATGAAACCCACTAGCATGAGTAGGAGTTGTTTGAGCCCTGGTGTGCCTACTCATTCATGCTTGTTTGTCATGCCTGCTATTGCTTAGAGTTGTGTCAGGTCTGATTCATCGGGGATGAGTTGGAATGGTGATGAACATGTCCTACTGTGTGTGAGCTAAGTGTGTGAACACGATTTGGTAAAGGTAGCGGTGAGAGGCCATGTAGGAGTACATGGTGGGTTGTCTCATTGCAGCCGTCCTCAGGAACTGAGTTCTGTGTTTGTGATCCATGATACAGTTACTACCACGCATTGGGCCCGAAACCAATGGACCCTCTCGGCTTCTATCACCCTTGTCCTCTGTCCAGGAGTTGCAAGTAGTTTCTGGTGTTTGTAGTATGCTGGAGGCCGTGGGCAGCGCTGACCGGAGGGGTGGGCTGTGATGCGGTAGGCACGTGGCCGGGCATGCCGGGCGCCCGTTTGGTGTCTCGGAACCCCGCACACATCGTTCGGGGCCGTATGTGGAAACCTCGACCGGACTCCCTGCGGATGTTACCTGAATAGGCGATAAACCTGGACTAGAGACTTGAGTGTTTAGGTAGGCTGTGGCCGACACCCTCGTTGGGCTTCCGCTTGAAGGTTGCCGAGTACATGTCGTGTAAACGGCGGTAAGTGGTGAGAGCGTGTGTGTCGAAGTACACCCCTGTAGGGTTAACATCATCTATTCGAATAGCCGTGTCCACGGTAAAGGACTTCTGGGTTGCCTATAACAGTTCATAGACAAGTGAAAGTGGATACTCTAAAATGCGCAAAATAAGCGTGAGTGCTATGGATGGCGTTCTCGTAGGGAGACGGGAGCGAATCCATAGTGGATTATTGATATGGTGATTATGTGGACTCGTGTGCGCCACCTCAAAGAGTTACTTGCAGTCATAGTTTAGGATAGCCACCGAGTCAAAGCTGGCTTGCTGCAGTCAAACTCCACCACCCCCTTTTGTTGATACCGATGCATATGTAGCTAGTTCTGATGTAAGTCTTGCTGGGTACATTTGTACTCACGTTTGGCTATTTTATGTTCTGCAGAGAGACGCCAGTCTCGCTAGTAGTTCCGTGTGGACTTCGACGTTTAGCTTGTTACCTCAGCTACGATCTTGTGCCCTCGGCAGGATCTGGTGGATAGTCAGGCTTCTCAGCCTTTTTCATTTGTAGATGTCTGTAGTCAGACATGTTGAGCTTCCGCATGTGTTTGACTTGTATGCTCTGAATGTTGGGTCATGAGACCCATGTTTGTAATATCTGGCTCTTCGGAGCCTAATGAGTAAATACTCTGAGTCGTAGAGTCTTGTTGTGATGCCATGTTGTATTTGCACATATCGAGCATATTGTGTGTATGATTGAAATGCTTGGTATGTGTGGGATCCGACAACCTAGTTGTTTATCCTTGGTAGCCTCTCTTATGGGGAAATGTAGTCTTGTGCTTCCATGAGCCATAGTAGTCCGCTACAGCCCGGTTTACCGGAGTCCTGCTAGCCCAGCACTACTGCTCCGGAACACTTGACTGGCCGGCATGTGATTCACTTCGTTCCTGTGTCTGTCCCTTCGGGGAAATGTCACGCGGTGACATCCGGAGTCCTTCCTAGCCTGCTACAGCCCGGGTTCCCGGAGTCCTGTTAGCCCAGTGCTATGGCCCGGATTCACACGCTGCTGACCGACATGCTCGATGTTGATTCATGTATGCCTGTCCCCGTAAGTTAGTGCCACTTTGGGTTCACGACTAGTCATGTCGGCCCGGGTTCTCTGTCATATGGATGCTAGCGACATTATCATATACGTGAGCCAAAAGGCGCAAACGGTCCCGGGCCATGGTAAGGCGACACCCGTGGGAATACCGTGCGTGAGGCCGCAAAGTGATATGAGGTGTTACAGGCTAGATCGGTGTGACTTAGAATCGGGGTCCTGACAGCGTTGGTATCAGAGCCTGACTGCCTGTAGGATTACCAAGCCGAACTGGTCGAAGTTGAGGCTATAAATTCTTTAGTTATATAAGGGAATTGATTGTGGAAGGGGACGTAGGGCTCTTTTTACTCCTTTACCTTATGCCCTTCTGATCTGAGTCACCCTCTTCTCTTCTACAGGGATTAAGAACTAGGCTTCTCATCTTTCTATCAGGATCACGTGTTACTAATCCGTAGACTTATAGGATTGTTGGTTTCAAGCCTCAGTTCAGTCTCTACTACTTCCGTATGTTAACTGTTGATCTCGGAACCTTGATATTGTGCTTCTGGGTGGTTACGCCACCATTTTTGCAGGATGTCTCAATTCTTTTGAGCATTTACAGCCGTTATGCTGTCCGAGTCATCCCAGGTTCCTAAATGGTCTGATGCATTTGCAAATCCTTTCCGTCCGTTCTCGATGTTCCTTTGGGCCAGATTAACCACACTAATCGTCGAGTTGAGGTACTCCGTTACCTCGTCGTGTATGTTGGAGTTATTATTATGACCCTAGGTGTCTTAGAGGACCACTTAGTAATCTAGCAATGCTCGCATCCCCAGTGTGATGATTCTGGCCACTATTCTCGAAAGCATCCCGTGATGCTATTTAGTTAGTAGGCATTCTATTTCTGGGTTCTTGAACCCAAGATTCACTCTACTTAACTCGTGTAGCTAGTGTTTGCTCGTTCCATTAGGATATTAGTAACCTTGCATTAGTCCTCGAGGTCCGAGGTATTTCCTTCTTCCAATACCATGAACCATTATGGCAGAAGTTCTTTTAACCAAAAGATCACAACCAGGGCGCTCTTGAGGAGTACTCCATTCATATTGTGACTCTGCCAGTCCTACCTTTCTGCATGGGTTATCTAGAAGAAACTTGTTGGACTTGGTTCGACATACTAATCTATGCATCCACAACTCAGAAAAACATATGTTCCTTTGAGTTGTCCCTCTTTAGTTATTTCTGGCCCTCGTCTATCAATTGATAGTCAGGAGTAATTGTGCATTTGTGTTATCGATGCCTATTATTCTTGTGGTCTGTCAAGCCATTCTAACCCGGAATGACTAGGAGAAACAAACTCCAGTACCTCGTCCATCTCTGGGATTGGGTCAAAGTAGTTGTATTCCGCAGATCAAATGCCTAACCAGCTTTTGTTCTGTTCTACCTACGAGTATTACTCTCTTTATGTCAGGAATCTCATGAGGATTGCACCAACCCTTATGAATTCTTGTTGCAGTGATACTTCTGGCCATCGTTATTCATTCCTCGGTCTCTGTGTTTTTGTAACCGGAATACTGACAAGTGAATCGTGGTGTGTGAAATCTATACTCCTAGCAACTCCGTTGCTTGGTAGTTAAAGGACAATAATTTCATCCTTAGCGTGTTGGTTATTGAATCACCATCCTGAGGTTGATCGTGCTACCTAGTCCATATTCCCGGTGTACTTTTCGATCAATGAGTTAGGATAGTGTTAGTCCTTGCTTATTCGGTCATATCGTCTTGCCTTGAAAAGCAAGATTGTTCTCGATCTTACTAACATGTCGGTGGATCGTGATTTTCCAAATATCTTCTTGGAAGTACCACCAGGTTGTCCCTGACCGATATGTTGAGTTTGTGAACAAGTTGGTTTTCCAATAAACCAACCCTTCTCCAAGAATCTGTGTTGGATACCCCTGAGCTAGTTGGTTAAGCTAAACAACAACTTGGAGAGTTGGAAGATAAAAGGTTGTCCAACTTAGTTCATTTCCAAAGGGATATCTTGTGTCTGTGTGTGTGTTGAAGAAAGATGATATCTTCATTGATTGATCCTCGTGATCAATTGTTGGATCTATTATCTTACCCAAATCTTTGATTTGCGTATGGGCTATCATCAAATCAAGTCAGAACCAACGATATGCACAATGTTGTCTTACTCGTGGTTGATCCCTCGAGCATACACCATTACATCCTTTGGTATGACCAGTGCTATCACCATGTTCACATAGTTATGGAATTATATTTATATGGAAACCTGGATGAATTGTTGTTAAGCCCATTGACAACATTTTCATCTTGTCCATGATTCATGTTGAACATCTAAGTTAGTGTTGGAAACTTTTGAAAGCATTTTCTTTGTGCTAGTTCATGAAGCCTATGTTTGGATGAAAGGAGTGACTTCCTCTAATTCATGTGCATTTGATGCAAGTTGCCGCCGTGAATTTGAGAAAGCATGTTTCTACCTCCTCTGGAATCATCCGAAGTCAGCTATGCACGTGCGAAGTATTCCGTGGTCTGTTAGACTGATCATCTTCATTCCATATGAATTCTCCAGCACACCAAGCCACTAACTGACTTGTTCAAGGAGAAGGAGTTCCTTCATAAGAGCTAATTCAGACTTATGAAAGAACTTCGATATCCTCGTTGATGGTTCCCAACCAGAACTCGGTAGTGTTTTATTATAAGACTACCATGTGATCATGCTTGTATGGGACAACGTGCTCACATGTTTGTAGCAGAACCACCTCATGTTTTGGAGCTTACTACCGTAATCCATCTCCCGAGAATCTTGCAACGTCTTCTCGTCGATTTGTGTTGCAAACTTTAAATTTCTTTCTAGACTTGAAGAGTCTGGAATATTCTGACACCAACCAGATCTAAATCTCAGGCAGACATGATGGTTGGAACATTCCCAAGAACTACAATATTGGTCTCTCGTTAATCGGTAAAGTGGATGTCGTGGCCAACACACCCAGCCGGAAGACCTATTATGGTAGTATCTTGATTGAGTAAGTTGGCCACCTCCCCACAAGGATTTCGTAGGATTTACTCCAGAAGTTGTTCTTTATGGATCCTTTGTATTCTGAAGTCCGACCACTACTTGATGGCTATGTTGATGCTTTAAGCATGACCCTAGTAACCAGTACATCAAGGAGAACATTAGAAGCGGAGTGCTAAATGTCTCTCGGTCGATCATCCAGATTTCGTTCCCTTGGCCTCGCTAAGGTGAAGTCTGAGAAAGGGTTGTCTTTCTATGCATCTGCATTGTCCATCACTATCCGTCAAGGTAGTAAGAGGTGTTGCCAGGATCCTTGATACGGATGTTGGTAGAACCTTGATGAATATGGAAATGCTCAAGTTCTTGAGAGCACGCGCAAGCAAAATCATCCATGGTGTTGTCTTCAACAAGGTAGTCCACATCATTCCTTCTAGTATGAGTATGCCATTCCTTCAAATTCGTTCACACGATCGTTTGTGATTGCCTTAGGCTGGTATGAAGAGTTTCAATGATCTTTGTATCAAAAGTAATTCTTTTTGCCGCTTAAGGGACTAACTCTACGAGTCACCTTCCCCAAGGTGCCCCGTTATGGAATCGTAGCAATTATTTCCTCTCTACTTTGAACTCTTGTCCCATCTTACCCAAGCGTGGAATTGTTGCCTACCAACTTGAACTTTCGCCATCTGTCTCTTCCCATCACCCTGATGTGTGTTTTGTGTCTCAGCTCAAGAGGTGGTTTATGTCTCATTCCGTGAGTTGTTTGTCAGTTGCTCGATCTTTGAGAAGATCGATTCTTCTAGATTTCCCCTTTCTTCTCGTTGTCATGTTGGATGGAGTTCTCAAAGCAAGATGTCGAGACAAAGATGATGATCGAATCAACGTTCTTATGAAGTGCAACCTGGATCGTGAAGATCGTGTTAGCTTTGCATCCCCTCTGTCTTCTCACCTCACGTCTTAAATCTCGGGACGAGATTTTTGTTTAGTGGGGGTGAGTTGTCACAGCCCTAGCTTTGGCCTTGCTTGTCATTGCATCTCATCTTGCATCATGTTTAAATTGAAATGAAATTTGAATTGAGGAATTTTCAAAGCCTCAGAAACCTTTTAAAAATGATCAACATTAAAATCTTCTCAAAGAAGCCTAAGAAAATGTTCCTGTTAAACCTTGAAAAATATTGGCAGGAATAAAATTCAAACCAATATTTTTGGAAGGTTTAACATATTTATTTTGGGCCTTTGAATTAATCCAATAAATATTTGAATTGGATCTATATTTGTTATATAATAAATATATGTTCAATAATTCTGGAAATTGTTGTGTAGCTTCGGATAAGTCCAATTGGTTTACACAATTATTTTCATGAATTTTGAAAATGGTTTGGTCTTTGATCTGAATCAAAACATAATAACAAAAATATAAAACTGAAACAAAAAAAAGGACAGAAAACCTACCCGCACTTACCTGGCGCTCACCTGGCAGCCCATCTGGCCGGCCCAGCCCACCAGGGGCAGGGAGGTCTTCTTCCTCCCGCCAGTCAGACGCATAGCGCATGCCCGACGCGCGCACGGCCACCGCATGCCACCTCCAGCCTGCCTGGCTCCTCCCCGATGCACCTAGACGGCACCACGACACCCCCTCGACGCCTCGACCTCTCCCTCGAGCTCATCCCCTCCTCTGCCTCCCTCACGTGCGTCCACCCGAACGCAGCCGTCGCCGCCGACAAGCACCACCGCGGCCACTGCCTCCCCCTCGCCCCCTGGACATGCCCAGGAGCTCCGCCTCCATTCTCCGCACCTCTCCGTCAACTCGCGTGACGCCGAACCCTCTGCATCACCCTCTGCACCGCCATCTTCGCCGCCTCTGCCCCGAGATCGCCTGCGACCTCCCGTCGTCGTCAGCCCCTCCCCGAGCAACCCGAGGCCACCGTCGCAACCACCGTGAGCTCCTCTCTCTTTAACCCCTAGACGCGCTGTCCAAGTCGCTCTCTAACCCCGCCTGCCACCACGGCCGAGAGCTCGGCTCCGCCGGCCAAATCGCCGCCATGGCCACGTCTACCCGTGCTCAAAACGGAGCTCATCATCTCGCTCAGTGCATCACCAGCTGCCCGTAGCACCCATCCATGCCTCTTTCATGCAGCATAACGCCGACTTGAGCACACCCGCACGCCGGCCGCCGCCGCGAGCTTGATTCCGGCGAGTCCGGTCGACCGCAGCCCCTCCCGCTTGCTTAGCTGGATGCGGCTGAGCGCCAGCTACGCGTAGTTGATCGCCGCCGCTGTTTTGGTCGCCGGAGGCCGTTTCCCGAGCCCCTCCGCCGCGTCTGTCGCCGCCGGCGTCAAGCCGCCGGCGCATTTGACCTTTTGACCAGGGGTTTGACTTCCCCTAGGTCACTGACAAGTGGGCCAGGCCCTATTTAACCCTAGGTTAGTTTCTTTAATTTGTGACTAATTAAAAGTGTTAATTAGTTATGACACTGACGTGAGGGACCCACAGGCCAGGTTTGACCTGGAGGGGTCAGTTGACCTGCTGACGTCACACTAACGTCAGGCTGACGCAGTAAAGCATTTTCTGGATTTAAGTTTATTAAGAAAATTCCAAAAAATCCTATAAACTTCTAAAAATCATAGAAAATAATCTATAGCTCAGAATGAGACAAATTATATATGAAAAATTATCAGAAAAATACAATATATCCATCTGTATCATTTTCATGCATGTCAAACTAAGTTATACCTGCTGTATAGGTGAAAACATGATAATGACATTATAAATGCTAAATATGGAGTTTGCATATGAACCCTTAGTTCATATTGACCTCATTTAAACTGTTGCTAGATGCATTAGTGTAAATCATAACATTCTTGACATGTCATGACCATGCACCATATTGTCGCATTGCATTGATTGTGTCCTTCTCTGTTTGCCGGTAACCGTCCCCTCTCAGTAGCCGATGCTCCGATGACGTGATCGATGACACCGATGAAGAACTATAATATCTTCAGAAGTGCCAGGCAAGCAAAACCCCCTTGTCCATTCCGATACAAACCCACTCTCTCTCACACCTGCTCTCTTTTACTGCATTAGGACAACAACGATTCATCTGTTACTTGCTGCTGTAGTTGAACCCCTTATCCTCTGCATGACATGTCATTGCCACAGTAAATAGATGAAACCCACTAGCATGAATAGGAGTTGTTTGAGCCCTGGTGTGCCTACTCATTCATGCTTGTTTGTCATGCCTGCTATTACTTAGAGTTGTGTCAGGTCTGATTCATCGGGGATGAGTTGGAATGGTGATGAACATGTCCTACTGTGTGTGAGCAAAGTGTGTGAACACGATTTGGTAAAGGTAGCGGTGAGAGGCCATGTAGGAGTACATGGTGGGTTGTCTCATTGCAGCCGTCCTCAGGAACTGAGTTCTATGTTTGTGATCCATGATACAGTTACTACCACGCATTGGGCCCGAAACCAATGGACCCTCTCGGCTTCTTAATCACCCTTGTCCTCTGTCCAGGAGTTGCAAGTAGTTTCTGGTGTTTGTAGTATGCTGGAGGCCGTGGGCAGCGCTGACCGGAGGGGTGGGCTGTGATGCTGTAGGCACGTGGCCGGGCATGCCGGGCGCCCGTTTGGTGTCTCGGAACCCCGCACACATCGTTTGGGGCCGTATCTGGAAACCTCGGCCGGACTCCCTGCGGATGGAACCTGAATAGGCGATAAACCTGGACTAGAGACTTGAGTGTTTAGGTAGGCTGTGGCCGACACCCTCGCTGGGCTTCCGCTTGAAGGTTGCCGAGTACATGTCGTGTAAACGGCGGTAAGTGGTGAGAGTGTGTGTGTCGAAGTACACCCCTGCAGGGTTAACATCATCTATTCGAATAGCCGTGTCCACGGTAAAGGACTTCTGGGTTGCCTATAACAGTTCATAGACAAGTGAAAGTGGATACTCTAAAATGCGCAAGATAAGCGTGAGTGCTATGGATGGCATTCTCGTAGGGAGACGGGAGCGGATCCATAGTGGAGTATTGATATGGTGATTATGTGGACTCGTGTGCGCCACCTCAAAGAGTTACTTGCAGTCATAGTTTAGGATAGCCACCGAGTCAAAGCTGGCTTGCTGCAGTCAAACTCCACCACCCCCCTTTGTTGATACCGATGCATATGTAGCTAGTTCTGATGTATGTGTTGCTGGGTACATTTGTACTCACGTTTGCCTATTTTATGTTCTGCAGAGAGACGCCAGTCTCGCTAGTAGTTTCGTGTGGACTTCGACGTTTAGCTTGTTACCTCAGCTACGATCTGGTGCCCTCGACAGGATCTGGTAGATAGTCAGGCTTCTCAGCCTTTTTCATTTGTAGATGTTTGTACTCAGACATGTTGAGCTTCCGCATGTGTTTGACTTGTATGCTCTGAATGTTGGGTCATGAGACCCATGTTTGTAATATCTGGCTCTTCGGAGCCTAATGAGTAAATAATCTGAGTCGTAGAGTCTTGTTGTGATGCCATGTTGTATTTGCACATATCGAGCATATTGTGTGTATGATTGAAATGCTTGGTATGTGTGGGATCCGACAACCTAGTTGTTTATCCTTGGTAGCCTCTCTTATGGGGAAATGTAGTCTTGTGCTTCCATGAGCCATAGTAGTCCGCTACAGCCCGGTTCACCGGAGTCCTGCTAGCCCAGCACTACTGCTTCGGAACACTTGACTAGCCGGCATGTGATTCACTTCGTTCCTGTGTCTGTCCCTTTGAGGAAATGTCACGCGGTGACATCCGGAGTCCTGCCTAGGCTGCTACAGCCCGGGTTCCCGGAGTCCTGTTAGCCTAGTGCTACAGCCCGGATTCACACGCTGCTGACCGACATGCTCAGTTTTGATTCATGTATGCCTGTCCCCGTAAGTTGGTGCCACTTTGGGTTCACGACTAGTCATGTCGGCGCGGGTTCTCTGTCATATGGATGCTAGCGACATTATCATATACATGAGCCAAAAGGCGCAAACGGTCCCGGGCCATGGTAAGGCGACACCCGTGGGAATACCATGCGTGAGGCCGCAAAGTGATATGAGGTGTTACAGGCTAGATCGGTGTGACTTAGAATCGGGGTCCTGACATATCTGCGCCAAGCGCGACCACTTTGCCTACTGCTGTGATATCGTTGAAAGAGAAAGGGGAAGGAGAGAGTAGTTGGCCCTTTCCACTCACCATGCATTATGACTTGCAAGTGATCTGCTGCCCCTTTTGGCCCTTGCCGGGAGAAGAATGCGCAACTGATGGAACCGTCAAGTTTTCTTTTTGTGCATGTGTTATGTTGAATAATGTTGCAGATCCAAGATAGACATGCGAACACCATCCTTCTAAAATATGCGGACATGATGAACGACCGCGGCGGAAGGAGGAGGGAAGCATGAGTAGGAGCTAAGTCAACATGCCCACTGACCTTTTTCTCCGAAGTTTGCTTCTGGTTATCCCTCGAACAACCAAGTTTTTCTGTGTGGTTGAGGCCTTTCATGTGATGGCACCTTGTTGTATTTGTCTGCTCCCCCACTTTTGTTTCGAGCACTGCTTGTCGGTGGGAAACGACACCTATGGGATCACAAGAATCCCTACTATAGTTGCCGGGGCACTGGGTTGTGAGAAGAGCAGGATTAGCAGCCAACACAAGGATCGTTTTACCTAGCTTCGGGCCGCGAGGATGTGTAATACCCTAGTCCTGCTTTGCTGTGTCTTCGAGTGCTCTTGAGCTCTCGAACTAGCTATGGTGGCTGCGTAGTTCTAAAGAGCCGAATCCCTCTCCAGTATGCCAAGGGCCTCCTTTTATAGTCGAAAGGGGCTGCCACAGTGCCACACAGGAGGTGGAAAGGCCTACAGTGCTGCGTGCTTATCGCTCGTGTTACAGGACAAGACGCATTTAATGCATAGCTTAGGTGTCCCCTAGCTTTATCGGGGACGGGAGCGAGGCCTGTCCCGTCCATCGCCGCTCCTCTTTGCTTCAACAGATCTCAGGTGGCGCGGTGGTAGGGTCTTCACGAAGATCTGCATGCCACCATGCAGGTGCTTGCTGATCTGGCCTGGAAGCTGCATGTCGCCACGCAAGTGCCTGCCCAGTTGGTCAGGCTGGCAGCTGCATGCTAATGGCGGTGGAAACTTGGCTGATGCGGGCCTGGCAGTGGCCCCGCTGATGTCATCAGCAAGGGCCTTGCCGAGGACCCGACAAGGGTCTTGCCGTGGCGCGCAGTCGTCCCCGGCAAGGATCTTGCCAGGGGTCTCGCGGCTTTCCTTGGCAAGGATCCCGCCGAGGATCGACGTCTTCTGGTCCTGACAAAGATCTGCATGCCACCACAGAGGTGTCTCCCGAGCCCTGGTCCAATCGTAGTTGGTTGGGTTGAAACGTGTGGGCTCTAGGGCGGCCCGCTCTGTTGGTGTTTGGGCAAGTTACCCGGCAAGGTTCTTGCCGGGGCCGCGGAGGCCGCCCCGGCAAGGGCCTTGCCGGGGGTCTCCACCTCACCCCTTTGATGTCTTGTGTTTCTGGCCTTGGCGTTGCCTCCGACCATCTTGTTCCTCTGGCTTCTCCCCGGCTTTCCTCCCCTGCTCTGCTTAGTGTGGCCGTGGGCGCGGCTCCGACTGTCCTTGCACAAGTAAAGGGGTCAAAAGGAGCGCCCCTACTTTTGTACACCAACAGGAGCCCCCGGGCCTAGGCCACACATAAGCGCGACACGTTGTTGGGCCAGGCCCAAAACGTTGCACGGGCAGGAGGGGCGGATTCTACCGCAGTAATTCTCCGTCTGCTGTGCTTCCCCATGACCCGCGTTGAACGTGTGTCATGGAGGATCGTGCGTGACGTGGGGGGCATGCGTGGGGCGGTTTCCGCATGCATGCGTCACATCGTGGTAAAGAGGCGGCTCGCGCCTTCCCCATAAAAAGAGGGAGGCGTGGAGGCGCGGCTCATTTACTGGATGGACTCGGGTCGCAGTCTTCAAGGCGCCCACGCCCCCCGATCACGGGGCAGGGAACGGTCGCCTCACCCGTCCTTTCGACCCTGCACGTTTGCCACGCGTCCTTCATGCAAGTGGCGGGCTGTGGAGGCGGGAAGCAGGGCCGTCGCTGATTGGGGCAGCGGGTCGGTCCTGATTCCCTGCGCCTCCGACGGCTGGATTGGCTCAGTGGGGCGGCCGAGTCTCGACCCCGCCCCTTTATAAAGAGGGGGATGGAGGGCGCCACCCCACATTCTTCAGTATCCATCCTCCTTCATCTTTGCTTCTTTCTTCCACCTGCCATGGCGAGACGAGGTGCTGGGCCTTCGATGGTGGCAGCGAGGGTCGCCGCTCGTCAGCGCGTCCCTCCTTCCCACGAGCCCGTGGCAGTGGAGCCAGCCACAAGAGGAAGGGGGAGGGGGCGTGGCCGAGGTCGCCGTGGCGGTCGGGGGAGAGGGGGATGAGGTGGCGCGGCGGCCGTGCCTCCCGCGATGGAGGGTCACGTCGGGGACCGGCCCCGTGAGTTCTTCATCAGGCTGCGCCGGCCACCGCGTCATCGTCTCCGTCTCCCCACCCCCTTCACAGAGGAGATGGAGCTCGATCCGCCCCGGACCCTCAGGTTGCACATGAGGGGCTGCGGGACCGGCGGCACGCGGGTCGACGTCGACTTCCCCGCTCCTCATGTCATGTATCTCCGTCGTGGATGGAAGACATTTGCCCGCATCCATAGCCTGATGGTGGGGCTCGTCCTCTACTTCAAGTTAATGGAGGGCGACCTGCTCTCCGTCAAGGTCTTCGGAGATCTTGGCACTCGCCTGAAGTGCTGCGTGGAGAGCTCCTCCGATGATGAAGATTCCTCCTCAAGCGGGAGTGACGAGGAGGACAGCGACAGCGGCGACGAGGGAGTCGATCGGGAGGATGCCGACTCCGACTTCGACTGACCGCGCCGCCCCTCCCTCGGCCACTCGCCCTGCCGAGGGCCATCCTCGCCAAGCTCTCCATCGGGGTGCTCCCCGTCGTCTCCTTGGGAGGCTGGCGTAGTAGGGCCGGAGAAGGCGAAGAAGGCGGGTGGCGGCCGTCAACTCGGAATACGCGGGCACCGACGCCTTCGTCGCGTATTGCCGGCCCGCTGCCTCATCTTCCAGCTCCTTTCCCGGCACCAAGATGTTCTCTTGGTGCCTTCTGCTCCTCGCACCTCGCATAGGCGCCCCTTTTTCCCTTTGCTGTCTTGCTCCATCTTCTGAGGAGAGGGACAAGAAAGGGATTACAGGCATTTTATCTCTTTTTAGTTTGTAAGCCCGCGGGCACTCGTTAGATTTAAAGCTTGTAATCCCCTTGCTCATGTTTTTCCTTCCGTACGAACTGTACCTGTATGGGACATTTTTAATGAAAAAGGGTGTTTGCCGGGTATTTTGTGCGTGAGCGAGGCCCATGCCAAGGACGAATCCTTGTTATTTCTAAGGTAAACATTGTCACCCGGCAAAAGGCCTTGCCGCCCCCCTGCTTTGGTCGACCATTCTCACGCCCTTGGCGGAGGCAGGGGCGAAGCAGGGTTAGGCCCCTCGTTCATTTCTCTTGCCACCGCAACTACGACCAAGTTCCGACCCAGGGGATAGCTCTTGGGTGTGGGAAAAGGGGAGCACGGTGGTTTTAAGAAATATAAACGAGGTTTCCTATGTCCCAGTTCTATACGGAAGTGCATAACAGGGGATAAAAGACTTATCTGAATCTGTAGCCCCCGACAACCTTGGCTTGCCATGGTTGGACCCTTGTGGCTTCAGCCCCCGGCAATCCTGGCTTGCCGGGGCCGGAGCGCCGGTCCATCCTCTTTCTCCCAAGCGGCTCAGGAGACATGTCCACGTGCCCTGCGAACCAAAGAGGACAGAAAGACGCACACTCGACCTCTAGGCTAGGGGTTAGTCGCCGTTAAGCACTATCAACCCTAACCGAGGAAGAGACTTAACCTAGCATGCATGCTATAACTTAGGGCGCCAGCGCTTCGTTTATTTATGCTCAGGGTCTGCGCTTGGCTCTGTACAGAGGGTTACCTGCCTTGCCGGCAAAGCTTGTACAAAAGGTGGCTTGCCGGGGGGCCCGGCAAGCCGTGCCTTATGGGTAAAACTTGCGAAGATGCTCGATGTTCTAGGAGTTGCTAACTGGGACAACATCTTCGGTCTCCAGGCGGACTGCGCCGGGCCTGGTGACTCGTATTACCCGATAAGGGCCTTCCCACTTTGGCATCAACTTGTTGGAATTCTTGGCCGACTGAACGCGCCGAAGAACAAGGTCGCCTTCCTCAAAGCTTCGGGCATGGACCTTGCGGCTATGGTAGCGGCGCAAGGCCTACTGGTAGCGTGCTGCTCTCATAGCCGCCCGAAGACGATCTTCCTCAAGGAGCGTTGCGTCATCTTGCCGCAACTGCTCTTGCTCAAGCTCATCATAAGCGAGCACTCGAGGTGACCCATATATGAGTTCTGTGGGGAGAACTGCTTCTGCCCCATATACTAGGGCAAAGGGTGTCTGGCCAGTGGCTCGATTTGGCGTCGTCCTGATCGACCAAAGAACCACCGGCAACTCATCAATCCAGCGCCTTCCGCTCTTGTGCATCTTTTCAAAAGTCTTCGTTCTCAGGCCTCGCAACACTTCAGCATTGGCCTTCTCTTGGCCGTTGCTCCGGGGGTGCACCACGGAAGCAAAACAGACCTTGCTGCCGAGGTCTTGAATGTATTGCATGAAGGTGTGGCTTTTGAACTGCATGCCGTTATCGGTGATGACTCTGTTTGGCACATCAAAATGGCAGACTAGTCCTTTGAAGAACTTGACGGCTGACTGTGCTGTCACCCTCCTCACCGGTTCCACTTCCAGCCACTTTGTGAACTTGTCGATTGCAACGTACAAGTACTCAAAGCCCCCGACAGCACGGGGGAAGGGGCCCAATATGTCGAGCCCCCAGACCGAAAATGGCCAGGAGAGAGAGATTGTTTGAAGGGCTTGAGCTGGTTGATGAGGCTTCTTTGAATGGAACTGACACGCTTCACACTTGGTTACTAGTGCTGTTGCATCCTGGAGGGCAGTGGGCCAGAAGAAACCCTGCCGGAACGCCTTGCCGGCAAGGGCCCTCGACCCTATGTGGGAGCCACATATGCCCCTGTGTATCTCCGCCAACAGCTCCAGTCCTTTCTCCCAGGAAATACACTTCAATTTCACACCATTTGGCCTCTTTCTCTACAGGACGTCATCGACGAACTGATACATAGCAGCACGGCGGGATACTTTTTCCGCTTCTTCCTGCTCCTCAGGAAGCTCCCCTATTTGGGGGAATCGGACGGTATGTTCCGCCCATGCCGGAGCCTGGGGCTCGACGGCAAGGACCAAAGGCATTTCTTCTGCCATGGGAGCGGTCGTCTCTACGGCCAGGGCTTGATTGCCTGCCAGAGTCGGTCGCTCCTCGGCAAGCTCAAGGCCCACACCCTGGCTGGCGGCCCCTGGGGGCTCGGCGGGAAAGTACTTGCCGGGGCCTTATTTCCTCTGCTTGTTCTGCTCTGTCGATGGTTCGACGGATGGTTGAGTCAACTGAAGCAAAAAGGTACCTGGTTCCACAGGTAGCTTGAATGCAACGCGCTTTGACAGGTAGTCAGTGATGTCGTTCTCCACTTGTATACCGTCAAAGCGCTCTTCCAGCTTCCTCACCTCATCTACGTAGGCCTCCATCAACGGGCTCTGATAATCCTTGTTGACCTGTCTGACGACAAGCTGTGAATCACCCCTGACGATGAGCTTTTTAACTCCGAGGTCTGCTGCAATCCTGAGATCGGCAAGCAATCCCTCGTACTCAGTAGTGTTGTTGGTGGACATCTCCCTGGGAAAGTGCATCTCGATTACATACTTGAGGTGCTCCCCGGTGGGTGCGACGAGCAGCACACCAGCACCGGCGCCTTGCAGCGAGAATGCCCCGTCAAAGTACATAATCCAGTCACGAGTTGTTTCCTCGCCGGGGAGAGTGGTCTCCTCGATCTCTTCATCAGGCGTCGAGGTCCATTCTGCAATGAACTCCGCCAAGACTCTACTCTGGATTGTCGAAGTACTTTCAAACCTCAACACAAACCTAGATAACTCCAAGGCCCACTCCACAATCCTTCCGGTTGCGTCTGGATTGTGCAGTATCCGTTGCAACAGGAGGCGGGTGACGACAGTGATCTCATGGGCTTGGAAGTAATGACGCAGCTTCCTCGAGGCCATAAGGAGGCCGAAGAGCAATTTCTGCACACCGGAATATCTTGACCTAGCCCCCCTGCAAGAGGGAGCTGACGAAGTAAACCGGGTGCTGTATCATCTTCTTCTTCTGCACCACTCCGCTTGACGGCGCGGGCTCTGTCCTGATGGCGTCAGACTCTGCCGGGAGCCTTGCCTTGCCGGCACTGGGCCCTGCCGGGGGAGTCTCTGACTTGCCGTCTACCGGTCCTGCCGCTGCCACTGCCTCTTCGTCAACCTCCCTCTGCGCCACTAGCGCAGCACTAACACTTGATTCGTCGTCGCCCGATACAGCAGCAACGATTCTTGTGGTTTAGGCGCAACTAGTATCGGTGTAGAGGAAAGGTACCTCTTCAGGTCTTGCAATGCCGCCTCGGCCTCTGGGGTCCATTCCATTGGGCCCGCCTTCTTCAAGATCTTGAAAAAGGGAAGGGAGCGCTCGGCAGACTTGGAGATGAATCGGCACATGGCGGCAACGCAGCCAGTTAGCCAACGCACATCCTTGATCCGCTTGGGCGCCTCAATCTGCTCGATAGCCTTGATCTTGTCTGGGTTTGCCTCGATCCCACGCTGTGACACAAAGAACCCGAGAAGTTTACCAGACAGAACACCGAAGACACACTTCTCAGGGTTCAACTTCAGGTTGATCTTGCGTAGGTTGGCAAACGTCTCTTCTAAGTCTTGTACAAGAGTTGCCATGTCCTTGGTTTTGACCACTATGTCATCCATATAGGCTTCCATATTTTTATGTAGCTGGGGTTCAAAACCAATTTGGACTGCTCTTGCAAATGTTGAACCAGCACTCTTCAACCCGAAAGGCATCCGTAAAAAGCAGTACGTACCACATGGGGTGATGAATGCTATCTTCTCTTCGTCCTCTCTTGTCATGAAGATCTGGTGGTAGCCCGAGTAGGTGTCGAGGAATGAAAACAGATCACACCCGGCCGTGGAGTCAACAATCTGGTCGATGCGCGGCAACGGGAAGGGGTTTTAGGGCAAGCCTTATTAATATCTGTGTAATCAATACACAGCCTCCACTTCCCATTTGCCTTGCGCACCACCACCGGATTGGCCAACCACATCGGATGGAGCACTCCTCTCACCAATCCTACCGCTTCCAATTTCCTGATCTCCTCTGTGATGAACTCCTGCTGTTCTAAAGCTTGCTTCTTGACCTTCTGCTCGATGGGTCGGGCATGGGGACAAATAGCAAGGTGGTGCTCAATCACTTCCCTAGGAACGCCGAGGATGTCAGATGCTTGCCACGCAAATACATCAACATTCGCCCGCAGGAAAGCGATGAGCGCGCCTTCCTATTTGCTATCAAGTGTGGAGCTTATGGTGAAAGCCCCTCCCGTGCCATCTTCCTTGACAGACACCCTCTTGGTCTCTGGTGGTGCAGCTCTGGATTTCTTGCTCTTGCCGGTGGAGCTCTCTGGCACGTTCTCGACGGTAGCACAACACTCAGAAGAGGTGCGCTTGCCGGAGTGGGTGCGAGAGGTCTTGCCCGGCTTCTTCTTCCCTCTCGGGGCTTCAGCGGCAGGAGCAAGTGCCTCGGCGGCAGCTGCTACAACTGCTTCCCGGTAGAGTTGGTCGGCGCAAATCAGCGTGTCCTTCTTATCGGAGGGGAAGAAGATGATGGTCAACGGCCCGGGCATCTTCAGCATGTTGTAGGCGTAGTGCGACGCCGCGATGAACTTGGCTAGTGCCGGGCGGCTGAGGATCCCGTTGTAGGGCAAGGGGATCTCGGCCACGTCGAAGACGATCCTCTCCGTCCTGTAGTTCAACTCTCCTCCAAACGTCACGGGCAGTGTGACCTTTCCCTTCGGCTGGCTCCTCCCCGGATTGACCCCTTGAAACATGCCCGTTTCCTCGAGGTCCCCATCAGGAATTTGCAGCCTTTTGATCACGACGGGCGAGATCAAGTTCAGGTCGGCCCCGCCGTCGACCAACATCTTGTTCACCTTGAGGTTATGTATCGTTGGCGAGACCAACAACGGCAAACACCCGACTGCGGTTGTGCGGTCAGGGTGGTCCTCGGCGTCAAAGATGAGGGGCGTGCTGGACCACTTCAGCGGCTTCTGAGCGTCGAACAACGGCTCCGCTGCTGTAATCTCATGTGCCCACTGCTTGAGCTGGCAGTGAGAACTATGCAGCGAGGCGCCGCCATCGACGCACATGGCCTCCGTAGCCTTCTGGAACTCTTGCTCGCCGGACTCGTCGTCCTCGTCATGATCATCATCTTCTTGCTTCTTGTCACGGCCCCGAGCGGGCCTCTCTTGCTAGTTGTCCTTGCTGCGGCGGCCTCCTTGGCCACCACGCTTCTTGCCGGATCCCTCGGCACTGTCCTGACCCTTCTCCTTGTCGCGCCTCTCGTACTCAGCAAGCAGCTCGTCTTGTCGGCAGTTCTGGAGGTCGTGGCCCTTGGTGCGATGGATCTTGCAGTACTGCTTGTCGGAGCTTCCTGGCTTGTCGGTAGCTGCTAAAGCCCAGCAGGCGGCGCACCTGGCAATCTCCTTGCTGGGGTCGTTTGCCTTGGCCTTCTTGGCAGTGCCGGTGCTATCGTATCCCTCGACGGCAAGCACGGTCTTGCCCTTGCGTTTCCTATTGCGACGCCGACCCTTCTTCGTCGGGGCGGCGGTGTCTTCATCAGTAGAGTCGTTTTCCGCGCCGGCGTTTTCGCCGGGGTACTTCCTTCCCTCTTCTGCCCAGGCAGAACATAGAGTTCGGCCACATCCTTAACCTTGGTCATTGCCAGCTCTTCGCGCATCTTGTGGTTGCGCATGTTCTGATGGAACGCGCTGATCACGGCGGCGGGATGAACGTCGGGGATGTTGTACTACACCCGGCTGAATCTCTGGATGTACTTGCGCAGGTTTTTCCCTTCCTTCTAGGGAATGATATGCAAATCACTGGCCTGGCCATGAGCTTGGTGGCCTCCAGTGAAGGCGCCAACAAACTCATGGCATAGATTTGACCAAGAAGAAATGGAATCCGCCGGTAAGTGCATCAACCAAGACATGACATTGGGCTTCAGTGCCAACAAGTAGTAATTGGCAAGCACCTTGTCGTCGCGAGCTCCGGCAGCCTGCATCGCAATGGTGTAGATGCTGAGGAACTCTAACGGATGGTTCTTGCCAATATACTTCTCGCCGACGTCGGGCTTGAACGTGCGGTGGGATGGCCACTAGAACCGCCGCAGCTCACGGGTAAAGGCTGGGCAGCCCACCTCGTAAGGTAGGCCGCCGGAGCCCCCCGGTGCTGGGTGGTCCATACCGGGTCCCGCCCGCTTGTCCGACTGGTGGCGTGTATCACGCTGGCGCTCGATAGTGGTTCGAGCATCTTCGTGAGCTCATTCTCAAAGAACTTGGCGCTGGTCGCGGTGGGTCCGTGGGTCGGACGACGCTATGGAAATATTATCACAAGCGTCATCGCGACGGACCGACACCCGCGGTGGCTGGCGCGGAGGAGGAGAGTGCACTGTGGACGCAGCACCCCCGACCCCTCCACCGCTGGCATGCGGTTGTTCGATGGAGCACCGGCCCGAAGGCCCCGCCGGTCGCGGATCATCTTTATTTGCGACGGCGACGAGGCTCCGGATGGTGGCCCTCCACTCGTCGAGCTTCTCCACAGCAGGAGGGAAGTCGAGGTGCAGCTGCGCGTGCACGAAAGCTTCTGCTGGCATGGGTGGTGGTGACAGCTGCGTGGACCGTGGCACACTTCGACTTCTAACTACGTTAGAAGGAGCTATACCACGGCCCAGCGGCTGCGTGCCATTTTCGCTAGCGCTTCGGCGAGCATGCTGGACTCCTTCGTCCCGCGAAGGATGCACAGGGCTCTTCCCACGGCGCTGTCCGGGGTCTCCGGCGTGGTGGCGCTGCTCATCGTGCGCACCCTCGGAAGAGCGCGCTGTGGGCGCTGGCGTGCATGTCTTAGAGGTTGTTGTGCCGCTCGTGGGTGGCACAACGACACTCCTAGAGGGCCCCACGCCGCCTGCGGGGGGTCCAACTCTGTCCTTGGATTTGGCGGCATGCCGTCCGTCGCCTGGCGCACGAACGACGCTGCTCGCCAGGCTCTGACTGCTAGAGCGATGCTGGTGCTCACGGACTGCGGCCCGGGTCCTGTCCGCGACCGGCCCGCTGCTCGCCCGCACTGGCAGGGGCCGTTCGGCTCCTGATGAGCCGATCGCTATGACCGTCTTCTTCTTGGGAGCCATGGTGATGCAGAACTGCTAGGCTAACTGCTAGACCAGATTCTCAAAATTGCGCCCCCTACCTGGCGCGCCAAAAATGTCGGTGGGAAACGACACCTATGGGATCACAAGAATCCCTACTACGGTTGCCGGGGCGCTGGGTTGTGAGAAGAGCAGGATTAGCAGCCAACACAAGGATTGTTTTACCCAGGTTCGGGCTGCGAGGATGCGTAATACCCTAGTCCTGCTTTGGTGTGTATTTGAGTGTTCTTGAGCTCTCGAACTAGCTATTGTGGCTGCGTAGTTCTAAAGAGCCGAATCCCTCTCCAGTATGCTAAGGGCCTCCCTTTATAGTCGAAAGGGGCTGCCACAGTGGCACACAGGAGGTGGAAAGGCCTATAGTGATGCATGCTTATCGCTCGTGTTACAGGAAAAGACGCATTTAATGCGTAGCTTAGGTGTCCCCTAGCTTTATCGGCGACGGGAGCGAGGCCCATCCTGTCCATCGCCGCTCCTCTTTGCTTCGACACGCGCCCTTGCTAGCGATGCATGCGGTGCCATGTAGGCAGGCAGGCAGCTGAGGTGGCGCGGTGGTAGGGTCTTCATGAAGATCTGCATGCCGCCATGCAGGTGCTTGCTGATCAGGCCTGGAAGCTGCATGTCTCCACGCAAGTGCCTGCCCAGTTGGTCGAGCTGGCAGCCGCATGCTAATGGTGGTGGAAACTTGGCTGGTGCGGGCCTGGCAGTGGCCTTGTTGATGTCCTCGGCAAGGGTCTTGCCAGGGACCCAGCAAGGGTCTTGCCGTGGCGCGCAGTCGTCCCCGACAAGGATCTTGCCGGGGGTCTCGTGGCTTTCCTCGGCAAGGATCCCGCCGAGGGTCGACGTCTTCTGGTCCTCATTTGATCTCATATATCTATGGTCTTGACAAAGATCTGCATGCCACCACAGAGGTGTCTCCCGAGCCCTGGTCCAATCGTAGTTGGTTGGGTTGGAACCTGTGGGCTCAAGGGCGGCCCGCTCTGTTGGTGTTTGGGCAAGTTGCCCCGGCAATGTTCTTGCTGGGCCGCCCCGGCAAGGGCCTTGCCAGGGGTCTCCACCTCGCCCCTTTGTTGTCTTGTGTTTCTGGCCTTGGCGTTGCCTCTGACCATCTTGTTCCTCTGGCTTCTCCCCGGCTTCCCTCCCCTGCTATTCTTAGTGTGGCCGTGGGCGCGGCTCCGACTGTCCGTGCACAAGTAAAGGGGTCAAAAGGAGCGCCCCTACTTATGTACACCGACACTGCTCAATAAAGTGGGCGGTAGCATCAAAGACTCCTAAGGAAAAGCCTTCCGGGGCATGTCCTCGCCAGCTGAATGCTAAGGACCCGCTCCTCACAGCAATCATGGCAACATGTTACCGCCAGGCAACAAAAACACATAGAAAGAAACTAACCATACGGACATCCATGGGTCAAACATAAGAGGGATGGCATGCACTTAAAATTAACCAAACATCGGTTCAACAGAAATGAGAGCAGTACGGACCCAAAACACAAAGCATACACAATATTTTTGCTACACGGCGCCGCAGCGACATGAATGATTCAAGAATGAGCTTGGCGGCCTTAGGGGACCCTGGGAATAGCGAGGACCTTGTCAGCAAAAGAATCAGCCTTCTCCTCGGTACAAGAAACGTTGGCGCCAGCAGGCAGCCTCCTGAAGCCATCAGCAAGGTTGAGGTCCGGATGGCAATAGGCGATGTTGCTCAAGAACATGAAGAGGGCATCACGGGCGAGCTTTCGGGAGTCGCTTGCAAAGCGAGCAGCTTTTCGTTCTTCATGTGCCTGCGGCCCTTCGATCAATCCGTCGAAGAAGAGCGCTAGCTTGATGCTTGGGACCTTGTGCCTGCTGATTGAGAAGACTGGGCTCTTCATGCCCATAGTTGTAATCTGGGCAGAGAGGCGCTCGGTGATGTCAACCAGGCTCTTGATCCAGAGGTCACACTGGTCAACTTGGTTCACCAACTATTCATCGGCGTTCTTTCAGAGGATTCTTGCATTCTCCAAGTCTTTCACCAACTGCTTCTCACGGGCTCCAGCAGACTCGATTCCACTCTCCAAGGAGCCAAGCCTTGCCTTCTTATTAGTGATGATACCATTGGTGGTGTCAAGATCCTGGATCTTGGAGGAGAGCTGCCACTGCACCTCCTTCAAAAGAATCTCAGCCTTCTGTGCTTCCTCCTTGAGAGCCACAATTTCCTTGGTACTCCCGGCAAGATCCTGTGTCAGTTTGGCCACCTGTTGATCAAGGTCGGCCTTGGCGTTGGATGTAGCGGCAAGACGATCGGCAACCTTCTTCAACTAGGCAGCGGAATCAAGGGTGAGCGTGTCAAGGGCTGCCTTGTGCTTGTCCTCAAACTCCTTGGTGTGTTGCTAGACAAGAGTCTCCAGCTCTCAGTCCTTGTTGCAAAGGGTGGCCTCGAGGTTCTGTTCCCGGGAAGAGATGTCCTTCTCCTTGGCGTTCAGAAGCGTTGTGCGCTCCGCCAGATGGACTTCCTGGGTTGCGACATCCTCTTTTGCCATGGTGATCATCTCCTATTGCCGCAGAAGGATCTGGAACTGCTTGTCGTGCCACTCGCGCAACTCACCGCCCTCGTCCCTCAGCTTCTGATCTATGGTGCTAGCGGAGTTGCGCTGCTCCTTAAGTGCCTGCCATTTCTGACTGTACTTGCTTTGCATCTCCTTGATGCCCGTCGCCACGGACTCCAGGAAGGACAGGTCCATGACTGTGCTAACTAAGTCATCAGCTTCTTCAACTCGCTAGGACAATGGTGCCATGATACATTGGATCTCCTCATAAAAGTCTGCGCTCACTACTGCGGATGAACCGGGGGCTCCAAGTCCAGGCTGGGCAAGCACTAATGCCAGTTGGCTCGAAGATGTCATTGGGGCCCCAGCTGAAGTGCCGAACAAGGGAAGGGGGATCATGGTTTGAAGGGGAATTTTCTCTTCAACCACTACCCCTGATCCGGACGCGCTGCCGGATGCCTTCTCTGTTCCTTGGGGGCCTCTTGGATATCTCCGGCAACATGTTCCTGACCCTCCACAACAGCAATCTTGGAGGCCTCTTTGGCAGTGTCCTTGCCGATATTGGCCACCTCTTCCAACAGCTCAGGCTCTTCAATCAAAGGGGCTACAAGCAAAGGCAACAAGCAATTATGAGGAGATATAAGCATTGGTGGACCAAAAACTTGGAGCAAAATGATGGAAGCAACAGAAGACAAAAGAACAGGCGAGTTACCTGGAGTCGTTTGCGGTGGAAAGGCTTCAGTTTCCCCGACAATGACAGTTGACGAGTCATGACCACCACCCCCTTCCTCGGTAACCATAGCATTGACTTGGGCATATCCGTCCATGGAGGCCCCCACTGGGTATCCCTCAGCTCGATCAATCGGAGAGTGGGCCCCTCCTGGAGGACCTCGCCCTGGATGATCTCCCCCTCCTCTTTGGCTGGAGGTGGGGAATGTTCTTCCGTCCCACCCTTGGCGGGGAAAACCTATCCCATACTTTCGTTCTGGGGGCTAGGTTGGGGGCGTAGCGCCGGGTCGTTCATACTACTTCCTGCCAAGCCCGTGCCCTCCAGGGACCTCGGCAGCTCCACCTGCCTAGTTTGTTTGGACCGGTGGACAAGGGTTTCTTCCTCCTCCTCTTCTCTATCGGAGGCAGCAAACAAGATTGAATCAGCAAGCCAACAAACACGCAAAGCTTCAACAAGAGAAGAAATTGTTTTCCTGACTCTGAATCAATGAGCATGGAGCCCGGCGCGAACTCCATGGGTGGTGTAGTCGCCCTGCTCCTCTTCAGGGTCAAAGGAGCAGTGCTCTCCGTCAACTTCGAACCCTGCGGAGACATAGGGGGCTCCGACGCAAATGAGCCACGCGAGGAACTCGAGCCTGATTGGGAGCTGGGGTCGACCCCCTTGACCGCCCGTCACGTGGCTGGAGGGGTCTTGGCCCCAAAAAGGCGAGAAGAATGGCGGCGTGCCATGTCCGGCCTGTAGCCCTTGGAGGCGATCTTCTTCACTTGCTTGGCGACAGGCACAAGAGCAGGAGCCGCTGTTCCTTGGCTAGACGCCCGCCTACGAGGATGCTGGTCCAGGTCTGGCTCTGGGGCTTGAGGACCTGCTGCGAGCCACTCCTCAATTGGCTGCTCTGCCTCCTCGGCCTCCTCCTCTTCTTGGTCCTAGGCTGCCGCGGCATAAAGGGCCTCGACACCGGCAGATTCATCCCTGGCAGCCTCCTCCATGGCATGCCCCTCGTTCCTGCCATGAGAAGAGCCTTCATCTTTAGCCTCTTCCTCATCATCTTCTTCCTCCCCTCTGGGCCTAGTCTTCCTGGCAGCACGGAGCGCCTTGTCCTCCTCAATTCGCGTCTTGATAAACTCTGCTTCTGCCTTGGAGGTGCGCTGGAACATGTTGTTCTCAACCCTGTTAGCCCTTTCTTCCAAGGTGGAAGCCCACTCGAGCTCTGCATCAATCCCCGACAATTGCCAATCGGCTGCAACCCAATACGCGTTACAATCCAGCATCCACTTCAAAATCTGGTCCAGGGCGGAGTTGACATTCAGCAGGACGACCCTTGCTGGCAATTGGAACGGCCCAAGGCTGCCGAGCAGTTGTTCGCACAACCAGCTATGGCCATAAACCGACAAATTGTTGGTAAGGCCTGGGTATAGGCGCATCCTGTCCCCTGCATCTCCGTACCGCCAGGCGAACCTGTCCCTCTTTTGCAGCGGTGCAATGCGGCGGTGAAGGAAGTCAGCCCCCACCTATTTGATGGTTAGCCCGGCAGCTTTGAGATGGGTGATCATGTTTATCGTCGGGCAAAGCCTGTCGATAGTAAGGCCTGGCTCTCCCCAATTGTTGCCGTGCATGACACACTCTATTCGCGCCTGGCAGTAATCTAGAGCATCCGCGTCCTGGATCCAACACCATCTTCCCACCTGTCGCGCTGCTGACTAGGAAGGTAATCCCAAGATTCCCTCTTGCCCTGAGGAATCCAACTGATGTTCCCTGAATGGTGAGCCATATTCGCGCCTGAATAGATCTACATTGGGGGTGACCCCGACGAAGTTCTGGCACAAGTGGGCAAATATTGCCATGCACACCATTGCAGTTGGCATGAAATCCAAGAGGTGGAATCAATATACTACCATCATCGCCTCAAAGAAATCTGAGAAAGGAGGGTTGAGGCCGCCGAGGAAATATGCGCAGAAAAAGCGGTATGAATTTGGTGGATCTTCCTTCCCCTCCGGCAAGACTGCAGAAGCACCATGCCCTTTCAGGACATCTCTCCCCACATATACGAATACCTCACGATCAGGGCGTTGCTGTCCAAGCTTGACGGGAAAAGGCCACATCTTCCCCCCGTTACCTGTCCAGCTCTGCCGCTTTCTACTTCTTCTTCCCCTCCGCATCGGCTTCCTTTGCGGTGGTCGCCCGCTTCCCCCTCGTGGCAGTTTTCTTCCCCATCCTTTGGGGCTTTGGGAAGAATGGAAGGCTAGGCGAAGGGTTGGAGCGAGTATGGATGCAGGGGGCGGTCGATTGGCTTGAGGAGGAAGATTATGGAGGATGGAGCGGATGCGAATGAGCAGTGCCCTTTCGTGTTTTTCCTTTTATGAGGAACGAACATGGGGGGGCTCTTCGCCGTTCTCTCTCAAGAAGTTACCATTTTACATTAATTGCTACAGTCCCATGACCCCACGACCTATGGTAATTACGCGGAGTGGACGTTGAGTAGACTGGTCATCAAGCAAATCGCTGCACATGCAGTACTTTCCTGACATATGTCCATGCACTGTTTGGAGCCTTACCCAACATGCCCGGTGACACATATGGCTCAGGCCCAGGGGCTTCTGTCGGGGTACATAAACAGGTGTGTATGTTCCCCCTGACCTGTGCACGGACAGTAGGTCTCCACCCCAGCAGTACCGAGCTTCCAAGATTACAGTGACAAGGCAAGACCAAGCTGAAGAGATATCTCATTGAGAAATAAAAGAGCGGATCAAGAAGACCAAGACAAACCAAAAGAACAAGATATCACTAAGGAAAAACCTCCCTTGCTGGGAAGGTGAACCTGGTCAGGTCGAGGCTTCGCTAAAGACAAGTCCCAAGATTTCCTCGGCAGGCATGCCGGGGCCGCCAAGGGCGGGTCGCCCCGCCAAGACTCCACCGCTCCACCGCACAGTGACGCAAGTCACTTATCAGTGCGGTGTCGAGCCCCCAAGTGATTAAGTGGCTGTCATTTGGCACGTGGCAGCCATTTGGAAAGAAGATTCACCATGTATGACACCCGTCTAAAGGCGTGTCATGCAGACAGACAAGAGGGTAGTTGAGCAGCGCGGCAGGCTTGCCGGGCTTCATCCTCAGCGTGACACCTAGCACTGCATTTAATGAACTTTGTCCTAACTGCCTGAGTTAGGTATGATAGCACTGTTGGCTATCTAATCAGTAGGTAATGACTGATTTGCCACTATGGTAACCCCTTAGCATATAGAAGGAGGACCATTGCAACCTAAATAAGGATTCGGACCCTTGTACACTCTTACGCGCGTAGTTGCTCTCCCCGAGGCAAACTTGCCGGGCTTGAGCGCTACGTGTTCATTGCGGTCCCCCATCCAATCCACCAAAGCGGGAGTAAGGTTTTACGCTTCGCAGTGGCCCAAACCTGGGTAAAAACCACCAGCGTCACCCCTGTCATGCTGCTTCATGGCCTCCGCTCTTTGTGCAACGCGGCCCTCCCCCTTCTCTAACCACAAGGGGCTGATGGCCCCATAGGTGATTGTGCTGAACCATGACATTCTCTTTGAATTATAGGTTTGGATTGGCCAACTAGATTGGTTTTTCTTGCAATGGGAAAGGTGCTTAGTTTTGTGTTCAATCTTGCGGTGTCCTTACCAAGTGACAAAGTAGGGGTAGCGAGGCACGTATTGTATTATTGTCATCAAGGTTCAAAAGATTGGATTTTCATCATATTGCTTGAGTTTATCCCTCTACATCATGTCATCTTACTTAAGGTGTTACGCCGTTCTTATGAACTTAATACTCAAGATGCATGCTGGATAGCGGTCGATGTGTGGAGTAATAGTAGTAGATGCAGGCAGGAGTCGGTCTACTTGTCACGGACGTGATGCGTATATTCATAATCATTGCCTTGGATATCTTCATAACTTTGCACTTTTCTATCAATTGCTCGACAGTAATTTGTTCACCCACCGTATTATTTTCCTTCAAAAGAGAAGCCTCTAGTGAAACCTATGACCCGGGTCTATTTTCCATCATATATTTTGCTGCCATTTATTTACTTTTATTTTGTTTTGGTTTAAGTAATCTTTTATATCTATCTCTATCAGATCTCATCCTTGCAAGTGACCGTGAAGGGATTGACAACCCCTTTATCGCGTTGGGTGCAAGTGTTTGATTGTTTATGCAGGTGCATAGATTGGAGACTTGTGTGTATCTCCTACTGGATTGATACCTTGGTTCTTAAATGAGGGAAATACTTATCTCTACTTTGCCGCATCACCCTTTCCTCTTCAAGGGAAAACCAACGCAAGGTCAAGAAGTAGCAGGAAGAATTTCTGGCGTTGTTGCCAGGGAGATCTACGTCAAGTCTACCAAGTACCAACCATATACTCTCATCTCTTGCAATTACATTTTTTGCCATTTGCCTCTCATTTTCATCTCCCCACTTCTAAAACGATTTAAAAAAACACAAAAATATTTGCCTTTTTATTCGCCCTTCTTCCGTTCGTCTTTTGTTAGATTGGTTTCTTGCTACCATGTTTGAATCTAGGGAGGTCATGGTTGAAAAAGAGAGTAATAATCTTGAGGACAATTTTCATGACTTTGCTAATAATGATCCTCATGAAGAACCCATTATCATGCACACTAAAAACTTCGCATAGGTAGTGGTAATATTATTGGAAAATGCGTTATTGAAGATTTCTTTACTTGTGTCGGTACGCTACCTACGCTTGGAGGATCTATTCTTAATAAAACTAATAGCCTTGCGGATGCAATAACTTTGCTCATAATTGAAATTGAAATAAAATTTGTTCATATGCATCCATGCATACAAAGAATTTTCCTAGAGTTCTCTAATATTCAGCATGCTTCCTTTAAGCATGCCGCCACTATATCTCCCAATTATGTTGCCTGATGTCTACTACGCAACCTTCTTCTTGTAGACGTTGTTGGGCCTCCAAGTGCAGAGGTTTGTAGGACAGCATCAATTTTGTGTACTACGCAATCTTCTTGTTGTAGACGTTGTTGGGCCTCCAAGTGCAGAGGTTTAAGGTTTGTGGGAGGCATAGGATGAAGATGGCCTCTCTCAAACAACCCTGCAACCAAATAACAAAAAGTCTCTTGTCTCCCCAACTCACCCAATACAATGGTAAATTGTATAGGTGCACTAGTTCGGTGAAGAGATGGTGATACAAGTGCAATATGGATAGTAGATATAGGTTTTTGTAATCTGAAAATATAAAAACAGCAAGGTAACTAGTAACAAAAGTGAGCGAAAATGGTATTGCAATGCTTCGAAACAAGGCCTAAGGTTCATACTTTCACTAGTGCAAGTTCTCTCAACACTGATAACATAATTAGATCATATAACAATACCTCAACATGCAACAAAGAGTCGCTCCGAAGTCACTAATAGCGGAGAACAAAAGAAGAGATTATTGTACGGTATGAAACCACCTCAAAGTTATTCTTTCTGATCGATCTATTAGGCTATTCCTATAAGTGTCACAAACAGCCCTAGAGTTCGTAACGAAATAACACCTTAAGACACACATCACCAAAAACCCTAATGTCACCTAGATACTCCAATGTCAGCACAAGTGTCCGCGAGTTTGATTATACGATATGCATCACACAATCTTAGATTCATCTATTCAAACCAACACAAAGAACTTCAATGAGTTCCCCAAAGTTTCTACAGGAGCGTCCAGACGAAAACGTGTGGCAACCCCTATGCATAAGTTCACAAGGTCATAAAACCCGCAAGTTGATCACCAAAACATACATCAAATGGATCGCGTGAATATTCCATTGTAACCACAGATAAGCACATGCAAGACATACATCAATTGTTCTCAAATCCTTAAAGACTCAATCTGATAAGATAACTTCAAAGGGAAAACTCAATCCATTACAAGAAGGTAGAGGGGGAGAAACATCATAAGATCCAACTATAATAGCAAACCTCGCGGCACATCAAGATCGCGCCAAATCAAGAACACGAGAGAGAGAGAGAGAGAGAGAGAGAGAGAGAGAGAGAGAGATCAAACACATAGCTACTGTTACATACCCTCAGCCCCGAGGGTGAACTACTACCTCCTCGTCATGGGGACCGCCGGGATGATGAAGATGGCCACCGGTGATGATTTCCCCCTCCGGCAGGGTGCTAGTACAGGGTTGAAGGAAATATGCCCTAGAGGCAATAATAAAGTTATTATTTATTTCCTTATATCATGATAAATGTTTATTATTCATGCTAGAATTGTATTAACCGGAAACTTGATACATGTGTGAATACATAGACAAACAGAGTGTCATTAGTATGCCTCTACTTGACTAGCTCGTTGATCAAAGATGGTTATGTTTCCTAGCCATAGACATGAGTTGTCATTTGATTAACAGGATCACATCATTAGGAGAATGATGTGATTAACTTGACCCATTCCATTAGCTTAGCACTCGATCGTTTAGTATGTTGCTATTGCTTTCTTCATGACTTATACATGTTCCTATGACTATGAGATTATGCAACTCCCGTTTACCGAAGGAACACTTTGTGTGCTACCAAACGTCACAACGTAACTGGGTGATTATAAAGGTGCTCTACAGGTGTCTCCGAAGGTACTTGTTGTGTTGGCGTATTTCGAGATTAGGATTTGTCACTCCGATTGTTGGAGAGGTATCTCTGGGCCCTCTCGGTAATGCACATCACTTAAGCCTTGCAAGCATTGCAACTAATGAGTTTGTTGCGAGATGATGTATTACAGAACGAGTAAAGAGACTTGCCGGTAACGAGATTGAACTAGGTATAGAGATACCGACGATCGAATCTCGGGCAAGTAACATACCGATGACAAAGGGAACAACGTATGTTGTTATGCGGTCTGACCGATAAAAGATCTTCGTAGAATATGTGGGAGCCAATATGAGCATCCAGGTTCCGCTATTGGTTATTGACCGGAGACGTGTCTCGGTCATGTCTACATAGTTCTCGAACCCGTAGGGTCCGCACGCTTAACATTTCGATGACAGTTAAATTATGAGTTTATATGTTTTGATGTACCGAAGGTTGTTCGGAGTCCCGGATGTGATCATGCACATGACGAGGAGTCTCGAAATGGTCGAGACATAAAGATTGATATATTGTAAGCCTATGTTTGGATATCGGAAGTGTTCCGAGTGAAATCGGGATTTTACCGGAGTACCGGGACGTTACCGGAATCCCCCAGCAACATAATGCGCCTTAGTGGGCTTAGGTGGAAGAGAGGAGAGGCGGCTAGGGCTGGGCTGCGCGCCCCTCCCCCCTAGTCCGAATAGGACAAGGAGAAGGGGGCGGCACCCCCCTTCCTTCTTCTCCCTCTCCTCTTTCCCCCCTCCCAAGTCCTAATCCAACTAGGAAAAGGGGGGGAGTCCTACTCCCGGTGGGAGTAGGACTCCTCCTGGCGCGCCCCAAGGCTGGCCGCACCTCTCCCCCCTTGCTCCTTTATATACGGGGGCAGGGGGCACCCCAAAGACAACAATTGATCTATTGATCTCTTAGCCGTGTGCGGTGCCCCCCTCCACCATAATCCACCTCAATAATATCGTAGCGGTGCTTAGGCGAAGCCCTGCGTCGGTAGAACATCATCATCGTCACCACGCTGTCATGCTGAAGGAACTCTCCCTCAAAGCTCGGCTGGATCGGAGTTCGAGGGACGTCATCGAGCTGAACGTGTGCTGAACTCGGAGGTGCCGTGCGTTCGGTACTTGATCGGTCGGATCGTGAAGACGTATGACTACATCAACCGCGTTGTGCTAACGCTTGCGCTTTCGGTCTACGAGGGTACGTGGACAACACTCTCCCCTCTTGTTGCTATGCATCACCATGATCTTGCGTGTGTGTACGATTTTTTGTGAAATTACTACGTTCCCCAACAGTGGCATCTGAGCCTGGTTTTATGCGTAGATGTCATATGCACGAGTAGAACACAAGTGAGTTGTGGGCGATATAAGTCATACTGCTTACCAGCATGTCATACTTTGGTTCGGCGGTATTGTTGGATGAAGCAGCCCGGACCGACATTATGCGTACGCTTACGCGAGACTGGTTCTACCGACGTGCTTTGCACATAGGTGGCTGGCGGGTGTCAGTTTCTCCAACTTTAGTTGAACCGAGTGTGGCTACGCCCGGTCCTTGCGAAGGTTAAAACAGCACCAACTTGACAAACTATCGTTGTGGTTTTGATGCGTAGGTGAGAACGGTTCTTGCTAAGTCCATAGCAGCCACGTAAAACTTGCAACAACAAAGTAGAGGACGTCTAACTTGTTTTTGCAGGGCATGTTGTGATGTGATATGGTCAAGACATGATGCTAAATTTTATTGTATGAGATGATCATGTTTTCTAACCGAGTTATCGGCAACTGGCAGGAGCCATATGGTTGTCGCTTTATTGTATGCAATGCAATCGCCCTGTAATGCTTTATTTATCACTAAGCGGTAGCGATAGTCGTAGAGCATAAGATTGGCGAGACGACAGCGATGCTATGATGGAGATCAAGGTGTCGCGCCGGTTATGATGGTGATCATGACGGTGCTTCGGAGATGGAGATCACAAGCACGAGATGATGATGGCCATATCATATCACCTATATTGATTGCATGTGATGTTTATCTTTTATGCATCTTATCTTGCTTTGATTGACGGTAGCATTATAAGATGATCTCTCACTAAATTGTCAAGGTATAAGTGTTCTCCCTGAGTATGCATCATTGCGAAAGTTCTTCGTGCTGAGACACCACGTGATGATCGGGTGTGATAGGCTCTACGTTCAAATACAACGGGTGCAAAACAGTTGCACACGCGGAATACTCAGGTTAAGCTTGACGAGCCTAGCATATAACAGATATGGCCTCGGAACACGGAGACCGCAAGGTCGAGCGTGAATCATATAGTAGATATGATCAACATAGTGATGTTCACCGTTGAAACTACTCCATCTCACGTGATGATCGCACATGGTTTAGTTGATATGGATCACGTGATCACTTAGAGGATTAGAGGGATGTCTATCTAAGTGGGAGTTCTTAAGTAATATGATTAATTGAACTTAAATTTATCATGAACTTAGTCCTGATAGTATTTTTGCAAATTATGTTGTAGATCAATAGCTCGCGTTGTTGCTTCCTTGTGTTTATTTTTGATATGTTCCTAGAGAAAATTATGTTGAAAGATGTTAGTAGCAAAGAAGCGGATTGGATCTGTGATCTGAGGATTATCCTCATTGCTGCACAGAAGAATTATGTCCTTGATGCACCGCTAGGTGACAGACCTATTACAGGAGCAGATGTAGACGTTATGAACGTTTGGCTAGCTCAATATGATGACTACTTGATAGTTTAGTGCACCATGCTTAATGGCTTAGAATCGGTACTTCAAAGACGTTTTGAACATCATGGACCATATGAGATGTTCCAGGAGTTGAAGTTAATATTTCAAGCAAATACCCGAGTTGAGAGATATGAAGTCTCCAACAAGTTCTATAGCTAAAAGATGGAGGAGAATAGCTCAAGCAGTGAGCATGTGCTCAGATTGTCTGGGTACTACAATCGCTTGAATCAAGTGGGAGTTAATCTTCCAGATAAAATAGTGATTGACAGAATTCTCTAGTCACCATCACCAAGTTAATAGAACTTCGTGATGAACTATAGTATGCAAGGGATGACGAAAGTAATTCCCGAGCTCTTCATGATGCTGAAATCGACGAAGGTAGAAATCAAGGAAAACATCAAGTGTTGATGGTTGACGAGACCACTAGTTTCAAGAAAAGGGCAAAGGGAACAAGGGGAACTTCAAGAAGAACAGCAAGCAAGTTGCTGCTCAAGTGAAGAAGCCTAAGTCGAGTCCTAAGCTTGAGACTAGGTGCTTCTACTACAAAGGGACTGGTCACTGGAAGCGGAACTACGCCAAGTATTTGGTGGATAAGAAGGATGGCAAAGTGAACAAAGGTATATTGGATATACATGTTATTGATGTGTACTTTACTAGTGTTTATAGCAACCCCTCGGCATTTGATACTGGTTCAGTTGCTAAGAGTAGTAACTCGAAACGGGAGTTGCAGAATAAACAGAGACTAGTAAAAGGCGAGGTGACGATGTGTGTTGGAAGTAGTTCCAAGATTGATATGATCATCATCGCGCACTCCCTATACTTACGGGATTTGTGTTGAAACTAAATAAGTGTTATTTGGTGTTTGCGTTGAGCATGAATATGATTTGATCATGTTTGTTGCAATACGTTTATTCATTTAAATTAGAGAATAATTGTTGTTCTGTTTACATGAATAAAACCTTCTATGGTCATACACCCAATAAAATGGTTTGTTGGATCTCGATCGTAGTGATACACATATTCATAATAATGAAGCCAAAAGATGCAAAGTTAATAATGATAGTGCAACTTATTTGTGGCACTGCCGTTTAGGTCATATTGGTGTAAAGCGCATGAAGAAACTCCATACTGATGGGATTTTGGAATCACTTGATTATGAATCACTTGATGCTTGCGAACCGTGCCTCATGGGCAAGATGTCTAAAACGCCGTTCTCCGGAACTATGGAGAGAGCAACAGGTTTGTTGGAAATCATACATACAGATGTATGTGGTCCAATGAATATTGAGGCTCGTAGCAGGTATCATTATTTTCTGACCTTCACAGATGATTTGAGCAGATATGGGTATATCTACTTAATGAAACAGAAGTCTGAAACATTTGAAAAGTTCATATAATTTCAGAGTGAAGTGGAAAATCATCGTCACAAGAAAATAAAATTTCTACGATCTGATCGTGGAGAAGAGTATTTGAGTTACGAGTTTGGCCTTCAGTTAAAACAATGTGAAATAGTTTCACTACTCACGCCACCTGGAACACCACAGTGTAATGGTGTGTCCGGACATCGTAACCGTACTTTATTAGATATGGTGCGATATATGATGTCTCTTACCGATCTACCACTATCGTTTTGGGGTTATGCATTAGAGACAAATGCATTCATGTTAAATAGGGTACCATCTAAATCCGTTGAGACGACATCTTATGAACTGTGGTTTGGCAAGAAACCAAAGTTGTCGTTTCTTAAAGTTTGGGGTTGCGATGCTTATGTGAAAAAGTTTCATCCTGATAAGCTCAAACCCAAATCGGAGAAATGTGACTTCATAGGATACCCAAAGGAGACAGTTGGGTACACTTTCTATCACAGATCCGAAGGCAAGACATTCGTTGCTAAGAATGGATCCTTTCTAGAGAAGGAGTTTCTCTCGAAAGAAGTGAGTGGGAGGAAAGTAGAACTTGATGAGGTAATTGTACCTACTCCCTTATTGGAAAGTAGTTGATCGCAGAAACCAGTTTCTGTGACGCCTATACCAATTAGTGAGGAAGTTAATGATGATGATCATGGAACTTCAGATCAAGTTATTACTGAACCTCGTAGGTCAACCAGAGTAAGATCCGCACCAGAGTGGTACGATAATCCTGTTCTGGAGGTTATGTTACTAGACCATGATGAAGCTACGAACTATGAAGAAGCGATGGTGAGCCTAGATTCCGCAAAATGGCTTGAGGCCATGAAATCTGAGATGAGATCCATGTATGAGAACAAAGTATGGACTTTGATTGACTTGCCCGATGATCGGCGAGCCATTGAGATTAAATGGATCTTCAAGAGGAAGACGGACACTGATAGTAGTGTTACTATCTACAAAGCTAGAATTGTCGCAAAAGGTTTTCGACAAGTTTAAGGTGTTGACTACGATGAGAGTTTCTCACTCGTATCTATGCTTAAGTCTGTCCGAATCATGTTAGCAATTGCCGCATTTTTTGGAATCTGGCAAATGGATAAACAAAACTGCATTCCTTAATGGATTTATTAAAGAAGAGTTGTATATGATGCAACCGGAAGTTTTTGTCAATCCTAAAGGTGCTAACAAAATATGCAAGCTCCACCGATCCATCTATGGACTGGTGCAAGCATCTCGGAGTTGGAATATACGCTTTGATAAGTTGATCAAATGATATAGTTTTATACAGACTTGCGGTGAAGCCTGTATTTACAAGAAGGTGAGTGGGAGCACTACAGCATTTCTTATAAGTATATGTGAATGACATATTGTTGATCGGAAATAATGTAGAATTATTCTGGAAAGCATAAAGGAGTGTTTGATAGGAGTTTTTCAAAGAAAGACCTCGGTGAAGCTGCTTACATATTGAGCATCAAGATCTATAGAGATAGATCAAGACCCTTGATAAGTTTTTTCAATGAGTACATACCTTAACAAGATTTTGAAGTGGTTCAAAATGGAACAGTCAAAGAAAGAGTTTCTTGCCAGTGTTACAAGGTGTGAAATTGAGTAAGCCTCAAAGCCCGACCACGGCAGAAGATAGAAAAATAATGAAAGTCATTCCCTATGCCTCGGCCATAGGTTCTATAAAGTATGCCATGCTGTGTACCAGATCTATTGTATACCCTACACTGATTTTGGCATGGGAGTACAATAGTGATCTTGGAGTAGATCACTGGACAGTGGTCAAAATTATCCTTAGTGGAATAAGGATATGTTTCTCGATTATGGAAGTGACAAAAGGTTCGTCGTAAAGGGTTACGTCGATGCAAGTTTTGACACTAATCTAGATGACTCTAAGTCTCGGTCTAGATACATATTGAAAGTGGGAGCAATTAGCTAGAGTAGCTCCGTGCAGAGCATTGTAGACATAGAAATTTGCAAAATACTTACGGATCTGAATGTGACAGACCCGTTGACTAAAATTGTCTCACAAGCAAAACATGATCACACCTTAGTACTCTTTGGGTGTTAATCACATAGAGGCAATAATAAAGTTATTATTTATTTCCTTATATCATGATAAATTTTTATTATTCATGCTAGAATTGTATTAACCGGAAACTTGATACATGTGTGAATACATAGACAAACAGAGTGTCACTAGTATGCCTCTTCTTGACTAGCTCGTTGATCAAAGATGGTTATGTTTCCTAGCCATAGACATGAGTTGTCATTTGATTAACGGGATCACATCATTAGGAGAATGATGTGATTAACTTGACCCATTCCGTTAGCTTAGCACTCGATCGTTTAGTATGTTGCTATTGCTTTCTTCCTGGCTTATACATGTTCCTATGACTATGAGATTATGCAACTCCCGTTTACCGGAGGAACACTTTGTGTGCTACCAAACGTCACAACGTAATTGGGTGATTATAAAGGTGCTCTACAGGTGTCTCCGGAGGTACATGTTGGGTTGGCGTATTTCGAGATTAGGATTTGTCACTCCGATTGTCGGAGAGGTATCTCTGGGCCCTCTCGGTAATGCACATCACTTAAGCCTTGCAAGCATTGCAACTAATGAGTTTGTTGCGAGATGATGTATTACGGGACGAGTAAAGAGACTTGCCGGTAATGAGATTGAACTAGGTATAGAAATACCGACGCTCGAATCTTGGGCAAGTAACATACCGATGACAAAGGGAACAACGTATGTTGTTATGCGGTCTGACCGAAAAAAGATCTTCGTAGAATATGTGGGAGTCAATATGAGCATCCAGGTTCCGCTATTGGTTATTGACCGGAGACGTGTCTCGGTCATGTCTACATAGTTCTCGAACCCATAGGGTCCGCACGCTTAACGTTTCGATGACAGTTAAATTATGAGTTTATATATTTTGATGTACCGAAGGTTGTTCGGAGTCCCGGATGTGATCACGGACATGACGAGGAGTCTCGAGATGGTCGACACATAAAGATTGATATATTGGAAGCCTATGTTCGGATATCGGAAGTGTTTCGGGTGAAATCGGGATTTTACCGGGGTACCGGGAGGTTACCAGAAGCCCCCAGCAACATAATGGGCCTTAGTGGGCCTAGGTGGAAGAGAGGAGAGGCGGCTAGGGCTGGGCCGCGCGACCCTCCCCCCTAGTCCGAATAGGACAAGGAGAAGGGGGCGGCACCCCCCTTCCTTCTTGTCCCTCTCCTCTTTCCCCCCTCCCAAGTCCAAATCCAACTAGGAAAAGGGGGGAGTCCTACTCCCGGTGGGAGTAGGACTCCTCCTGGCGCGCCCCAAGGCTGGCCGCACCTCTCCCCCCTTGCTTCTTTATATACGGGGGCAGGGGGCACCCCAAAGACAACAATTGATCTATTGATCTCTTAGCCGTGTGCGGTGCCCCCCTCCACCATAATCCACCTCGATAATATCGTAGCGGTGCTTAGGCGAAGCCCTGCGTCGGTAGAACATCATCATCGTCACCACGCCGTCGTGCTGACGGAACTCTCCCTCAAAGCTCGGCTAGATCAGAGTTCGAGGGACGTCATCGAGCTGAACGTGTGCTGAACTCGGAGGTGCCGTGCGTTCGGTACTTGATCAGTCGGATCGTGAAGACGTACGACTACATCAACCGCGTTGTGCTAACGCTTCCGCTTTCGGTCTACGAGGGTACGTGGACAACACTCTCCCCTCTCGTTGCTATGCATCACCATGATCTTGCATGTGCGTAGGAATTTTTTTGAAATTACTACGTTCCCCAACAAGGGTCCCAATTGGTTTTTGGTGGCTACAGAGGCTTGTGGCGGCGGAACACCCGATCTAGGTTTATTTCTAGGTGTTTCTGTATTTATAGGAATTTTTGGCGTCATTTTTAAATTTGGGGGGTCCACGGGTCAACGACAAGGTCGGAGGACACGCCCGGGGGGTAGGACGCGCCCTCCAACCTTGTGGTTGGCTCGGGACTCTTTTGGCCCAACTCTCTTGCTTCGGGGGCTTCTTTTGGTCCATAGAAAATGGTCAGAAATTTTCAGCTCAATTGGACTCCGTTTGATATTCCTTTTCTGTAAAACTCAAAAACAAGGAAAAAATAGAAACTGGCACTGGCACTGGGATCTAGGTTAATAGGTTAGTCCCAAAAATCATATAAAATAGCATATAAATGCATATAAAACATCCAAGATAGAAAATATAATAGCAGGGAACAATTAAAAAAATTATAGATACGTTGGAGACGTATCAAGCATCCCCAAGCTTAATTCCTGCTCGTCCTCGAGTAGGTAAATGGTAAAAACAAAAAAATTGATGTGGAATGCTAGCTAACATATTTATCCATGTAATTTCTTCATTGTGGCATGAATGTTCAGATCCATAATCTTCAAAATAAAAGTTTAATATTGACATGAAAACAATAATACTTCAAGCATACTAACAAGGCAATTATGTCTTCTCAAAATAACATGGCCAAAGAAAGCTTGTCCATACAAAATCATATAGTCTGGTATGCTCCATCTTCATCACACAAAATACTGAAATCATGCACAACCCCGATGACAAGCCAAGCAATTGTTTCATACTTTTGATGTTCTCAAACTTTTTCAAGTTTCACACAATACATGAGCGTGAGCCATGGACATAGCACTATAGGTGGAATAGAAGCTGGTTGTGGAGAAGACAAAAAGGAGATAGTCTCACATCAACTAGGCATATCAACAGGCTATGGAGATGCCCATCAATAGATATCAATGTGAGTGAGTAGGGATTGCCATGCAACGGATCCACTAGAGCTATAAGTTTATGAAAGCTCAAAAACAAACTAAGTGGGTGTGCATCGAACTTGCTTGCTCACGAAGACCTAGGGCAATTTGAGGAAGCCCATCATTGGAATATACAAGCCAGGTTCTATAATGAAAATTCCCACTAGTATATGAAAGTGATATCATAGGAGACTCTCTATCATGAAGATCATGGTGCTACTTTGAAGCACAAGTGTTGTAAAAGGATAGTAACATTTCCCCTTCTCTCTTTTTCTCTCATTTTTTTGGCCTTCTCCCTTTTTTTGGCCTCTTTCTTTATTTTATTTTTATTTTTTATTTTTCGTCCGGAGTCTCATCCGGACATGTGGGGGAATCATAGTCTCCATCATCCTTTCCTCACATGGGACAATGCTCTAATAATGATGATCATCACACTTTTATTTACTTACAACTCAAGAATTACAACTCGATACTTAGAACAAAATATGACTCTATATGAATGCCTCCAGCGGTGTACCGGGATGTGCAATGATTCATGTGTGACATGTATGAAAGAATTATGAACGGCGGCTTTGCCACTAATACGATATCAACTACATGATCATGCAAATCAATATGACAATGATGAAGCATGTCATAATAAACGGAACGGTGGAAGTTGCATGGCAATATATCTCGGAATGGCTATGGAAATGCCATAATAGGTAGGTATGGTGGCTGTTTTGAGGAAGGTATATGGTGGGTATATGGTACCAGCAAAAGTTGTGCAGTACTAGAGAGGCTAGCAATGGTGGAAGGGTGAGAGTGCGTATAATCCATGGACTCGGCATTAGTCATAAAGAACTCACATACTTATTGCACAAATCTATTAGTCATCAAAACAAAGTACTACGCGCATGCCCCTAGGGGGATAGATTGGTAGGAAAAGACCATCTCTCGTCCCCGACCGCCACTCATAAGGAAGACAATTAAAAAATATCTCATGCTCCAACTTCGTTACATAACGGTTCACCATACGTGCATGCTACATGACTCACAAACCTTAACACAAGTATTTCTCAAATTCACAACTACTCACTAGCATGACTCTAATATCACCATCTTCATATCTCAAAACAATCATAAGGATTCAAACTTCTCATAGTAGTCAATGCACTTTATATGAAAGTTTTTATTATATCCCTGTTGGATGCCCATCATATTAGGATTAAACTCATTACCTAAGCAAATTACCATGCTGTTTAGAGACTATCAAAATAATATAAGTGAAGCATGAGAGTTCATCATTTTCTTCAAAATAAAACTACCGTCGTGCTCTAAAAAGATATAAGTGAAGCAATAGAGCAAATGACAAACTACTCCAAAACATATAAGTGAAGATCAATGAGTAGTCGAATAATTATTTAACTATGTGAAGACTCCTTCTCATAAATAAAATTTCAGATCGTAAGTACTTTATTCAAACAGCAAGCAAACCAAAATAAAATGACATTGCAAGGATAGCACATATCATGTGAAGAAGCAAAAACTTAGGTTCAACCAAAACTGATCGATCATTGTTGAAGAAGAAAGGTGGGATGCACTACAAAGAAAAGACACATCCGTGACATTTTGGGCCGAACGATTTTTTATCATCCTTATGACACTTCTATGATGATAATTGTGACAAAACCCGGTATCATCATAGATGTGGTGGGCTCCTACTTCTATGACAAAAAATCATGACAGAAAATGGGCTTTTCGTCCTGGGCGGGCCGGAGACGCAGCTGCATGACATTCTTTGGGCCGTCCATGACGCAAAAACCGTGGTAGATGCGAGGGCGAGGAAAATATCAGGGAGTTCCCGGTTACAGTGGGTGGTCGGGGCCGAGCGATGCATGGAGGTTTGCCCGTTTCTCCCGTACACGTACGCACGTGTGTGCGAGGCGTTGCGCTCTAACTGAACCCGAGCGAGGCGTTGGGCTCTAACTGGACCCGAGTGATTGCACTAGCTACGGTACTGAACCCCGATCGATCCCTTGATGTTAACTGAACCCGAGTGATTCCTTCGCTACTACTGCTAACTAAAGTCGATCGATGCTGCCTCTTGATGAACAGTGAGCGTTGTTGGGGGGTTGGATGAATAGTTCCCGGTGGGGGGTTGGATGAACAGGACCCCGTGGTAGTAGAGGCCGTTACCGCTGGATGAACAGGACCCCGATCGATCGAGCCAGTTGGGGCTGGATTGTAACAGCCCCAAAATTGGGTTATCAATTTTTTTGCTGTTATTCCTTCCTGGCACTCATTTTCAAAATCTTTCTCCTGAGTTTGCTGGATGACTCTGACTATTCTTGTCAATTTCAATCTTTCAAAACCTTGCTCATGTCTTTGTCAGTGGGCAAGGCCTCATTTGCATCATCTCAAACCCTCTCAAACCCTAATTCCAAATTTTTGGAATTTGAATATGTCATTTGTGCTTACAAAGGAGCCATCATTTTCCTTGATCTGTTGATCCTCCCAATTGTTCCCAGAGATCCTCCTATCTTTCTGAACCTTGGATATGCAAAAATATTGCAAAGTCCCATGCAATATTTTTGAATTGTGATTTATTCCTTTTCTTGCCTTTCCGAGGAATAAAATCCAAAGGCATAGCTAGCCATCTCCTAAATTCATAAGAATTTGTGGAGTTGATACTTATGCCTAATCCAAACTCTGGCAAGTATACTTGCCATAATTAAATAAGGAAAATTTCCTTTTCCTATTTAATGCCAATATTGCATTTCTGCCATTTTCCAAAGGAACTACTATTTTTATAGCAGAGAAAATTCCCACATGAATTGTGGAGCTTGTCCTTGCTATATAATCACTAGTTCCATCCTCATCTCAAGTTCTTCAGTTCAAAAATTTGGCACATAATCCAATGCAAGTTTCTGCCTTCTCTGAAATTTAGCAAAGGAAGTATTTTACTCCTAATTCCAACGGAGCTGCAATTTGGCAGGGTGATTAACATTGTTAAATAACCCATGGATGGCAAATATTAGCTCAATCCATTCATCCTAGCTCCCTGTGCAATTTTTCAAAGTTTCTGACCAGAACACAACTTTGTGAAGGAAGTACCTTCATAGAGTTCCAAAATGGGATGAAACTTTTCCATCCTCTCAAGTATCTCAAATCATTAGCCTCCACCTAAATTCAGTTCAGTTCATTGAACTATGTGAGCACAGGAGCAATTCTTGGTTTCTGTCCAATTTTTCAGTTTGTGAGGCAAGTTCCCAGGTCTTCTCATGTCCATATAACCTATCTTCACAAGATTTTGTCTCATTTCATCTAGCCAATTGCCCTGAAGATTTTTCTGAAGTTTTTGGGCAGAAATGATAGCTGTGAAGGAAGTACCAATTTGGCAAGTCCATTTGGTATGAAATTTTTACAGCGTCACTGTATGACCAAATCATCAGGCTTTGCCAAGTTTTAGCTCAATCCAACACTCCTAGTGAGTGCTTGTTCATCATCTAGTTTCTGGACCAGATTTGGTAGTTGGACTGCAACTATATTAAATCTTTGTACTAATGACCTCAAAATTACCAGGACCATAGTCCTTTCTACCCTAAGCCTCCCAGACATCATATTTACCTTTTACCCTCTATGGTTTAATCTCTAGAGTGTGGCCAAGTTTGCAAGAGCAAACATGTGGAGCTTGGTTTACTCAGGTCCATTTGTCTCTGCACGTTTGTTACCGTAGTAACACTCTATCTTCGACGAACAATGCGGTAGACATGAGCTGGCATCAGTAAAAACTCTGGAGCGCGCCTTGTCCGTGGTGATCACGAGTGTAGCCAGCCCAAAACGGTGGTCTAGCCACTGTTCCCGTCGGCATCGCCGCTCCGACCGGCTCTGGCCTCGCCATTAATGTCCTACAGTTCCCCCTCGGCGTCCTCTTCCCTCTGGACTGCTCGCCCCTCTGTTTTCTTCTCCGGCGAGCTGTGCCAACGACCGAACAGTGCGCCACTGTGGTCATCGTCTTCTTCCTCGCCCCTACCTGTTTCCTCCTCTTGTCCGCGAGCTTTGCTCGATTCCGTGAACCTCTGGTGCTCGTCTGCTTCCCCCTTGTTGCCTTCCCGTGCGCCCTCGTGACTGCTGCGGCCGGCAGAGCTGTGGCTGGACTCGCTCGGCGGCCACCAGCTCGGGTGACTTTACCCCGGCTATAAATAGCCCGTCGGCGCCTCGTCCGAGCTCATCAGAAGCCCCCCAACCCTCTTCTACGCCTCCCCGAGCACTCATTCTTCCCGGAGCCACTCTCTAGCCCGCTCCCCATTGCCATGGCCGCCGCCCCGGTCTTCTCGGATTCCAGCGACCAGGGCCTCCCCTCGCCGTTACTCCACCACCACCGCATCCCCCATGCTCCGGCGAGTCTCCCCATGGCCTTAGCCTCTCCGTTCCTCCACCGTAGCCCCCACTTCACCGGCGACCGAAGCTCCTCTCCGCCGCAGGCCCTACAGCCCTTATCTGGTGCTCCTCGGCGGCAGTAACCACCACCCCGAGATGCGCCTCTCCGTCCTGCGCATTTCGGTAGGTCGCCCGACTCCTATGGTGGCCGGATGCACCGGCAGTCGCCGTCGGGGCACGCCTGCTCCCTCGGCCTGGCGAGCACCGCCCGGGAGGAAGTAGAAGACCGACCGGGCGGGCCCCACCTCCATGCGGGCCCTGCAAGTCAGCCATCCAGGGGTTGACCTGGCTCGCTGACCTGGCGTAAGTGGAGACGCCCCGGGTCGAATGCGCTTTCGTCTTCCGAAAGCGTACTTCGTCGTGCCTTCAAACAGAAATACGTTTTCGTCTTCTGAAAACGTACTCTGTATCGCCTTCGGTCAGTAATGCGCTTTCCCTTCTCTGAAAACGTATTTTCCCTCAGTGCGCTTTCTGTTTTAACCGACAAGGGCCTGTCTGTGAATATTTATTTTACAGATTAGTCCCTGTCATTCCAACGGCCGTATCTTTGCAACCGTAACTCCGATTGAGATGATTCCAACGCTCACGTTGTTTCTTCGTCGAGCTCTTTCTGTTGGTATCATTTTCATAATGCTTTCACATAGTGAAAATGACCATTTTGCCCCTGGCCATAAACAGCCCCCTCTGAGAGAGAACTGTTTCCGGCAAATCTTTCGGTGATCGTTCCGCACTTTTTCCCGGAGTATTTGTCGACCCCCAGGCAAGCCAACCTCTTATCATGAGCCCCGAACTTGCATGTTGACTTTGCTTGCACCTTGTGTGTGTGTAGTTGCAATTGGTTCTTATCGTTTTCGTCTGCAGTCATTCCGTTACGCTTATCATGCATGCTTGTGTTTTCATGATATCTTTTCCCATGCTAATTAGAATGCTGTTATGGATAAGGCCATGTCACTACTCTACTTTATTTTCATGTCATCGTTATAAAATGCTATGATGATTGAAATGCCCTGTTGATATGCTAGTACTTGGTATTGTCATGTGCTTTATGCTGTAGTTGTTCACTTGAAAAGCTCGGTATTTTATTAAAGCATTTGTATGATGTATGCTCATTGTTGGATTCATGTTCATGATGATGGAGAAGGTAATAAAATGACTTAATAATAACAAAGCTCCTCCGTCATCGATGGGATCGAGTCATAGTGCCACCAAATCGAACTTTTTCAGTGCAGCCACATTTGCCTTTATTGGAAGGCCTTAATGCGATCTATTGTCATACCTCTCGCCGGTGCCTCCAACTAGGGAAGGTTTTGGGCATGCTTACCCTGATCAGGTAGGCGGACATAACCTTGTGTGCCCGGGTTTGGTTTTGAGCTCAGGTCCCAGTTTGGGACGTTTATGTTTGGCCACGACGGTGGCCGTTGTGTCTTTGGTAGACACGGGGCCACCCAGGACTAGCCCAGTGGGGAGTGAGTCGGAGTGGCCGGGAGAATGTCATGGCAGTAGATCGGTTTCGTCGGAATGCCGTTGGTCCACCCGAATGGGATGATGATGCCATGGGTTCCGTGTTGTGGGTATAGTGCACTACCTCTGCAGAGTGTATTCAATCTATCGATAGCCGCGTCCTCAGTCATGGGCACAAGTTCGTAGTAGGTCACACTATCGGTCTTGGTCGAAATGGAGGATAAACCTGAAATAATTAAGTTGGTAAATAAATATGTGATAACAAAAATATGGTGACTTGGACTATGAGATAGTTGTGAGAAGTCATGACGATGTTTTGATTTGATCACGAGACGAGGTCTTGGTAAGTGTTGGAGACCAAGTGTTGGTCATGGTTGTGATCACCGGAAAGATCACCGTTCGGTTTCGAGGCAACCTATTGGTAAGAGAGTCCGAGGGACTCGGTGCACATGTTTGGTTGCATTGCATGAGTAATATGTTGCATTTAAAAACCAAGGCAGAACAGAAGATGGTTGCATAAAGTTAACATGCTATGTCCGCATTGGATATGATCGGTAGTTTATTTTGAACATAGTTTAATGATGCCATGCCATGCTTTGATTGATATGTTCAATTATGCCACGATTGAGATGATATGCTATGTTTGCTATTGCCATGTTAGAAGCACGTTTTGATATGCCATGTTATTGCCATGTTAGTAGATGCTATGATGTTGTTCATGGTCAGTTGATATATATCATGCCATGTTTAGTAATTGATATGAGATAGGTTGTTGCACGCGCTTGGTTCTTGCTTTGTCTTCTGCTTGTTTGGATGCTATGTATTTGGTTGTCTTGCAAGTACATTCAATATACTAACCTGGCGTGTCATGCCAGTTTTGTAGGTCTTACCCGAATTGTTCGCTTGATCCGTAGCCAGAGTTGTTATGCTGTCAAGCCAAGACTTCCGCCGCCATTTAAATAGACTTCTGCTGCCATTTAAATAGCCTTAGAGCTATGTCAGATAATTGTATTCATCAATGATGTAATCTTATGCACATGTATTTGATTAATATTATTGTACCTGGAATGCTGTATTATGGACTTGTCGTGCGTCAGGTGTTATCCTGGGCTGACGTGCGAAGGCCCCCTGCTCCATGCGGATCGGGGTGCCACAAGACATGGTATCAGAGCAGCCAGGCTGGCATAGGTTATCCTAGCATTAGATCACCGCTACCTTTAATCCGTAATGGCCCTAAGGGATTAGTCCCATCCCTGGCATCCGGCATGGCCACTGTTAATCAACAGGTGGCGCAGTCGGGACCGACACGTCCTCACCCCGCTGTCCCCGCCTAGTTATCCGTGGAACGAATAGTAACCATATCCTTTCTGGTTGGCCGCACCGCTTGCCCTTCACCATTAAGGGAAAGGGGCCACACCATGTGGGCATGTCCCGCATAGCTGCCTATAAAAGCCCCCTTTCCGCTCGCCGCGTCGCTCACCCCTCAGTCAGCCATGTCCCTTCAGAGAAGCCTAGTTGGGAACACTCCATCCATGGCTAGCACCTTCAAATCTCCCAAGTTTTACACCTGCACCTGTGCCGTCAACCACACTGGCTTTCCACCCCTTCTTACCGAGATGCTCACCAAAGCCTTTGGCTGTAAGGCTAGCCCCGATTACCTGGTGTTCCAATCGGCACCTGTCCCTCACTTGCATCGCTTTGATGCAAGAGTGCACATCATCCTAGGTCCCGCAGTAGATGGCCAGCCGTTGGTTTTTCAGGGTAGAGCCATACCTACCACTGATTTAGCCATTCAGGCCGCTGCTATAGAGGCTATCCTACACCTCCGAACCAAGTTCCCGCATGTGGCAACAAGGCAGGAGTTCTGCTTTTTCCCCATTGTGGCAGAAGGAGGAATGCATCCTTCTCCCGCTATCCAGGGAGTTGACCCCGCAGTCACTCGCCTGGTGTAGTATATCACGCCCAGGGCATGATGATTTCCAAGATGCTTGCCGAGTTTAGAACTCTGGACAACAATGCAGTACAAGTCGTCAAGGAAGCTTACTGTGGGGCTCGTAAATTCGCATTTCAAGTCGTTTGCCCAACGCCACCCGAACCAGTGCTATCCTATCAGCCTGTGTTGTGGCCTAGACCAAACATCATCACCCTCGACAGGGCTCTTTTACGAATCCACCAGCAGCATTTTCTCGGATCAATTTCAGCCACACCCCCAGCAGCCGAACCCCAACCCATAGTAGTGTCAGACGATGAAGATGGAGATTGGCTCAGTCTTCGTCCTCCCGGAGAGCCCCAGCAAGGCAAGTCCTCTGCATGACCTCAGTGACGCAGTAAGATGATCAGTCTGTCGGTTCATCCTCGATATGAGGATAGAGCTATGTATCCCGGAGTGAGTAGTTTCTTTAGCGCGTAGCGCGTTCGTGGTTTGTTGGATGCTTGCACTGGTGTAACCCGTATGTTATGTATGTTTTCGTGCTTTTGGTTTTTGTGTTGTTTTTGCTTGTCTCTCTGTCAAGCAGAAATGTTTGACAGGGTTGGCATTATGTTGCTAACAAGATTTTAATTAGTAGATCACATACACTAAAATAACATTGACTCGTCTCGAGTCTATAATAAAATGCGTGCTGGTATAGGTATATGTATGCCAGGATTACATATACCCACTAGCATTAAAACACTTTAGTATGATTTGTTGTTTGGTGTCTTTTTCCGTTGCATGTTGATTGCCTCTGTCTGTTTGCTAGTTTAGATTATACTGCATATTGCACGCATACCCGGTTCAGCCACGAGTACATTCGGGCAGTACTCGGGGAAATGCAAAGTCACATGTCCCTATTTATCTGTGCATCCACCGTGTGCTGGATTTTCAAATCTAGAACCTCGCAGAGGCATTTCCGTCTGGAAATTCCTCGTCTCTATTCTTTTTCCCGATTTCCTTTTCCGGAAGAACACTGCCAACTTTATTTCACTCCATCAAGTACATCTACTCTGATACAGGTTTCACCCTCGATTCTACCTCAACACCTACAATTCGTGGAGCTATCCACGAAATTTTCTTTGGGCCCCAGTGTGATTCTGAGCTGGCGCAGCCACCTCACCTGCATCCGGACCTCACCACCACCCTCACCTCTGCCTTGCGTGACGCCAGGCTAGTCGCCACCCGCTCCACCGCAGCACGCGATTACTCCGCTAGCGCAAAGCGACGGAGAATCAAGCATGGCGGAGGACCACCCAGTGCGCCATCTTCTCCCACGTCTCGAGCCACCGCACCCGACCGTGCGTTGTTCCGAGCTCGATCATTCCTGATGAGAATCACCAAGAGGATCGTCGATCCGATCAGCGTGCCCAGCAGCGCCACGCGGAACAGCCGTAGCACCACCAGGAACACAACCTCTCCGAAGGAGCTTGGCTCGATTTCGTCCAAACGAAAGAGGTAGTAGAGCGGCATCGTGTTTGTGCGTTGGAGGAGAGCCGCGCTGCCGTTTTTATAGCCCAACCCCGGTGTACGGTGAGCGAGGTCTAGGAAAACCGCTCGTTGCTCGATCATCGGCGTCCAGGAGGCGAATCCGCGGGCTGTGCCGACAAGGTGCTGGCCCGCGACGTGAGTGCTCGCTGCACCGGCGCCGTGCACGCTGCACACTATGGCTCTAGGGTCCTCATCGCCCTAGGATCTAGATGCGCGCTGTGCCAAGCCGCACGCGGAGCAGCAGCGTAGGAGAAGCAGCAAGCCGGAGGTAGACGAAGGAGGCTGCCAGTGGGCCCTGGACCCACGTGTCAGCAGGTGAAACCACTGTTCATTGGGTGCATCTAGCATTTTACGGGAGTTTGATCTCGAGTGCCCCTAGCAGTGGATATACACAGGTTTGCCATATCCTTCCCCGGGTGTACCAATTATCGGTGCCCCCAACTCGTTTGAATTTAACCAAAGGGTTAAAATCTAACCCCGAGGTTTTTCCCCGGAGTGGTTATCTTTTCAGTTGTGCTGTAACCCTAGGAATCTCGAGGACAAGATTCTTTTTAAGGGGGGAAGGTTTGTAACAGCCCCAAAATTGGGTTATCAATTTTTGTGCTGTTATTCCTTCCTGGCACTCATTTTCAAAATCTTTCTCCTGAGTGTGCTGGATGACTCTGACTATTCTTGTCAATTTCAATCTTTCAAAACCTTGCTCATGTCTTTGTCAGTGGGCAAGGCCTCATTTGCATCATCTCAAACCCTCTCAAACCCTAATTCCAAATTTTTGGAATTTGAATATGTCCTTTGTGCTTACAAAGGAGCCATCATTTTCCTTGATCCCTTCATCCTCCCAATTGTTCCCAGAGATCCTCCTATCTTTCTGAATCTTAGATATGCAAAAATATTGCAAAGTCCCATGCAATATTTTTGAATTGTGATTTATTCCTTTTCTTGCCTTTCTGAGGAGTAAAATCCAAAGGCATAGCTGGCCATCTCCTAAATTCATAAGAATTGGTGGAGTTGATACTTATGCCTAATCGAAACTCTGGCAAGTATATTGGCCATAATTAAATAAGGAAAATTGCCTTTTCCTATTTAATGCCAATATTGCATTTCTGCCATTTTCCAAAGGAACTACTATTTTTATAGCAGAGAAAATTCCACATAAATTGTGGAGCTTGTCCTTTCTATATAATAACTAGTTCCATCCTCATCTCATGTTCCGCAGTTGACAATTTTGGCACATGATCCAATGCAAGTTTCTGCCTTCTCTGAAATTTTGCAAAGGAAGTGCTTTACTCCTAATTCCAATGGAGTTGCAATTTGGCAGGGTGATTAACATTGTTAAATAACCCATGGATGCCAAATATTAGCTCAATCCATTAATCCTAGCTCCCTGTGCAATTTTTCAAAGTTTCTGACCAGAACACAACTTTGTGAAGGAAGTACCTCCATAGAGTTTCCAAATGGGATGAAACTTTTCCATCCTCTCAAGTATCTCAAATCATTAGCCTCCACCTAAATTCAGTTCATTTCATTGAACAATGTGAGCACAGGAGCAATTCTTGGTTCTGTCCAATTTTTCAGTTTGTGAGGCAAGTGCATTTTATCTTGTTCCATTATGGCCGAAAATATTCCCAGGTATTCTCATGTCCATATAACCTATCTTCACAAGATTTTGTCTCATTTCATCTAGCCAATTGCCTTGAGGATTTTTCTGAAGTTTTTGGGCAGAAATGATAGCTGTTAAGGAAGTACCAATTTGGCAAGTCCATTTGGTATGAAATTTTTACAGCGTCACTGTATGACCAAATCATCAGGCTTTGCCAAGTTTTAGCTCAATCCAACACTCCTAGTGAGTGCTTGTTCATCATCTAGTTTCTGGACCAGATTTGGTAGTTGGACTGCAACTATATTAAATCTTTGTACTAATGACCTCAAAATTACCAGGACCCTAGTCCTTTCTACCCTAAGCCTCCCAGACATCATATTTACCTTGTACCCTCTCTGGTTTAATCTCTAGAGTGTGGCCAAGTTTGCAAGAGCAAACATGTGGAGCTTGGTTTACTCAGCTCCATTTGTCTCTGCCCGTTTGTTACCATAGTAACACTCTATCTTCGACGAACAACACGGTAGACATGAGCTGGCATCAGTAAAAACTCCGGAGCGCGCCTTGTCCGTGGTGATCACGAGTGTAGCCAGCCCAAGACGGTGGTCTAGCCACTGTTCCCATCGGCATCGCTTCTCCGACCGGCTCTGGCCTCGCCATTAATGTCCTACAGTTCCCCCTCGGCGTCCTCTTCCCTCTGGACTGCTCGCCCCTCTGTTTTCTTCTCCGGCGAGCCGTGCCAACGACCGAACAGTGCGCCACTGTGGCCATCGTCTTCTTCGTTGCCCCTATCCGTTTCCTCCTCTTGTCCGCGAGCTTTGCTCGATTCCGTGAACCTCTGGCGCTCGTCTGCTTCCCCCTCGTCGCCTTCCCGTGCGCCCCCGTGACTGCTGCGGCCGGCAGAGCTGTGGCTTGACTCGCTCGGCGGCCACCAGCTCGGGTGCCTTTGCCCCGGCTATAAATAGCCCGTCCGTCCCTCGTCCGAGCTCATCAGAAGCTCCCCCACCCTCTTCTACGCCTCCCCGAGCACTCATTCTTCCCGGAGCCACTCTCTGGCCCCCTCCCCATGCCCATGGCCGCCGCCCCGGTCTTCTCGGATTCCGGCGACCAGGGCCTCCCCTCGCCGTTCCACCACCACCACCGCATCCCCCATGCTCCGGCGAGTCTCCCCATGGCCCCAGCCTCTCCGTTCCTCCACCGTAGCCCCCACTTCACCGGCGACCGAAGCTCCTCTCCGCCGCGGTCCCTGCAGCCCCTTCTCTGGTGCTCCTCGACGGCAGTAACCACCGCCTCGAGATGCGCCTCTCCGTCCTGCGCATTTCGGGAGGTCGCCCGTCTCCTATGGTGGCCGGATGCGCCGGCGGTCGCCGTCGGGGCGCGCCTGCTCCCTCGGCCAGGCGAGCACCGTGCGGGAGGAAGGAGAAAACCGACCGGGCGGGCCCCACCTCCATGCGGGCCCCAGATGTTAGCCACCCAGTAGTTTACCTGGCTCGCTGACCTGGCGTAAGTGGAGATGCCCCGGGTCGAATGCGCTTTCGTCTTCCGAAAGCGTACTCCGCCGTGCCTTCAAACAGAAATACGTTTTCATCTTCTGAAAACGTACTCTCTATCGCCTTCGGTCAGTAATGCGCTTTCCCTTCTCTGAAAACGTATTTTCCCTCAGTGCGCTTTCTGTTTTAACCGACAAGGGCCTGTCTGTGAATATTTATTTTACAGATTAGTCCATGTCATTCCAACGGGCGTATCTTTGCAACCGTAACTCCGATTGAGGTGATTCCAACGCTCACGTCCTCTGTTCGTCGAGCTCTTTCCGTTGGTATCATTTTCATAATGTTTTCACATAGTTAAAATGACCATTTTTCCCATGGCCGTAAACAGCCCCCTCCGAGAGAGAACTGTTTCCGGCAAATCTTTCTGCGATCGTTCCGCACTTTTTCCCGGAGTATTTGTCGACCCCCAGGCAAGCCAACCTCTTATCATGGGCCCCGAACTTGCATGTTGACTTTGCTTGCACCTTGTGTGTGTTGCACCTTGTGTGTGTGTAGTTGCAATTGGTTCTTATCGTTTTCGTCTGCAGTCATTCCGTTACGCTTATCATGCATGCTTGTGTTTTCATGATATCTTTTTCCATGCTAATTAGAATGTTGTTATGGATAATGCCATGTCACTACTCTACTTTATTTTCATGTCATCGTTATAAAATGCTATGATGATTGAAATGCCCTGTTGATATGCTAGTACTTGGTATTGTCATGTGCTTTATGCTGTAGTTGTTCACTTGAAAAGCTCGGTATTTTATTAAAGCATTTGTATGATGTATGCTCATTGTTGCATTCATGTTCATGATGATGGAGATGGTAATAAAATGACTTAATAATAACAAATCTCCTCCGTCATCAATGGGATCGAGTCATAGTGCCACCAAATCGAATTTTTCAGTGCAGCCATACTTGCCTTTATGGAAGGCCTTAATGCGATCTATTGTCGTGCCTCTCACCGGTGCCTCCAACTAGGGAAGGTTATGGGCATGCTTACCCTGATCAGGTAGGCGGACATAACCTTGTGTGCTCGGGTTTGGTTTTGAGCTCAGGTCCCAGTTTGGGACGTTTATGTGTGGCCACGACGGTGGCCGTTGTGTCTTTGGTAGACATGGGGCCACCCAGGACTAGCCCTGTGGGGATTGAGTCGGAGTGGCCGGGAGAGTGTCATGGCAGTAGGTCGGTTTCGTCAGAATGCTGTTCGTCCACCCGAATGGGATGATGAGGCCATGGGTTCCGTGGTGTGGGTACAGTGCGCTACCTCTGCAGAGTGTATTCATGGGCACAAGTTTGTAGTAGGTCACACTATCGGGTCTTGGTCGAAATGGAGGATAAACCTGAAATAATTAAGTTGGTAAATAAATATGTGAGAACATAAATATGGTGACTTGGACTATGAGATAGTCGTGAGAAGTCATGACGATGTTTTGATTTGATCACGAGACGAGGTCTCGGTAAGTGATCGAGACCAAGTGTTGGTCATGGTTGTGATCGCCGGAAAGATCACCGTTCGGTTGCGAGGCAACCCATTGGTAAGCGAGTCCGAGGGACTCGGTGCACAAGTTAGGTTGCATTGCATGAGTAATATGTTGCATTTAAAAACCAAGGCAGAACAGAAGATGGTTGCATAAAGTTAACATGCTATGTCTGCATTGGATATGATCGGTAGTTTATTTTCAACATAGTTTCATGATGTCATGCCATGCTTTGATTGATGTGTTCAATTATGCCATGTTGAGATGATATGCTATGTTTGCTATTGCCATGTTAGAAGTACGTTTTCATATGCCATGTTATTGCCATGTTAGTAGACGCTATGATGTTGTTCATGCTCAGTTGATATATATCATGCCATGTTTAGTAATTGATATGAGATAGGTTGTTGCACGCGCTTGGTTCTTGCTTTGTCTTCTGCTTGTGTGGATGCTATGTATTTGGTTGTCTTGCAAGTACATTCAATGTACTGACCAGGCGTGTCATGCCAGTTTTGTAGGTCGTACCCGAATTGTTCGCTTGATCCGTCGTGCTAGGCCGTAACCTTGCCAGTCCTGTGAGTTGTGGAGCCCAGCCAGAGTTGTTATGCTGTCAAGCCAGGACATCCGCCGCCATTTAAATAGACTTCCGTTGCCATTTAAATAGCCTTAGAGCTATGCCAGATAATTGTATTCATCAATGATGTAATCTTATGCACATGTATTTGATGAATATTATTGTACCTGGAATGCTATATTATGGACCTGTCGTGCATCAAGTGTTATCCTGGGCTGACGTGCGAAGGCCCCCTGCTCCATGTGGATCGGGGTGCCACAATACATGTGGAGGGCTGGATGAATAGGACCCCGTGGAGGGCTGGTTCAACAGTAGCCGGTGGAGGGCTGGATGAACAGTAGCCCGTGGAGGGGTGGTTGAACAGGACCCCATGGAGAGGGGTGGCTGAATAGTAGCTGGTGGAGGAGCGGTGGAGGCTGGATGTACAGGAGCCTGTGGATGAACAGTCATGGGTGGAGGCTGGAGGAGGTCAATGGTGGATGAATAGTAGCCCGTGGAGCCTGGAGGAGGTCGACGGTGGAGATGAACAGTAGCCCGTGGAGTCCCGTTTTGCAGTACGCCACACACCTCCCGATGAACAGGACCCCCGTTTTGACCGTAGCGCTCCAACAAAAGTCAGTTTCCTCTGTTTTGCGGTACGCCAGACCCCTCCTGATCAACAGGATCCGTTTCGACCGTAGGAGGTCCAAGAGAAGTCTGTTTCCTCCGTTTTGCGGCACGCCAGACCCCTCCCGATGAACAGGATCCCGTTTCGATCGTTGCCGGTCGAACACAAGGCCATTTCCTCCATTCTGCGGTACGCTAGGCCTCGTTTTGATCGGCTTATCCGTCCAAGCCGGTTGGCTCCCAATGAACACGACGACACATTCCGTTCCGACCCAGCTGGTTGGCTCCCAATGAACACGACGACGCAGTTTCTCTGTTCCGACCCAGCCATGTACAAGAGCACTGGCCGTACATATGCGCGAGTAGGTGTTCGAGACCCCACCCGTATGTACGTACGTGGCCGTATTTACTTTCTTGCACCCTGGCTGTACGTATGTGTACATGCTACGTGCGCGCCTCTACTATGACACGTGCCCTTCCTTACTCGGCGATGGTTCATCGCTGCAGCCTGTAGACATACCGATCGACCAGTATGTACGTACACGTTCGCGACCAGAATGACAACGCTACATACGCTTCGACCAGGTGGGTCCCGACTGTCAGGAACTTCCTTGTGTGCGAAGATGTAGCTGGTGGGTCCCAGCAGTCAGGGGGAAACGTTTTTTCGTGGAATACGGTGGCCCGTCCGATGGGTCCCTACTGTCAGGTGGAGGAATCATTATTTTACGCGTAATAAGGAGGCATTTCCTTGTGTGCGGCCTTGGACCTAGCTGTCAGCCTCTCCACGTACAGTCCACTTCTTATGGAATTCGTTCGTTGACCTCGTTGACCATGCTGCGCCGAGCGCACCAGGGCGGTGGACGACGGCGAGGCCTAGGAAGGGGACGACGTGGAGCCGGGGAAGACGCGGAAGTGGATGCCCACGCGGAGAGGAGTACGAGGGTTCACTGGTTCGGCTGCGGTGTGAGACTGCCATCGCCGCAGAATAATAGGGTGTGTGTGTGTGAGTAGAGGGACGGCCTGGCTAGCGGCGGGATTAGTAGGGGGCGGTGAGGCCTCCGCGGCAGCACAGCCGGCCACGGGAGGCAGGAGCAGGCGGCACGACCGGCGCTGGTTTGGGCGGCTGGAGCAAGAAGACCAGAGGTTGAAGAAGCACTACGACCGTTGGATGGACATCGTACGGTCACTGGAGCTAGAATCGTTCATATTGAATAAGTTGGCATAGCCCTCCGTCCGCGTCAGTAGGCCCACAAGTCAGCCTCCAACTACGGTGGGTCCCAGCTAGCAGGGGAGTATTCATTTTTTTGTGCGTAATAAGGAGGCACTTCCTTGCGTGCGAAGATATAGCTGGTGGGTCCGACCTATCAGCGGGAGGAACGTTTTTTCACAAAATACAAAGGCCCTTTCGGTGGGTCCCAGCTGTCAGGTGGAGGAATCATTATCTTGCACGTAATAAGGAGGCATTTCCTTGTGTGCAGCCGTGGCCCTAGCTGTCAGCCTCTCCACGTATAGTCCACTTCCGATGGATGTCGTTGTTGACCATGTTGGCAATGCCGCGTCGAGAGCACCAGGCGGTGGACAACGGCGAGGCCTAGGAAGGGAACAACACGGAGCCAGGGAAGACACAACAGTGGTTGCCCACGCGGTGGGGAGTACGAGGGTTGACTGGTTCGGCTGCCGTCGCCGGAAAATAACAGGAGGTGTGGGTGAGTAGAGGGATAGCCAGGCCAGGGATGCGAGTATGGTGGGGCCGTGAGGCCTTCCTGGCAGCACAGCCGGCCACGAGAGGCGGGAGCAGGCGGTTCCGCCGGCGCTGGTTTGGGCGGCTAGAGCAGGAAGATCAGAGACTGAAGAAGCACAATTGCCGTTAGATTGACATCTAACGGTCTGACGCTGGTAGAGTCGATACTTGACTAAGTGTCTTTTTTTGAGAAACCTTGTGTACGCATAAACTTAGTAGGCCCAAAAGTCAGCCTCCAAATCTGTGGCAGACAACATAGAGCCCATTTGCTATTTTTTGAATAATTTGCAGCCCATTTGCTAATTCTTAAGTAATTTATTACAGCCCATTTTCTGCCCAGGACCACGACCAAAAAGTTCAGCCTTATTTTGCATATTTCAGTGGAGTCCGAACTGTTGTAATCCTAAAATGATAAACATTTATTTTTTAAGAACTAATTGATTTGCCGAAAAAATCATTTTGTTTTTGGAAGCAAATAAGATGTGGGACAACTGAGTTCATTTAAGGGAAAACTAGTGGTAAAAAAATCAGTGCCGTGAGGAAAACAACAACTAAAAATAAGGATGTAAATATGAAAAGTGAACTTTATGTATTTTCAATATAATGATATGTGTATATGAACTAGTAAAACTATAGGTAGAGATTAGAAAACGGAAGTAGGACATCGCGTTTCAAGAGGAAAATAGAACTAGGCCGTGTGTTTGATTCAGTAAAAAAACTGCATGTGGATGTTCTAAGACAAAATATAACTAACGCTGGCGGGCCACAGGCCAGTAGATACCTTCTGGATCTTTGTGCCCCGTTGTCGTCATGGGTTGGGCCTGTTAAAAACAAAACATGATGGCCCATATGTCATGTGGGTCTACCTCAAGATGGCCCATATGTCATTTACTGGAGTAGAGAGGTGCGTAGGCGTATTTGCAGAAGCGTGCTCCATTGGCAAACATGATGGCAGTACTGGCTAAAGCTGATTTAGTAACACCAACACACTGGTTCAGCTTATTAATTAAGTGCCCCATCTGCTACAGCGTGTATTGTCACTTCATTGTGAAGACTAGTTGAATAGTTCTGTCTGACCGAGATGGGGAATAATGGATCGTGAAGACTTCCTATCTACAGTATCGCTATGCCTGTACGCTCATCCTGTCCAACAAGATGAAACATTGGCCAAGGCACCTGACGCCAATAATGTGGTGTCCTAGTACTACCTCCTTTCCGGTTTATAGGGCTCAATTTAAAAATCTCATCAACCAAGGTAGATGATGAGTGGTGGAATATTTTTGTAGTTTGCAAAAAAACTCAATTAATGCACTCGTTTTCCTCAAAAAATTATGTTTACCAATGCATTAATTTTGGGTCGAACTTTGAGCATCTACTCCCTCCATCCAGGTGAATAAGTCATCTTTCGTTGTGCACCATGACCAAGGAGGGAAAAAAAGAGAACTTAATGTTTATTTGTGAATTAATAGCATTGCATGCAATGAACTAACCACTTCATGTCGTGTTTGGTAGTCTCGAGTCACTGAAAACTTTCACGCCCACATCTCTTATTGGTTGATATGTCAAGAAACGAGGTGGGAGTTAATGCACCGCGCCTAAGTGTTTTGGGATTATTTGGTTTTCGTAAAGTGACTTATACACCTAGATGGAGGGATTATTTAACTAATAAAATGTTAATGCATTTCACCAAAAATCATATCACTGGATTCGTATTTGAACATAGTTTTTAATGGTATAGTTTTTTATTACATGCATTGACACTTTGTTAGTTAATTTACGGTCAAAATTTACACTAAATACAAAGGGGACCATTAAACTAGGACGGAGGTTTATATACAGGAATAAAAAATCATCAACCAATGTAGTAGTAAATGATGAGTGCCCGAAGATTTTTTTCTGAAAGTACTCAATAATGGGCTAGTTTTCCTCAAGAAATTTCTGTTTACAAACGTATTAATTGGAATGCATGCGTGAGGAACAAATGACCAGAACTTTTACACGCATTGGTGAGTTATGTCATAATTCTTGCATGCAATGTTTTAATGAAGCTTGAAATATGAAAATGTCAATGGGAGGGAGTAAAAGCCTCATGCATGAATGCATGCATGCAACATGCAACACTCACACGTACACATGGATGCACACAACACTCACGCACCCATGCGGCACACAGCACACGACACAGCACACATGCTCACGATCAAGTGCTCAACCTACTCCCAACGTCTGTGAAAGTCTGTACATTTAGAGATTTACACAATGACCAGGGCATAATTAACACCCAAAACTAGCAGACTTATGTGTGCATGCGACCATTGAGAGAAGAAGATTAAATGAAGGTTGTTTCATGCTGTAATTAAGGATAGACATGTAGCCTATAGCTAGAGCACAAGTTGGTGCATTAGTCAATCAATATCGATTAGATTAAAGGCTAAATGCATTGGAAGTGTAGACGTACACTCTTTGTTTTTTAGCCATTGTACACTCTTTGTTGGAAGACCGAGGGAGTACACGTGCATGCACTCACATACACAGCCAGGGTGGTTCGCGCACAAGGGTTGGACTCCTGTCACGCATGCGTAAAGTTTTGTTTAACTGACTTCTTTGCTCTGCCAACTGACAGGTGGGACCCAGAAACCAGGTGACAATTTAACCAGTCAACAAAGTGCCACGTCTACTATGTGGCCGGTCAGTAGGGTGCAATACGGTGCTCTACGATGAGCTAGTGATCGTATAATCACCGCAAAACTATATAGTGACCGTAAAGAGCGTATTGTCACATACGTTGACCGCCAGTGTATTCTTCTTGTTTCAAATTAAGCCATATTAACCAAAAAGGACGCGGTATGGACTAGTACTAGTACTGCATTGATGTGTCCCGTCAACTCGCCGAACGAGGAGAAGCTTGCTTACTACGCCTCTCCCTCGCCCACGCGTGCGGTGGCTTGTAGGACGACGAGAGGGTTTTGACTACAGCTCCCTCTCCCTCTCCCTCTCCCTCGTCCTCGCTCTCGCGGTGGACATGAAGTAGTTCAATCGGTGTCAGATTGCCAGAATCATATTGTAGTGTCGTATCATCATTGTTGGACCTTCCAAAGAGGCGAAGATCCAAGTGCAAGATTCACACGAGTACGAACTGTTGAACCTCCCAAAGAGGCAAAGAGCCAAGCGCAAGGTTTTATAGGAGTTGTCGTCCTAGTAGGAGTATACTACAGCTATAGCGAACGATGCTACTATATGATTCCGCCACATCACCTATATCCAAAGCTATGCCACCTTTTTTTCTCAAAGAGCATGTTGGAGCCCGTGCAACAACCACACAAGTTGCACGTTCACATAACACATTTACTAGTAATAAATTCTAAAGGACAAATACCAGTATGCCACACAAGTTCATCTCCACTTCATGTGATAAAATTGTGCACGACTAGTCTACATATATTCACAGCGCTACCGTTCACAATTTACCATACTCCACTTACACATTATAGATGGGCTACATGTCCTCCTCCAGCTTCCTATCCCAGGTGTTCTACATGGATGGCATGATCCATAGCGGTGGGCAACATGAATCATTGTCGCAACTTTCTAGTTTGTTTCCACATGATGGAGACTCATCCAAGCCGAAGCGGCATAAATCAGGGATAGCGTGTCCCAGCATGTCGTTCTTCCGGCGGTGCGCACTGAAGACACAACCATGCTTCATGAACAGTAGGCCTTCGGTGTCGTGCACGGAAGGTGGCATCCGCTTCACAATGGGGTAGCTGTCCCCAATGAAAAGCGAGTACTCTCCAAGAGTGTTCCTGAGCACCACGTAGCATCACGGGGGTCGAACTCGGTGCCATTCATCTCGTACATGCGGCAACTCAGATTTGGACACATGGTGATGTACATAGTCAACGTCCATGCATAATAATGTTGTGCTCAAATATGGTGGTCAGTAATACTATGCAGCAAATAGTACTACTCCGGTATAGAGGAAGTAAAAGAACCAGCTTATTATATAGAGCTACTCTTGGCTACATGGATGAGATAGTAAGACATGGAAAAACAAAAATGGTGGGAGCTAGTGGGTTCAAGTCTTCAAGGGCCTAGCTAGCTATACGCGTCCTCCAAGTTAAAAAGTACTCCTACTAGTACTAGTAAGTAGTACAACAATGAAAGAGAAGGCGAGAGGGTCAAAAATTATAATACTAAATGGAATACCTGGGTAGATGGTGACGGTCCGATCGTGGTAGATTGTGTGACCATGTTGCACATCAGTGGTACCATGGGTAACGACTACTAAGATAGTTGATCCCAATATGCCAAAGTCAGCTACAAGGTTCCAGGTTAGACTGAATCATGGATGTAAATGCACATCCAGGATCGGTGATCTTATTTTGATCGGGGGATGGCTGGTGCCAGCAAACTAATGGAGTACCGTTAGGGATGCAAATGATGATTTGTGCATTCCGTTTGTAATCTCCCGTACCGTAGGATGGCAACCAGATGAAACAAGTCCCCTGGCTTGTCACCGCAAAGATGCGGCCTAGATGGCGCATGACGTCTTCGAACGTCTAGGGGTACAAATCTGCTGCGGCCAACATGCGCAAGACTCTGCCGTTACTACCTCTTGCATTGATGGCAATCCTTATGTCGAACACCGCGATGAGATAGTAATTGTCGTAGCCGCGTCGCTTTTTCGGCGGGTCTGCAGTTGCTATCTTCTTCAATCTCATGTAGGCATCATCATACGTATTTAAGCCCAGCCAGTCCAGAAGGCTGATCCCAATGGTGGAGAAGGGGTCTACGGGAACGGCCGCACTTCTGTGGATGTTGTGCAAAATGATGGTGGTATCCAGCCGGAGATACGCAAGCCAATCTTGTTTGCACCGACCCAGACCTATATATAAGACGGTGGGCAGCAGAGAAATTACATGATGGAAATGGAATAACTAAGTACTACATGATCAAACTCCATGACTGACCTGCTCATCGGACAAAATCTGACTACATCTCAACGTCGACAACTCTAGCGGAGTCAACGTGCAACCATGGCCAGGGAGCAGTGGACTGTTCGACGGATTGTCCCATAGAAGAACCTTCTCCTCGAGGACGCACGGAAGACCAACAAGCATGGCCTTTTCCCAAGCCTGTTTAAGCATCGTCTTGAAAAAGTTGGTGCAGGAAGCACCGAGTCTTGAGGCGGTGAGGACGTTGGAGCGGCGTGCGATTACTCCCATAGGATCTTCGTCCAAGGTATCCCTGCCCCGACGAGGATGAGAACTTACTAGCGAATCCATGGGAGTAGCGACGAACTGCCTTCTCTTTGGGGGGGGGGGAGGGGAACTAGCGAGGAGGAGATAAGAGTGTAGTAACCGCAGGGCCTCGTCCCTTCCAACTGTAGCTCCTCGATCGTTCCTTAGCGAAGGGGTGAGGCTATTATTTACTATGTACTTGTACTATAACTGTACTAGTACTACTTTCTCAACTAGTAGTGCGATGTACTATACTTCTAGTATAGTGCACCAGTTTAGAACTCTTGAATCTCAGGGCCAAGGAGCTATAGTTGGAAGTGGAGGGTACTACTGTTCTCTAGAACCATCGTTGTACTATCAATGCAGGGAAGGTACACCTGCGTAGTGGGTACTCTCGGTGCTCTATTCAAGCGCGTAGCTGGCCTACTCAACCGCTCCTCTCACGCACACACTAATAGCCTGTTTATCAGCGATGGTCACTGCGGGGGCAGAACATTTGAGTTATTTGATACAGCGAGACTAGGGTTTTTTGCTTCCATTTGTGGAGGTGTAATGGATCTCGTCGAACTTTGTTAGTAGTTCCTTCTTTATGAATGACATGAGGCAAAGCTTTTGCCTCCGTTTCAAAACAAAAAAAATCACGTCAAGAGGAATTTCTTTTATAGAGCCGATAATGGAGTGAAGTCCATGCGTGCAACGCCAGAAGCTACAGAGTAGTAGAGTACTAGCACTTTACGTACAGAGCCATATTGCACAGTTCCAAATGTCGCGCCAGGCTTTTCCAGCTCCTCGGGCTTAATTGGGAGGCGCTATTTTAAATATGCTACTAGCTGATGAGGAAGCTACAAGCGAGGTGCAGCTAGGGCGAGCACGCAAGCCACGAGATGATGGGAGGGAAAACCTATTCACGTGGCTGGGCTATCCAGTGCACCTAGATTGCGGTGCGACATGTCCGTTCGACTTCGAAACTCAAACTATGAGTGTATTATATTGGCTCGCAGCGAAGTTACTATTTAAAAAAAGGCTGCCGTGCGTTCGGCCAGGATCGAACCCACAAAACAAGCTATACACTCTCGCGACCACTAGTAGTATTCGTTGGAGTACAACGCAACCTAGAATCTCCTTTTGTTGCTCGTACATTGTTCCTTACAAGAAACCACTAATAATGCTAGGAAACCACTAATAATGCCAAGAAACTACTACCACTTGCATACGTGGCAGACTTAAGATAAGACTACCTTATCAACCATTGTACATGCCCTTACCAACCAGCCCTACCAAGAAACGACTACTCTAGAAAGTGCTGTTATAGGCACGTTTAAACCCATGTCGCCTCTTAAGTCAATGCCTTCTATTCGACAGGAAAGTTAGGCGTTATGACTTGTGGGACCTACATGTCAGTCTGCACAAAAATCCCCGAGTGACCTCCTACCTCTGGCCCGTCCACCTAGTCATCCTCGGCCATGGGACGCAGCTACCCGCCGCCGGCGGTGCGGAGCCCATCTTGTGGCTACACGGCCGCCAGCTCCGTCCGGCGCTCCCGGCCGCTAGCTAGCCAAATAGCACACACCCTGCTGCATGCATCCATCTGCTTGTCTGCAAGGTTTGCTAGCTAGATTAGCACTGCGGTGCAGCGGCTTGCTCTCGCCTGCGCTATGGCCAGCCATCTGGCTCTTGCGAAGGCTAGTGCGGCGGCTTGCTCGCGCGTGAGTCACGCTCGGGCCAGCCTGCCAACCCGTGCGGAGGCCAGCGCGGCATCCGGCCTGTCCGGCGGAGCGGCGCCAACTCGCTCATCACCGGCGCCACCGACGAACATGCGTCACTACTGCTTGAAGTAATGTTCAAGAAAAATAATTATTTGAGGGGGAATAACATGATAGAAGGTCAGATGTGGGTCCCTCGTGTCAACGGTCAAACAAAATGTGTTGGTTTAAGCTGCCTCTTCGGCACGGACGTGTGGGCCAACCCTGTCATAAACGGGTTTAAACGAGCCTAATCGGTACTAGGTAGTAGTTTTTGGCGCGGATTAAGAAATTTTGGGTATGATTTCACTATTTTTTGTACAATAGTTTCTTCCTAGAGTTGGTTGAAAGTGGTAGTTTTTCGTGAAATACTCTACATTCTATAAGTAGGAGTGAAAGTTAAGCTTTGGAAGCCAATAAGCAAGGCTAGTTACATAGTACCTATGTGTACGTGATTCAAACTAAATATCAACCACGAGTGACTAATATCTTGATGGAAAACTCGAAACTATGGAAATACTAGCATTTTTTTGCATGGTTGGAAATACTAGCAATATTCACATGCATTGCAACGGATCATAATTACAATAATACTTATTCACAAACTTGATAGAAAACACTCTAATTTTGATATACATATATCACTAGAGATATATTATGTTTCAATCAGAATATATTCCTTGGTTGTTTTGGTGAGGTGAGGGAGGGATGCGGTTGGTTTTAAGATACTAATTATGGGTTTTTCTGCAAATTGGTAGAGAAGTGGGATGTTGGTATGAAAAGGCAACAACTTACGTCACAATCGTTAGATGTAGATCTAATGGTCAGAAATGACGGATGACAGACACACCATGATCTCCAACTAAGTCTTCTGTAGGAGTACTAGCAAGATGTGTGTGCATTGCAGGGAACATCAAGATGCTTTTTTATTTATAAAACACCTGTTGTGATTGCCCATGCGGGAGTAATCCCATGTGGTGGTGATTGGTGGTCGGACTGAGCGGAGGCATGGGGATGGACAACGCCGGCAGCGACCACCATGCCAGTTTGTTCCAGAGGCTTCCTTTTTTAATTGCTCAACAATGAGGTTGTTGGAGATAAGGATGAACGAGGGAAGGCCTTGTCTGCAAATGTGGAGAGAGGTGCGGGTATCTTTTAGTTTAATTTCTATCCGTCAGATATAGATCGGATGGTCTATATTGCAAGATGGCACACGTATCATCATCACCAACTCCGTTTTCTATAAGAGAAGAAATATAAGTATGGAGATACAAACATGTTATCGATACTTGTTTCCGTAAACTAGGATCTACATTCTATTCAATGCCTCAGTGATACGTCCATTTTGCATCATGTTTTCTTAATGTTATTTATAATGTTTTTATCCATAATAATTCTTTTTGGAGTAATTCTAATGCCTTTTCTCTCATAATTTGCAAGGTATACACCAAGGGGGAGAATTCTGGCAGCTAGAAATCTGGACCTGGAAAAGGTACGTCAGGCCACCTATTCTGCACAACACCAAACAAGTTGAAACTTCACGGACATTTTTTATGGAATACTTAAGAATTATTGGAGCAACTAACTACCAGAGGGGGCCCACCAGGTGGGCACAACACACCTGGGCGCGCCAAGGAGCCCAGGCGCGCCCTGGTGGGTTGTGCTCACCCAGGGCCACCTCCGGTGCCCATCTTCTGGTATAAAAGTCATTTTGACCTAGAAAAAAATAAAGAGAGGAATTTCGGGATGGAGCGCCGCCGTCTCGAGGCGGAACTTGTGCAGGAGCACTTTTGCCCTTCGGCGGAGCGATTCCGCCGGGGGAACTTCCCCCCCCCCCCCCCCGGATGGGGAAATCATCGTTATCATCATTACAACGACTCTCCCATCTTGGGGAGGGCAATATCCATCAACATCTTCAACATCACCATCTCATCTCAAACCCTAGTTCATCTCTTGTGTTCAATCTTGTTACCGGAACTATATATTGGTGCTTGTGGGTGACTAGTAGTGTTGATTACATCTTGTAGTTGATTACTATATGGTTTATTTGGTGGAAGATTATTTGTTCAAATCCATTATGCTATGTAATACTCCTCTGATCATGAGCATATTTATCATTTGTGAGTAATTACTTTTGTTCTTGAGGTCACGGGAGAAATCATGTTGCAAGTAATCATGTGAACTTGATATGTGTTTGATATTTTGATAGTATGTATGTTGTGATTCCCTTAGTGGTGTCATGTGAACGTCGACTACATGACACTTCACCATATTTGTGCCTAAGGGAATGCATTGTGGAGTAGCAATTAGATGATGGGTTGCGAGATTGACAGAAGCTTAAACCCCAGTTTATGCGCTATTCCGTAAGGGACCGATTCGATCCAAAAGTTTGATGCTATGGTTAGAATTTATTCTTAATACTTTTCTCGTAGTTGCGGATGCTTGCGGGAGGGTTAATCATTAGTAGGAGGTTTGTTCAAGTAAGAACCGCACCTAAGCACCGGTCCACCCACATATCAAATTATTAAAGTAGCAAACACAAATCGAACCAACATGATGAAAGTGACTAGATGAAATTCCCGTGTACCCTCAAGAACAATTTGCTTATCATAAGAGTCCATTTTGGCCTGTCCTTTGCCTCAAAAGTATTGGGCTACCTTGCTGCACTCTTGCTAATACTATCGTTACTTGCTCGTTACAAATTATCTTGCTATCAAACTACTTCACTACTTACAATTTCAGCACTTGCAGACATTACCTTACTGAAAACTACTTGTCATTTCCTTCTGCTCCTCATTGGGTTCGACACTCTTACTTATCGAAAAGAGCTAAAATTGATCCCCTATACTTTTGGGTCATCAAGGCTATTTTCTGGCACCGTTGCCGGGGAGTGAAGTGCCTTTGGTAAGTGGAATTTGGTAAGGAAACATTTATATAGTGTGCTGAAATTTATTGTCACTCGTTACTATGGAAAACAATCCTTTGAGGGGTTTGTTTGTGGTATCTTGACCTCATCCGGAACCACAATTATCTACCCCTCAACCTACTGCACCTACTGAAAATTTTGAATATGAAATTCCTTCGGGTATGATAGAACAACTGCTAGCTAATCCTTATGCAGGAGATGGAACCGAACATCCTGATATGCACTTGATATATGTAGAACAAATTTGTGGATTGTTTAAGCTTGCAGGTTTACCCAGGGATGAAGTTATGAAAAATGTTTTCCCATTATCTTTGAAGGGAAAAGCATTGGCATGGTATAGGCTATGCGATGATATTGGATCAAGGAATTGGAATCGTTTGAAATTGGAGTTTCATAAAAAACTCCTATGCATCTAGTTCATCGTGATCGGAATTATATATATAATTTTTGGCCTCGTGAAGGAGAAGGTATTGCTCTACCTTGGGGGAGGTTTAAGTCAATGTTATATTCATGCCGCAATCATGAGCTCCCAAGAGAAATTATTATCCAGAATTTTGATGCTCGACATTCTCGTAATGATCAAACCATGCTTGATACTTCTTGTGCTCGTTCTTTTATGAAGAAGACTATTGAATTCCGATGGGATCTTTTGGAAAGAATTAAACGTAACTCTGAAGATTGGGAACTCGACAAAGGTAAAGAGTTAGGTATTAAACTTGAGTATGATTGTGTTAAATCTTTTATGGATACCGATGCTTTTCAAAAGTTTAGCACTAAATATGGACTTGACTCTGAGATAGTACCGTCCTTTTGTGAATCATTTGCTACTAATGTTGAACTCCCTAAAGAGAAGTGGTTTAAATATCACCCACCTATTAAAGAACAAATTAAGGAACCGGTACCAGTTAAAGATGGAACTATACTTTATAATGTTGATCCAGTTGTCCCTTCTGCTTATATTGAGAAACCACCTTTTCCTTCTAGGATAAAGGAACATGCTAAAGTTTCAACTGTGGTTAACAAAAGCTATATTAAAACACCTAAACCTGATGAACAAATTAAAATAGAACCTAGTATTGATATGGTTAAATATCTCTTGGAAGAAGATATAGATGGGCATGTTATTTATTTCTGTGAAGAAGCTGCTAGAATTGCTAAACCTGATAAAAGGGATAAACATAGACCCGTTGTGGGCATGCCTGTCATCTGAGTTAAAATAGGAGATCACTGTTATCATGGCTTATGTGACATGGGTGCTAGTGTGAGTGCTATTCCTTACACCTTATATGAAGAAATTATGAAAGACATAGCACCTGCAGAGTTAGAAGAAATAGATGTTACTATTAAACTTGCTAATAGAGACACCATATCACCATTTGGGATCATTAGAGATGTTGAAGTCTTGTGTGGGAAAATAAAATACCCTACTGATTTTCTTGTTCTTGGTTCCCCACAAGATGACTTTTGTCCCATTCTTTTTTGGTAGACCTTTCTTGAATACAGTTAATGCTAAGATAGATTGTAAGAAACAAACTGTCGGTGTTAGCTTTGATGATGAGTATCATGAATTTAATTTTTCCAAGTTTAGTAGAAATCTTCATGAAAAAGAATTGCCTAGTAAGGATGAATTAATTGGTCTTGCTTCTATTGTTGTGCCACCTATTGATCCTTTAGAACAATATTTTCTAGACCATGAAAATGATTTACATGTGCATGAAAGGAACGAAATAGATAAGATTTTCTTTTAAAAACATCCCTTACTTAAACACAACTTGCCTATTGAAACTCTGGGAGGTCCTCCTCCACCTAAAGGTGATCCTGTGTTTGAATTAAAACAGTTGCCAGACACTTTGAAATATTCTTATCTTGATGAAAACAAAATATATGATGTTATTATTAGTGCAAACCTTTTAGAACATGAAGAAGAAAGATTGTTGAAAGTTCTGAGGAAGCACCGAGCTAATATCGAATATACTCTTGATGATTTAAAGGGCATTAGTTCCACTCTATGTCAGCATAAAATTAATATGGAACCTGATGCTAAACCCGTTGTTGATCACCAACGTCGGTTAAATCCGAAGATGAAAGAGGTGGTTAGAACAGAAATATTAAAACTTCTGGAAGCATGTATAATTTATCCTATAGCTGATAGTAGATGAGTAAGTCATGTTCATTGTGTCCCTAAGAAAGTTGGTATAACTGTTGTTCCTAATGATAAGAATGAACTAATTCCACAAAGAATTGTTATAGGCTATAGGATGGTAATTGATTTTAGAAAATTAAATAAAGCAACTAGAACAGATTATTACCCTTTGCCTTTTATTGATCAAATGCTTGCAAGATTATCTGAGCACACACACTTTTGCTTCCTTGATGGATATTCTGGTTTTCACAAATATCTATTTCTCAACCTGATCAAGAAAAGACCAATTTTACTTGTCCCTTTGGAAGCTATGCTTATAGACATATGCCTTTTGATTTATGTAATGCACCTGCTACCTATCAAAGATGTATGACTGCTATATTCTCTGACTTTCGTGAAAAGATTGTTGAGGTTTTCATGGATGACTTTTCTGTTTACGGGAAGTCTTTTGATGATTGTTTAAGCAATCTTGAGCAAGTTTTGCAGAGATGTGAACAAAAAAATCTTGTCTTGAACTGGGAGAAGTGCCACTTTATGGTAAATGAAGTCATTGTCTTGGGTCATAAAATTTCTGAAAGAGGTATTGAAGTGGACAAAGCTAAGGTTGACGCAATTGAGAAAATCCCATGTCGTAAAGATATAAAAGGTATTCATAGTTTCCCAGGTCATGCTGGTTTCTATAGGAGATGTATCAAGGACTTCTCTAAAATTTCTTGTCATCTCACTATTCTTTTGCAGAAGGATATTCCTTTTGTTTTTTGATGATGATTGTTTAGAAGCCTTTGAAACACTCAAGAAAGCCTTAATTTCTGCACCTATTGTTCAACCACATGATTGGAACTTGCCTTTGAAATTATGTGTGATGCTAGTGATTATGCTATTGGCGTTGTTCTAGGACAAAGAATTGATAAAAACTTGAATGTTATTCATTATGCTAGTAAAACTCTAGACAGTGCTCAAAGAAATTATGCTACTACTGAAAAAGAATTCTTAGCAGTGGTGTTTGCTTGTGATAAATTTAGGCCTTACATTGTTGATTCCAAAGTAACTGTTCACACAAACCATGCTACTATTAAATATCTTATGGAAAAGAAAGATGCTAAACCTAGACTTATTCATTGGGTTCTTTTGCTATGAGAATTTGATTTACATATCATTGATAGAAAAGGAGCTGAGAACCCCGTAGCTGATAACTTGTCTAGGCTTGAAAATGTGCTTGATGGCCCACTTCCTATTGATGATAATTTTCCTGATGAGCAGTTAGGTGCAATAAATGTTTCTCATACTACTCCTTGGTATGTGGACTATGCTAATTACATTGTTGCTAAATATTTACCACCTAGCTTTACTTACCAACAAAAGAAAAAATTCTTCTATGATTTAAGACATTACTTTTGGGATGACCCACATCTTTATAAGGAAGGAGTAGATAGTATTATTAGACGTTGTGTACCTGAGCATGAACAGGGACAAATCCTACGGAAATGTCACTCCGAAGCTTATGGAGGGCATCATGCTAGAGATAGAACTGCTCATAAGGTATTGCAGTCTGGATTTTATTGGCCTACTATCTTCAAGGATGCTCGTAAGTTTGTCTCATCTTGTGATGAATGCCAAAGAATAGGTAATATCGGTAAGCGTCAAGAAATGCATATGAATGATTCACTTGTTGTTGAACCATTTGATGTTTGGGGATTTGATTACATGGGAACTTTTCCTTCCTCTAATGGGTATACACATATTTTGGTTGCTGTTGATTATGTTACTAAGTGGGTATAAGCTATTCCAACTAGTAGTACTGATCACAACACCTCTATTCAAATGCTTAAGGAAGTTATTTTCCCAAGGTTTGGAGTCCCTAGATATTTAATGACTGATGGTGGTTCACACTGTATTCATTGTGCTTTCGTAAAATGCTTGCCAATTATGATGTTAACCAAAGAAATGCATCACCCTATCATCCTCAGTCTAGTGGTCATGCTGAACTTAGCAATAGAGAAATAAAATTAATTTTGCAAAAGACCTCAATAGGTCCAGGAAAATTTGGTCTAAGAAATGAGATGATGCACTTTGGGCTTATAGAACATCATATAAAAATCCCATGGGTATGTCTCCTTATAAAATGGTTTATGGAAAAGCTTGTCATTTGCCTTTTGAGTTAGAACATAAAGCATATTGGGCAGTTAAAGAACTCAATTATGATTTCAAGCTTGTTGTTGAAAAGAGGCTATTTGATATAATCTCATTGGATGAATGGAGAACCCAAGCTTATGAAAATGCAAAATTATTCAAAGAAAAGGTTAAAAGATGGCATGACAAAAGAAATCAAAAGCGTGAGTTTAAGGTCGAAGAATATGTTCTTTTGTACAACTCTCGTTTCTTATTCTTTGCAGGAAAACTCCTCTCAAAATGGGAAGGCCCCTATGTCATCGAGGAGGTTTACCGGTCTAGAGCCAACAAAATAAATAATTCTGAAGGTACTAACCCGAAGGTTGTCAATGGACAACGAATCAAGCATTATATTTCAGGTACGCCCATTAATGTTGAAAGTAGTATCATCCAAACTTTGACACTCGAAGAACACATAAAAGAGTCCTTCTGCAACACTCCAGAATCATGAAAATAAGGAGGTATGTGATACGGTAAGTAACGGACTCCGAAAAATCCGCAAAATATTTTTCATCAGTTTTGGAATATTTAAGAATTTTAGAAATAAAGAAACTTCGAGGAAGCATCCCCTGGTGGCCACAAGACACCAGGGCATGCGAGGCAGCCTGGCGCGCCCAGGTGGTGCCCACCTGGGACTCCTTCCGTACTCTGTTTTTCTTCTGTATGCTTGTCCTCCAAGAAAAAAAAATCTAAATTATACTTCCTGAACCTGTTAATCACCGTATCATGGAGAAAATCCACTGTTCTTTTTTCTTGTTGTTTTCTGCGTAGTTATGAAAATATGTCGTCCCAAGACTCCGACGGAGAGAGCTATGTCTCACATCTCATTGCTGATCCAAAGACCTATGGGGACCTATCCCCTTATGGTAGAACTACGAATGATGAGGAGGATGCTCACTTGATGAGGGTTGATGATTCAAGCTTGGAGGAGGAGGATATTCCTCTACCTCAACATAGGGATATGCACGTGGAGTTCAAGAAGTCCAGTCTCCCTAAGAGAGCTAACCGGTCTAATAACTGATCTATTCCTCTTCGTTTTAGGCAGAAAAGCAAAAGGGATCTATGTGACAAGATCTTGAAGTTGGAGTTGGAAGTTGATGATTTAAAGGAGGAAATTTCCCTCCTCAACTACAATATGAAAAAGTTGAAGGCACAATTGTCACCACCACCATCTTCTTCACCAGCAAAAGAGAACCAATTATCGGGTATGGGCACTCCCCTTGGCTTTCGCCAAGCTTGGGGGAGGTGCCCCGTTATCGTATCATCCCTCTATATTTTTGCGTTTACTTATTTCAGTTCTATCTTTTTGCTTTACATGAATAAAACTTTAGTTCGATCCTTTCCTCTTGGAGAGTTTGCTTAGTGATCTATCATTGTAATCGTGTGCAAGTTATATAATAAAGTTTAGTTTGAGTTTTTGCTTTCTTTACTTTCATGTTGCAATTAAACAAAAGAAATAAGAAAAAAAGGAAATAAATCAATAAGATCGTGTACTAATCCTATGGTAGGTGATGGCACCACATAAGGAAAAGTATAAGTAGGAAATTTTATTAGAGATTGACAAACATAGCATTAGTCAATGATGCAACTCATGAAAGAATAATTAATAAGGGAAGAGAAGATTCACATATAAATATACTATCCTAAAAATCTTTTGTGATTGTGAGCCCTCATCAAAATATTATATGCCAAAATTGTTGACGTTGGACAAGGAAGACAACTTAATGTTCTATGTTTGTTTATATTCACATAGAAGCCATATTGTCATAGATCCTTCAACATGTGGTGCTTGCCCCTATCTTTGCTAGATAAAAATTCCGCACTAAGTAGAAATACTACTTGTGCATCCAAAAACCCTTAAACCCAATCTTATTTTCAAGTGTCCACCATACCTACCTAGGGATTGAGCAAGATCCCTCAAGTAAGTTGTGATCGGTGCAAAAAGGCAATAAAAATTGCTTCTAAAAATGTGAGATCATTTAGTGTAAGAGAAAATTGAGCATTGTACGAACTTGGATGACAAAGAATAAAAGTGACAGACTGCATAATAAAGGTTGTCATCTTAAGGGGCAATACAACGTGATGTTCTTTTGCACTAAGGGATTGAGCATACAAACAAATAAGCGCATGGCAACCTCTGCTTCCCTCTGCGAAGGGCCTATCTTTTACTTTTTATGTATTACTTTTATGCAAAGAGTCAAAGTTTTTCCTCTATTCCCTTTTAGTTTTCTCCTTTGGCACGCATCATGTGGGGAGGAAAGATCTAGGCACATATGTCCAGTTGAATATAGATAGCATAAGTTATTATTGTTGACATCACCCTTGAGGTGAATATGTTGGGAGGCGAAACTATAAGCCCCTATCTTTCTATGTGTCCAATTGAAACGTTTTGCTCATCTGTACGCGGTGAGTTTTAGCAATCATAGAAGACTATATGATGGTTGAGTATGTGGACTTGCCTAAAGGCTTCGACACGTGACTCTTCCTGAAAAGATGATGAATTGTAGTTGCAAAGTTGACTGAGAACATAGTTTTTTGGTTTCTAATAGAGTTTTTGCTTTGTACTTCGATTATGTGATGAACTGTTACTTATTCATGAGAAGTATATGATAAAAGTTCTATTATACAAGTCCTATGTTTAAATTTGTTGCTTTTATAATAATCAACATGATGCTTCTATGTCCGTATTTTGTTTTTATCAACACCTCTCTCTCAAAGCATGTGGACATGTTTTTCGATTTTGGTTTTCGCTTGGGGGCAAGCGAGGTCTAAGCTTGGGGGAGTTGATACGTCCATTTTGCATCATGTTTTCTTACTGTTATTTATAATGTTTGTATCCATAATAATGCTTTTTGGAGTAATTCTAATGCCTTTTCTCTCATAATTTGCAAGGTATACACCAAGGGGGAGAATTCTGGCAGCTGGAAATCTGGACCTGGAAAAGCTACGTCAGGCCACCTATTCTGCACAACTCCAAACAAGCTGAAACTTCACGGAGATTTTTTATGGAATATTTAAGAATTATTGGAGCAAATAACTACCAGAGGGGGCCCACCAGGTGGGCACAACCTACCTGGGAGCGCTAGGGAGCCCAGGCACACCCTGGTGGGTTGTGCTCACCCAGGCCACCTCCGCTGCGCATCTTCTGGTATATAAGTCATTTTTACCTAGAAAAAAATAAAGATAGGAATTTTGAGATGGAGCGCCACCGTCTCCAGGCGGAACATGGGCAGGAGCACTTTTGCCCTCCGGTGGAGCGAATCCGCCGGGGGTAACTTCCCTCCCGGAGGGGGAAATCATCGTAATCCTCATCACCAACGACTCTCCCATCTTGGGGAGGGCAATCTCCATCAACATCTTCAACATCACCATCTCATCTCAAACCCTAGTTTATCTCTTGTGTTCAATCTTGTTACCGGAACTACAGATTGGTGCTTGTGGGTGACTAGTAGTGTTGATTACATCTTGTAGTTGATTACTATATGGTTTATTTGGTGGAAGATTATATGTTCAGATCCATTATGCTATTTAATACTCCTTTGATCAAGAGCATGTTTATCATTTGTGAGTAATTACTTTTGTTCTTGAGGTCACGGGAGAAATCATGTTGCATGTAATCATCTGAACTTGATATGTGTTCGATATTTTGATAGTATGTATGTTGTGATTCCCTTAGTGGTGTCATGTGAACATCGACTACATGACACTTCACCATATTTGGGCCTAAGGGAATGCATTGTGGAGTAGCAATTAGATGATGGGTTGCGAGAGTGACAGAAGCTTAAACCCCAGTTTATGCGCTATTCCGTAAGGGACCGATTGGATCCAAAAGTTTAATACTATTGTTAGAATTTATTCTTAATACTTTTCTCATAGTTGCGGATGCTTGCGGGACAGTTAATCATAAGTAGGAGGTTTTTTCAAGTAAGAACAACACATAAGCACCGGTCCACCCACATATCAAATTATCAAAGTAGCGAACACAAATCGAACCAACATGATGAAAGTGACTAGATGAAATTCCCGTGTACCTCAAGAACACTTTGCTTATGATAAGAGACCGTTTTGGCCTGTCCTTTGCCTCAAAAGGATTGGGCTACCTTTCTGCACTCTTCCTACTACTATCGTTACTTGCTTGTTACAAATTATCTTGCTATCAAACTACTTCACTACTTACAATTTCAGCACTTGCAGACATTATCTTACTAAAAACTACTTGTCATTTCCTTCTGCTCCTCGTTGGGTTTGACACTCTTACTTATCGAAAAGAGTTACATTTGATCCCCTATACTTGTGGGTCATCCCACAGCATGTGGGGCCTTAGCACAATGACTTCTCTACTGTGTAAAACAAAGGTTTTCCCGTCGCCGATAAGGAGGGGGTGACGCCGGGGCGATTTCGGCTTGCTCTAGTCCTAGTAGTCATACTAGGTGATCTACGCACGTGTAGATTTATTCTTTTTCTCGTCTCGTGTTCGCCGTACTGCCACGACTGTTGATGAATAGACGGTAACTTATTCACGGGAAAACCGTTGTTGAGCGTGTGCGCACGAGAGAGAGACATTGTGCGTGTGTGATATGTGTAGAGACTGAGGCAATGATAAGAGATTCTTTGTGTCTCTGTGTATGGAGGATAGAGAGAGACATGTACATGGGGCTCTTTGTTGTGTAACATGGAGACACATAGACATAATCAGAGAGTGAGTGTGTGAGATACACATGCGGACATGGGGAGAGATGTGTGAGTTAGTGACATGAAGAATTTTGGTGTGCATCTGAGCTAGAGAGAGGGGGATATATACATACCTAGAGCTGGAGAGAATATGCAAGGGTGTGTGTCTTAAAAGAAGGATCAAGATAGATGGGTGTTTGTGCGTGTTTGTGCGCGCGTTTGTGTGTGAGAGGGAGTGTGTGAATGTGGAGTAGAGAAACCACTAATGATGTAAACCTAGTATAGGGAAGGGGGAGTGGTGTGACATGTGTGTCAAAGAGAGACAAAGGCATGTGTAGTAGCGGGATAGCATGTGTGCGGGCGGGGAGCAGACTATTTGGAAGAGACATCGAGTGTGTGTGGGAGAGGGGTGTGATAGCGAGAGAGAGAGCTAGCGACATAGAGAGAGAGAGAGAGATGAAGAGAGGGGGAGAGAGAGGGGTCGTTTGTGTGCAGAAGTGGCGTATAGATAGGGAGACAATGTTGATGTTGTTCGAAAGTGGCCTATGTACGGAGACGCAAGGGAAGCGAGTCATCATGTGTATGATAGGGACTTCATGAGAGATCTAGAATAGATGGTGTAGAGAACAACGTGCGAGATTGAGAACGATGATACATTAGGGAGGTATGGAAAGAGTCACGGCATATATGTATACAGGGAAGGAGCTGGGGCGGGTCCACATGTGGGAGAGATAGAAAGAGGAGAGTGGTGCACAAGGAGACAAAGTGTGCTTGTTTGCAGTGGGGGTGGTGTGTGAGGTAAGTGTGCAAGAACCACATAACTAGGGAGATAGACGTTTGGGGCGACGTTTTGTGTGTATGGGAAAGATACACTCTACATAGTGCGTGTGCTAGGGAAAGAGAGATGCCGGGAGACCTAGAGAGTGGGGGAAGAGATGTGTGCATGCTCGAGAGACAAAGTGATAGAGACCTATATTGGGGTCCGGACTTTGGAAGAGAGGGGGTGTTAATGTGCTCGTGTGTTCGTGTCTGGGGGACAGAACGGCTTGTGTTTGGGGGGCGACGGGGGAGGGGGGTTGGCTTCAGATAAAGAGTGAGGTGTCTATTTGAGGGACTTTAGCGTAATTGAGATATATATGGTCAATAGTGTGTGCACTCATGGCTGATCAACTTGTTTCACAGTTTGGACTACGAGATAACGATACTTTTGAACATGCGTTATATACCTTGAAGTACCAGAATTACAAACCTAAGATTGGAATTTTGGAATTCGACTCCATCATTAGCTTTTGTAATTCCTTCAAACGAAGGTACACTTTTTAAGCCGGGATTTCGTGATTTCAAATTCATATATCAAACCTAGAGATACACACATACGGGCATGTTGAAACTTTATAACCATCCACTTTATTCATACACATACACATTTTTTGCTTTTGTCATCATATTTAGGATAAAAACATTTGGATTTTCATTTGAATTGGACTGTATGATGGTATTTGCTTGTACTAGCTCAATGATCCATATTTGAATTGAATGGAAAATATAGGTTTCGAGTTGGAGACATTGATTTTCGAAACTTGCACTTTTTTGCGTGCAAAACAAATAAATTCTCGACCATGATATCATAGTCGGCCGTACAAGAGCAGAAAACTTATAATTTCATGCGCCAAAAGCTTTCAAACATCCCGCTCACATCGAAATATCTCGCGCCCGAAAGTTTAGCCCTGCGATATTCCTGCTTTACCCCTGCCACATGAATGGAAAAGGGATGCTTTGGTAACTCCATTGTTTTCCCCTCTTTGCCCCCAACATTCTTCCCCAGAGCCCCTTCCCTTCCCCTCCCCGCCCCCCAAACCATGGCAAGCCGTTGAATCTAGTCCTCCGCCGCAGCGGTGGACCTCACACCCCGCCGGATCTACCTTCCGCACCTTGGAACCCCAAACTGCCAACTCACCACTTCACCGGAGCCGCTTCAGCGACTGGCTTGTCCACCGCTCCAGATCTCCTTGACCGCCATCATGGTCCATTGAACTAGATCTGCTTAACCGGCGCCCTTGTCCACCACAGTGTAGGCCCTTCACTGACTCCCTCGTCCGCCCCATCGCGGACCCTTCATACAAGCCCTCGTCCGCCGCAACAGATCCGCCTCACCAAAAGCATTGTACACCGCACCCGCCGACGCCTTCGTCCACTGCATAGGACCCGCTCCACGGACGCCATATTCAACTCCATCGGCCCTGCTTTACTGACGCCGCAGCCTTATCAGGTTATTTCGATTTGTACTCCTCTTGTTTTCTCTTCTTTATCGTGGAACTTTTCACTTACCACATATGAGCTTTCTTGTATGTCGAGAGGCGCCGCAACCGAAGCACCGGAGCCGCTTCAGCAACAGCGACACCCGGCCCAAACTCAACCACAACACGAGCACCATCGACAATCCTCAGCTATCAAGTATGACAATGATACCCATACACCACCGAGAATCAGGTACTATTATCCAACGACCGGCGCCTACGTTCACTTTCTTAGCATAAGCACTACACCTTTGAATTTCTTCAGGGCATCCTTCAATTTTTAATGAGAGGTGTTATTTTGCTTGCACCTGTAGGGCCATACTTCTGGCAGTGAACATGTTACATGTGCTAAATTACAAACCAGTGCACATATAGTTACAATGCTTTAGTTTTGTCCTAAGTATTACTGTACTTCCTAGATATCACTGCCTACTATTTTACTTCTTGCATGCTATATTTATGATAATGGTGTTTTACTGATGCCACCTGTTGGATCCATCGGACTGCTTCATGTTCTCTATGCTTAATTACACATTCACAAACTAGCATGTGGTTCCGCTGCTTTTTGTTTGTTTTACCCTACATTTTCTGATGCTACCTATTACATCACTGCTCTGAGCCTCTGTTCATTACTTTTTTTGTGTTCTTCATCTTCCCAAGTTGCATGACTAATTTGATGCTTCTATTAATTATGGAGCTGCCAACCCCATCAAGCAAAATATTTGTTCCTTTGGGGCTGGCACCTCGAACAAGCATAAAAATTGAGTGAAGCACATATATTGTCGTGTAAGCACACACCCTTCTTTCATTAGTTTAGATGAACCATTGATGATCAATTCGAACCAGTGCATGTGATTAAAATTAATTTTACCTAAATAGAGGGTGCAAAATAAACTACAACAACTAGATTTGCAACCACGGGATGCTGACGATATCTTCAAAGAACATTGCAACAGTAGCGAGGCTTCACAGCAACATATGGTAAGCCAGTGTGTTTTAGTACATGTGTAATGTAATGCGTGTGGGCTGCTTTCTTGGCTTGTTCCCCCAACCTATAATCTTACAGAATTACAAATAGTTCAGTTGTCTTATTTGTTGTATTGCTTGATTTGAATGCTTGTTTGTTATTGTTAGGCTATACCTGAGTTGGCCAATATGTCAGCAGTGCCTGTTGTACTATCGTAAGGAAATGCATGCCTAGTTCATTTTAGTCCTTAACTTTTCCTATGAAGTTCATGACAAGACTGTCTTCGTAGTTTATATGAGGCCACACTGTTAAGTGCTTTGTCAGATTATTTCAACTACTTAGAAGCCTTGGCATCTTAAATATAGCGGTGGTACACTCCCTTTCAACTAGGGATGTCAATTGGGTCCCGTTTAATCCCGATTAAAGTCCACTAGAGGTATGATAGTTCAAAAGTGTTTTTGTTTTTTGAGGAAAATGAACTAGGGAGCTAGCAAAAACTAACTAGATGGGACTGGCGGATGTCGTTTATTTGCCACTTACATCCCTAGTTTCATCTTACCATTTTAATTTCTTTTCGGCTAATGCTGCTTCGAACCATTTAAATATAGCTTGCCATGCTCGGCAATAATTCTTATGTCGTTTACCATGTAAGCTTACTGCGTGGATCATGCGATAACTATCTCTTACTTATGTCCAGCGGAAACCTTTCAGGATGCCGTTCACACTAGGACACAATGTACAATCCCAGAATCTATTTGTGGAAGCAGTGCGCCATCCATGTTACCAGATGGTAGCAGTTCAGAGGCAACACCGCCGTAGAGCAGTGTGAGCACAAATATTATAGTTCTTGAGGCTCTACTAGAGGCACAAAGAGATGGTGTGGCTACCATGAATGAGGTAATCTTGATCTTGAGGCTAGAAATTATGCAATTAGTTGCACGCATTATGCAAGCAACCCAAGAATTGGAGGAAGTAAAAATGTTGCATTTGAAGACAAAGGAGGTCTTGCTATTTTTGCTATCTGAAGCCCAGGGTAATCCTACTTCTTCTTTAGATATGAGTTGAAATTGTCATTAGATTATTGTACTTGCATGTTGTGTCATGTCTCTGAATGGATTATGTTGTAAGACCCCCTATGTTTTCCATGTGTTGTAATGATCCGAATTTTTTAGGCGAGGTAATACCCAATACTTGTATGATTGACATAAGGTGAACTGTTTTTCGTGTGAGCATATTGTATTGGATGAAATAACTATTTGACTCAAAGTGTGTCCAACCTACTGAATTCGAAGATCACGGCATTTCTAAATCATAATCATATATAAAGGTGGAATAAATCTTTGTTGTGGTTTTGAAGAAATAAATAACAAAACGTAGATTTAGCTGTGGACATTCGTAATCGAATACAAATTGGATTTGCATTTAGTTGCCAGGGCCCAGGGTAAACGTGAATGCTAATTCTCTCAAGTTTTGAACGAAGCCGCTAAACACCCACTATCATTTGTGGGCTGCCCGAAGCAAGTGTTTCCGAGATGGAAATTAATGTCTACCCCTGACACATGACATCCTAATCGACCGGATTTACACTGCTATCGATAGGGGTAGACTAGTAACTTCAATCAGACATGACACGACCGCCTCTGAGCCCATTCAGACACGGTGGGCGCCAAACGTGGGCTGCAAAACACATTTGATTCAAGCTCGTTTGAAATACATGTGTCTCTCCCTCCATTTCCCCATTCATACACGGTGGGCGGCAAAACAAACTCTCCTCATCCGAAATCGATGTAGGCAAATATTTTAAATAGGGGCATATGTGTAACTTCCCTCAGACGTGACACAACCGCCTTACCTGTCAGCCCCGTTCATAGACCGTGGGCGCCAACCATGGGTGCCAAAACACCATCTCCTTGCCCGAAATCGCTACCGGCAAATATTTGGGAGATGCGAGATTATCGTCCTATCCCCAACCGACATGATGTCCAAAATTTTAAACGGGGGATAAGTTCGTAACTTTCCCACATTTCAGACAAGCGCTTGCCAAAGTTTGAGATACCCCCTCCCCTTCCATTTCCCCATTCATACACCGTCGGCGCCTCAACAACCTCCCCATTGCGGCCAGCCTCCTCCGTCCGCCACCCCATCCTCCACCTTGCCCGAGCCGCTACACCTACCCCGTCGTCCACTGCAAGAGATGGACGTCTCTCATCCACGGGGCCGGACCAGGATCCTTTCATCGCGTCCTCTTGCTTCATTGGCGCCATCGTCCACCTTGCCGTTGCCGCTCCTACGACCACCTCATTCATGGCAACATGATTTATCCCCCGACTCGACCGTCTGCCGTCTAAAGTCTTCTTCCGCGCCGCCGACAGCCATCGCACCCGTAGAACCCTCAACGTATCAGCAGGGGCCTACACGGCGTCGCAAGAGAGGTGGTACTCTTCCATATGTGCGTAAGTTATTGATCTCACCCGGAAAATAGATCGTAAATTGTTTACTATACTTTTCTTGTCCGTACCAAATCGTAGTGGCTAGTTGAAAGCAAACATTGGTTGCAAAGTAGCTTTGTCCGGTTTGCACCTTCAGATCCTCCATGGCACGGTCACTATACTCGTAAAGCTTATGGTTTCCCACCTTTATATTCACTACCATCATCGTAGGTGCGGCGTGTCGTGCTAGCACTGGTCCTCAAGACCTCAACCCATCAAGCGAAACAACATGGCACTCATAATTCCAAAGCTTAGGTGTTGAAATACGAATCTGATATGATGCTCATATTACTAAAACAGAGAACGTTTAATTGGTCACCTAATGTTCCTATATTCATTTTGAAAAGCATGTGCGCCACCCACTGGTCCAGCTAATTCCACTTTCCTGATTTTACTCTTGATGCTTAGGGTTTTCCCCTTTTATCCAATCTACTATGATCTGCGTAGGTGCTTTCTGTCGTACTAGTATTACTCCACCCTTCAAGCTAAAAAACACAACACTCAAAATTCCAAAGCTTAGTTGTTCAAATATGATTGTGATATGATACTGATATTAGTTAACAGACACATTTAATAGCTTAGCAAAAGGTCCCACTTGAGTTTCCAAATGCATGTCGCGACATATAGAGAGACAGCAGAATTGCATTTCTTTGTCACTTGTTGATTATACTTTCTTGTCCATACCAAATCTTAGTTGTTATTTCAAAGCAAACATCGGTTGCTAACTACCCTTTGCGCGGTTTGCAGCTTTAGATCTGCCATCCCACTGCCACGGTCAACACTATACTCATCATGCTTACGGTTTCCCCATTTTATGATGACCACGACCAGCCTACGTGGTTCGTGTCGTAATAGCACTGCTCCATCCATCGAGCTAAACAAGCTTAGTTGTACAAATTCAAATATGATATTATGTCAGATGTGGGGTTCCGGCAAACCCTTAAGGTTCGAACACTGGGGTGCGCACGAAGTCTTTCCCTCCTACCGATCTACGCCCTAGCTCGCTAAGATCTCGCGGACGAACTCGACGAACTCGCAACACAGAAAGACACGAGATTTATACTGGTTCGGGCCACCATTGTGGTGTAATACCCTACTCCAGTGTGGTGGTGGATTGCCTCTAGGGCTGATGATGAACAGTACAAGGGAAGAACAGCCTCCTGAGGTCGAGGTGTTCTTGTGCGTACGAGCTTGTGCGCGTCTCTAGATCCGTTGGCTACTACTGTGGTGGCTAGACCTATTTATAGAGGCCCTTGTCCTCTTCCTAAATATCGAGCGAGAAGAGAGCCAACAACGGCGGGCAAATTTGAAGGGGGGCAGCTAGTACAAGCTATCCTGACAAAAGCGGTCTTCGCCTGCGAAAAGCTCTGGTGGTGACGCCGTCTTGGGCTCCACGATGACCTCTGTCTCGCCGTCCTCCTGGTCATGGTCTCGTTGCACCAATATAGCAACCTTTGCCTGATGCCTCGGTACTCTTCGCCTGCGCTGGCCTCCTTAGCACGAAAGAGGAAATAAGGACGCTGCATGCGCTGGCGCCCGCCTGGCGCCCGGCTGGTGCCGTTCGTGATGGCTCACGTCACAAGAGCCTCGTGAGGTTTGCCCCGCCTTGATATCTCCGCTCGTGAGCCTGCCTGGCTCGGCCACTCCAGAGGAGATCTTGTGTCGTCCGTCTCGCGAGGCTTGGACCCTCGCGAAGGTCTTAGATGCCTTGTTGATGAAGATGGGCCGTACGGCCTGCTTGCTTAGCCACGCCGTGGGCCGCAGGCAGGCAAGTCTGGGGACCCCAGTTCCCAGAACGCCGACAGTAGCCCCCGGGCCCAAGGTCCGCTCGGGCTTGGCTTCGCGGCGAAGCCAAGGGTCAAGTTCGGAGCACCGCGGGCCCCAAAAGCCTGCGGCCTCGGTCGATGCGTGGCGGTTGATTGGACTGGGCGTCTCTGCTTCCCCATGTCGCCTCGGCAACTGCATGACTTGACAAGTCCCAGCGACATGCAAGGAAAACCATCATTACCTGCGATCGTGGGAGACGCCGGTTGGCCTTCTCTTGCTATAAATGGGGAGGGGGGCGGAGCCCCCGTCGCCCATATCTTCCCCGCTTGCTTGCTTCTTCCTCTTCGCTCCACTACTTGCAGCGCCACCGATGGCGCCACGAAGGAAGTTCTCTGCGGCCGAGAAGGGAAAGGCTCCTCGCGAGGGACCCGGCTCCCCGGCGCCCAAGCGCGGCCGTGGCCGCTCGCACAAGCAAGCCGCCACGGCACGCGGAGTAGGTCATCCCAGCCACGGCGGTCCAGTTGATGAGGGGAGGCGTGCTATGGTGGCGCGGCCTCCTCGTCCGCGCTTCCACACGGCGGAGGTGTCGCCGGAGTTTGTCGTCTGGTCGGAGAACCTGGCCGGCAACTGGCTCCAACTTCCGCGCTTCTTCGCCGGTGAACTGTCGGCCTCTGGTCCAGGCGGATTCTGGCTGCAGGCAGATGGCTGCTGCAGCAAGGCCTCTTGGGTTGCGGTTGAGACTTCCGCCGCGGGCAACATAGCTCTGGACCGCGGCTGGTAGACATTCGCCCGCGCGCGCGGCCTGGGCAGGCGGTGCACCCTCCACTTCAGGTACGATGGTGGATCGACCCTCTATGTGAGGGTGTTTGGGGAAGATGGTCGCCGTGCCGGGTGCTGCCCCGAGGCGAATGACGGTGAGGATGTACTCGGCCTTGGGGACGGTCGCGATGGGGACGAGGGCGGGCCCGCCCTCGGCGGCGACCGTGTCTCGTCCAGCTACGGCGGCTCTTCCTCTGGCAACAGCTCAAGTAGTGGCGGCTATGACCAGCCGCCGCGCCGCTGCGCCCATCTTGAAGGCGGTAGTGGGTCGTCTCGTCGCCGCACCTGCGTGAAGCATGAGGAAGGATCCGGCTAGGCTCGGGGTAGCGCTAGGGGCCTGTCTTCGCGGATCGCTGCAATGCTACTTTTGTTTTACTCTTTTCTTGCATCAAGAATGATACCAGTATGGGCCCAGGGGGCGTGTATCGAACTATGGTTCCTCGGTTATAACAGTATGCGTGTTGTTCTCGTGCTGTGTCGTTATTTTGCGCAAAGATAACTTAACCTGGTATACTCAGGACGCCCTCTTCCTCGCGAGGCGTTTATTTCCTCGCATCCATCTTGCCTCGGTGGCCTGCATTCGCTCAGGAATTGCGAAAAACTCGTTAGGAAGTGCGTTAAAAAATTTGCCGTTCATCCTGGCCCAGACCTGGCGCTTTGTATCGCAGTACCCGAGGGGCACGGACTAGGAGAGGTGCGCCAGCTTTTGGGCTCGAACGAGGGTGGCTCACGAGAAGGCAGAAAGGAGAAAAAATGCTCGCGAGGGCACCTGCCTAGCCCCCTCGTGAGGCATGCGAGAGAGAGAACACGAGCAAATTCGAGCCGGAAAAAATGCAGTGAGAGGCGAGGGAACCAAATCAGCAAGGAATGCCAAAGGCAAACTTTGATTAAGGAAAAGCGAGCCAACTACGGAAAGCAAATGAAAAGTCGCGTCCGGCACCTAATCTAGTCTTCAAGTCTTCTCACCAGCGCGGAGCTAAGTGCTGTCCACTAGGCGTGGGAGGGAGCCCCAGGGCCGGAGGCCGGCGCTCCTGAGACTCCGGGGCGTGTACAGCCCCACTCATTATTACGTGAGAGTGTCACGGGCGGCGATTCTTCACAGGCACCGGGCCTTCTTCACAGGCTCTGAGCCTTTCTTCTCAGGCTCTGGGCCTTGCTTCTCAGGCTCTGGGCCTTGCTTCATGGATAGAACTTCCGGAGGTGCTGGATGTTCCAGGAGGTCTGGATGGGTATCCCGTCCTGCGTCTCCAAGCGCGCTGCACCCGGCCTGGAGGCATGCACGACCTTGAACGGGCCCTCCCACATGGGCGAGAGCTTGTGCAGCCCTTCTTTGGAGAGGACCCGCCTCAGGACGAGGTCGCCCACCTCGAGCGTCCTGGAGCGGACGTTGTGGCAGTGGTATCGCCGCAGGCTTGTTGGTACCTTGCGGCCCTCAATGAAATTTCGCGACGGTGTTCCCCCCCCCCCCAGCACGAGGTCCATCCCCCGCATGGCGTCCTGCCGCGTTTCATCGAACGCCAGTACCCGCGCGGAGCGATGCTTGACCTCGTGAGGGAGGACTGCTTCAGCTCCGTAGACGACGAAGAATGGAGTCTCGCCCGTTGGCTTGGTGGCTATGGTTCGGATGGACCACAACATGGACTGGTGCTCATCGTGCCAGCCCCTGGCGCAGGCCTCCAGCTTCTTCTTGAAGGTCCTGGTCTTGAGGCCCCTCAGGACCTCCGCGTTAGCGCGTTCGGCCTGACCGTTACTCCTGGGGTGGGCCACCGAAGCGTAGCAGATCTGCGTTCCAAGGTTAGCACAGTAGGTTTTGAAGAGGTTGCTAGTAAACTGCGAGCCGTTATCTGTGATGATGCGGTTCGGGACCCCGAAGCGGCTCACGAGGCCCTTGATGAACTTGACAGCAGAGCCGGCTGGAATGGTACGAACGGCTTCCACTTCCGCCCACTTGGTCAACTTGTCGATGGCGACGTACATATAGCGGTAGCCCCCTTGATGGTGAGGACGCCCTTGCTCCCTGGCATCTTCATGAGGTTGTAGGCCGGGTGAGTCGCCGCCATGAACTGAGCGAGAGTCGGGTACCCGAGGATGGCATTGTACGGGAGACTGATGCGGGCGATGTCAAAGTCCACCAGCTCAGTGCGATAGTTGTCTCGCGTGCCAAAGGTGACAGGGAGGCGGATCTGCCCCAGAGAGTGGGCAGCTCCACCACCCACTCCCATGAAGGGCTTGCTGAGGCCGAGCCGCTCGAGCGGCACATGAAGAAGGCTGAAGGCTTCTATGGAGAGCAAGTTGAGGCCGGCGCCGCCGTCGATGAGGGTCTTGGTAACAGCCACGTTGCAGATAGTGGGCGTGCAGAGCATCAGTAGCATCCTGGAGCCGGCGGTGGAGTCGGGGTGGTCTTCCGAGCCGAAGGTGAGGTCGGCCACCAGCACAGCCCAACCCGGCGGAGCCCCCGGGCGCTTGGAGGCTGCCCCAATCTGACGGAAGAAAGGTTTGACATGGCGATTTGAAGGCGGTGCTTGAGAGCCACCCAGCAGTGCCGCGACTGCGTGGTGCGCCGGCACCGCGTAGCGTGCGGTGAAGAGGTTGCGGAGTTCCCCCCAGGATGCCACCGTGGATCCCGGGAGGTTGAGCAGCCAGGCGCGCGGCTCGCCGGCGAGGGCCATGGGGAACCAGTTGGCCATGATCTTGTCGTCGCCTCCGGCTTCGAGGACGGCCTCCTCGTACGCCAGCAGGAATGGCGCCGGGTCTGCCGCGCTGTCATAACACGGCGGTATCTCTGGCTTGAACTTGGCTGGCCACTGCACTCGCCGCATGGCGGGGGCCAGGGCTCGGTACCCAGACTCCCTGCTGCTGGTGTCGGCCGCAGAGGTGGGTGGCGGGGCACCTGCCATGGGAGCGTAGTGCGGCGGTACGGGGCGCAGGTTGGTGGAGAGGAGCTCCGGTGCACCCCTACCTGGCGCGCCAAATGTCGGATGTGAGGTTCTGGCAAACCCTTAAGGTTCGAACACTGGGGTGCGCACGAAGTCTTTCCCTCCTACCGATCTACGCCCTAGCTCGCTAAGATCTTGCGGACGAACTCGACGAACTCGCAACACAGAAAGACACGAGATTTATACTGGTTTGGGCCACTGTTGTGGTGTAATACCCTACTCCAGTGTGGTGGTGGATTACCTCTAGGGCTGATGATGAACAGTACAAGGGAAGAACAGCCTCCTGAGGTCGAGGTGTTCTTGTGGATACGAGCTTGTGCGCGTCTTTGGATCCGTTGGCTACTACTGTGGTGGCTAGACCTATTTATAGAGACCCTTGTCCTCTTCCGAAATATCGAGCGGGAAGGGAGCCAACAACGGCGGGCAAATTTGAAGGGGGACAACTAGTACAAGCTATCCTGACAAAAGCGGTCTTCGCCTGCGAAAAGCTCTGGTGGTGACACCGTCTTGGGCTCCACGATGACCGTCTCGCTGTCCTCCTGGTCTTGGTCTCGTTGCACCAATATAGCAACCTTTGCCTGATGCTTGTACTCTTCGCCTGCGCTGGCCTCCTTAGCACCAAAGAGGAAATAAGGACGCTGCGCACGCTGGCGCCCGCCTGGTGCCATTCGTCATGGCTCACGTCACGAGAGCCTCATGAGGTTTGCCCCGCCTTGATATCTCCGCTCCTCGTGAGCCTGCCTAGCTCGGCCACTCCAGAGGAGATCTTGCGTCGTCCGCCTCGCGAGGCTTGGACCCTCGCGAGGGTCTTGGATGCCTTGTTGATGAAGATGGGCCGTACGGCCTGCTTGCTTAGCCACGCCGTGGGCCGCAGGCAGGCAAGTCTGGGGACCCCCGTTCCCAGAATGCCGACATATTATGCTAATATTAGTACAAATGAGAGATGTTCAATTGGTCAGCTAAATGTTCCTACTTTAGTTTTGAACTGCATGTGAGCCACATATGGAAAGACCGGAAGGAATAGTATTTCTCCACGCGCTCTGGTTCATGATGGGTGGGCAACCGACATTGTATAGAAAGACTTGTAATATCTTCAGTATGCTTGGTCTTCTGATCTTCTTTAAGATGATCCTCTTCTCTTCTTTAATAAGTATGTTCCTTGTTGGGAAGAGTAGAAGAGACATTTTTAGTCGACTAGTCAGGTCGAGTTGTTCTCCCTTAGTATATTTTGAATCTATCAGATCAGGTCGACTTGTTCTTCTTTACTATATGTTGAAGTTGTCATCTGCAAAGTATCATCACTTCTGGAGCACTCATATTTTGAGTAGTACGCCACATTATATTAATGCACACACCAAATTACAGCATGCATGGCATCTCTCAGAAGAATTGCAGAGACAACACAAAGGGGTTTATAGGGAGGCAGTATTGGATTAGAATCACTTCTGCATTACAAAGATAATCTCACTTGTTTTTATGTTTTCATGCATGTCAGGTATTGAACATTATCAAAATGAATATGAGAATGGGCGTATGAGAGGAATATTGCGGAACAATCCACTGTTTAACAAACTTGGCATGGTGGAGGATGGCCTATCTTATTCACCCATCAAGGTGCTTGCTCTAACTTGGCAAGGTTGTATTGGTCGCACATATTTTGCATCTGACCACTTGCATTCCTTCTACTTTGTTACACCATCTGCTTAGTTTAAGCATCATATATGAGTATATGCCATACCTATCCATTTTCTGTACCTATTCCATGTGTCATCATGCTATGTTTTTCCAGTCAAATGTTGTTCTTTCGTAATAGATGTCCAAAAGGAAGAGGGTGAGTGCAAATCCTCAAGGAGTACAAACTAGGTATTTGGAAAAGGTAGTGATACCTGTTAAATCAGATAGATCAGTTGCCACAGAAAACACAGGCCCAATTGTACCACACTTTACCCCTACCCCACTGGCCAAACCCCTATTAGAACCCTTGAGAGCCTAGCGTCAGGTGCTGTCTACGATATCAATTCATAATTTGAACTCCTAAATTTCTCCATGTGCCTTACCTTCTCTCTTGTATGAAAACTAATTTGAGATGAATCTCCTTGCTCAAAGGATCATATGATCTCACAACAATACTGGGCACTGCATTGCTATTGTCGGTAACTCTTGCCCTTTGTCAGCATACTTACACTCATTTCTGTTTGATTATGTAGCATCACTGTAAATGTTCGCTTATTTATCCTCCCTTTGCTTCAAATTATAAGATCTATATTTACTCTTAGATAAGTGTAGAATTAACACAATGGTTGTGAAGTTTTGGATTGCTCATGTAAGTACGTGTTGTCATGTACTCCCTCTGTATCGAATTAATTGTTGATCAATTGGATGTATTTACAACTTAATAGTGCTAGATACATCCATTTGAGTGACAAGTAATAACGAACGGTGGTGGTACTACTGTACTTGCATCGCGAGATAGTTGATTGTCTAGCATTACTCTGCATCTTATCTGCCCTGCCCTCCACTTTCTCCAAGTTATCATATCTACATTTACTCTTACGAAAATGTTGAATAAAGCCAGTGCCACTATACACGTTGATGTCCGCATTCCTCTTGTCAGTACCTTTTGCCTTGTAACGTTGTACTTAATTAATTGCTATTTCATTATGTATCATCAGTCTGCACCTGAGCTTCATTATCCTCTGTTTCTTCCAATATTATTTGATCTATATTTACTCTTTGCAAAATGTAGAATAATGGCAACGCTTATAAAGAAGTTTCTCTGGAGAATTTATTGAATTATCCTTCCATCAACATGGAGAAGGGCTTTGTCCAGCCCGTGTTAACATGTAATGTAAGTTCATCCTTCTCAAGCCTTCAAACTTTGTTCTAGTATAGATTTAGATAGGCATCATTTCTTGCACTGCTGTTTACTTTGTTGTTTACATCTGATTGCATGTTTGCAACTGTCGGTGGGAACCGACACCTATGGGATCACGGGGATCCCTTCTACGGTTGGCAGGCACGGGGTTGTGCAAAGAGCGGGTCTAGTAGCTAGCATAGCGAGATTTACCCAGGTTCGGGCCGCGAGATGCGTAATACCCTAGTCCTGCTTTTGTGTATATCTAAGTGTTCTTGAGCTCTTGAACTAGCTATGGTGCGTGTCTAGTCCAAAAGATCCCAATCCTTCCTCAGTATGCCTCGGGCCTCCTTTTAAAGTCAAAGGGGTCGCCACAGTGGCACACGGGAGGTGGAAAGGTATGTACAGAGTACAAGCTTATCGCCTGTCATTACAGGACAAAACGCATTAAATGCGCTCCTTAGGTTTCCAACTTGCTTTATCGGGGACGGTAACGAGGCCCATCCTGTCCGTCGCCGCTCCGCCTTGCTCTGACACGCGTCCAGGCCAACGAGGCAAGCAGCACCATGTAGGCTGGCAGGCTGCTGAGGTGCCGTGGTGGTAGGGTCTTCACGAAGATCTGCATGCCACCACGCAGGTGCTTGACTAGTTGGATTAGGAGCCACGTACTGCCATGTGGTACTTGCTTTAGTTGGTGGGTGAGCCACTGAGCTGGGGCGGTGATGGGGCGGCGAGGCCTTGCCGCGGTCTTGTGGATATTCCCGGCAAGAGTCTTGCCGGGGCTTTGTGAGCGCCCTCGGCAAGAGCCTTGTTGGGGCCTTGCGGGTGTCTTCGGTAAGGAGCCTTGCAGGGGCCTCGTGGGCATCCTCGGCAAGGAGCCTCGCGGTTGTCTTGCCTTCTGGTTCTCATCTGGGCTTTGCAGGCTCTTTGCCTTCACAAAGATATGCATGCCACTATGCAGGCGCTTCCCGAGCCTTGGTTCCAACGTTATCGATGGTGTCGGAACTCTCAGGCTTCAAGGGTGGATGTGATGCTGGCGTTTGGTAAGCTGCCCCGGCAAGGCTCTTGCCGGGGCTGCGTAGGCCGCCCCGGCAAGAGCCTTGCCGGGGGAAAGCCCATCTTGTTGCTCCGTCTTCTGTGCCCTTGGTTGGAGTGCTGCTCTGGTAGTCTCGTGCTTCGGATTCCCTCCTTTGCCCTGCTAAGTGTGGCCATAGGTGCGGCTCTGACTTCCCGTGCACAAGTAAAGTGGTATAAAAGAGATCCCCTACTTTTGTACACCCGCGCGTTGTTGGGCCAGGCCCAGAACGGTGCGCTGGCACGCGGGGCCGAGTTTTACTGCAGTAACTTTCCTGCTGGTTGCGCTTCCCCACGACCTGCATTGAATGTGTGACATGGGGGTCGTGCGTGGAGCGGTTGCTGCACGCGTGCGTCACATCGCGGTTAATGGTAAAGAGGTGGTCTGCGCCTTCCCCATAAAAATGGAAACCTGCAGGCGCGCTGCTCATGTACCCCCTTTTTTTGACATGACGTTGTCTTCACAGGGACATGGAGACGCTGGCTCAGAGGGCGGCGAAGAGGACCAAAGTCTCGACGGGCGACAAGCCCTCGGCGGGCACTCCGCATACGCCGGTGTTGGTGGAGAGCAGCTCGGACAGTAGCCCCCGACGAAGCCCCCGCTTCAGCCCCCAGCGTGAGTTCATCACTCACTTCTCGTCGATGGGCGTTGGGGCATGATTTCTCGGTGCTGACCTTGCCGTGGTTGTAGGTGGAGGACGGCAGCAGGAGGAGCCGCTGAGGGCCACCCCGAACATATCGCCCCCATTGACCACGCCGCCTCGAGGGGCGTCCCCGGCAAGGGCACCAAGCACCGAACCCACGCGCATGCAAGAGGAGCAGGCGAACCTGGGTGGCTCCATCCCGGCAACGAACGTTGGCGGGGAGGGGAGCACTTCTTGCCAGCTCGGCACAGGTAAGTGGTCGGCCTTCCATCCCTGACTTTTCTTCTCTCTCTGTATTCTGGTCTTGACCTCATCCTGCCCTTTCTTCTGTTTTTCAAATCCTCCCTCGATGGACCAGGAAAATATTGACCTTGTCATCAAGGGGGTTACCAAGGATGCCGAGGCCGAGACCGGCAAGATTGCTGCCGAGGAGGCTGCCAAGACTGCTGCTGAAGAGGCCGCCAAGGGTCTGCCGGGGAGGCTGGCAAGGCTGTCGCCAAAGGGCCGCCAAGGGGCTTGCCGGGGAGGCCAGCAAGGCTGCTGCCGAAGGCGCCGGCGAGGCCACCGCTGGGGAGGCCGACAAGGCTGCCACCGAGGAGGAGGTGGCCAACGACCAACCTCCCTCCCCTCCGGCCCCCGCCCCGGCCAGGTACTTAAAGGTGGGCGACGGCCTGTTCGTCCACCTCCCAGGGGCGGCGGGCACTAGGGCGCCGGCCGAGGGGTAGGTGTTCAACGACGAGGCGCTCGCCACCGCCGGGCTCCAAGTTGTTGACGAGCCGATTCCTGGCGACGGCAGTTCCCAAGAGGAGCAACTTCTCCGGGCCATGAGCGCCAACTTCCAGAAATTCCAAGCGCTCCACCGTGCTCGTCTGGACAAGGCAAAGTCCAGGATGACAGCGGTGGACAAGGTGGGGGCAGATCTTGAGGAGCGCATCACCGAGACGCAGGCCTGGTTCCGTGAGGCCCACCAAGAACTGAAGGCTGTCCAGGGCGAGCTGGCCGAGCATCAACAGGAGCTCATCCAGAAGCAGGCTGACATCAAGAAGGCCCAGGAGCTGGCAAAGGAGCATGCCGCCAAAGATGAGGCCACTCGACAACAGCACCAAGCTCTGCTGGACTCCTAGGAGGACCTTGCCGCTCGTGAGGAGGCGCTCGCCGCCACACTCCGCGGCAAGGATGCGGAGATCGAAGAGCTTGTCGCGCAGCGGACCCAGGAGCTGGAGCAGAGGCACAAGGAGGCACTCGATGCTCAGGAAGGAGCTGGAGGTGGAGCGGGACAGGATGAAGGAGAAGGTCCTGGAGCTGACGAAGGAGAAGGACACACTCAACGGCGCTTTGGTGGAGGCACATGCCGCAGTCCTCGGCAAGGCCGAGCTACTTTCCAAGGCTAACGATTCCATCAACGATCTGAAGCTAAAACTGGATGGCTTGGAGGGGAAGCTCTCGGAGGCCAGGGCTCGTGAGGAGATCCTGAGCAAGGCCCTGGAGGACGAGAAGCAGATGCGAAGCAACGACGCCGCCAACCACGAGGATTACGTAAAGGGCGAAAACCTCTGGATCGGCCGCCTTGTTGGCGTTGCCGAAAGGCTCACCACGCAGCTGGCCGCCATGGGCACGCCAAAATTCAGGTATTCCCCTGAGGCGGGTGCGAGCCCCAATGCCAAGCTAACCCTGTTCTTCGAGGGCGTTCCTGAGGCCCTGGAGCAGCTCCGTTCCAACAGAGCGACCTCTCTGGCCAATGAGGCCCGGAAGCTTTGCCGTGGTGCCCTGACCAAGGTCCTCACCAAGGTGGCGTACTGGAACCCCAACATCGACTTCGACGCCATGCTGGAGAGCTTGCCGGAGGGTGTGGACCTTGCGGCGGTCGAGGAGCATATCGAGCCCATCATCAGCCGCATCGACGGAGTTCGGAGGATAGAGGTCCAGTGCTGGGACTAGGCACCCCGTTTCTCATCACCGCTGCAGGTTCATGACCAAGACAACTTTTATCTTTAGTTAGAACTGCAGCAACCACTGGTGTAATATAACTCTGCAGTACTTTGAAGTGTTACATGTAATTTTACCGTTTGATCTCTCTTTGTATGTCCACCCTACGTTTAATTGGATAGGCTTCCCGGCGCGTAAACCCAGGCCGCGGCGCCTTGAGGATGGATCCTCAATAGCCTACCGGGTGTGCTTGCTGCCAGGCAAACCACCTTACCGCCCTCAGCGTGGCCGCTTGAACTGTTGAGCAGACTCGAAACAGAACAAGAGCGTTGCCAATAGCGGAAAGTCCACCCTGCCGTTCTCGACGCGGTCGCTCGAACTGTTGAGCGGACTCGAAATAGAACAAGGGCGTTGCCAATAGCGGAAGGGCCCCATCGCACGCAGGTTTCCCATACAAAGAGCAAGATTCCGAGGAAAATAACCTTATACAAAAAGGAATTACTCAATGTTTTGTGTGGCTTAGCTTTTCTGGCGTCGCGCGGACAGTCACTGTGTCTGCAAATGATGTCGCTCACTTGGTCGTCTTCTTCCTTGGAGCGACGACCACGATGAAGCCGCCAGGCTCAACCAGACCAGATTTTCACAATCGCGTCCCCTACCTGGCGCGCCAGAGATGTCGGTGGGAAAGGACACCTATGGGATCACGGGGATCCCTTCTACGGTTGGCAGGCGCGGGGTTGTCCAAAGAGCAGGTCTAGTAGCTAGCACAACAAGATTTACCCAGGTTCGGGCCACGGAGATGCGTAATACCCTAGTCCTGCTTTTGTGTATATCTGAGTGTTCTTGAGCTCTTGAACTAGCTATGGTGTGTGTCTAGTCCAAAAGATCCCAATCCTTCCTTAGTACGCCTCGGGTCTCCTTTTATAGTCAAAGGGGTTGCCAAAGTGGCACACAGGAGGTGGAAAGGTATGTACAGAGTACAAGCTTATCGTCTGTCATTACAGGACAAAATGCATTAAATGCGCTCCTTAGGTGTCCACTTGCTCTATCGGGGACGTTAACGAGGCCCGTCCCATCCGCCGCCGCTCTGCCTTGCTCCGACACGCGTCTAGGCCAACGAGGCATGCAGCGCCATGTAGGCTGGTAGGCTGCTGAGCTGGCGTGGTGGTAGGGTCTTCACGATGATCTGCACGCCACCACGCAGGTGCTTGACTAGTTGGATTAGGAGCCATGTACTGCCACGTCGTACTTTCTTTAGTAGGTGGGTCGGCCTTGTGAGCTCCCTCGGCAAGAGCCTTGTTGGGGCCTTGCGGGTGTCTTCGGTAAGGAGCCTTGCAGGGGCCTCGTGGGCATCCTCGGCAAGGAGCCTCGCGGTTGTCTTGCCTTCTGGTTCTCATCTGGGCTTCGCAGGCTCTTTGCCTTCACAAAGATATGCATGCCACCATGCAGGCGCTTCCCGAGCCTTGGTTCCAACGTTATCGATGGTGTCAGAACTCTCAGGCTTCAAGGGTGGCTGTGATGCTGGCGTTGGGTGAGCTGCCCCGGCAAGGCTATTGCCAGGGCTGCGTAGGCCGCCCCGGCAAGAGCCTTGCCGGGGTAAAGCCCATCTTGTTGCTTCGTCTTCTGCGCCCCTGGTTGGAGTGCTGCTCTGGTAGTCTCGTGCTTCGGCTTGCCTCCTCTGCCCTGCTAAGTGTGTCCATAGGTGCGGCTCTGACTGCCCGTGCACAAGTAAAGGGGTATAAAAGAGAGCCCCTACTTTTCTACACCGACAGCAACAACTACCAGTTTTAGATTGTAGTTGTAAAAACATGTTCCTTATGCAGAACAGATCCATTTATTTGCTTATATAATTGTGAAACCTGTTACATGTCTTCTTGTTTCTCTTTCAGAGTCATATCTCTTATGCCACGCAGAACTTTAGGGAAGATAGTGAGCCAAACCATCTTGAAGAGAGCGAGATGACCCCAAGGTCCTATCTTGATGAAGACAGTGAGTTGAAGCTACTCACCTGCAGTTGTGAGACAACCTCTGTGTAGTCGCTACCTCAGTCAGTTCGACTTCTTCTGTCTCAACTTAAAGTAGAAAGGCTTGCTTCATCTCAGCTTCGACTTGAAGTCAAAGATGCAATGATGATGTCAGAGGACTGCCTTGCACACTATGGTGCTATACAGCTAGGGATGGAGCATCTATCGTTGACACAACTGAGGTCTCATCAGCTTGTTCGGCTGCTTGCGGGGCTCGTCCTGGCCAGGCCTAGTGCCTTCTGAAGTGCTCTCACTTTTGTATATTCTTTTGTCGGCGCGTTTATATGCACTGGTGGCGACCTTTGATGCCCAGTGTATGTAATCCGCGGTCAGGTTGCGCTTTATTATCACCGATAGCGAACTTTGATTCCCAGTGGATGTAATATGCCGTAATTTCTTTATTGTATAGTCTAGGTTTATTCTTGGTCGTATGCTGTAATTTAGGCCGGAAGGTTCAGTGGATCTCAGTGTTGTCGGTCTTTAGGCCGGATCGTTACTCATACTGGCCAAAACATGGGCCTATAATCATCTTGGGCCATTAGCAGGTCTAAACCTATAGTAGTTTCCTGCCTTTAACAGGCCGAGTAAAGTGTTGGCCAGCTGGGCCAGAGAATACCATGGGCTTTTAACAGGCTAAAACCTAGATTGGGCTAGCATTGAGCCGAAAAATTCACGGGCCAATACAGGCCAAAACTGCCTAAGGCCCATGTTTGGCACAAATAGGACGAGCAGTTAACAGGCCAAAATATATCTCGGACCTGTTTGGCCCAATAAAATTATGGGCTTTAAGAAAGCCGGCATCCACGCGGGCCATAGGCCCATAAGTGTCACGGGCCATTAGCAGATGGGCTATAAGCAGGACGGATTCAACGCAGGCTGTAATTAGGTCCAACTATTACATGGGCCATTAACAGGCCGATAGGCCAGTTGGGCTGAAATTTATCCACGAAGACTACGGGCCGTTAAGAGGCCTAAAGTTACTTCGGACAAGAAATGGCCTAAAGTTAAACCGGGCCGACAACGTCTTAGATGCACCACGGGCCGCTAACATGCCGAAACTATTATCGGGCCGAATTGGCAAACGGGCATTTAACAGGCTGAAATACAAACCTGTCTTGGAATGGTCCCAAAAGAATAGTGGCCTGTTAATGGGCCAGATCCGATACGGGCCATAATTTGGCCCAAAACACGGCAGGCTGTGAACGGGCCTGATCTGGTATGGGCCTCAATTTGACCCAAAATATGGCAGGTTGTTAATGGGCCAGCCCACTAGTGTCTGAAAAAACATGGTGGGCCTTTAGCTGGGCCAGCCTTTTTACCTAAAATGGGCCACTTTTGGGTTGTGCCATGTGTCGACATATCATAGGCGTCTTCCGTCCATTGTAGGAATGACATCTATCCCAACGATTAGCTAACACATGCATTATCCGGCGAATGAGCATTTTACACATGGAAAATCCCCATTGGTCTGGGATTTTAACGGGTTATCGGATCCAAACCAGAACCCGATAGCTTAACAGCGACCCGTTACGGTGGATGCCACGTGTCGGTCACCCTTTACGAATGCACTTCCATGACGCACGATTTATCGTCATGGAAGTGGACACTTCCATGATGATAATTTTGGTAATGTCAAGGAACACTTCTACGACAGCACAGGTATGACTATCTTGATTCTGTCATAAAATCGTCATGGATGTACATGCATGACAAAAAACGTGACCTACTGTGACAAACACGTATCATCACGGAAGTGTATTTTTTTGTAGTGATGCCAACCGGGGCATCCCCAAGCTTAGATGCTTGAGACTTCTTGAAATATTAATTAGGGATGCCTTGGGCATCCCCAAGCTTGAGCCTTTGTGTCTCCTTAATTCCTTTCATATCGCGGTTTCCCTAAATCTTAAAAACTTCATCCACACAAAACTCAACAAGAACTCGTGAGATCAGTTAGTATAAATCAATGCATAAACCTTATCATTCTCTACTATAGCAAATCACTAAAATTATTATTTGACATTGCATACTAAATTCATCTGCATATTTAAGACTCCTATCCTCAAATAGAATCATTAAACAAGCAAACATAACATCAATATGTCTAAACAGGACAGTCTGTAAAGAGTGCAATTGTACTGATACTTACCTAACTCCAAAAATTCTGAAAAATTACCACACAGTAGAAAATTTGTTTCTACTCATTGTGTAAAATTTTTAAGATTTTATCATGTTCTGACTATTCACAAATATTCAAAACATAACATCAAACTTTCTATTTTTAAAACGACAACATATGGACTTGCAAAATAAGCATGGTAAAGGCTATACTTGACCTTTTATTGAACTAAAAGATGCAAAACATTACTCCAAATAGCAGCAAGCAAATCCTAATAGAGAAATGACGCTCCAAGCAAAACTCATATTATGTGGTGAATAAAAATATGCTCCAAGTAAAGTTACCGATGAACGAAGACGAAAGAGGGGATGCCATCCGGGGCATCCCCAAGCTTAGGCTCTTGGTTGTCCTTGAATATTTCCTTGGGGTGCCTTGGGCATCCCCAAGCTTAGGCTCTTCCACTCCTTATTCCGTAGTCCACCGATTCGTTACCCAAAACTTGAAAACTTCACAACACAAAACTTAACAGAAAACTCGTAAGCTTCGTTAGTATAATAAAGCAAATCACCATTTAGGTACTATTGTGAACTCATTCTAAATTCATATTGGTGTTATATCTACTGTATTCCAACTTCTTCATGGTTCATACCCTCCGATACTACTCATAGATTCATCAAAATAAGCAAACAACACATAGAAAACAGAATCTGTCAAAAACAGAACAGTTTGTAGCAATCTGGATATTTCGAATACTTCCTTTACTCCAAAAATTCTGAGAAATTAAGAAAATGTAGACAATTTGTATATCAATATACTGTAACAAATTCAGAATTTTTTGACGCTCCCGTGACTTTTAACAATACTGTGACTGGGCGCAAATGTTTCTGTTTTTGGACAGAATTGAATCAACTATCATCCACACTATCCCAAAGGCTTTACTTGGCACTTCATTGAAGCTAAAGCTATAAAACATGATTACTACAGTAGCTTAATCATGTGAGCATGCAAAAACATTACGTAATAGTATTGGGTTGTCTCCCAACAAGCACTTCTCTTTAATGCCTTTTTGCTAGGCATGATGATTTCAATGATGCTCATATAAAAGATAGAAATTGAAACATAAGGGGAGCATCATGAAGAATATGACTAGAACATTTAAGTCTAACCCACTTCCTATGCATAGGGATTTTGTGAGCAAACAACTTATGGGAACAAGAATCAACTTGCATAGGAAGGCAGAAAAAGCATGACTTCAAAACATTCAACACATAGAGAGAAAACTTGATATTATTGCAATATATAAAAGCATATGTTCCTCTCTCATAATAATTTTCAGAGGCACCATGAATGAATTCAACAATATAACCATCACATAAAGCATTACTTTCATGATCCATAAGCATAGAAATTTTATTACTCTTCACATGAGCAAATTTATTCTCATGAATAGTAGTGGGAGCAAACTCAACAAAATAACTATCGTGTGAGGCATAATCCAATTGAAAATTAAAATCAAGATGACAAGTTTCATGGTTGTCATTATAGCATACATATGATCACAATAATCATCATAGATAGAAGGCATGCTTTCATCATAGTTAATTTCCTCATCAAAACATGGGGGCCAAAAAATATCATCTTCATCAAACATAGCATCCCCAAGCTTGTGGCTTTGCATATCATTAGCATCATGGATATTCACGGAATTCATACTAACAACATTGCAATCATGCTCATCGTTCTAAAATTTAGTGCCAAGAATTTATTGACTTCTTCTTCTAGCACTTGAGCACAATTTTCCTTTCAATCATTTTCATGAAAGACATTAAAAAGATGAAGCATATGAGGCAACCTCAATTCCAATTTTTTTTGTAATTTTCTTTGATAAACTAAACTAGTGATAAAACAAGAAACTAAAAGATTCGATTGCAAGATCTAAAGATACACCTTCAAGCGCTAACCTCCCCGGCAACGGCGCCAGAAAAGAACTTGATGTCTACTACGCAACCTTCTTCTTGTAGACGTTGTTGGGCCTCCAAGTGCAGAGGTTTGTAGGACAACATCAATTTTCCCTCAAGTGGATGACCTAAGGTTTATGAATCCGTGGGAGGCGTAGGATGAAGATGGTGTCTCTCAAACAACACTGCAACCAAATAACAAAAAAGTCTCTTGTCTCCCCAACACACCCAATACAATGGTAAACTGTATAGGTGCACTAGTTTGGCGAAGAGATGGTGATACAAGTGCAATATGGATAGTAGATATAGGTTTTTGTAATCTGAAAATATAAAAACAGCAAGGTAACTAGTAACAAAATTGAGTGATAATGGTATTGCAATGCTTCGAAACAAGGCCTAGGGTTCATACTTTCACTAGTGCAAGTTCTCTCAACAATGATAACATAATTAGATCATATAACAATCCCTCAACATGCAACAAAGAGTCACTCCAAAGTCACTAATACCGGAGAACAAACGAAGAGATTATTTTTTTGACTCGGAACTATGAGCAACAGCCCCACAGTACTTTATTAAAACTCAACCAACAAAATACAAAAGGTTCTGGTAAATAAAAGCTAGACTACTTACCTATGGTCCTATGTACATAATTACATGTTGGGTTACATAATTACAAGGAGCCATCTAGGGCAAAGAATTAATCCAATGCAACAACAAAGGCTTTAAACTAGGCTTGAATCTGTGGGATAGCAGGGTAATATCATGGATGAAATTCCTCCTCCATGCTGCAAAGGTATGCCTCTCATTTCTGAAGATTCTTCCATTCCTCAATAACTAGACATTCCAAGCAACTAGATAAACAACCTCTTTGAAGAAAGGCTGGCCAAAGCTGTTCCTGGCAGCAATCAGGCACTCTGAAGGAGACAAACTAGCTAGCCACTGAATTTGCAAATAATTCCACACCCTTGAGCTGAATTGACAAGTGAAGAATAGATGATCTCTGTCCTCATGGGCTTGAGCATGACATAAGGGCCAAGTGTTGCCCTCCTGAGGCGATCTCCAGTGCCTCCTGACCAGCAAATCTCTGGTGTTGAGCCTATCATTAAGGATTAACCATGCAAAAACCTTGATTTTGATTGTTGACCTACTTTCCCAAATCCATTTGGCCGGCATATCAGTAGGAAGGTGGGCATGCATCATTGCATAGTAGCTCTTGGCAGAAAATTTTCCGTTGCATGGGATCCATGATCAAGAATCATTGATACTGTCATCAGTATTCATGTCAAGCAGGCCATTCTGTACAGTGATCATTTCCTCCATTGCTTCTGGTGATAAGGGCAGGTGGAAGAGCTCAGACATATCAAGAGGGTTGAGAACATCTCTTACAGAGAGCTTATCATCAATGGCAAAAGAGAAGAGCCTGGGAAACCTCTCCCTGAGAGGAACAGATGATCCCAAGAAAATCCAAGCATCAAACCAGAAAAGAACAGAGTCCCCCATGTTTATAGTAACCACACAGTGTAGCCTAAAAGCTTCATTAAGTTTGATGATATCCCTCCACCAAAAGGAGCCACACAACACTGTTCCATGGGGTACAACTCCATCATAATAAGTGTTCCAAATGAGAGACACCCAAGGAATGTCTGCTTTGTTATACAACTTAGACAGATGTCTGGTAAGGAGGGCTCTGTTCTGGATGTTCAGGTTAATAATCCCCATGCCACCTTTATCTTTAGGCCTACAAACTAGAGGCCATGCTGCCAAGGATTGCCTAGGAGTGTTAGAGTTGCCTCTCCATAAGCATTGTCTCATAATTCATTCAATTTTCTTGATAATACCAGCTGGTAGACATAAACTGCAAAGAAAATATATGGCCAAGGAAGACAAAACTGATTGAAGCAATTGCAATCTAGCCCCTTGATTGAGAAGACAGGAACCAGCAGAGAGTCTTCTTTCAACCCTATCCACCACTGGGATTAAGTCTTCTATCCTTGGTTTAGTGGTACCCACAAGAATCCCAAGATAAGTAAAAGGGAGCGTCCCAACCTGACAACCAAAAACAGCAGCCAATCTTGCAGTTTCTGCCTCATCCACATTTATAGGAAAAATACATGACTTATGAAAGTTAACTCTGAGCCCAGTGGAGGCATGGAAATCCTGCAGCATGTCCATAAGATCCATGAGTTGTGAGTCCACAGCAGGCACAATGAGAAGAGTATCATCAGCACACCGAACAATAGGAAAATCCTTATCATGGGTTTTAATGGGCAAATAAATCTCTCCATTTCTCAGCACGTTAGTCACCAAAGTTTGTAGCAGATCAGCTGCAAGAACAAACAAAAGGGTTGACAGAGGATCACCCTGCCTCACACCCCTTTTACAGATAAATTGCTTTCCAGGAACTCCATTCATAATGACAAAAGAAGTGCCAGATGACAAAAGCGCTCTAATCCAGCAAATCCATTTGCTGTCAAAACCTTTATGATGCAGAAGCTTGAGGATAAGGTCATGATCCATAGTATCAAAAGCCTTTGCAAAATCTAGCTTTAGAATTAAATGGGGTTTTTGGATTTATGGCACTGATGAATGTACTCCAATGTCCAAGCAATGCAGTCCTGGATAGACCTGGACTTCAGGAACCCATATTGATTCTTGTGAATGCACCTTAAGATAACCTTTTGCAATCTATTTGCTAGGAGCTTTGTCAGAAATTTCAAGCATGTATTTGTCAAAGAAATGGGCCTGAAGTCATTGGGACCCTCAAGTGACAGTTTCTTTGGAATTAAAGTAATCAGAGACCCATTAATGTTGCTAATTGTAATCTTTCCATCATAAAAATCCTGGAAAAGCTGCAGAAAATCCTACTTGATAATATGCCAACATCTAGGGTATGAAACCACCTCAAAGTTATTCTTTCTGATCGATCTATTGGGCTATTCCTATAAGTGTCACAAACAGCCCTAGAGTCCGTACTAAAATAACACCTTAAGACACACATCAACTAAAACCCTAATGTCACCTAGATACTCCAATGTCACCACAAGTATCTGCGAGTTTGATTATACGATATGCATCACACAATCTCAGATTCATATATTCAAACCAACACAAAGAACTTCAAAGAGTGCCCCAACGTTTCTACCAGAGAGTCAAGACTAAAACGTGTGCCAACCCCTATGCATAAGTTCACAAGGTCACAGAACCTGCAAGTTGATCACCAAAACATACATCAAGTGGATCACGTGAATATCCCATTGTCACCATAGATAAGCACACGCAAGACATACATCAAGTGTTCTCAAATCCATAAAGACTCAATACGATGAGATAACTTCAAAGGGAAAACACAATCCATTACAAGAAGGTAGAGGGGGAGAAACATCATAAGATCCAACTATAATAGCAAGCTCGTGGCACATCAAGATAGTGCCAAATCAAGAAAGCGAGAGAGAGAGAGATATCAAACACATTGCTACTGCTACATACCCTCAGCCCTGAGGGTGAACTACTCCCTCCTCGTCATGGAGACCGCCGGGATGATGAAGATGGCCACCACTGATGATTTCCCCCTCCGGCAGGGTGCTGGAATAGGGCCCCGATTGGTTTTTGGTGGCCATAGAGGCTTTCGGCGGCGGAACTCCCGATCTAGGTTTATTTCTGGGGGTTTCTGGATTTATAGGAATTTTTGGTGTCGGTTTCATGTCAGGGGGGTCCACGAGTCAACAACAAAGTCGGAGGATGCACCAGGGGGGTAGGGCGCGCCCTCCAACCTTGTGGTTGGCTCGGGACTCTTCTGGCCCAACTCTTTTGCTTTGGCGCTTCTTTTGGTCCATAAAAAATCGTCGGAAATTTTCAGCTCAATAGGACTCTGTTTGATATTCCTTTTATGTATAACTAAAAAACAAGGAAAAAAACAGAAACTGGCACTGGGGTCTAGGTTAATAGGTTAGTTCCAAAAATCATATAAAATATCATATAAATGCATATAAAACATCCAAGATAGATAATATAATAGCATGGAACAATCAAAACTTATAGATACGTTGGAGACGTATCATTGCCTATAATGAAAATTTGAGAAAAAGGTCCCTACCGAAGTTTTGGTTGATAAGATTTCTGAAATTAATGATAATTTTGCTATACAAAACAACAGATTAGGGTTCATGTTAAGATATAGGCTTGTGATGTTTCAACAAAGGAACACTTATAATGATGAGTTGATTATAAATTATAGGGGGCCGAAGGAGGAACCTATTCCTCCCAAACTTGATCTTAGGGATCCTTATCCTATTAAATTTAGCCATTTTGATTACTTTTGCTTACCACAAAGGAAACTTGCCGCTGAAAGAAGGGAGTATGAGATGAGCATGGATGATCTCCCTTACTATTATGACAATACCTAGATCTATGTTATGCTAGCTAGGGGTGTTAAACAATAGCGCTTGTTGGGAGGAAACCCAATTTTATTTTTATGTTTTTGGTTTTTGGTTCTATTTTGCAATAAATACACATTATTTCCTCTGTAATAATTGTGTTTTTGTGTTTTAATTAGTGTTTGAGCCAAGCAAGACCTTTGGGAAGATCTATGGTTATATAATTTGATCTTGCTGAAAAACAGAAACATTTGCGCTCATTGCCAGAATTTCTAAAAATCACAGAAGCATGGAAAAATTATGATTTTTTACACAAGATTTCTATACAAATTGCCTCCGTTGTCCTAATTTGTCAGAATTTTTGGAGTTACAGAAGTATACAATGTTTTCATATTGCTACAGACTGTTCTGTTTTTGACAAATTCTGTTTTCTATGTGTTGTTTGCTTAATTTGATGAATCTATGGGTAGTATCGGGAGGTATGAACCATGGAGAAGTTGGAATAAATAAGATATTACACCAATATAAATAAATAATGAGTGCATAATAGTACCAAAAAGTGGTGATTTATTTTCTTATACTAACGAATGTCACGAGTTTTTTGTTGACTTTTGTGTTGTGAAGTTTTCAAGTTTTGGGTAAAGATTTGATGGAAAATGGAATAGGAGTGGCAAGAGCCTAAGCTTGGGGATGCCCAAGGTACCCCAAGGTAATATTCAAGGACAACGAAGCATCTAAGCTTGGGGATGCCCCAGATGGCATCCCCTCTTTCGTCTTCGTCTATCGGTAAATTTATTTGAGGCTATATTTTTATTCACCACATGATATGTGTTTTGCTTGGAGCGTCTTGTATGATATGAGTCTTTGATTTTTAGAGTGCCACAATCATCCTTGCCGTACACACCTTTTGAGAGAGTCACTTATGAATCGCGAATTTATTGGAATATTCTATGTGCTTCACTTATAATTTTTGAGCAAGGTAATTGCTCTGGTGCTTCACTTGTATCTTTTTAGAGCACGGTGGTGGTTTTATTTTATAAAAATTGTTGAACTCTCATGCTTCACTTATATTATTTTGAGTCTTTAAACAGCATGGTAATTTGCATAGGTTATGAATTTAGTCATAATATGACGGGCTTCCAAGAGGGATATAATAAAAACTTTCATATAAAGAGCGTTGAATACTATGTGAAGTTCACTCCCTTATGATTGTTTTGAGATATAAAGATGGTGATATTAGAGTCATGCTAGTGAGTAATTGTGGATTGGTAGAAATACTTGTGTTAAAGTTTGTGATTTCCGTAGCATGCACGTATGGTGAACCGTTATGTGATGAAGTTGGAGCATGATTTATTTTTTGATTGTCTTCCTTATGAGTGCCGGTCGGGGACGAGCGATGGCCTTTTCCTACCAATCTATCCCCCTAGGAGCATGTGTGTAGTACTTTCTTTCGATGGCTAATAAACTTTTGCAATAAGTATGTGAGTTCTTTATGACTAACGTTGAGTCCATGGATTATACACACTCTCACCCTTCCACCATTGCTAGCCTCTCTTGTACCGCACAATTTTTGCCAGTGCATTAAACCCACCATATACCTTCCTCAAAACAACCACCATACCTAACTATTATGGCATTTCCATAGCAATTCCGAGATATATTGCCATGCAACTTCCACCGTTCCGTTTTATTATGACACACACCATCATTTTCATATTGCTTTGCATGATCATGTAGTTGGCATAGTATTTGTGGCAAGGAAACGATTCATATTTTTTATACATGTCAATCTTGATCATTGCACATATAGGCACACTGCCGGAGGCGTTCATATAGAGCCATATTTTGTTCTAGTATCGAGTTGTAATTCTTGAGTTGTAAGTAAATAAAAGTGCAAGGATCATCATTTTTAGAGCATTATCCCATGTGGGGAAAGGATGATGGAAGGCTATGCTTCCCTCGCAAGTTGGGATGAGTCTCCGGACTTTATAAAAAATAAAACAGGCCAAAGAAGCCCACAAAAAATTAAAAGGGGCAAAAGATGCCCACAAAAAAAAGAGAAAAGAGAGAAGGGACAATGTTACTATCCTTGTTCCACACTTGTGCTTCAAAGTAGCACCATGATCTTCATGATAAAGAGTCTCCTATGTTGTCACTTTCATATGATAGTGGGGATTTTTCATTATAGAACTTGGCTTGTATATTCCAATGGTGGGCTTCCTCAAATTGCCCTAGATCTTCGTGAGCAAGCGAGTTTGATGCACACCCACTTAGTTTCTTTTTGAGCTTTCATACACTTATAGCTCTAGTGCATCCGTTGCATGGCAATCCCTACTCACTCACGTTGATATCTATTGATGGGCATCTCCATAGGCCATTAATACGCCTAGTTGATGTGAGCCTATCTACTTCTTTTTGTCTTCTCCACAAACACCATATTCTATTCCACCTATAGTGCTATATTCATGGCTCACATTCATGTATTGCGTGAAAGTTGAAAAAGTTTGAGAACATCAAAAGTATGAAACAATTGCTTGGCTTGGCATCGGGGTTGTGCATGGTAAAAATACTTCGTGTGATGAAGATCGAGCATCGCCAGACTATATGATTTTGTAGGGATAACTTTCTTTGGCCATGTTAATTTGAGATACATGATTGCTTTATTAGTAGAGATGGCAATGGGTACCCATTACCCGTGTACCCGGCGGGTAAAAACCTTGTTAGGATAAGGGTATGAGAGAAAAAATTACCCATGGGTATATAAATAGAAAATTATTAAACCCATCGGGGAGAGTGTGTACGGGTATGGGATAGCATAACCCATACCCGTATACCCATATACCCGCGTAAAATCTGTTAAGTGGGCCTTCACTACTCATATATCTAATCTAACTTCCCACAAAATTAGTCTATATAGTCCACGAGATACATGTAGCCCACACACACACGTACATGGAATGATAGAACATAGAAGGAATCTGCGTGATTAGGGTGATTTGGCTTCGGTGAATAAGGAATAGAGATCACGTCCCATATTCTGAGAGACGGAGATTGATATCCTTCTCGTCTCCTCCTGATCTCATCTCGCCTCCTCGCCTCCTAGGGCATCGCTAGTCGCCGCCGCCATTGCGTCCAGGTACTCGCTGCCTCGCTGTCGCCAGCGCTTCAGCCGCTCGGACGCCATGGATCTTGGGGATGAGGACCATAGCTTGTGCGAGGACAACGACGAGGAGAAGGAGATGTAGCTCGCGCTCATGTAGACTGAGTCAGACGGCGGCTTCCACCAGGGGCAGGAGCATGGGCATGGCGCGGCTACCCTGGTCCCAAGCCTAACACCATCGTTGGGTGGTGCCGTCCGTCTCCGTCCGCCAGGAAAGGGCCAAGCCCCGGGCCAACGTAAAGGACTTCTACCTCCTGCCTCGGCATCCAAGGTGCAGCCCCGTCGCAACACTTCAAGCCAGCCGCCTCGCCCTAGCCCGCTTAGTCGATCCTCTACTGTCACCAAGCACAAGAACAAAAGCAAGGCTATTTTGGCTTGGTGAGTTTCAATTTTGTGCATGATTTTATGCATTCGTAGATGATACATAGATGTATAGATATGTGATGATATGATGTTTTTTCCTGCATATATAAGTTGATAAGTATTGGTTTCTGCCTATGCATGATGTATATAGCTGCTGTGATGAATGGGATATTTTTAGATAAGAGAAAAAATGTATTTGTTACTGAGATGAGCTCAGTGTAGCAAATTGTGTGCTAGTACGTACATCAGACACTGTGATTTTTTAGCATTGTAATAGCAGAGATAGAATCGGCGGCAGTAGAATATTTTAGATCTATTTAATGTGAGGTGGTAACTGGTCGTTTCTTCTTTTGTACATGTTCATTTTGTAAGCATGTACCTTCCCAGGGGTTAAAATGCAGAGACATTCTAACTTGATTCAGACTATTTACAGTTAACAAAATACAGTAAGATTCAGGCCCATTTAAGACAACACTACAGATGAACGTTTTGGTCAGAAAAATGATGTCTTGCAGTTAATAAAAACACAAAGTGCTATACAAATCGAAATTAACTCTTCCTGCAAAATAAAATCGATCGACTGAAAAGTAAGAATGCTGCAAACAAAAAATTAACTATTTATAGTTGCTGCGATGAATACACTTTTTTGCATATATATATAGATGATATGTAGAGATGTTATGATGCATATATGAGCATCGTACATTCAGTGCACATATAGAATCAAGTATTATATTAAGAAGACTACAAGAATTTGATGTATTTTTCATTTATGCTCCTTTTGCAGTAGTACAAGTTCAACTAGCCAAGTAGATGCTCCTTGTGATGCATCTGCCCCAATGGATGAAGATGCATATCATGTCATTCTTTCAGATGATGAAGATGGACAGGAGGAGGAGGTGGAAGACGTCAATGAAGCAGGCAAACAGAAGCTAACTTCTAAAGTTTGGTTGGAAATGAAGAAGATGAGGATGAATGGACAATGGAAAGAAAAGTGTAACTATTGTCACAAGGAACTTGCTTCAGGACCTAGAGCAGGCACAAAGCATCTTGCTGCTCATCTAAAGATTTGTACTCTCAAGATGTTGAAGATGAAGGGAGGCAAAACATTGAGTCAGCCATCATTGAAGATGAATGCTAAGGAGGACGGTAACATTTTTTTGGACAGCTATACGTTTGATCAAGAGGTTGCTAGAAGAGAGCTTGGTAACATGTTGGTGTTGCATGAGTATCCACTGTCTATAGTGGACCATGCTGGTTTTAGGAAGTTTGTTCATGCACTTCAACCACTATTCAAGCCACATACAAGAAATATGTCAGGACCCCGATCCTAAGTCACACCGATCTAGCATGTAACACATCATATCACTTTGCGGCCTCACGCATGGTATTCCCACGGGTGCCAACTTACCGGGCCCGGTACCGTTTGCGCCTTTTGGTCACGTATATGATAGTGTCGCTAGCATCCATATGACAAAGAACCCGGGCCGACATGACTAGTCGTAAACCCAAAGTGGCACTAACTTACAAGGACATGCATACATGAACCAGCAACGAGCGTGTCGGTCATCAGCGAGTGAATCCGGCCTGTAGAAGCTGGGCTAACAGGACTCCAGAGAATCCGGGCTATAGCAGGCTAACAGGACTCTATAGACACCGCGTGACATTTCCCCGAAGGGACAGACACAGGAATGAAGAAGGACACATGCCGGCCAGCCTAAGTGTTCCAGAGCAGTAGCAAGCTACCATGGATCAGTGGAAGCACTAGGAGACATTTCTCATTAAGAGAGGCTACCAAGGATAAACAACTAGGTTGTCGGATCCCACACATACCAAGCATTTCAAATCATACACACAATATGCTCGATATGTGCAAATACAACATGGCATCACAAAAAAACTCTACAACTCAAAGTATTTATTCATTAGGCTCCGAGGAGCCAAGTATTACAAACATGGGTCTCATGACCCAACATACAAAGCATACAAGCAACAAGCGGAAGCACAAACAGGTATGAGTACAGACAACTACAAATGAAAAAGGCCGAGAAGCCTGACTATCTACAAGACCCTCCCAAGGGTACAAGATCGTAGCTGAGGTAACAAGCTAAATGTTGAAGTCCACGCAGAACTACTAGTGAGACTGAAGTCTCTCTGCAAAAACATAAATTAAGCAAACGTGAGTACAAATGTACCCAGCAGGACTTACGTCAGAACTAACTACATATGCATCAGTATCAACAAAGGGGTGGTGAAGTTTAACTGCAGCAAGCCAGCTTTGAGTCGGTGGCTATCCTAAGCTACGACTGCAAGTAACTCTTTTGAGGTGGCGCACACGAGTCCACGTATTCACCATATCAATACACCACTATGGATCCGCTCCCATCTCCCTACGAGAAGGCCATCCATAGCACTCACGCTTATCTTGCGCATTTTAGATTATCCACTTTCACTTGTCTATGAACTGTATAGGCAACCTGGAGGTCCTTTGCCGTGAACGCGGCTATTCGAATAGATCATTTATAACCCTGCAGGGGTGTACTTCTTCACACACACTCTCGCCACTTACCGCCATGTACACGTCATGTATCTCGGCAACCTTCAAGCGGAAGCCTGGCGAGGGTGTCTGCCACGACCTGACTAACCACACAAGTCCCTAGTCTAGGTTTATCGCCTATTAAGGTTCCATCCGCAGGGACTCCGGCCGAGGTTTCCACATACGGCCCCGAACGGTGTGTGCGTGGTTCCTGAGACACCAAACGGGCGCCCGATACAACGTGCCACGTGCCTACCGCATCACAGCCCACCCCTCGGGTTAGCACTGCGCATGGCCTCCAGCATACTACAAACACCAGAAACTACTTGCAACTCCTGGACAGAGGACAGGGGCGGTTAATAAGTCGAGAGAGTCAATAAAGGATCCCAATGTGTGGTAGTAGCTATTCATGGATCACAAACACAGAACTCAGTTACTGAGGACAGTTTCAATGAGACAACCCACCATGTACTCCTACATGGCCTCTCACCACTACCTTTACCAAATCATGTTCACACACTTAGCTGTCAACAGTAGGACATGTTCACCACATTCTAATTCATCCTAGACCTGACTCAACTCTAAGTAGTAGCAGGCATGAAAACTAGCATGAATGAGTAGGCTCATCAGGGCTCAAACAACTCATACTCATGCTAGTGGGTTTCATCTATTTACTGTGGCAATGACAGGTCATGCAAAGGAAAGGGGTTCAACTACCGCAGCATGTAACAGTTGAATCGTTGTTGTCCTAATGCAGTAAAAAAAAGAGCAGGAGCGAGAGAGTGGGATTATATCGGAATGAACAAGGGGATTTTGCTTGCCTGGCACTTCTGAAGATAGTAATAGCTCTGCATCGGTGTCAACGATCACAACGTCGGAACAACGTCCGCTGAGAGGGGACAAATACCGGCAAACAGAGAATGAACACAATCAATGCAAACAGAGAACTCCATATGTGATTATTCATATGCCATTTAATTGGTTTGACCTGACCAGCAGGTATACGTTGTTCAAACATGCATGTAATGGTATAGATGGATAGATTGGATTTTTCTGATCATTTTTCATATATAAATTATTTCATTTGGAGTTATGGTTGATTTTCTATGATTTTTCAAAGTTTGGGCTATTTTGTGAAATTAGAATAAATCAGTTTTTTGATTTATTCTAATTTCAGAAAATAGCCCAAACTTTGAAAAATCATAGAAAATCAACCATAACTCGAAATGAAATAATTTATATATGAAAAATGATCAGAAAAATCCAATCTATCCATCTGTACCATTTTCATGCATGTTTGAATAATGTATACCTGCTGATCAGGTCAAACCAATTAAATGGCAAATGAATAATCACATATGGAGTTTGAATTTGAATATTGTTTTCAAACCAACTTCATTTAAATCGTTGGTAGCTGCATTAGCTCAAATCATAGCATATTGCCATGTCATGATCATCCATCATATTATGGCATAGCATTGATTGTGTTCATTCTCTGTTTGCCGGTATTTGTCCCCTCTCAGTGGACGTTGTTCCAACGTTGTGATTGTTGACACCGATGAAGAGCTATTACTATCTCCAGAAGTGCCAGGCAACAAAAATGCCCTTGTTCATTCCAATATAATCCCACTCTCTCGCTCCTGCTCTCTTTTACTGCATTAGGACAACAACGATTCAACTGTTACATGTTGCGGTAGTTGAACCCCTTTCCTTTGCATGACCTGTCATTGCCACAGTAAATAGATGAAACCCACTAGCATGAGTAGGAGTTGTTTGAGCCCTGATGTGCCTACTCATTGATGCTTGTTGTCATGCCTGCTACTACTTAGAGTTGAGTCAGGTCTGATTCATCGGGGATGAATTAGAATGTGATGAACATGTCCTGAGAGCTAAGTGTGTGAACATGATTTGGTAAAGGTAGCGGTGATAGGCCATGTAGGAGTACATGGTGGGTTGTCTCATTGAAACCGTCCTCAGGAACTGAGTTCTGTGTTTGTGATCCATGAACAGCTACTACCACACATTGGGATCCTTAATTGAATCTCTCGACTTATTAACCGCCCCTGTCCTCTATCCAGGAGTTGCAAGTAGTTTCTGGTGTTTGTAGTATGCTGGAGGACATGCGCAGCACTGACCCGAGGGGTGGGCTGTGATGCGGTAGGCACGTGGCACGATGTACCGGGCGCCCCTTTGGTGTCTCGGGAACCCTGCACACATCGTTCGGGGCCGTATGTGGAAAACTCGGGCGGACTCCCTGCGGATGGAACCTGAATAGGCGATAAACCTGGACTAGGGACTTTCGTGGTTAGTCAGGTCGTGGCCGACACCCTTACCAGGCTTCCGCTTGAAGGTTGCCGAGATATATGCTGTGTACATGGTGGTAAGTGGTGAGAGTGTGTGTGAAGAAGTACACCCCTGCAGGGTTATAAATGATCTATGCGAATAGCCGCGTCCGCGGTAGAGGACCTCTGGGTTGCCTGTACAGTTCACAGACAAGTGAAAGTGGATACTCTAAAATGCGCAAGATAAGCGTGAGTGCTATGGATGGCCTTCTCATAGGGAGACGAGAGCGGATCCATAGTGGTGTATTGATATGGTGAATATGTGGACTCGTGTGCGCCACCTCAAAAGAGTTACTTGCAGTTGTAGCTTAGGATAGCCACCCACTCAAAGCTGGCTTGCTACAGTTAAACTTCACCACCCCTTTGTTGATACCGATGCATATCTAGTTAGTTCTGATGTAAGTCTTGTTGGCTACATTTGTACTCACGTTTGCTTAATTTATGTTTTTGCAGAGAGACTTCAGTCTCACTAGTAGTTCTGCGTGGACTTTGACGTTTAGCTTGTTACCTCAGCTACGATCTTGTACCCTTGGGAGGGTCTTGTAGATAGTCAGGCTTCTCGGCCTTTTTCATTTGTAGTTGTCTGTACTCAGACATGTTTATGCTTCCGCTTGTTGCTTGTATGCTCTGTATGTTGGGTCCTGAGAACCATGTTTGTAATACTTTGCTCCTCGGAGCCTAATGAATAAATACTTTGAGTTGTAGAGTTTTGTTGTGATGCCATGTTGTATTTGCACATATCGAGCATATTGTGTGTATGATTTGAAATGCTTGGTATGTGTGGGATCCAACAACCTAGTTGTTTATCCTTGGTAGCCTCTCTTACCGGGAAATGTCTCCTAGTGCTTCCACTGAGCCATGGTAGCTTGCTACTACTCCGGAACACTTAGGCTGGCCGGCATGTGTCCTTCTTCGTTCCTGTGTCTGTCCCTTCGGGGAAATCTCACGCAATGTCTACGTAGTCCTGTTAGCCTGCTACAGCCCGGATTCTCCGGACTCCTGTTAGCCCAGCTGCTACAGGCCGGATTCACTCGCTGATGACCGACACGCTTGTTGCTGGGTCATGTATGCCTGTCGCTGTAAGTTAGTGCCACTTTGGGTTTACGACTAGTCATGTCGGCCCGGGTTCTTTATCATATGGATGCTAGCGACGCAATCATATACGTGAGCCAAAAGGCGCAAACGGTCCCGGGCATGGTAACGTGGCACCCGCGGGAATACCGTGCGTGAGGCCGCAAAGTGATATGATGTGTTACATGCTAGATCGGTGTGACTTAGGATCGGGGTCCTGACAAAATACTATTAGGTATAGTTTGCCGTGGGTTTATTTGATTTCTTTCTGTTTATCTTGTTCTATGCAATGAAGAGGTAACATATGGTATCCTATTCTTTTGTCTTTTAGGCAAGATATTGAGGAAGATTATAACCAAGAAAGTAAGAAGGCAATTGATTATATGACTATGAACCAATCTAGGGTTGCTATCACTACAGATATGTGACTGTGGACCACCAAAAGAAGGGATATATGGCCATTACAGCTCATTTCATTGATGAATCTTGGAAGCTTCGGAACGTTATCATGAGGTACTACTATGTGCTGCTGTATAGTATGTGTTGCTGATCATATACTGTTGTTTATGATGTGCTGCTATTTATGATGTGTTGCTGCTTACGAAGTGTTGCTGTTTAGTATGTGTTGCTGTCTATGAAGTGTTGCTGCTTATAGGTGTTGTTTTTTATTATGTGTTGTTATTTATGACTATATGTTGCTGAATACTGTAGGTTTGTATATGTTCCAGCACCTCATACAACTGAAGTGATATGTGAGGTGCTCTATGATTCCCTGTTTCAATGGAATATTGATGAAAAACTGATGACAGTGAGTGTGGATAACTGCTCCACCAATGACAAGGCAATTGAGATGATTGTGGGGAAGATAGGGAAGGAGAACCTCCCTTTGGAAGGTACTCTGCTGCATATGCATTGTAGTGCACACATCTTAAATCTCATAGTTAAGGATGGATTGGATGTTATGAAGTCAGCTATAGAAAACATTAGGGAAAGTGTGGCATATTGGTCAGCAAGAGGAAAAAGGATAGAGAAATTTGAGGAGATGGCTAAGTTAAAAAAAATAAAATAACAAGAAAGTTGATTCTTGATTGCAAAACTAGATGGAACCCCACTTTCATGATGCTAGAAGTAGCTTTACCATACAGAGTTGTTTTTGAACGTGCAAAACAAGTTGACAAACAATATGAGCATTTACCTAGTGATAAAGAATGGGAGTTTGCTGCACAGATGGTGGAGAGACTCGGCTTATTCTATGAGATAACAAAGTTGTTCTCCGGAACTAATTATGTGACTGCTAATGTTTACTTCCGTAGAATCTGTGAGATTAAAATGAAAGTGAGATAGTTTGCCACTTGTAGCAACCTAATTATCAAAAAACTCTCTGTGGAAATGACTACTAAATTTGATAAGTATTGGACGGACATTCAAGATCTAATGGGGAAGGCTACACTTCTTGATCCTCAGTACAAGAGGCATATGTTGACTGCTTGCTTTGCCATGCTTCATGGCATTGAGCCATCTTCTTATGAGTGTGTGGAGTTGGTTGATGCATTAGTAGCTAGACTACATTCACTGATAGAGGAGTATGAAGTGGAAATAGATGAATATAAACCATGTGAAGAATTGATTTCTTCAATGAAAGCTCCAGCCATCATGAACATTTTCAATGACATTCTTGCCAAGCAAAGTCCTGCAGCAGCTCGGCTACAAGGTGAAATAGATATGTACTTGACAGATGGCCTAGTGCCGTACACAGAAGTATTTAGTGTGTTGGATTGGTGGAAAGTAGCTGGAACAAGATATCCAACATTAAGGAAGGTTGCCAGAGATATATTTGCCATTCCCGTGACAACAGTTGCTTTAGAGTCGGCATTTAGCACAAGTGGCAGAATACTTAGTATAAGAGCATAGGAGCCGCCTAACTCCTAATATGGTGGAAGTCTTGATGTGCTCCTAAAATTTGCTTAGAAACAAATGCAAAGGTGAGCAAATAATGTATTTTGTTCAAACTTACCCGTTATTTAACTATTGCTAATCATTATTTTATCATCTCTACAAATTGTTTGTTCTAGATGTTCATAAAGGAGATGCTAGCTTTTGGACTTGCCTTCAAGACAATCAAGAGGGGATGCATGTTAGTATTCACCAACACATTTCCTTTGCCAATTGAGTATTTGAGTGCATATGCTACAAGAAAAATTCTAAAAAATAACTATATTCACGTTTCCAACCAGGACTTGGCCCTTTGAGATGTAGAGACATGTACTCCACAAGTTATGCTCAAGATTGAAGACTTATTGCACCAAGGTCTTCGTTATGCTACTATCGGATTGGTCGAGTTTATTTTATTTGAACTAGTTACAATGTCGAAACTTTATTGGGATGCTCATTTTGTGGCCTTATGTACGGTCAAATTACCTGCAAACTTTGTCGTGATTTTGTGAACATAAAATAAATGACTATATGTTGATGCCTACGAATAAGTGATGTTCTTTATGGGAATGTATTTTTGTTTATGATATGTTGCTGTTACGAGTAAGTGCTGTTTTTTATAAGAATGTGATGTCGTTTATGATGTGTTGTTGTTTATAAGTATGTGATGTTGTTATGATGTGCTGATGTCTATAAATTATGTTGATATGTTGTCGTTTATGCTTATTTCTTGCACAAGTTGATATCTGCACACATGGGTATTTTTACCCGTGGGTACCCATTTACCCTGCAGGGTGATGGGTATGGGGAAAAATTGTACCCGTTGGCGGGTATGGGTACGGGTGATGGGTAAGCTCAAAGGGGATGGGTAAGGGTATGGGGTAACTCCACCCGTACCCAAACCCGGCGGGTGCCATCCCTATTTATTAGTATGCTTGAAGTATTATTGTTTTTATGTCAATATTAAACTTTTGTTTTCAACCTAATGGATCTGAATATTTATGCCACAATAAAGAAAATTACATGGATAAATATGTTAGGTAGCATTCCACATCAAAAATTCTATTTTTACCATTTACCTACTCGAGGACGAGTAGGAATTAAGCTTGGGGATGCTTGATACGTCTCCAATGTATTTATAATTTTTTATTGTTCCATGCTATTATATTATCTGTTTTGGATGTTTTATATGCATTATTATGCTATTTTACATTATTTTTGGGACTAACTTATTAACCCAGAGCCTAGTGCCAGTTTCTGTTATTTTCCTTGTTTTTGAGTTTTACAGAAAAGGAATATCAAACGGAGTCCAAACGGAATAAAACTTTACAATGATTTTTCTTGGACTAGAAGACACATCTAGGACCTGGAGAGGAAGGCAGAAGAGTCCCGAGGGCTTCACAAGCCCTCAGGGCGCGCCCTAGGGGAGGGGGCGCCTCCCTGGCTAGTGGCCCCCCTCGAAGCTCCTCTAACCCTAATTCTTCGCCTATAAATTCAGAAATATTCCCAAACCAACAGAAGCATCCACCAAAATACTTATCCGCCACCGCAAGTCTCTGTTTCCATGAGATCCCTCTTGGGGCCTTTTCTGGCATCTTGCCGGAGGGGGATTCGATCACGGAGGGCATCTACGTCAACTCTATTACCCTACTGATGAAGCGTGAGTACCACAGGCCTACGGGTCCATAGCTAGTAGCTAGATGGCTTCTTCTCTCTCTGAGATCTTCAATACAATGTTCTCCTCGATGTTCTTGGACTTCTATCCGATGTAATATTCTTTTGCGGTTTGTTTGTCGAGATCCGATGAATTGTGAATTTATGATCAGATTATCTAAGAATATTATTTGAATCTTCTTTGAATTCTTATATGCATGATTTGGTATCTTTGTATTTCTCTTTGAATTATCGGTTTGGTTTGGCCAACTAGATTGGTTTTCTTGTAATGTGAGAGGTGCTTAGTTTTGGGTTCAATCTTGCGGTGTCCTCATCCAGTGACAAAGTAGGGGTAGCGAGGCACGTACTGTACTGTTGCCATCAAGGGTAAAAAGATGGGGTTTTCATCATATTGCTTGAGTTTATCCCTCTACATCATGTCATCTTACTTAAGGCGTTACTCCGTTTTTATGAACTTAATACTCTAGATGCATGTTGGATAGCGGTCGATGTGTGGAGTAATAGTAGGAGATGCAGGCAGGAGTCGGTCTACTTGACATGGACGTGATGCCTATATTCATCATCATTGCCTTGGATATCGTCATAACTTTGCACTTTTCTATCAATTGCTCGACGGTAATTTGTTCACCCATCGTATTATTTTCCTTCAAGAGAGAAGCCTCTAGTGAAACCTATGGCCCCCGGGTCTATTTTCCATCATATATTTTCAGATCTATAAACCAAAAAACCAAAAATACCTTGTTGCAATTTATTTACTTTTATTTTGTTTTACGTTTTAGTAATCTTTTATATCTATCTCTATCAAATCTCATCCTTGCAAGTGATCGTGAAGGGATTGACAACCCCTTTATCGCGTTGGGTGCAAGTGTTTGATTGTTTGTGCAGGTGCATAGATTGGAGACTTGCGTGTATCTCCTACTGGATTGATACCTTGGTTCTTAACTGAGGGAAATACTTATCTCTCCTTTGCTGCATCACCCTTTCCTCTTCAAGGGAAAAACCAACGCAAGCTCAAGAAGTAGCAGAAACAAACAATGGCAAACACCTGACCGAAGTTGTGTGATCAGGGTGGTCCTTGGCAGATGGTAGGCGTGTGTGACCACTTGAGCGGCTTCTGCGCCTCTATCGCCGGTTCCGTTGCATTGATCTCGCGCGCCTATTGCTTGATTTAGCGGCGAGAGCAGTGTAAAGATGCACCTCCATAAATGCACATGGCTTCAGTTGCTTTCTGGAACTATTATTCATTGGACTCCTCTTTGTCCTCGTCCTCGTCTTCATCTTCCTCCTTGTCATGGCCTCGAGTTGGTTTCTCCTTCTAATACGCAACTTTATTCTTGTAGACTTGTGTTGGGCCTCCAAGCACAGAGTTTTGTAGGACAGTAGCAAACTAAATTTTTTCTTTTCCGATCAATCTATTGTGCCATCCCTATAAGTGTCACGAACAGCCCTAGAGTTCTTACTAAAATAAGACCATATGATACGCATTAAGCAACTCTAATGTCACCTAGATACTCTAGTGTCGCCACAAGTATCCGGGAGTTGATTATTCGATATGCATAAAACAACTTAAGATTCGTAATATTCTATCCAACACAAAGAACTTCAAAGAGTGCCCCTTGGTTTCTACCGGAGAAAGAAGGAAGAAAATGTGCATCAACCTCTATGCCTAGATTACCCCAATGTTACCACGGGAATCCACCAGTTGATTGCCAAAACATATATCAAGTGAATCAATGGAACACCCCATTGTCACAATTCGGTATCCACATGAAAGACATACATCAAGTGTTCTCAAATCCAAAAAGTATTCAATCCAATAATAGTGAAACCTCAAAGGTAAAAAATCAATTCATCACAACAAGATGGAGAGGGAGAAACACCATATGATCCAACTATATTAACAAAGCTGGTGGTACATCAAGATCGTTCCAAATCAAGAACACAAGCGAGAGAGAGATCAAAGATATAGCTACTAGTACATACCCTTAGACCCGAGGGTGAACTACTCCCTCCTCATCATGGTGACATCCGGGATAATGAATATGGCATTCAGTGATGATTTCCCCCTCCGGTAGGGTGTCAGGATAGGGCTCCAGATGGGATCTCTTTGGTACAGAGGCTTGCGACGGCGGAGTCGAAGTTCTACGTTAACTTCGGGGGTTTTGGTATTTATAGGAATTTTCAAAGTTTGAATCACGTGAAGAGGTGCCACAGGGGGGCGACGAGGTACTTGGGCACGCCCAGGTGCCTCGTGAGGGCCCCTGTGGTTCTTCTGGTACTCCCTCGAAGCTTCCTGGTTCCCTTTCCTTCTAAAAATATTGTCAAAAAGTTTTGCTGCATTTGGTCTTCATTTGATAAGGATTTTCTGGAAAACCAAAAAGAAGTAGAAAACAACAAATGGCACCCCACTAGGTCAATATGTTAGTCCATGAAAATCGTATAAAAGTTACATAAAAGTGCAAAAAACCATATGAAATTATTGTAAACATGGCATGAATACTTCATAAATTATAGATATGTTGGAGACGTACAACATCCCCAAGCTTAATTCCACTTGTCCTCGAGTAGGTAAATGATAAAAGAAATAATTTATGAAGTGTGAATTGTAGCATCGTGTATAAGTTTGATCATTCATAATTTCAATCACTTTCCCTAGCATCATTGTCTATCATAACCAGTAGCTCATCTCATAAAACTCACCATGATAATGTAGAAATCAATTCACATGTTATGGTTCAAAGAATGCACTCTCTTGAAACTTAACAACCTATGCACTTAGTCACCAAACAATTTCAATGCATATTACTTTCAACAAAGTCTAAGTAAGAGATCCACATACTCAATCATCATATAGTCTTTTATGATTGCTAATACTCAAAGCATATTTTAGAACAAATAGCATCCATCAAAGAGAAAGAACGATAGGGCCTTAATGTTTTGCCTCCCAACTCATTTATCATAAAGATAATTGTTAACAATAATAATTAATGATCAAATATATTTGAATGGACATATGTGCCTGGATCTTTCCCCACCACATGATGCTTGCCAACTAAAGAATAGGTTGGAATAAGATATTGACTCAACAAAAAAATTAACATAAAAAGTAAGATAAGCCCTTCGTAGAGGGAAGCATGGATTTGTAGAGGTGAGAGAGTTCATTGCTTAAAACAGAGATGCATACATTTTGAGTGGTGTACTTTTCCTGCCAACGTCACGACCGAGAGTTCTCAATATCTTCCATGCTAAACACATTATCGGAGGTTCCCAATCGGAGAGGTAAAGTTTACTCCCCCTCGACCATTCAAACAAAAGCCATATCTAGCCGAATCCTCGGATGCCCTCCATACAATCAACTTTTTGGGGGAGTTTGTTTCATTATTTTTCGTTTTGATCATGGGACTGGGCATCCCAATTACCAGCCTCTCTCGTGCAATGACAAGTGAATAAACACCCATCGTGAGAATAACCCGCTTAGCATTGAAGATACTAACCACCCCTGTCACTTCATGAGCGGTACAGGCACACACAACATATGTTTATTTGAATATTTAGAGATGGCACATGCAAATTTACTGGGAACGGCAGGGTAATACCTTATATAGGTAGGTATGGTGGACACTCATGGAAGAAACTTCGCTCAAGGATTTTGTATGCACAAGCAGTATTCCGGCATAGTACATAAATTTTGGCTAGCAGAAGATTCTGAACAAGCACCACATGTTGGAAGATCCATAACAATATAACTTCTATGCAAATATACCCAAACGTAACTCATTACGTTGTCTTCCTTGTCCAACTTCAACTAATTTGCTCAACTGTGAAAATAATTAATTAGTATTCACAGTCATAAAAGGTCCAAGATAATATATTTATATGTGAAAGTTCTCTTCCATATACTAATCATTTATGAATTGCTTGTATGACCAATAATGTGATTGTCAAACTTCAATATATTTTACTTTATAAAACCAATGTGAAACTACTACTAGACAAGAGACAAGTATATGAAGCACATACAATTTCAACTTTATGATATTCAATTCATTCAACAGTTCACTCTTAGGATATAAGTGAAGCACAAGAATAAATGACAAACTACTCCAAAAGATATATGTTAAGATCAATGAGTAGTCAAACAATTAAGTAGCTAAGTGAGGACTCTCCCTCCTTTAAATTTTTTCATATCTAAGTATTTTATTCAAACAAAACAAAATAGAATGACATTCCAAGAATAGCACATCTCATGTGAAGAAGCAAAAACTTAGGCTCAACCGAGACTAACTGATAGTTGTTGAAGAAGAAATGTGGCATGGTTACCGGGGCATCCCCAAGCTTAGATGCTTGTGACTTGTTGGAATATTTTCTTGGAATTCCTTATGCATCCCCAATATTGAGCTCTTGTGTCTCCTTAATCCCTCTAATATCACGGTTTCCGGAAATCTCAAAAACTTCACCCAGACAAAACTCAGCAAGAACTCATGAGATAAGTTAGTATAAATCAATGCAAAACATTATCATTCTCTACTGTAGAAAACAACTAAAATTTTATTTGACATGTCATAACAAATGCCTCTACATATTTAATACTCCTATCCTTAAATTGGATCATTAAACAAGCAAACATATGCAAACAGTGCAAACATAACAGCAATTTGTCTAAACAGAACAATCTATAAAGGATGAAGAAGGATTCATACTTATTCAACTTCAAAAATTCTGAAAATTTACCAAAATGTAGAACATTTATCATAGTTCACCGTGTAAAAATTTCAAGATTTTATCCTGTTCTGACTTTCCTGAAGAATTCAGACAATAATAAAAAACTTTCTGTTTTTAAACAGCAACATACAGACTTGCAAAATAAGCATGGTAAAGGCTATAATTGAAAATTTATTAAAATGAGATATACAAAAAATTATTCTAAATAACAGCAATCAAATCCTCAACAAAATAGAATGATGCTCCAAGCAAAACACATATTATGTGACGAATAAAAATATAGCTCCAAGTGAGGTTATCGATAATGTTGAAGACGAATGAGGGGATGCCTTCCGGGGCATCCCCAAGCTTAGTTGCTTGGGTCTTCCATGAATTTTAACTTGGGGTGCCTTGGTCAAACCCAATCTTAGGCTCTTTCCACTCCTTATTCTCCTCATATCGATATCTCACGCAAAACTTGAAAACTTCAATCACACAAAACTTAACGGAACTTTGTGAGATAGGTTAGTACGATAAATAAAATATCATTCACTTTGGTACTATCAATACAAGGTTCATAATTGTTCCCACACAATGCCTACTGTACCCTACAATTTATATTGACCAATATAAGCCATAGAAACTGGAAAACAAGCAAACTATGCATTGAAAACAGAATCTATCAAAAACAGAACAGTCTGCAATGATCTGAACAATCACCATACTTCTGTGGATCCAATTTTTTTGTAAACTTAGGACAGCGTAGGAAATTTGTATATAAATCATGTGTATAAAATCAGAATTTTTCGTCACTCTAGGGATTTAAAGAATTTTGTTACTGGGCACAAAAGTTTCTGTTTTTGCACAGAATCAAGTCAACTATCATCCACTCTATCCCAAAGGCTTTATTTGGTACATTATTGAAACAGAAGTTATAAAACATAAGTACTAAAGTACATTAATTATGTGAACACACAAAAAGTTGTAGGTATAAGCATTGGGTTGTCTCCCAACAAACATTTTTCTTTAATGTCTTTTTAGCTTGGCATGATAATTTCAACGATGCTCACATAAAAGATAAGAATTGAAACATAAGGGGAGCATCATGAAGCATATGACTAGCACATTTAAGCCTAACCCACTTCCTATGCATAGGGATTTTGTGAGCAAACAATTTATGGGAGCAAGAATCAACTAGCATAGGAAGGCAAAACAGGCAAAACTTAAGATTTTCAACACATAGAGAGGAAATTTGATATTATTGCAATACCTACAAGCATATGTTCCTCTATCATAATAATATTTAGTAGCATAATGAATGAATTCAACAATATAGCTATCACATAAACAATTCTTTTCATGATCCACATGCATAAACATTTTATTACCCTCCACATAAGCAAATTTATTCTCATCAGTAATAGTGGGAGCATCATATGAAACTCGAATACTATAAATTGTTTCCACATTAAAAGAGTAATGTTCAGTAAAAGGATATTCAAAATTATGACAATAATTATCACTACTTTTTATAACATAAGTATCATCACAATAATCAGCATAACTGGCAACTTTGTTCTGATCATAATAATTTGAAACCTCTTCCGAAATAGTGGAATCATTACTAAATAAAGTCATGACCTCACCAAATTCACTTTTATATTTATAATAAGATTCAACACCATCCAAATTAGCGGGATAATTATTATCTAAAGTTCAGACTCTTCCAAACCCACTTTCATAAATATTGCTATTATCATAAATAGGAGGCATGCAATCATCATAACAAATTTCATCATTCACAGTAGGGTGCCTAAAAAGATCATATTCATTAAGCATATCACCCCCAAGCTAGGGACAAACATTAATTGCAGCAAATAATTCTCAAACATGTCATTCTCATCAAACATAGCATCCCCAAGCTTGTGACTTGGCATACCATAAGCATAATCACTCTCATCATTAGTAATATGAATAGCACCAATAGTATAACAATTATTATCATCAAGATTATAAGAAGTATCATTATTTTCCCAATCATAATAATCACAATGAGTAATAGGCATACCAAAATCATCCTCAATAGTTCCTTCGGATATTTTGCCATAAGACAAAGAAGCAATATCATCATCAAGTATATCATCTTCCACAATTATTTTTGATTCATTCCCATGAAGCACAACAATAATAGGAGCAACATCACTTGGGAAGGATGCCTTTTTACCTCTACTCTTTCTTCTTTTCTTCTTCTTCACCACATCATGTGTGGGGTTAATCAATTTTTCCAAGCTTCTTATTGATGAGATTGGTTGAATAGGGAGCTCCTTCTCGTCACCTGTTTCAGCACGAGAGACAATAGGAGGGAAAGTGGAAACCTTTACCCTTTAATTAGTATTCCTTTTATATTCTATTGGTTTTCCCGTCTTCCTATAGTTGGCAATATAAGCATTTTCATTCCAATTTACCACAAAAAACATATAGATTTCTTTAAGACTAGTTTCAGCATGGTCCGTGAATATGAATGCTTCAAACCAACTATTTTATGTGAAAATTATTCACACCCCAAAAACAAACAAAGTTCATTATAAAGTTCAAGGATGATCAAGTTATTACTATATTTGGATACAATTCGATCATGAAAAAAAATTCGTTTGGAATTGAGATGACAAACTTCATTGCAAAGTTCACAAGTGATGGGATGTAGAGAGCACAATTTTGTAGAAAATTCATTTTAAGCCACCTATTGGTTTTATCATGTTTATGCTTCTTACAAAATCTATCACCCCTATAAGGCATGTCTTCACAAACTTTATGCACTCCACAAAAATTGACATGCTTATAAGAAAGATTTTTGTTATGACTAGTGCAATCACCATTAGTGTTTTGGATATTTATAGAATTCATACTGACAAAATTGCAATCATGGTTATCATTCAAAGGCTTTATGCCAAACATTTCATTGAATTCTTCTTCTAACAATTGAGCACCATTTTTGGATCCATCATTTTCAAGAAATACATTATAAAGATGAATAATATGAGGCAACCTCAATTCCACTTTCTTTAGAGTTTTATTCAATAAACCAAACTAGTGATAATATAATAAAATAAAAGATTTAATCGCAAGATCTAAAGATATACCTTCAAGCACTCACCTCCCCGACAATGGCCCGAGAAAAAAGCTTGATGTCTACTATGCAACTTTATTCTTGTAGACACGTGTTGGGCCTCCAAGCGCGGAGTTTTGTAGGACAGTAGAAAATTTCCCTCAAGTGGATGACCTAAGGTTTATCAATCCGTGGTTAGGTTGAAGATGGTCCCTCCCAAACAACCCTGCAATCAAATACAAGAAATCTCTTGGGTCCCCAACACACCAAATATAATGGTAAAATGTATAGGTGCACTAGTTCGGTGAAGAGATGGTGATACAAGTGTAGTATGGATAGTAGATATAGGTTATGTAATATGAAAATATAAAAACAACAAGGTAGCAAGTGATAAAATGGAGCACAAACGATATTGCAATGCTTGGAAACAAGGCCTAGGGTTCATACTTTCACTAGTGCAATCTCTCAACAATGCTAACATGATTGAATCATATAACAATCCCTCAACGTGCGACAAAGAGTCACTCCAAAGTTCTTATCTAGCAGAGAACATAAGATGAAATTGTTGTAGGGTACGAAACCACCTCAAAGTTATCTTTTTCTATCAATCTATTAAGCCATCCCTATAAGTGTCACAAACAGCCCTAGAGTTCGTACTAAAATAACACAATATGATATGCATCAACCAATCTCTAATGTCACCTAGATACTCCAATGTCACTACAAGTATCTAGGAGTTGATTATTCGGTATGCATCAAACAACTTCAGATTCATAATATTCAATCCAACACAAAGAAGTTCAAAAACTTCCCCAAGGTTTCTACTGGAGAAAGAAGGACAAAAATGTGCATCAACCTATATACCTAGATTACCCCAATGTCACCACAGGAATCCGCAAGTTGATTGCCAAAACATATATCAAGTGAATCAATAGAACACCCCATTGTCACCACGGGTATCAACATGTAAGACACACATCAAGTGTTATCAAATCCAAAAAGTATTCAATCTGATAATAGTAAATCCTCAGACGTAAAAAGTCAATTCATCACAACAAGATAGAGAGGGAGAAACACCATATGATCCAACTATATTAACAAAGCTCGCGGTACATCAAGATCGTGCCAAATCAAGAACACGAGAGAGAGAGAGAGAGAAAGATCAACCACATAGCTACTCATACATACCCTCGACCCCAAGGGTGAACTTCTACCTCCTCGTCATGGAGACCTCCGGGATGATGAAGATGAACTTCAGTGATGATTTTCCCCCTATAGTAGGGTGCCGAAACAGGGCCTCAGATGGGATGTCTTTGGTACAGAGGCTTGCGGCGGCAGAGTCGAAGTTCTAGGTTAACTTTCAGGGCATTGGTATTCATAGGAATTTTCAGAGTTAATCACGCGAAGAGGTGCCACAGGGCACCGTGAGGTACCTGGGTGCGACCACCCCTGGGCGCGCCCAGGTACCTCGTGGGGCCCCTGTGAGTCTTCTGGTACTCCCCCGAAGCTTCCTGGTTCCCTTTCCTTCCAGAAAAAATCGTCTAAAAGTTTCGCTACATTTTTATTCATTTGATATGGATTTTCTGGAAAACCAAAAACAAGCAGAAAACAACAACTAGCACGGGGCACTAGGTCAATATGTTAGTCCATGAAAATCATATAAAAGTCACATAAAAGTGCACCAAAACGATGTAAAATTATTGTAAACAAGGCATGAATACTTCATAAATTATAGATACATTGGATACATATCATGCCTGCGTTGGATTAACGACACGCTTCCCGTCTCCGCTCGATCTTGGTACGAGCATCTTCAACACATCGGTCCTGCAGGAATTAGCATTGGTCTTGGTGGCCCCATGGATCAGATGACACCATGGAGATGTTGTCATGGGCATCGACCCGTTGGCTCTGCCGTTGTTGTCGCAGAGGTGATTGTACCATAGGTGTGCTGTCTCCAGTCTGCTCACCGGTAGCATGCACCGGCACAGTTGGCTGCTGCTGCTGCAAGGGCCCCACCTACTGCGGCTTCTTGTTGTTGGCTCTTTATAGTAGCTCTCCACTCGTCCATCTTCTCTGCCATAGGAGGGAAGTCTAGGAGCAACTGGGCTCGTGCCAGGGCATCTGCTAGCGTGCTTGACATAGCAAGGCACGAATAACGGGCGGAGATCTTACTCCTGACAGAGCCAGAAGGAACTCTGTCCCGATCCTGCAGCCATGGCCGATTTTCGCCGGCAGGCTGGCATGGTTGTTGGCCCTGCACATTCTAATAATGATGCACATGGGCTTTGTTGTGGCGGTGTCTAGAGCCACCGACATCGTGGTGCTGCCCGTCGCGCACGACCTGTGATGGTCATGGTGTGTGCACCGGCGTGGGAGTCTTGGACATTGCCGTAGCGTCCTTGGAGGCCACTACACAGCTCGTAGGCTTTGCATCTCTGTCCTTAGATGTAGGAGCAGCTGGATCCTTGCTCCTCCCGCTTCGTACGACGCTGCTCACCTGGCTTGGATTGCCAGAGCATCGTGGGTGTTGTTCCGCGGCTCCGCCTCCTCTGTAGCCTCCTCCATCACTACCTGTATGTGTAGGCGTCAGGGTCAGTAGCTTGGACATAGACCGAGCGCCCACCATCGTGCCCTTCTTCTTGGGTGCCATGGATGGTGAAGAAGATGCTGATGAAGCTGGCACGTAGACTGCTAATCAGATCTACGCACGCAACCCCCTGCCTGTCATGCGTACGACAATATATGGGCCAACAAAGGCCCCTTTGCAGTTTAACTGTGGGGATCCATGAGCACAGAGAGTAGAATTAGCAGAACATGCAAGGTTTTACCCAGTTTCGGGCTGCTGAGAAGCGTAAATCCCTATTCTTGCTTTGTATGTTTGATGTGTTTCTCAAGTACAAGGAAGGCAACTTGCCGGCAAAGTGCGTAGGAAGTCAAGCAATCAACCTACACATGCAATTCTAAGAGTATAACAACAGAATGTAAATCATTGCATATGAAGGTAAAGGAGAGGAGTTTGGAGGGAGCAAACGCAATGTAGACATGGAGATTTTTGGCGTGGTTCCGATAGGTGGTTCTATTGTACATCCACGTTGATGGAGACTTCAACCCACCAAGGGTAACGGCTGCGTGAGTCGACGGAGGTCTCCACCCGCGAAGGGTCCATGAAGAAGCAACCTTGTCTATCCCACCAAGGCCATCGCCCATGAAGGACTTGCCTCACTTGGGTAGATCTTCATGAAGTAGGCGATCTCCTTGCCCTTACAAACTCCTTGGTTCAACTCCCCAATCTTGACGGTGGCTCCCAAGTGACACCTAACCAATCTAGGAGACACCACTCTCCAAAAGGTAATAGATGGTGTGTTCATGATGAACTCCTTTCTCTTGTGCTTCAGTTGATAGTCTCCCTAATACTCAACTATCTCACACAGATTTAGATATGGTGGAAAGATGATTTGAGTGGAAAGCAACTTGGGGAAGGCTAGAGATCAAGATTCTTGTGGTTGGATTGGAATATCTTGGTCTCAACAATGAGTATGTGGTTCTCTCTTAGAAAATGAATGATGGAAGTGTTGGCACATTCAGATGGCTCTCTCCATGAATGGAGGATGGTTGGAGGGGTATATATAGCCTCCACACAAAATCTAACCGTTACCCACAATTTACCAAACTCGATGGGACCGAATACTGAAACTCGGTCAGACCGGTTTAGTTCAAAATGTGAACGTTAGGCTTTTCGGTGGGACCGACATGTCAACTCGGTGGGACCGATTATGTTAGGGTTAGGGCATAATGTAATCTCGGTGAGACCGATCACATGAACTCGGTGAGACAGATTTCTGTAATAGGCAAACAGAGAGTTGGTCAGGCAAACTCGGTGGGACCGATCGCTCATTTCGGTGAGACCAAAACGTTACGAAAAGGAAACAGAGAATTTGCATTGCGAACTCAGAGGGACCGATCGCTCATCTCGGTTAGACCGAAACGTTACCAAGGGAAACAAAGAGTTTGCAATCCCATCTCGGTGAGACCGAGATCCCCATCGGTGAGACCGAACTGATTAGGGTTTCTGGCTATGGCTATGTCAAATGAGCTCGGTGGCGCCGGATAGATCAAATTGATGTGGCCGAGTTTGACTTTTGGTTTGGGACATATGTGGATATGAGAAAGTGGTTGAGGGCTTTTGGAGCATATCACTAAGTATTTTGAGCAAGCAAGCCATTAAGTAACACCTCATCCCCTTTTAATAGTATTGGCTTTTCCTATGGACTCAATGTGATCTTGGATCACTAAAATGAAAATGTAGAGTCTTGAGCTTGAGCCAATATGTGTCCTTAGCATTTTGAGGGGTCCACATCTCTAGTCCATGCCATGCCAATCTTGAAAGAATATTAGTCCAATGAGCTATATGTTGTTAAGATTTCCAAAACCACCTAGGAATTAGTTGCACTTTCAATCTCCCCCTTTTTGGTAATTGATGGCAACATATAGATCAAAGCTTCGACAAATGATAATAAGACTGAAATATATCGTCGCTTTGAGAAGTATGTGATAAGCAAGAGCTCCCCTAAATTTGTGCATTATTTAAAATTTGCTTTTGAATGCAAATGCACGATCGATTAGGATCATGGGTTACTCTTCCATGTCACATAGATCTTGGTGGAGCGCTCAAAATGATAGTATATGAAATATGCACTCATCACCAAGGCAAGATGTGAATGATCATACATGAGAGATAGATAATATCTTCATCCAAGCACAAGCATTAACGTATGATATGATAAAACACATGACCATACAAGTATCTCACACACACATAAAGTATCATCCAAGCAAGCAAACAAACAAGGTAGCAAATTAAGTAGCAGCAAAAGAAGCAAAGCTCTCTCTCTATCTCGAAGCCTATGATCTATACACTTTCTCCCCCTTTGGCAACAAGTTACCAAAAAGCTTGAAAAGGCATAGTGCTATGCGGCTCTCTAGGCTTGATCTTCGGGAGGTGGCGTGGAGAGGACTCCTGCAACAAATGCATCTGTTGAGGTTGTAGGAGCTGGTGGAGTTGCAACCGAGGGGAAACTGAAGCCATGGCTGCATGTGCTGAAGTAGTAGCTCTAGTGTCTGTCACTAGCACTGCTGCAGATCTCTATGCCCTAGGCACTCTCTGAAAAGCTTCAGTGGTAGCTTTCCCTTTCCTCTCTTCAGCTTCATCCTGGAGCTGCTCAATAGGCTGTTTGCATATCTGTGACCTTCAAGTCTAGATCATAAAACTTTGTTTCAATGATCCTTTCAAGACTCTCTTGATTCTGAGTCAGGGTGGCCAATCATTTCTCAATCCTCAAAGTGGCATGAATAAGATATCCAAGTTGATCTTTTTTTTACTTGAGAAAAACTTGTGAAGCCTCCTCAACACTTGGCATCTTGGCTGCCTTCTCTGCTTTTGCCCTCTCCCTCTTCTCTTGAGCCTCTGCTGATGTAGGATCTTCAGCATCCATGACAACTGTGTTGTCCTCACGGTCAGGCCTCAAGGGAAGGTGCTCTTTGTCTAACGAGTATATGCATTTGCCCACCTTGGAGTTTATGAGCATCTGGATGTGTGGAGCATACCCACATGATCTCTTTTGGTCTGTTGTAATTCTCTTGATGGTTTCAACAATCAAACTCATCACTTTGAATTTCTGGGGCACATCAAACATCTGAAGCAAATTGATGGAGTGGCCTTTGATCATCCTGTGATCTCCTGATTTGGGCAGCAAGGTGTGCCTCAAAATAGTGTTCATGGTGGCCAGTCCAGACAACAGATAATATACTGAGCCTAGCTTGTGTGTTTCCAAGGCCTTGTCGGGTATCTCCTTGTACATGTTGGCCATGGAGTTGTGACCCTTCCTAGGTTTAGCATAGACATCAATGTCATCCTCATGCTCTTCAGGGGCATTGATAAGCTTGGCCCACTCAACAATAGTAGACTGATATCTTGTCCCTTCAGTAATCCAGACAATTCTTCCATCTGGGTAGAAATGAGTTGTTGAATAGAACTGCATAATGAGCTCATCATTCCACTTGGTCAATTTCTGACCCACAAAGGTGTCTACTCCATTGAGTCTGAAAATTTTATGCACTCCAGGGAAGTGGTCTTCATTGTTGCCGATGTACTTCCAATCAACCCACTTCATGTCGCACACTATTGGCTTCTTATCCACAAGGACTGTCTCATAGAAGTCCTGCTGTTCCTTGGTGTGAAATCTATAGTCCACATCAGTCCTTCTTCTCACAGCATAAGGGTCTGATTGTCTCCACAATCTAAGACCTGCATCCTTTCACCCCTTCATGTTTTCAGCCACTGGGTGATTGTCATCATGATCAGGGATCTTGGGCTTTAATTTTTTGAGCACTTGGGCTTCATCATCTTCTTCTATTTTAGGCACTGGGCCTTGTTCTTTGCAGCAGCTGGTGTATTTCTGGTGCTCCTCTTTGGTGCAGACTTGGTGGCTGGAGCAGTAGCTTTGGGGGTAGTCTTGGGCTTTGATGGAGCAGCCCCAGACTTGATGGCATCCCCCATCAGCTTCTGAGCTTTAGGTGCTGGTGCAGCATCCTCTTCTTCCTCTTCTTCCTCATCAGATTGAATCATCATTGAGGGCTTTCCAATAACTCTTGCCATAGTTTTCTTGACCCTTTCCTTCCTCTTCTTGCCTTCACCAGCAGCCTCTTCTTCAGTTGTTTTGGAGGCTTCAAGAGTTGAGGCTCCGGCCTTTGACATGGGCACTCTCGTGGTAGGAGCCTTCTTGTTTAAACAAGGCTTTGTCGAAGCTGATGTGCCAAGTTCCTTCTTGACAACCTTCTTCTTTGAGCTGACTTCTTCCTCAGCAGCAACATAGTCTTCATCCTATGAATAAGAATTTCTCTTTCTCCTCTGCCTAGTAGCATCCTTAGGCAGCTTGCTAGGAGTACTTCTGCTGCCCTCATCATAGCTGCCAGAGGGACTGGTGCCCTTGGTCAGGTTAACTTGCTCCTCAGACTTGTTCTAGCTATCACTCTGATCTGATATGTCTGACACCGCAAACTAAAAGCTGACCCTGTGAATAGATATAGATGAGATGGAGTGGATGAGCATCACAAAGTGCAGAGATTTTGCAAATCAATTGAGTCAAAACTTAGTTTCAGTTTTCCACATAAAGCATTTCGGAGCTACCGATATGTTAAACTTGGTGCCACCGAAGCAATACTGAAGTCTGAACTAGTGAGATCCGTCAGACCGAGACACAGTTCGGTGAGTCCGAGATTGCTAGGGTTTCAATGAGAGTTGAACTCGGTCACAATGATTTGCAATTTTTGGTCAGACTGAAAGTTACAAGTGCAATGGCCTAAGCCAAATCGGTGAGACCGATTTCTACAACTCCGTCGGTCCGAGATGAGTTCGGCGGAAACCTAACCCTAAATTTTTGAATCAAAACAAATCTAAAGGAAGTTTTCGATAGGATAATCTCATACGTAGTAAGAATCATGGCATTGACTTTGTGCTAAGAATCGGAGGTAAGGACTGTACAAAGGATCGAACTCATACCCTAACTTGGCGATGAGATCGCTACGGCGGCAACGACGGTGAAGATTCCTGTTGATGACGGCGGAGACCAGTGGCGGGAGGTCACTGGCGATGAGGAGATGATTCGGAGACCCGAGTCTGCAGAGCAGGACACGCGCGGGCGAAATTTTTCAGAGGAATTTCGTAAAAATTTCCCGTGGATATATATATCATGATGATGTCGGTGTGACCGAGTGGAACAACTCAGTGGCACTGAGATGCAGAATCGCAAGTGGTTACTACAGCTCGGTGTGACCGAATGGTTCTAGTCGGTTGCACCGAGATTGAAAACCTAGATCAACTCAGTGAACTCGGTATGACCGAAAGGGATGAATTGGTCAGACCGAAATACACAGAGAGGTTTTGGAAGTTTATGTCTATGACGAATCGGTGACTCCGAGTGCTCCTCACCCAGAGGGTTCGAATCTGACTTGATCAAACTTTGTGATGTAGCATGAATGGAGTTTGAGACGACAAAAGCATATATAGCTAGAGGAAGTTCGGCATTCTTGTCCATCCATTTGGCAAAAAGAAAAGACCAAACAATCAAAACAACAAATGGATGTCCTTGAATGAGAAAAATATGCAATCAACATGCTCACACAATAAGATGGAAAATGAAATATGTGGCAAAGCATGCGCAATCACTCTAGCATCTATCAGGCAATTGGCGATGACTAGGTCATCTATATATGAGTATATTGACTGAGGAGTCAAATGCAAACATTTGATCGTAGGTCATACTCATCGTTTAAGCACAAGTGGGGTTACCACTTTTATATAAAGCATTGTTGTGTTCACACCATTAGAGTTGCTTTAGCTCAATTCTTAGAGTAAAGCTCCCCCTAGATGTGATATCCCACCTAAGAGGTTTGAACTAACCTTGGGTTTTGTCGATGATGACTTCATGTAGATGTTGAAGATGTGGATGCTCAATGTTGATGTAGATCATTTGGAGCAATCCATTGGAGTGAGTTGCACTTTCAATACCTACACGGGTTACTCCCACAAGGAAAAACCAAGGATATCCATAGACTTAGAGTGAAGTACACATAAGATGATGTCCATGAAAGCATTAGGTTACCTTGTCCCTTGTCTTACCAACAAGAGGGTTTATGACTCTTTGAACTAGTGCAAGATGAGGAAGTTGTTTGCACATGTTCTCGCCAAAATGATATGAGTGAAGTATGTTGGCGGAGTCACCCTCAAGAACTCTCTAGTTCTTCTTCTTCAGGATCCACATCAACTTGATGGGAATCCTTGGAGTTGTGGTCGTACTTGACGAAGTAGAACTTGATGTAGTCTGTGGAACCCACTTGACCAAGGCTTTGGGAGCTTCTTCAAATGCATCAATTTCCTCTTGAAGCTTGTCCTTGCCTTTTTTCTTGTGGTCTTGTGGTGGAAGATCATCTTGAGCTTGTGTTCCTTTGAAGGAAGTAGGATCATACTTCTCTTGTTGAGGAACAAACTTCGTCTTGGGGTATTTATCTTCTTCCCACTCAACTCCATTGGCATTGAAATTTCGTTCAAAGACAACACCTTGATTCTTCCAGTGCCTTCTTGCTTGCGTGCAATTTCCTCAAATTGCTTACTTCTGGCAAGGCTCTTGTAAACACCTTTCTCTATAATTCCCTTCAATAAGCTATTTTCTCGCTCAAGTGTAACTTGGCTAAGAGAATCATTAGTGGAATCAAGAGAACTACTAGAAGCAACAACCTTGGATTTAGCATGATTATTGTTACAAATAGAAGAAGAATCTTTCTTACTCTTGTTGCTAGCATTTACTTATGGCATGTAAGTAGACAAGAGTAAACGCTGGGCGATGTAAGAAGAACTTTTCTTGCAAAGATCATCATTGATTGGTTTTAAGAACCCATGCTCTTGCTCCAGGTTGAGCTTTTCAAAGCGTAGCTTCTCATGAGTCTCTAAAAGCTCCCGATGATCTTCTAAGGTAGTTTCATGAGCTAACTTAAGAGTAATTAGTTCTTTAGTTAGACGCTCAATCTCCTTATCATCGTCATTCGCTTTATCTTGATTAGCATGATTAATAGCAAGTTCATCATAGTTTTCATCGCTAGAATTGTCAACAAGTAAATCATCATCACCTAGCAAATCATCTTCATCACTATTGAAATCAACATACTCGGGATGTGATATCTTTGGGCCTTTAGCCATGAAGCATCTTCCTATTCCCTCATTTGGTGAGTCAAATATGTCATAGGAGTTGGTTGAGACAAGTGCTAGACCGGCAACACCTTCATCTTGAGTATATTCTGAGTCGGAGTGATAACTTCTCTCGGAGTGATGGTCAGAGTTGGAGCCAGATATCCATTCACCAACATGAGCTTGATGTCTTTGTTTTGTGTAGCTCCTTGATGACTTGACCTTCCTCTCTGAATCCTTGCTTCTGCGAGAGGTTCTTCGTTCATAACGATCATCTCTACTCCTTCTCTCTCTTGGAGGTGATTCTTCTCTTTTGCTTCTCCTTTTAGGTGAGTCTTCTCTTCTTTTGTAGCGACCGTACACTCATTGGAGTAGTGTCCGGGTCTTCCATAATTGTAGCAATTTCGCTCACGACTAGAAGATCTTTTATCATTGTAGGACCTTGACTTGGAACTTCTTTCTTTGCTTCTAGTCTTGTAAAACTTGTTGAAGTTCTTCACCATTAGGCTCGATTCTTCATTGAAGGCTTGTTTCTCACTTGATGATGTAGGAGCATCACATGAGGCTTTGTAAGAACCACCATACTTGTTGTGAAGATCTTCTTTATCCTTGAGTGACATCTCATGAGCAACAATTCTACCAATGACTTCTGTTGGTTTGAGATCTTTGTAATTGGGCATCATTTGGATCAAAGTGCACACGATGTCATATTTTCCATCCAAGGCTCTTAGGATCTTCTTGATGATGAATATGTCGGTCATCTCTTCACTTCCTAAGCCGACAATCTCATTTGTGATGAGGGCAAACCTAGAGTACATTTCAGCGACACCTTCACCATCCTTCATTTTGAACTTGTCAAGCTGAATTTGAAGCACATCCAATTTGGATTCCTTGACGGAGTCGGTACCTTCGTGCATATCAATCAAAGTATCCCAAATTTCCTTTGCATTCTCAAGACGGCTGATTTTGTTGAACTCTTCGGGGCACAATCCATTGAAGATGATATCGCAAGCTTGAGCATTGTATTGCAACATCTTCAATTCTTTGGTGGTAGCTTGACGACTCGGTTCTCTCCCATTGAAGAATTCACCTTGCATGTCAATAGACACAATAGCCCAAACGGCGGGGTTATGTCCAAGAATATTCATGTTCATCTTATGCTTCCAACTAGCAAAATTAGTACCATCAAAGTAAGGACCTTTACAGTGGTAATTTCCCTCGCTAGACGCCATAGTCTCCTAGGTTGTGAGACCAAGGCTATGATCACCAAAGCTATGAAAATCAAGGCAAATGGAGACCAAAGCTCTGATACCACTTGTAGGATCGAAAGTATGTCTAGAGGGGGGGTGATTAGACTACTTAACCAAATAAAAATCTAGCCTTTTCCCAATATTAAGTCTTGGCAGATTTTAGCAACTTAACACAAGTCAAGCAATTATCCTACACATGCAATTCTAAGAGTATAGCAGCGGAATGTAAATAATTGCATATGAAGGTAAAGGGGAGGAGTTTGGAGGGAGCAAACGTAATGTAGACATGGAGCTTTTTTGGCGTGGTTCCGATAGGTGGTGCTATCATACATGCACATTGATGGAGACTTCAACCCACGAAGGGTAACGATTGCGCGAGTCCATGCAGGGCTCCACCCACGAAGGGTCCACGAAGAAGCAACATTGTCTATCCCACCATGGCCATCGCCCATGAAGGACTGGCCTCACTTGGGTAGATCTTCACGAACTAGGCGATCTCCCTGCCCTTACAAACTCCTTGGTTCAACTCCACAATCTTGACGGAGGCTCCCATGTGACACCTAACCAATCTAGGAGACACCACTCTCCAAAAGGTAATAGATGGTGTGTTGATGATGAACTCCTTGCTCTTGTGCTTCAAATGATAGTCTCCCCAACACTCAACTCTCTCTCACAGATTTGAATATGATGGAAAGATGATTTGAGTGGAAAGCAACTTGGGGAAGGCTAGAGATAGAGATTCTTGTGGTTGGATTGGAATATCCTGGTCTCAACACATGAGTAGGTTGTTCTCTCTTAGAAAATGAATGTTGGAAGTGAAGGCACATTCTGCTGGCTCTCTCAACGAATGGAGGATGGGTGGAGGGGTATATATCACCACTAAAGGATGGTCCAAATGCGACACTATGATCAGAGAGCCTTCGACGAAACTGTGTGCGATGCCATAATCACAAACAGTGGTGTAAAAAACACGTCAAAAAACGTGCAAAACATTTGCGATGACAGATGCATCAAACATGGTTCAGAATTTAGTTGCGTGTGCGATGCAGGGCATACGGTTCAGCTCAATTAACTATTTGGGATGAGGAGGAACAAAAGAAATGGGCAGCCAGATGAAGGCGTGTGCGATTTACAGCATACGGTTCACTTGGATGAACTGTGTGTGATTAGGCAACACAATGGAAACGGTTCAACTGAACAAGATGTGTGTGATACGCGGCAAACAGGTCCGTTATCAGAAATGTGTGCGAAGACCAATAATTACACAGACAATTGCTGCTAATAAGCCGTGTGATTTGCTCTGTCTACAGTAGAATAACATGTATATATATAACTGAAATAAACATCCAATTACATAAGTGACTATATAGATCATTCGCACACACCTCAATAAACAATTGCAAGCATTCTAAAGTAGGAGAAACGATCGTATAGTCATCTACTTCTTGTGACACTCCCGCCACTGCTATGTGGCTCGATCCCTCGTCTGGGTCAGGAAAAAGACAGTTCCTCATGTCAACGATCCGCCTGTACATCTCGTCGCTTGTGTACACGTCCATGATCGCGTACTTGACATGTTGTTCATCCAGTCTCTCATGCCACACATTGTGCCAGGTGTTCTTGTCCTTATTTCTCTCTTCCTTCATCTTCGCGTAGTAGGGGTCGATGATGGCCGAGGCGAGGTCAACCAGGGAGTTCAGTTTGTTTTTGTCGCTGCCTTAGACCTTGTAGTGGCGCTGGATGTTGACAAGATTCAGGCATTTCAAGCCCGAAACTTTGAGCGCTTTTAGATCATTGGTGGTGTCCACTTCAGCGGAACTGTAGTCGGAGCTGTTGATAAACCAGCAGAAACGCATGCAAGGCGTTGTGTCCAGGTGGTAGTGGTAGACGAGGACGTCATGTCGCATGCACAACTGGGTGACGGAAACCTTCTGATCGTGCCCGACACGACCCATGGTGAACTCGAGGTCGAAGCCGACCACTTGGTACTTGTCCTCGGCAAGGAACTGCTCCATAGTTTAGATGGAGCTCTCCACCGAGACCGGATCGTTCGTGTACACCACGGAGAGAGCCTTCCCCCTCACGTGGGTGTCCACGAGATGTTGCGTGGTGAACTGCAAGTCGTTGTCGTCGTCGGCCACTAGGAGCGCCATTGGAGCCACGGGGAGTGCCATTGGAACCGCTGGATGTCCTCTCTGGATGTGTCCTCATGGGTGTGCTTATTGTGTCATGTGAGACGAGAGATGAAGGTAAATGGCCGCAGGAATAAAAGGGGGCCGGGCGGCGTGGATTCTCGGCGCGTCCGCATGGCAGTTTTTGCAGCGGGTAACTGCATCGTCGTGCCGCGCCTGGTGCAACCACATGCACACCAACGTCCGTGATCGTGCGCCGGCCCCAAGCACTGGCAACATGCATGGAGGGATGAGGGCAGAGCACCCGGAGGGTGTCGGATTGCGGTTTCCGGCAAACCCTTGAGGTTCGAACACTGGGGGTGCGCACGAATATCTTCCTCACTCTCTAGCTCGCTCTCACCATGATCTCAAGGCCTAACTCGACGAACAAGAGACACGAGGGTTTTTACTGGTTTGGGCCACCGTTGTTGTGTAATACCCTACTCCAGTGTGGTGAGGTGGATTGCCTTGTAGGCTGGGGATGAACAAGTACTAGGGAAGAACAGCCTCCTGAGGAGAGGTGTTCTTGAGCTCGGTGAGCTTGTGCATGTGAGGGTGGAATGGATCTGATCCAAAGTTCGTCCCCTCGGTCAGTTTGTTCATTCGTTCATTCGTCTATGATGGTGGCTAGTCCTACTTATAAGGGCCCGGGTCCTCTTCCCAAATATCAGGTGGGAAGGGATCCCACAACGGCCAAGTTTGAAGGGGGATAGCTAGTACAAGCTATCCTGACAAAAGTAGTCTTCGCCTCCCAAAGGCTCTGGTGGTGACGCCATCGTGGGCTCCATGGTGTCCTCCGTCCTGCCGTCCTGCTGGTCTTGGTCTCGTTACACAGCTATGGAAACCTTAGCCTGATGCCTCGGGACTCCTCGCCTGCTCTCGCTCCCTTAGCACCAAAGAGGAAACTGGTACTCTGCGCCCGCTGGCGCCCGTCTGGCCTTGGTCGTCATGGCTAACGTCACGGGAACCTCACGAGGTGCTCCTTGCCTTGATCTCTCTACTCCTCGCGAGCCAGCCTAGTGAGGCTGCCCCGGAGGAGGTCTTGCGTCGTCCGCCTCGCGAGGCTTGGCCCCTCGTGAGGGTCTTGAGTGTTTGCTGAGGAAGATGGGCCGTACCAGGCCACTGGGTGAGCCACGCCCTGGGCCGCAGGTCCGCAAGTCTGGGGACCCCCGTTCCCAGGAAACCGACAGTAGCCCCCGGGCCCAAGGCGCGCTCGGACTTGGCTTCGAGGCGAAGCCAAAGGGCAAGTGCGGAGCGCCGCGGGCCCCAATAGTATGCAGCCTTGATTGACGAGTGGCAATTGACAGGACGTGGGCGTCTCCGCTTCCCCACGCTGCCTCGGCAACTGCCACTGACAAAAGGCAGGCGCGTGCTGTGGTGCCTTCATTGCTTGCCTTCGTCTTGCTCCAGATCCCCTTTCTTGCCTCTCTCTCCCAAGGACTCCAGATCCACACCAACTTCCCTTCGAGGCCGCAACCGATGGCGCCCGACAAGGCAAAGGCCGCCTCTCCTCCCGCCTGGTACGAGCCGGCTCTGAGCGCGCCTAGTGCTTCGGAGAAGAACCTTGCCGCTGTGCTGCTGATGACGTCGGAGGCCAGCAACGAGAAGGGGAAGACCGCGCTCCGGGCTGGCTCTGCTGAGCTCGAGGCTTCAGGCGGTACCTTCTATCCCTTCTTCATGAGCAGTGTTGTTTTGGGGCTAGTTCCCCCCTTTTCCGATTTCTTCTACGCCGTTCTCAGCCACTACAAGCTGCATGCTCTCCACCTTCATCCCAACTCCATCCTTCTCCTGTCGATCTTTGCCTTCTACTGCAAGGCGTATGTCGGGGTGATGCCGTCCGTGGTGCTGCTGCGCCACTTCTTCTTCCTCCGCCTTAAGGGTGGCATTTGCTCAGGGTGCGCCAACTTCATTGCGGCCCACAAGGCCAACGCGATCTCGAAGGCCGGGAAGAAGGCTGAGAGCTTCAGGAGAAAGTGGATCCTGCTGGACGCCAAGTGCTCCCATCCTCGGCTGGTGCTACCGACGGAGATGCCCACCCCTCATGACAGGTGGCTCCGTGCCAAGCTCACCGACCCATGGGCGCAGCTGGTGTTGAAGAAGATGACCGCTGACCTGAAGCCTGACAATCCAAAGGCGGCGAGGCTGACGGGGGCCATGATTGTCAAGGAATTCCTCGCGCAGTACGTGGCCCCACTCCAGGCGCGCTCACGCCCTTGTGGAAGCTTGGGGGCGTGGAGGACGACCTTCGCCTGCGCTCGGATGCCTTGTCGGAGGAGGATCTGACTGTGGCACTCTGGCTCCTGGTCGGGGACGACCAGGGGTATCCGCCGGACACCCATGTCTGCTTGTATCGCCGCCCAGATGGGGCGAAGGTTGCCGCCGCCTGGCCTGTCTTCGACGGGCACGGGCTCGTACCGCCTGCGCCCTCCGAGGCCCCGTTGGCGACGGCTCCGATGGTGCTATCCTCCGATGATTCCGTTGCGGAGGAGGAGGACTTGGAAGCCACCCTGGAGGGGATCGCAGAGACCTCTCCCTCGCGCAAGGCCGATCTCCTCCGCGCCTTGCCTGATGATGACGACGCCGATGACCACTTGGTGAGGGGGGCCACGCCCTCCGCCGGGGCCACCACGAGGTCCAAGGTCACCCCCTCAAAGAGGTTGCCAGCTGGGGTCCCGATGAAGAGCAGGTCGGCGATGATCGCCCGAGGTGACACTCCAGCTCAGATGCCGCCTGGCGCTGCCACTGGGCCGGCCGCCGTGGCCTCATCTGTTCTAGGGACTCGCGCACCTGCGCCGCAGGCTACAAGGTCCATGGCTCCGCGCTTCTGAAGAGGCCGCGGAATTACGCCGTCGTGGACTAGTAAGTACCTTGGCCTGACTTTGTCTGTGCTCTTGTTTCCATTGTTGCTTCCTGACGTTCTCTTCTTGTGTTGTCAGGCCGATGTCGTTGGAGAAGAAGAGGAGGGAGGAGGTGGCCACGTCTTCATGAGCTCAGCAGCCTGGCCTTTCCGTACCCCCTCCGGCACAGGGAGGCGGAGAAGGCACCCTACTTCCCCCGCTCGGTCATCCTCGCGTGGCCTGGTGGACCACCCTCAAGAGGAGGCGGCCTCCTCGGCCAAGCTAGCTCCAGAGGCGCCCACCTCCAGCTCGCCTACGGATGTTGCCAAGGCTAAGAAGCCCCCTGTCTCTCCCCCCGCCATCGTTAGCTTGCAGGTCTTGATCACGCCGCAGCCTCCTCCTTCGGTTATGCCGCTAGCTCGTGGCCCTTCCACTTCTCCCGACGCCCTGGAGGAAGCCCTTTCCGTGCTGACGCAGCTTCGGGACAATCTCCAAGGGGCCGACCATCGCCTGGTGGCAGGGCGCTTGGAGTTGATCTCGGGTTGGCTGCACTCTGACGCGTCTGTCAGGGCAGTGCTGAGCCAGGCTGTGGCAGCATCCGAGGAGGACAAGCAGGCTGCCGTCCAAGCCGCAGCTGCTCGCGAGGAGGCGCAGAAGGATGCGGAGGCCGCCAGGGATCGCTGCTGGTCGATGGAGGCTGAGCTGGAGATCATGCGCAATGAGCATGCGACCGAGGCCCGCAGTCGCAAGGCGGAGGAGGAGAAGATGAAGGCTCGGGAAGACGCCATCAATGGTCATGACACTGAGTTGGAGCAGTCAGCGAGGGTGTAGGCCGTGGAAAGCGGCCGCTTGGAGGAGCTGGAGAAGAAGGTGGAGGCGGAGAAGGCCTAGCTGGAAGCCAAGGCGAAGGTGCTTGTCGAGGATCGTGCAGCCTTCAAGTCCCTTGAAGAAAGATCCCGCGTGGCGCTGAGGGCATTCTATGAGAAGGGCCTGGAGAAGCCGCTTGTAACAGACAATGAAGGCCCTGCCCAGCTGCTTCCTTCTCTTGTCGTAGCGCTCGAGGGTGTCGCCGACGGGGTTGGCTCCATGGTGGAAGGAGAAGCACGTGCGCTTTCCTCATCGGCCTTGATGCGCGTCTTCGGCCATCTTTACCTTCGTGAGCCCAGCACCGACCTCGGCGGGCTGCTCGAGCCTGTGGAGGAAGATCGCTGCACAGTTGCGCCGCGGCCGTGGAGGCTTAGGTGGAGGCCCTGTTGACAAGGTTCCTTGCCATTGAGCCTACACCTCCGACCGATGGCCCCGTCGATCCTGTGACCAAGGCCAATGACATGACCGACGATCATGCTGCCGGCGAGAAGGTCCTCCCTGACGACGGCTCCCAAGGCTGAAGAGGGGCTTGGTGGTGAAGAACGGCGCTCCTTCTCGCTTTTACTTTCTTGCGGATTTTCCTGTGACATGAGACGTGCCTCGCGGAGGCAGTAAAACTTCTATTCGGTGTTTGAAGAACAATATGTCTTGTAATAATTCCTAGATCTTCGCGGTTTCCTTCCCATTTGCATTATTGTTCTACGTCAGCAGAGCCCAACCCCGCGCATACCTCAACCGCTACTGGCTCGTCCAGATCGCCGGGACGAGATCAGGGGGTGAGGGGCTACGTGGCCAGTTAGGCTCCTGAGTCGCGATGCTCAGGAGTCTTCCTTGATGTGCAAACAACCTCTAGGAAGGAAACGCGAAACCAGGCTTTAGCGTTCTGCGTTGGCTGGGCCCGGCCCCGCGCGTACCTCAACTGCCACCGGCTCGTCCGGATCGCCAGGACGAGGCCAGGGGGTGAGGGGCTATATGGCCAGTTAGGCTCGTGAGTCGCGATGCTCAAGAGCCCCCCTTGACGCTCAAACAACCTTTGGGAAGTAAATGCAAGAGAAGGCCTTAGCGTTATGTGTCAGCAGGGCCCGGCCCCGCGCGTACCTCAGCCGCCGTTGGGTCGTCCAGATCGCTAGGACGAGACCAAGGAGTGACAGGCTACGTGACCAGTTAGGCCCTTGGGTCGCGATGCCCAAGAGTCCCCCTTGACGTACGAACAGACCTCATACCTGTCCTCGCCAGGCTCTCGCTCAGGAGGGTTGCGCGACGACCAGGTCCGGGGGACCTAGTGGGGTGTACACTAGGCGTGACCTGAGTGTAGCCCCTATGCCCAGCCCCCTCGCACTACTCTCCCGAGGGGAAAGCAGCGCAGTGAGGCTAGGCACTGAGGTTAAAGCGGCCGCGAGGCCACCCCCAGTTGTTTATCACCAGCGCGGAGTATGGCGCTACCGCACTTGCACGGGCATAGCCGCTCCTCGACCGTGTCGACTGTCAGCGCGGAGCATGGTGCTTCCACTGGCATGTCGGAGGGGACTCCCTACTGCGGAGAGCCCCCGGGGCGTGTACAACCCCGCCCTGACATGTGGTGTGCACGGCAGGGCTAGACGAGGTGTATCTGGGCACCTGTGAGCCAGCACGGGACTCACGAGGCCCTAACTCAAGGCGGGTTGCGCCTGATCTTAATGGAGGGTGCTTGAGGTGATCCTGCAAGATGGTTAGGCAACATGCACCGAGTGAATCCCTCGAGGCTGCCACATGAGAAGGCCAGACACCAGCGACCCAGGAGGTGACGTGAACGGGGCCGGCCCGCCAGACAGAGCTGAGCTGCTGGGTTTATCGACGCTGCAGGGACGGACCCGAGCACATACTCCGTGCCTAGTATTCTCATGCGGACATCGTAAAGAAAGACAACCGGCGCGGGGCTCCTGTAGATACGAGGCACTGTGTCATGCGCCCTTACTCACTTGTTCACACTTAGCTCATGCGAAGACGAGACACCAAGAAACATGGGAGGTGACGTACACGCGGCTGGCCCACGAGCAAGAGCTCAGCCGCTTGGATTTAGCAACGCTGCAGGTACGGACCCGAGCACAGACGCCGTGCCTGTCCTTAATCATGAGGCGGGTGCAGGCAGGTTCGCGAGGGCGTACAACGTTCATGGCATCGAAGTGCCGGTCAGGCAAATGGTAATTTTAAAGCGGCTACTGAAGAAAGGCAATGCTAATTCAGATAGATGCGACAACGATACATGCCACTGGGACGGACCCGAGCGGCATGGGGATGATGCAGCCCGAGGGGCGCCCCCAACAAGGTAAGCTAAAGATGCAAAAAGATACATGTCGCGGGGACAAGCCCGTGCGACCTGGGAATAATGCAGCCTGAGGGGTGCTCCCAGCTGAACAAAGAGGAAAGAGTCACCTAGCATAGTTGCTGAAGAGATGTCAAGGTAGCTGGAGACGCGTGCCGAAGAAGCCGCTCCTCACAAGCCGCCAGGGTCCTGAGCCTCGGGAGGCTCCACCAGCCCCGATGGCTCCTGGAGGACCGTTGCGATCTCTTCCAGGACGGCATGATGCCTGTCCTCCTGAGTCGCGAGGATGCTCCGCAGGTGGCGCTGGAAGGTGATGGCCACATTCGGCAAGCCAAAGGGCATGCGAACGTAGCTGTGAGGAGGGCCCTCACACCGACCAGCACGTGATGGCCAGTAGCGCTCCTGAGATGCGGCCCTGCTGTGCCCGACGTAGTCGATTGAAGTCTACTACGCAACCTTCTTCTTGTGGATGTTGTTGGGACTCCAAGTGCAGAGGTTTGTAGGACAGTAGCAAATTTCCCTCAAGTGGATGACCTAAGGTTTATCAATCCGTGGGAGGCGTAGGATTAAGATAGTCTCTCTCAAACAACCCTGCAACCAAATAACAAAGAGTCTCTTGTGTCCCGGACACACCCAATACAAAGGTAAATTTTATAGGTGCACTATTTCGGCGAAGAGATGGTGATGCAAGTGCAATATGGATGGTAGATATGGGTATTTGTAATCTGAAAATATAAAAGCAGCAAGGTAACTAATGATAAAAGTGAGCACAAACGGTATTGCAATGCGTTGAAACAAGGCCTAGGGTTCATACTTTCACTAGCGCAAGTTCTCTCAACAATAATAACATAATTGATCATATAACTATCCCTCAACATGCAACAAAGAGTCACTCCAAAGTCACTAATAGAGGAGAACAAACGAGGAGATTATTGTAGGGTACGAAACCACCTCAAAGTTATCCTTTCTGATCGATCTATTCAAGAGTCTGTAGTAAAATAACACGAAGCTATTCTTTCCGTTCGATCTATCATAGAGTTCGTACTAAAATAACACCTTAAGACACAACTCAACCAAAATCCTAATGTCACCTAGATACTCCAATGTCACCTCAAGTATCCACGGGTATGATTATACGATATGCATCACACAATCTCAAAGAACTTCAAAGAGCGCCCCAAAGTTTCTACGTAGAGTCAAGACGAAAACGTGTGCCAACCCCTATGCATAGATTCCCAAAGTCACGGAACCCGCGAGTTGATCACCAAAACATACATCAAGTGAGTCAATAGAATAACCCTTTGGCCCATTGTCACCACGGGTATCCCACGCAAGACATACATCAAGTGTTCACAAATCCTTAAAGACTCAATCCGATAAGATAACTTCAAAGGGAAAACTCAATCCATTACAAGAGAGTAGAGGGGGAGAAACATCATAAGATCCAACTATAATAGCAAAGCTCGCGGTACATCAAGATCGTGCCAAATCAAGAACACGAGAGAGAGAGAGAATCAAACACATACCTACTGGTACATACCCTCAGCCCCGAGGGTAAACTACTCCCTCCTCGTCATGGAGAGCGCCGGGATGATGAAGATGGCCACAGGTGAGGGATCCCCCCTCGGCAGGGTGCCGGAACAGGGTCCCAATTGGTTTTTGGTGGCTACAAAGGCTTGCAGCGGCGGAACACCCGATCTAGGTTATTTTCTGGGGGTTTCTGTATTTATAGGAATTTTTGGCGTAGGTCTCACATCGGGGGGATCTCCGAGTCATCCACGAGGTAGGGGGCGTGTGAAGGGGGTAGGGTACGCCCCCCACCCTCGTGGACGACCCGGGACTCTTCTGGCCCAACTCTTTTACTCCGGGGGCTTCTTTTGGTCCATAAAAAATCATAAAAAATTGGCAGGTCAATTGGACTCCGTTTGGTATTCCTTTTCTGCGATACTCAAAAACAAGGAAAAAACAGAAATAGGCACTGGGCTCTAGGTTAATAGGTTAGTCCCAAAAATCATATAAAATAGCATATAAATGCATATAAAACATCCTAGATGGATAATATAATAGCATGGAACAATAAAAAATTATTGATACGTTGGAGACGTATCAGCATCCCCAAGCTTAATTCCTGCTCGTCCTCGAGTAGGTAAATGATAAAAACAAAATTTTTTATGTGGAATGCTACCTAACATAATTATAAATGTAATTTTCCTTATTGTGGCATGAATGTTCAGATCCGAAAGATCCAAGACAAAAGTTTAATATTGACATAAAAACAATAATACTTCAAGCATACTAACCAATCACTTATGTCTTCTCAAAATAACATAGCCAAAGAAAGCTCATCCCTACAAAATCATATAATTTGGCCATGCTTCATTTTCGTCACACAAAATGCTCCCATCATGCACAACCCCAATGAAAAGCCAAGCGATTGTTTCATACTTTAGTATTCTCAAACCTTTTCAACTTTCACGCAATATATGAGCGCGAGCCATGGACATAGCACTATAGGTGGAACAGAATATGATGATGGAGGTTGTATGGAGAAGACAAAAAAGGGAGAAAGTATCGCATCAATGCGGCTAATCAACGGGCTATGGAGATGCCCATCAATTGATTTCAATGCGAGGAGTAGGGATTGCCATGCAACGGATGCACTAGAGCTATAAATGTATGAAAGCTCAACAAAAGAAACTAAGTGGGTGTGCATCCAACTTGCTTGCTCACGAAGACCTAGGGCATTTTGAGGAAGCCCATCGTTGGAATATACAAGCCAAGTTCTAAAATGAAAATTCCCACTAGTATATTAAAGTGAAAACATAGGAGACTCTCTATCATGAAGATCATGGTGCTACTTTGAAGCACAAGTGTGGAAAAAGGATAGTAGCATTGTCCTTCTCTCTTTTTCTCTCATTTTTTTTGGGCCTTCTCTTTTTTTTGGACTTTCTATTTTTTTTATTTGGCCTTTCTTTTTTTGGCCTTCCTCTTTTTTTTAATTTTTTTCCTCACACGGGACAATGCTCTAATAATGATGATCATCACACTTCTATTTATTTACAACTCAAGGATTACAACTCGATACTAGAACAAAATATGACTCTATATGAGTGCCTCTGGTAGTCTACCGGGATGGGCAATGAATCAAGAGTGACATGTATGAAAAATTATGCACGGTGGCATTACCACAAATACGATGTCAACTACATGAACATGCAAGGCAATATGACAATGATGAAGCGTGTTTTAATAAACAGAATAGTGGAAAGTTCCATGGAAATATATCTCGGAATGGCTATGGAAATGCCATAATAGGTAGGTATGGTGGCTGTTTTGAGGAAGATATAAGGAGGCTTATGTGTGATAGAGCGTATCATATCACGGGGTTTGGATGCACCGGCGAAGTTTGCACCAACTCTCGAGGTGAGAAAGGGCAATGCACGGTACCGAAGAGGCTAGCAATGATGGAAGGGTGAGAGTGTGTATAATCCATGGACTCAACATTAGCAATAAAGAGCTCACATACTTATTGCCAAAATCTACAAGTCATCAAACCCAAAGCACTATGCGCATGCTCCTAGGGGGATAGATTGGTAGGAAAAGACCATCACTCGTCCCCGACCGCCACTCATAAGGAAAGCAATCAAAGAAACACCTCATGCTTCAAATTTTTCACACAACGGTTACCATACGTGCATGCTATGGGACTTGCAATCATCAAAACAAGTATTTCTCAATTTCACAATTACTCAACTAGCATGACTCTAATATCACCATCTTCATATCTCAAAACAATCATAAGGAATCAAATTTCTCATAGTATTCAATGCACTTTATATGAATTTTTTTATTATACCCATCTTGGATGCCCATCATATTAGGACTAAATTCATGACCAAAAGAAATTACCATGCTGTTCTAAAGACTCTCAAAATAATATAAGTGAAGCATGAGAGTTCATCTATTTCTTGAAAGTAAAACCACCGCCGTGCTCTAAAAAGATATAAGTGAAGCACTAGAGCAAACGACAAACTACTCCGAAAGATATAAGTGAAGATCAATGAGTAGTTGAATAATTATGTAAATATGTGAAGACTCTATAACATTTAAGAATTTAAGGTCTTGGGATATTATTCAAAAAGCAAGCAAAACAAAAGAAAATAAAATGATGCTCCAAGCAAAACACATATCATGTGGTGAATAAATATATAGCTCCAAGTGAAGTTACCGATGAACGAAGACAAAAGAGGGTATGCCATACGGGGCATCCCCAAGCTTAGGCTCTTGCCACTCCTTATTCCATAGTCCATCGAATCTTTACCCAAAACTTGAAAACTTCACAACACAAAACATAACAGAAAACTCGTAAGTTCCGTTAGTATAAGAAAATAAATCACCACTTAGGTACTGTTGTGAACTCATTCTAAATTCATATTGGTGTAATATCTACTGTATTAAAACTTCTCTATGGTTCATACCCTCCGATACTACTAATAGATTCATCAAAATAAGCAAACAACACATAGAAAACAGAATCTGTCAAAAACAGAACAGTCTGTAGTAATCTGTATCATTCGAATACTTTTGTAACTCCAAAAATTCTGAAATAAATTTTTGGACCTGAGGAATTTGTCTATTAATCATCTGCAAAAAGAATCAACCTAAAAGCACTCTCCAGTAAAAATGGCAGCTAATCTCGTGAGCGCAAAAGTTTCTGTTTTTTACAGCAACATCGCAAAGACTTCACCCAAGTCTTCCCAAAGGTTCTACTTGGCACAAACACTAACTAAAACAATAAAACCACATATAAACAGAGGCTAGATGAATTATTTATTACTAAACATGAGCAAAAGCAAAGGAAAAAAGTAAAATTGGGTTGCCTCCCAACAAGCGCTAACATTTAACGCCCCTAGCCAGGCATGATGATTTCAATGATGCTCACATAAAAGATGAGAATTGAAACATAAAGAGAGCATCACGAAACATATGGCAAGCACATTTAAGTCTAACCCACTTCCTATGCATAGGGATTTTGTGAGCAAACAACTTATGGGAACAATAATCAACTAGCATAGGAAGGCAAAACGAGCATAACTTTAAAACTTTAAGCACATAGAGAGGAAACTTGATATTGCTGCAATTCCTACAAGCATATGTTCCTCCCTCATAACAATTTTCAGTAGCATCATGAATGAATTCAAAAATATAACTATCACATAAAGCATTCTTTTCATGATCTGCAAGCATAGAAATTTTATTACTCTCCACAAAAGCAAATTTGTTCTCATGAATAGTAGTGGGAGCAAACTCAACAAAATAACTATCATGTGAAGCATAATCCAACTGAAAATTAAAATCATGATGACAAGTTTCATGGTTATCTTTATTCTTTATAGCATACGTGTCATCACAATAATCATCATAAATAGGAGGCATGCTTTCATCATAATAAATTTGCTCATCAAAACTTGGGGGACTAAACATATCATCTTCATCAAACATAGCATCCCCAAGCTTGTGGCTTTGCATATCATTAGCATCATGGGTATTCAAAGAATTCATACTAACAACATTGAGATCTTGCTCATCATGCACATATTTTATGCCAAGCATTCTATGTAATTCTTCTTCCAGTACTTGAGCACAATTTTCCTTCCCATCATTTTCACGAAAGATATTAAAAAGATGAAGCATATGAGGCACTCTTAATTCCATTTTTTTGTAGTTTCCTTTTATAAACTAAACTAGTGATAAAAAAACTAAAAGATTCGATTGCAAGATCTAAAGATATACCTTCAAGCACTCACCTCCCCGGCAACGGCGCCAGAAATGAGCTTGAAGTCTACTACGCAACCTTCTTCTTGTAGACGTTGTTGGGCCAAGAAGTGCAGAGGTTTGTAGGACAGTAGCAAATTTCCCTCAAGTGGATGACCTAAGGTTTATCAATCCTTGGGAGGCGTAGGATGAAGATGGTCTCTCTCAAACAACCCGGCAATCAAATAACAATGAGTCTCTTGTCTCCCCAACACACCCAATACAATGCTAAATTGTATAGGTGCACTAGTTCGGCGAAGAGATGGCGATACAAGTGCAATATGGATGGTAGATATGGGTATTTGTAATATGAAAATATAAAAACAGCAAGGTAACTAATGATAAAAGTGAGCACAAACGGTATTGCAATGCGTTGAAACAAGGACTAGGGTTCATACTTTCACTAGTGCAAGTTCTCTCAACAATAATAACATAATTGGATCATATAACTATTCCTCAACATGCAACAAAGAGTCACTCCAAAGTCACTAACAGCCGAGAACGAACGAAGAGATTGTTGTAGGGTATGAAACCACCTCAAAGTTATCCTTTCTGATCGATCTATTCAAGAGTCCGCAGTAAAATAACACGAAACTATTCTTTCTGTTCGATCTATCATAGAGTTCGTATTAGAATAACACCTTAAGACACAAATCAACCAAAATCCTAATGTCACCTAGATACTACAATGTCACCTCAAGTATCCATGGGTATGATTATACGATATGCATCACGCAATCTCAGAGTAATCTATTCAACCAACACAAAAAACTTCAAACAGTGCCCCAAAGTTTCTACCGGAGAGTCAAGACGAAAACGTGTGCCAACCCCTATGCGTAGATTCCCAAGGTCACGGAACCCGAAAGTTGATCACCAAAACATACATCAAGTGAATCAATAGAATACCCCATTGTCACCACGGGTATCCCATGCAAGACATACATCAAGTGTTCTCAAATCCTTAAAGACTCAATCCGATAAGATAACTTCAAAGGGAAAACTCAATCCATTACAAGAGAGTAGAGGGGGAGAAACATCATAAGATCCAATTGTAATAGAAAAGCTCGCGATCCATCAAGATCGTGCCGAATCAAGAACACGAGAGAGAGAGAGAGATCAAACACATAGCTACTGGTACATACCCTCAGCCTCGAGGGTGAACTTCTCCCTCCTCGTCATGGAGAGCACCGGGATGAGGAAGATGGACACCGGTGAGGGATACCCCCTCCGGCAGGGTGCCGGAATAGGGTCTCGGTTCGTTTTTGGTGGCTACAGAGGCTTGCGGTGGCGGAACTCCCGATCTAGTTTATTTTCTGGGGGTTTCTGTATTTATAGGAATTTTTGGCGTAGGTCTCACGTCAGGGGGATCTCCGAGTCATCCACGAGCGATAGGGGGACGCGCCCCCACCCTCATGGACGGCCCAGGACTCTTCTGGCCCAACTCTTTTACTCCGGGGGCTTCTTTTGGTCCATAAAAAATCATCAAACATTGGCACGTCAATTAGACTGCGTTTGGTATTCCTTTTCTGTGATACTCAAAAACAAGGAGAAACAGAAACTGGCACTGAGCTCTAGGTTAATAGGTTAGTCCCAAAAATCATATTAAATAGCATATAAATGCATATAAAACATCCTAGATTGATAATATAATAGCATGGAACAATCAAAAATTATAGATACATTGGAGATGTATCATCGATGCAGACGCGCAGCTCACCATCATCGCCTGGATGGGAAGCTGCGCCGGGTAGTGGGCGGCGATCGTCGCGCATGGCTGTTGGCGTTTGAAGCTCCTAGGTTGTCTGGGTGATGAACTCCTGAGCACTAGGCGCCTCACGTCTCGTGCCTGCTTGAGGGAAGCGTGCAGCAAAGTACGCCTCCATATGGTGCCCGAGCGCCTCCCTCGTGACGTTGGCTAGGTCTGAGGCCTTGCAGGAGAGAGCCCCGAGCCCAGCCTGAGGAGGGCGCCGGGCGCGCCTTCCTATGCGAGGGAGGGAGGCGCCCCATCCATGGGCGCAGGTCCTGAGGTGGTGCCGCTGGAGGCTCCGCCCTCCTCAGGCGCTTGGTGGAGCAGCTGCTTCTTCTTTTTTGGGATGGCCTCAGGAGGGTAGATGGTGCCTTCATTGTCTGGATCTTCGACCGCCGCTGCCTGGTAGGCGCGCTCGAGGGAGCACACCGCATCTCTCTCTTCACACGGGACCGTGATGACACCCCAGCTCCCTGGCATCTTGAGGACGTTGTAGCCGTGGTGGGTTACTGCCGTCAACTTGGCCAATGCTTGATACCCAAGGATGGCGTTGTACGGCAGACGGATGTGGGCGACATTGAAGTCGATGAGCTCGGTGCGGTGGTTGTCGCGGGTACCGAAGGTGACAGGGAGGCGGACCTGCCCTATCGGGGTGGTGGAGCCGTCGGTCACTCCTGAGAAAGGCTTGGTAGGTTGAAGCTAATCATATGGCACTTGGAGGCAGTCGAATGTGTTGACGGAGAGGACATTAAGCCCAGCTCCACCATTGATGAGGGTCTTGGTGACTTGGACGTTGCTGATGATGGGGGAACAGAGCATCGGGAGGGCGCCGGTAGTTGCCGCGCACTTGAGCTGGTCCGCCGAGCTGAATGTGATGGCCGGAGCGGGCGCGTGGCTTCGAGGCTGGGAAGGACCGCGTTCACCTCACGAGCAAACTGCTTGAAGATACGCCGAGAGGCTGGGGCCTGAGAGCCGCCCTGCATGCAGGCAATGGCGCGCGGCTCTTGGAAGCCCCCAGCCCCCTCGTCTTGATGGTGGTCGTCGTTCCTTCTTGGTGGTTGCGGCAGAGGAGGGAGGCCAGCCTTGCCCTGTGGGCGATCCTCACGAGGCTGGTCCCTCCAAGCGCCATCGCGAGGTTGGTCGTGCCAGCGGTCCTCACGAGGCTGGTCGCGCCACTCCTGGCGGGGACCACGGTCGTCCCAGCGTCCTCCTGTTCGGCCTCCTCCACGGCCGTAGCCTCGGTCGTTGCGGTCGGGGCGTCAACTGAAGCGTCCATCGCGAATGGCCCTGAGCTCCTGACAGTCGCTGGTGTTGTGGCTGTGCACGTTGTGGAAGGCGCAGAACGGGCGGCTGCCCCTGGATGACTCTGGGTGGTCGCGGCCGCGCTTCACCTCCGGCTCGGCCACGAGCACGGCTGCTCCCTTGCGTTTTACATACTTAACCGCCTTCTTGTCTTCTGGGTCTGCTGCTGGGAGCTCGACGAGGGAGAGGCGCCCTTCCTTGGCCCTTGCGCACTTGGTCGCAAGATGGAACAGCTCCAGGGCCGTGCATAGGTCCTCGTGGATGGTGAGCTCCTCCTTAATCTTGACATCGCGGACACCATTGGAAAACGTGAAGATTGTTGGCCTCGTCCGTCACCTTGGGGATCTTGGGGCGCACGTTGTTGAAGTGCTGGATGTACTTCTGGAGGTTCTCTCCTAGCTGCTGCTTGATGCGGCGCAGGTCACCCGCGGCCGGAGGGCGGTCGCGAGTGCCGTGGAAGTTGGCGGCGAAGCGGTCGCGCATCTCACCCCAGGAGGAGATTGATCCCGCAGGCAGGTTCAGGAGCCACGAGCGCGCGCCATCCTTGAGAGCCATGGGGAACCAGTTCGCCATGACTTTCTCGTCGCCGCTGGCCGCCTCGATGCTCAGTTCGTAGAGCTTCAGGAACTCGGTGGGGTCGGGGGTGCCATCGTAGCGTGGAGGCAGGTCCGGCTTGAACTTGCCGGGCCAGACGACGCTGCGCAGTTCGGGAGTGAAGGCACGGCAACCTGCTGTAGTCACCGGAACCTGTTGCGGAGGAGGAGCCTCGTCTTGGTATCCGCGCATAGCCGCCACAGGTGGTGCGCGGTCTTGACACGGTGGCGCGGGGAGTGCAGGAGCGTCCTGCCATGGCCGAGGGACCTCACGGCAGCTTCCTTCTTCATGCGCGCGCGCCCGGCGCGGGGGGTTGCGCCGTGGGGCCGCGCATCTTGGTGCGAGGGCTCCGTCTTGACGTGGAGGTGGTGGAGGCGCTCCGTGGGCCACGTTGCCCGCGGCAGGAGGTGGATAAGGCAGCGAGAGAGACAGTGCAGAAGAGCCCCCAGCGGCACTAACGAGCTCGATGATGCGGTCCAGCCACTCCTCGTAGAGGTCGTCGACTAGGCGGTAGCTTAGGAGCTCGCGCGCCTTGAGCACCGCGGCCTGCACGTCCATGGGCCCGCAACGCGTGTGAGACAATGAGCCAGCCGGAGTCAGCGACGGGGTGGCGGTGTGTCTGTTCCGCCGCACGGAGGGGTGCAGTGACGAAGCTTGCTGCCGGGCAGGTGGCAGCATTGGCGGCAGGTGATGGCGAACGACGTGGAGCCCCGCCGGCATGAGCCGTTTGGTTGACGCGGGCAGCAAGGGCGGCTCGGCGCTCAGCAGGAGCTCGGTGAGCGTCGACCATGGAACAGGTGGGACGATGGAGTGTGGGTCGACGGAGGGAAACCTTCGGTTCACCCCCTACCTGGCACACCAAATGTCGGATTGCGGGTTCAGGCAAACCCTTGAGGTTCGAACACTAGGGGTGCGAACGAAGATCTCCCTCACTCTCTAGCTCGCTCTCGCCAGGATCTCAAGGCCTAACTCAACGAACTCGACGAACAACAGACATGAGGGTTTATGCTAGTTCGGGCCACCGTTGTGGTGTAATACCCTACTCCAGTGTAGGCTAGGGATGAACAAGTACAAGGGAAGAAAATCCTCCTGAGGAGAGGTGTTCTTGAGCTCGGTGAGCTTGTGCGTGTGAGGGTGGAATGGATCTGATCCAAAGTTCGTCCCCTGTCAGTTCGTTCGTTCATTCATCTATGATGGTGGCTAGACCTACTTATAGGAGCCCGGGTCCTCTTCCCAAATATCAGGCGGGAAGGGATCCCATAACAGCCAAGTTTGAAGGGGGACAACTAGTACAAGCTATCCTGACAAAAGTATTCTTCGCCTGCCAAAGGCTCTGGTGGTGATGACGCCGTGGGCTCCGTGGTGACCTCCGTCCTGCCATCCTGCTGGTCTTGGTCTCGTTGCACCCATATGGAAACCTTTGCCTGATGCCTCGGGACACCTCGCCTGCGCTCGCTCCCTTAGAACCAAAGAGGAAACTGGTACTCTGCGCCCGCTGGCGCCCACCTGGTGCCCGCCTGGACTTCATCGTCATGGCTCACGTCACGGGAACCTCACGAGGTGCTCCTTGCCTTGATCTCTCCGCTCCTTGCGAGCCAGCCCAGTGAAGCTGCCTCGGAGGAGGTCTTGCGTCGTCTGCCTCGCGAGGCTTGGCCGCTCGCGAGGGTCTTGAGTGTTTGCTGATGAAGATGGGCCGTACCAGGCAGCTGGGCGAGCCACGCCCTGGGCCGCAGGCAGGCAAGTCTGGGGACCCCCATTCCCAGGACGCCGACAGAGGGACGTGAGAGCAGAGCGCGTGCGGCGGGACGCGAGCAAAGCGCACCGCGGCTGCCTGAACCGCAAGTAACCACACGCATAGAGCAGTTGAAGAAGCAGGAAATGGTCGCCTACAAGCCGGCCGACAGTTGTGTCGCTACGTAGAGAGATGCCGTCTGCTACCACCTCCGTCTAGTCTATAGTCCCCTTTATATTCTGTGCCATACTTTGCCGTCAAAGTTAACCAACAAAATGCTAATGCATGTTATATAAATTATATAATTGGAAACTATGTTTAAATACAAATCCAACTATATAATCTTTGGCGACATGCATTCGTATTTTATTAGTTAAATCATACTTATAAACTAGGATGGTGGTATAGTAGGTGATTAAATCGCAAACGTTTTTTTATTAACCGTATGTGTACGTGTATTTTCGTCTTCCTCTCGCACGTCTTGTCACCCCGCTGCCGCATACGGCTTAAAGCGCAAGCTTTCGCAGCGTGCGGCGGCATTCTTTTGGCCAAATGGTGGCGCCAATCAATCATCGGTGAGCCCGTTCCAGTGGAACCTTGCAGGTTCCCGCGCAAGCTTCCCGCCGAACTCGGTGAAATCCCCCAAAATCCCAATGCTTACCAGCCTGCTATAAAACACTCACGGTCGGTGAGTCCTGCGTTGCATTTTCTCCTCCCTCCCTGTAGCTTATCTCGTCTGCTTCTCCCACAATCGCCAATGGCACCGGTTCGTCATCGTCGCTCAGCCACTTCGCTGTCATCAGAGGATAGCTCCAGCTGGGAGGCTACACCGCAGCGGCGGTGCAGTCCCCGGCGTAGTGTAGTGCATGTGGCGCCCCTGTTGGGTGTACGCGGAACACCCACCACACGCTCCACCGCCACTGCCCGTCGACAGCTATTGCCGGCCGCCGTTGCCGCCACATCACCGTCGAAAGCCAGGGCCATCGCCCGCTCCACCACCGTGGCCCGAAGGCGGGAGGTGGCCGTTGTGGCCGCCACCCCACTGCCGGCCATTGTGGCCATCACCCGCTCCGCCACCGTGGCCCGAAGGCGGGAGGTGGTGGTCATGGCCGCCACCCCGTCATCGGCCGCCATGGCTGCCAGCCCTCCGTCGACCGCCGGAGTCATCACCCGCTCCGCCACTGCCGCCCGAAGGCGGGAGGTGGAGGTGGATACCCGCACGTGCATCAGCGACCTTGCGCGCTACACCGAATTCCTGCGAGAGGACGAGGAGCGCCTCGTCGAGCACGCAAAGAGCCTTACCACCGTCGTGGCCGCGGCACACGCTTCCTCAGAGGCTAGGAATCAGGATATCTACGAGGAGAACTACCGCTTCGAGAGGGGTCGTCTGGAGCGGCAGAGGGCGTTCGTGGTGAGCATCGCTGAAGCTACAACAGCGGAAGGCACCGTATTACGGTGGCCGAGCTCAGCGGTAGGCTCCTCCTCCTCAACCTCTTATTGAGCGTACTCGACAGAGGAGTGGCAGCCGGAACTAGTACAAAGCTCCTCCGCAGTATTAGTAGTAGTAGTATTTAGGGGCTATTTTGTTCAGTTCCTCTGACTATAGATGTGGTGGAACTGTACAACGTACTTAAATTAGCTAGTATATATAGTTGAACTAGCTATTTCAGTACGTGGTTGGCAACAATTGGGGAAAAGTTTGGTCGGTTCAGCTATTGAGTTGAACTTTTTGTATAAATTAAGAATGACTCCTTAATCCATGAATGAAATCTATGTTTAATTACTGAATTTTAGTTGCAAAAATTGGATAATGCTAGTGATTTTTAGCTGCATATTTTGACAAATCGCAGTGTTACAACGATTGAGAAATCTTACCAAATTGTTTGTACATGGTTGCACACGGGTCATCCAAAACAACCGTTTGCATTGAAGGGATGCACAAATCCTGCGCTGCTCTCACTTTGCATACGAGTGTTCTATCTAAAACATTTGCGATCCAGAGCTGCAGAAATCCTGCTCGGCACATTTTCTCTTGGCTTCCTGGGGAAGCTGTCGGTTTGCATACGGGTGTTCTAACTAAAACGTTTGCGATGAGTGTTTTATATTTAAAAAACGAATTAAACTACGGCTTGGGCGCCATTAATGGAGAGGATGCGAGCAAGGCGGGCGGCCATGGAAGTCAAAGGGCACGCTTCCCAGTGAGCCTGTGTAGCGTATAGCTCACACGCTTCCCGGTGAGCCTGCGCATTCGAGGACAGCTTGCACGTCTCTCGCTCAGCCTGCACACCGGACGGCGCTCGCACGCCTCCCGTTTAGTCAAGATCAAGCAGTTGTTCGCACAGCACCTCCTACAGCCATTAAAACCAAGACACGTGGCGTCACGTGAATGGTTAACAGAACGCACACGGTTTGAATTATACAAACGTTTGAGATTAAACTGGCAGCTATTTTTTCAAAATGCCTTTGTTGGTTGTCATTATTCGAGTGCGCCCTCCCTCAAAATGGACACGAAAACTACCACAGCATCTCGGGTGCCATTGCATGATAGAATGCCAAGTTTCATGAATTTCAGACGAGTTTTGAATTTACTAGAATTTTAAAATAAAGTATCTCAATGTTTTGGCGGCAATCAACGGTGGCCTGGTGTTTGAAATTCATTCCCCTTTCTTGCATGGGACCTGAGCATGCACCCAAGGATACATATTTTATTTTTCAAGCAATTTATATGCACTAGAGCATGTGCATGTAGTTCAAATTTGAATCATGAACATAAATGCATTGTAAACTTAGTTAATGTATAAAAATGTCCAAACGAATCCTGAAAAATCACAAAAATTGACAGAACACTCCTGTTATTCTATGTTCACATGAGAAAAAATTTGAAAGCAATAAGAGGCAATGGATATCGTTTTGTCCCCAAAGGTGGGACGTTCCCTACCGAAACCATCATGCTTGTTGTGAGAAGCTCTGGTTTGTGAGAAGCATATACCCAAACCTGCCCCAAATGGGACAAAAAGATTACCACGACATGTTGATGCCGCTCCATGATAGCATGCTAAGCTTCATGAATTTCAGACGAGTTTTGGATTTACTAGAATTTAAAAACCAGGCATCTCAATGTTTTGCCGGCAATCAACGGTGCCCTGGTGTTTGAAATTCATTCTGATTCTTGAGTGGGAGCTAACCATGCACCCAAGGACACAAATTTGATTTTTCAACCAATTTATATGCACTGGAGCATGTGCATGTAGTTCAAATTTGAATTATGCACATACATGCATTGAAAACTCAGTTAATGCATAAAAATGTACAAACGAACCCCGAAAAATCACAAAAATTGACACAACACTCCTGTTGTTCTATGTTGACATGAGAAAAAACTTGGAAGCAATAAGAGGCAATGGATATCATTTCATCCCCAAAGGTGGGACGTTCCCTACCGAGACCATCATGATTGTTGTGAGAAGCTCTAGTTTGTGAGAAGCATATACTCAAACCTGCCCCAAATGGGACAAAAGATTTATCACGGCATGTTGATGCCGCTCCATGATAGAATGTCGAGTTTCATGAATTTCAGACGAGTTTTGAATTTACTAGAATTTTAAAATAAAGTATCTCAATGTTTTGGCGGCAATCAACGGTGGCCTGGTGTTTGAAATTCGTTCCCCTTTCTTGCATGGGACCTAAGCATGCACCCAAGGACACATATTTTATTTTTCAAGCAATTTATATGCACTAGAGCATGTGCATGTAGTTCAAATTTGAATCATGAACATAAATGCATTGTAAACTTAGTTAATGTATAAAAATGTCCAAACGAATCCTGAAAAATCACAAAAATTGACAGAACACTCCTGTTATTCTATGTTCACATGAGAAAAAATTTGAAAGCAATAAGAGGCAATGGATATCGTTTTGTCCCCAAAGGTGGGACGTTCCCTACCGAAACCATCATGCTTGTTGTGAGAAGCTCTGGTTTGTGAGAAGCATATACCCAAACCTGCCCCAAATGGGACAAAAAGATTACCACAACATGTTGATGCCGCTACATGATAGCATGCCAAGTTTCATGAATTTCAGACGAGTTTTGGATTTACTAGAATTTAAAAACCAGGCATCTCAATGTTTTGCCGGCAATCAACAGTACCCTAGTGTTTGAAATTCATTCCCATTTCTTGCATGGGACCTAATAATGCACCCAAGGACGCAGTTTTGAATTTTCAACCAATTTATATGCACTGGAGCATGTGCATGTAGTTCAAATTTGAATTATGCACATAAATGCATTCAAAACTCAGTTAATGCATAAAAATGTCCAAACGAACCTCGAAAAATCACAAAAATTGACACAACACGCCTATTGTTCTATGTTGACACGATAAAAATTTTGTAAGCAATAAGAGGCAATGGATATCGTTTCGTCCCCAAAGGTGGGACGTTCCCTACCGAAACCATCATGCTTCTTGTGAGAAGCTCTGGTTTGTGAGAAGCATATACCCAAACCTTCCCCAAATGGGACAAAAAAATTTACCACGACATTTTGAAGCCGCTCCATGATAGCATGCCAGGTTTTATGAATTTCAGACGAGTTCTGGATTTACTAGAATTTAAAAACCAGGTATCTCAATGTTTGCGGCCGAATGACGGTGGCAGGGTGTTTGACATTCATTCCCATTTCTTGCATGGGACCTAAGCAGGCAACCAACAACACGGATTTGAATTTTCAACTAATTTATATGCATTAGAGCATGTGCATGTAGTTCAAATTTGAATTATGCACATGAATGCATAGAAAACTCTGTTAATGTGTAAAAATGTCCAAGCGAACCCCAAAAAATCCCAAAAATTGACAGAACACTCCTGTTGTTCTATGTTGACACTAGGAAAAAATTTGAAATCAAGAAGAGACAACGGATATCGTTTCATCCAGAAAGGTGGAACATTCCCTACCGAAACCATCACACTTGTTGTGAGATGCTCTGGTTTATGAGAAGCTTATACCCAAACCTACCCCAAATGGGACAGAATTTTTACCACGGCATGTTGATGCCGCTCCATGATAGCACTCCAAGTTTCATGAATTTCGGACGAATTTTGTATTTACTAGAATTACCAAAGCAAGTACGTCGACGTTTGCCAGAGAGCCACAGTGCCGTGGTGTCCAAATTTCATCCCCATTTATTGCATGGGAGATAAGCATAAACCCATGGACACATATATGATTTTACAACCCATGTTGGTGCACCGGAGCATGTGCATGTAGTTTAATTTTTAATTGTGCACCTAAAATGGCTAGAAAACCAATTTAATGTATAAAATGTTCAAACGAACCCTGAATAATTCCAATTCTTTTACGACACACATATAGTTACATGTTCTCTCCAGATAAAATGTCTAGAAATTCAAACACCGTCCATTGCCGCTGTGACCCCATTATGTAATTCAAATCAAGATGAAAAATCAAGTAGATCGCACACAGTTTATTATCACCAACCGTGTGAGATGCAGCACAAAATATCCTGGAGCACCGTCGGTGTATAGTACGCCTATGGCTTACGCGAGAAGGTGCGTCCGCTACAGTCCACAGCCGGCGTTTCAAGCACATTAGCTCACTCCCCAAATATCATTTGACTGTTCAATCGTCACCGGTGAAAGATGGGCACGTGGACCCGCGTCGTGAGGGCAACTTCGGTGGCCCACTCCGGCGAGAGCGCGGCCGCAGCCGCCATGCACGTGCTAACAAGGTGCATGAGCATGGCCGCAATCAGCGACTGGGCGGCAAAGGCAGCCCTAACGGCCGTTGTTGCTTCTCAGGTGGCCGCAGCAACATCTGCCTCGGGGATAGCAACTAGCGAGAGCGGCACAGCAGCTGTCTGTTCCGCAGCGGCGGCCTTAGCCCTGATGGAGGCTGCCCACGCCCAGCTCCTGGCGGTCACCGCACAAATCAAACAAAGCTTCTCCGACAATGGTCGGCAACCCACAGCCGAAGGGCTGGCAATCGCCGAGAGCGTTCGAGCAGTCGTCCGTTCCTCTGCCGCATACCTTGCGACGACGGAGCCCGTCCAAGCCCAGATCGCGTCCGCCCATGCCCAGCTCGTGGCGGCCTTTTCCAAAGAGATGGCGGACGCGGATGGCGAGATGCTTGCCGAGTATGGTGCGATGGATGCCATGGAGCCCCTTCCCAAGGAGACCGTTGGGCGCGAGCTGGACATGGAGGCGGCAGCGAAGACCGACGAGCACCAGCCATAGTAGTACTCTTTGTTTTGTTTAATTAAGAGCACCGGTCTTTAATTTGTTAGAGTAATGTTTAGGTTAGCTAGCTCTGTTTAATTGCTGAACTTGCTCGATTAAGAACTGTGGGTGTGTTGTAGTCTCCTTTGTGTACCCAAATTATGCAATGACGTGGATGACCACTGTAACCATGGAAATTCGAACCAAAACTTTTGACGTTCAAACTCATCACACACGGGTTAAGCTATCTGAATCGTTTGTGATATCCACATATCATACACAGTTCTGAATAAGGGACCGTGTCTGATGACACTTTACGCGCAAGTTTTTTGCCTGAAGGATTCCAAATTTTTGGCTTCCGCAGAACTATCTACCTCCCCGCCCCTACCCCTTACCAAAAGCCACATCTCCCCTCTTTCCACCTTCCTTTCCAAGTTGAAACCTTCACTCCTTGCTTGTAGCGCCGCCTCCTAGTCGGTGACCCTCCTTCACGCTGCTCGGCCTCGTCTATCCAGGAAGGTAATCCACACCTGACCCCATCCTCCTCCTCCTTCCACATCCCACATTCCCCGGCCGCCGGCGCCAGCGCGACACCTTCCACCCAAATCACTGACCCCTCCACCAAATAAGCGCCGCCCTAAGCCATGGTGCATGCAGTATAGCCAGGATCTGAAGGAGCATTTTGCAGCGGAGAAGCAAATCGCGGCCGCACGCGCGGATGAGGTCGCGATGGCTGCCATTCGTGCCGACCCCCAGATCTTGGAGGAGCACCTTGCCATTTGCTAGCTATGCCAGTTAAGCATGCTTGGTTTACGCGTTGCGCGTGCTGCTCCTGCCTTTCCTTCACAAATTCTAGTGAATTGTGCTATCTAATTTTACCATGCAATCTGTTGCTCTAGTGTATATGTTCAATATGTTGTGCAGTGTGGTGCTCACTTATTAACTGTTTGGTTAATTATTTGTCGTCTTCAGTTAACTGTTTGGTTCAATTATGCAAATGTGATGTTCAATTCTTCAGGCTGCAATTTTGTATTGTCTTCCATGTGCAAAATAAATCGAATTTATCTTTACAAAATACATGAGAAACAAATACAACTGCTATATTTTCATGTTGTCAAGCATGCTTGGTTTGGTTATACATTGTGCAATGTGGTGCTCAGTTAACGTTTGGATCATTTGTGTTGTGGTGTTTAGTTAACTGTTTGGTTCAATTCTACAATGCGATGTTCAATAGTTGTGGGTGTGTTCTATTATTGTATACCATGTGAGGAACAAATTGAATTTGCCTGTAGTAAATACATGAGAAACAAATACAATTGCTACAATTGGCTATTGTTAACTATTTGGTTAACTGTCCGATCTTCTATTAGGAGTATGTTATATTGTGCAATGTGGTGCTCAGTTAATGTTTGGTTCATTTGTTGTGGTGTTTAGTTAACTGCTTGGTTCAATTCTGCAATGCGATGTACAATTGTCGTGGGTAGAATTTTGTACTGTTGTGCATGTGAGGAATAAATCAAATTTGGTTGCACTAATACATGAGAATCATATAAAAGCTTTATATTTCCTAGTTCTTAATCATGCTTGGTTTGGATAAATTGGTTATCCGTGTGACTTGAATTAATCTGATGAATCTTCAATGTGCTTATTTTTCCTCAACATATTTTACTGAACAAACCTTACTTAAACTGATGACTAACTACCTTATATGTGTTGCAGGGAAATAATGGGAAGCACTGAGGTTTACAATCGAGGTTAGCACGTGCTTGGTCTGTTCTCTAATAGCACATTATTGTGCAATTGCAGGAACCATTCTAATATTTTGGTTTTAACAATTTGGTCTTGCACATGTAGCTCCTGCTGTCAGAGGTTTTGACCCACTGTTCGACCCTTTTTGCATATGGGGAAATGAGTTGTCCATGAATATCAATCCAATCAAGAAACTCAGAAAGATTGTTAGGATAAATAAATTAGCGACAAAAAACAACAAGATCTTTGTCTGCACAATGAAGAAGACATCAGTTCACTACAAGATGGTACTAACTATTATACCTTGACTTTTTATTACTTTGCCCCATTTCCAATATAGAGAAGATATTTATGCACATCCTTGTTTTCAGGCCTTTCCAAAGCAGTTCACTGATGATTACCTCTCAAACCACCTCCATGGTCAGGAGGCGAGGAGGGTTTTCATACAACTCCCACGGTTCAATATTGAAGTGTTCCTGAAGAGGACGAAGGACGGACGGTCAATCATCCACAGGCACTGGCCTAAAGTTGCAAAGACCTTCAACATGAATGAAGGCTCAATATTCCCCTTCCGCTTTAGCAGTTTTCCAGATGAGATGCATCTGTCTATATACCGTCTATGATGCTAATTTCCAAAGGTCTACATGCTGCATGTGGAACTTGGTGCTGGCGCAGTTGTGTAATGGGGTAGCTGAGTGCTGAAGCTATATCATGTTGTACTCTGATGTATTTCAATTATGAAATTCTACTTCCTTAATATGGAAATGAAACATATTGTGTGCTTAATATGAATCTCAATTAGCTTAATAAATGGATTATTAATAATAGGGAAATTAGCCTGCTAATTGGGTTTGCTATTCCAAACGGTTATTGAAGAAATACCGTGGGTGATGTCCTCAGGCAACGCACACAATTTCTAGGAATAAACCGTGTTGGATCAATGAACAATCACACACGACTTAATCTTGAAAACTGTTTGCGTTAGGCCACCTTACGCAAACGTTTACCACATAAAAACTGTGTATGATGGACAACCTTTGCCACACAGTTTCTTCTACGGACCGTGTGTGATACATTCAATAATGCAAACGATTTAACGGGAAAAAATGTGTGTGATGTACCTGTGAATGGATACATTTTCCTTGGAGCGACTATGTGGGATGTACATACGAACGGAAATGTTTAGCGGGGACTGGCTGTGTGGGATGTACTTGCGACCAGAAACAATTTCGCCTGTATAATTGTATTTTTAGCTCTACTGTTCGTATTTCCGTATTTGAGCACTCACCGGTCGCACACGACCTCATTTTGCCGAGCGTGTGTGCCAGGAGGGCATATCCCCGATGGTTTCTGGGTCATGTGGGAAGGACCCTCCTATTGCCCACACTCACTTGGCGACGGTTCCAAATGTTGTCGCGCAAAGGGGTTAAAAACGTTTGTATAGCACCGATGCATACCAGTGTACCTCCACACAAAATCTAACCGTTACACACAATTTACCAAACTCGGTGGGACCGAATACTGAAACTCGGTCAGACCAATTTAGTTCAAAATGTGAACGTTAAGCTTTTCGGTGGGACCGACATGTCAACTCGTTGGGACCGATTGTGTTGGGGTTAGGGCATAACGTAATCTCGGTGAGACCAATCACATGAACACTGTGAGAATGATTTCTGTAATAGGCAAATAGTGAGTTGGTCAGGCAAACTGGGTGGGCCCGATCGCTCATTTCGGTGAGACTGAAACATTACGAAAAGGAAACAGAGAGTTTGCATTGGGAACTCGGTGGGACCGATCGCTCATATCGGTTAAACCGGAATGTTATGAAGGGAAACAGAGAGTTTGCAATCCCATCTCGGTGAGACCGAGGTACCTATCGGTGAGACCGAACTGATTAGGGTTTCTGGCTATGGCTATGTCAAAAGAATCGGTGGCACCGGATAGATCAAATCGGTGGGGCCGAGTTTGACTTCTGGTTTGGGACATATGTGGATATGAGAACGTGGTTGAGGACTTTCGGAGCATATCACTAAGCATTTTGAGCAAGCAAGCCATTAAGTAACACCTCATCCCCTTTTAATAGTGTTGGCTTTTCCTATGGACTCAATGTGATTTTGGATCACTGAAATGAAAATATAGAGTCTTGAGCTTGAGCCAATATGTGTCCTTAGCATTTTGAGGCGTCCACATCTCTAGTCCATGCCATGCCAATCATTGAACTTTCTGAAATGATTATCTTGAAAGAATATTAGTCCAATGAGCTATATTAAGAATTACCAAAACCACCCAGGGATTAGTTACATTTTCAGTAGCCATGGGCCTCCTTTTATATATGAAGGGGTCACCACAATGGCAAAACAGTCTTTACACAACGTAAATAGTGGCTACAATTCCAAATACCTAACTCTGACGGGTTAGGACAAATGCATTAAATGCACCGTGAGGTGTCGTGCTGATGAAGATTGCCCGCAAGGGTTGTCTCTCTTCTGTGCCGTTCACCCAACTACGTGTTATTAGCTTGACACGCTCCAGGGACGGGTGTCCTTAAAGTTGTGCCTTCGGTGGTGAGCTGACACATGCCTAGGCAGAGCTCACCAAACAGCCTACCCCCTCTACACCTACTTGACAGACGACTGGCGTATCACTGAGGTGGAGTGGTGGACAAGTAGTGGGAGCTTGTCAGCACAGAGCTTGTCGGACCTTTGCTTGCCGTCAACTTGCTTGGCGGCAACCAAAGTCTTGATCTTCAGTACTAAGTTAGTAATTCTCAATGACCTGTCTTGGAGCCTTGTCAATGGTTTTGCCAACCAAGCCTTGACTCTTGTTTATAATTGTCCTCCTGCAAGCCCTGCCATCGGGATGGCTACAACTCCTTGTTCACAAGTCAAGGTACTAAGGCACCCATAGTCGGCGTGGAACCGACGATCTATGGGGCAGTGCGTCCCCTTTGCTGGTTTGGCCAAGGGTCATATTTGACGCAAAGAGCAAACACAACGAGGAGCGCATGATTTTACCTAGTTTCGGGCCACCCGGAGGCGTAAAACCCTATTCTTGGCTTTGGGTGTATTGGTCGTGTTGAGCACAAGTACACGGAGTGCTCTCCCCCGGCAAGAGGTGGGAAGAGAGTAGATGCATGAACGCATATGCGTGAGGGTTGCAAAGATTCGAACCCCTTCTAATGTTTCCCTGGCCCTCCTTTTATAGCTCAAGGGGTTACCATAATGGCAAAAAGGTCATTACAGGGGTGATTAGATTGATACAGAGCTATCATACCTAACTCTGACAGTTAGGACAAAATGCATTAAATGCGCTTCTAGGTGTCATGCGGAGGCTGAAACCCGGCAAGGTTGCCGCTCCTCTTATCTAGCTACCTCCTATTATCATGACACGCCATCAAGACGGGTGCAATAAAGGTGGTCTACTCCTCTAGCAAGCTGACACGCACGAGTTACGTCCACCTAGGCACGTGCGGGCTCGACACCTCACTAATCAGCGGCTAGCTGGTCAGAGAGGTAGAGCGCTAGTGCTGGCGGGAAACCCATGCTCGAAGGGCTGGCCGGGGGTTGACTCGCCGGCTCGCTCCTGCCAGAGTAGGCTGCTTCTTTTATGAAACATGGGCCTTGTTTTGATGCTTGGTCTTCTTAATGCTCTCCTCGATCTCACGAAGAGCGGCTTCTCTGGCTTAGCTGTATATGAGACTTGGGACTGGACAGAAGGGTCCACAACGTGCCTGTGCATAAGTTAGGGCGGCAAACACTCATGTTTGTTGCACCAACAGGAGCCCCCGGGCCTGATCCATACGTACCGCCGGGTGTCATTGGGGTAGGCCCAAAAAATGTACAGGCGCACACATCGATCTTGCCGGGAACAACATCGTGTCTTGACATCTTCCTTGCTTCTTCATTAATCTAGACCAAGGTCAGCCCTTAGTGTCATCCTGGTATCTCTGCCGCTCAGGCGACGCGTGTCGTTTGCGTAAAAAAAACCAGGGGCACCCATGCCCATAGTATGCCATTAGGGCGCGCGTGTGAGTTGGGGTAATGATACGTCTCCATCATATCTACTTTTCCAAACTCTTTTGCCCTTGTTTTGGACTCTAATTTGCATGATTTGAATGGAACTAACCCGTACTAACGATGTTTTCACCAGAATTGCCATGGTGTTATTTTTCTGCAGAAATCAAAGTTGTTGGATTGACCTGAAAATTTACGGAGAATTTCGGTGGAATATATAAAAAATACTGGCACAAAAAGATACTAAAGGGGGTCCACCCAGAGGCCACAAGCCCTGGGGGTGCACCCACCCCCCTGGGGCGCTCACTGCAGGCTTGTGGGCCCCCAAGACCTCCTCCGACCCTAACTCCAACTCTATAAGCACCTATTCGCAGAGAAAAAAAATCAGAGGGAAGGATTCATCATGTTTTACGATACGGAGCCACCGCCGCCTCCTGTTCTTCATCAGGAGGGCTGATCTGGAGTCCGTTCGGTGCTGCAAAGAGGGGGATTCATCGCCATCGTCATCACCAACCTTCCTCCATCACCATTTTCATGATGCTCACTGCCAGTAGTGAGTAATTACAGCGTAGGCTTGCTAGACGGTGATGGGTTGGATGAGATTTATCATGTAATCGAGTTAGTTTTGTTAGGGTTTGATCCCTAGTATCCACTATGTTCTAAGATTGATGTTGCTATGACTATGCTATTCTTAATGCTTGTCACTAGGGCCCGAGTGCCATGATTTCAGATCTAAACCTATTCAGTTTTCATGAATATATGTGAGTTCTTGATCCTATCTTGCAAATTGTAGACACTTATTACGAGTTATGATCTGCATACCCCAAGGTAACAATAATTGGGATTCTTTCCAGTAATTACCGTAGTTGGAGGAGTTCATCTATTCACTAAGTGCTAATGCTTTGTTCCGGTTCTCTAATTAAAGGAGGCCTTAATGTCCCTTAGTTTCCATTAGGACCCCGCTGCCATGGGAGGGTAGGACAAAAGATGTCATTCAAGTTCTTTCCCATAAGCACGTATGACTATAAATGGAATACATGCCTACATTATATTGATGAATTGGAGCTAGTTCTGTGTCACCCTAGATTATAAGTGCTACATGATGTATATCATCCAACAAAATTATCCATCACTGATCCAATGCCTACAAGCTTTTCACATATTGATCATAGCCAAGTTACTTTGTCGTTGCTATTGTTACAATCACTACAAAACTACTACTGTTACTTTTGCCACCGTTACCACTACTTCCATACTAGTTTGCTACTAAATAATTTGCTGCAGATATTAAGTCTTTTAGGTGTGGTTGAATTGACAACTCAACTGCTAATACTCGTGAATATTCTTTGGCTCCCCTTGTGTCGAATCAATAAATTTCGGTTGAATACTCTAGCCTCGAAAACTGTTGCGATCCCCTATACTTGTGGGTTATCAGGTAACTGCCAATTTACCTTTAGTTTACCCACCACCACCGCCATTTCCGCCACGCGCGCCGCATGCATTGCACGGGGTTGGTGGTGGACGAGTGGGGCTTGGGAACTTGCGCTTCGGCAGATGACAAGGTGCCTTGGATTGGTGTAGTGGCATGGTTGATGAAGCAAGACTCCATCCAGGGATGCAGATAGTCGGATTGGTGGAGTGGGGCGGTTGCTCCAGGGTAGTGGAGATCCAGCCTCCCTCGACTCCGCTATAAAAGGAGGTGTGAGAGGGCGGCGATGCTCATCCACCTTCTCCTCCTTCTCCTGACTTGCTTCTGTCTTCTGTCATGGCGAGAGGAAGAGGTCGGGCTTGTGCTTCGGCCACGACGGTGAGAGCTTCTCCATGACACCATGCCTTGGCCTTGGCTGCGGCCGTAGAGGCTGGTTCCAGTGCGCGAGGTCGGGGTCGACGGACTGTCGTGGTTGAGGCGGACGGGGCGGCGCACTCGTCATTTCTCCTCCAACTGTTCCACCCCCGGCAGAAGGCCACACGAGGGACACGACACTTGCGTTCGTCATCAAGCTGCGCGATTCTCCATGTAGTCGCCTGCGGCTCCACCGCCCTTTCGCCAGGGTGATGGAGGTCGACCAGCCACTTGGGCTGGGGCTGCGCATGAGCGGCTACTATAATGGCACGTGTGGGTGAACGTGGAGTTCCTCGTGCATCGCGTCATGCTCCTTAGACCCGGGTGGAAAACCTTCGCCCGCTCCCACTACCTTGTTGGGGAAGGTTGCATGAAAGAACTAAAAAAAATTCTACGCACACGCAAGATCTATCTGTGGAGATGCATAGCTATGAGAAGCGAGAGCATCTACATACCCTTGTAAATTGCTAAACAGAATCGTTTATCAACGCGGTTGATGTAGTCGTACACGATCCGTCCCGATCAAGTACCGAACTTACAGCACCTCCGCGTTCAGCACATGTTCAGTTTGATGACGTCCTCACCTTCTCGATCCAGCAAGAGAGGCGAAGTAGTAGATGAGTTCTGGCAGCACGACGGCGTGGTGACGATGGTGGTGAAACTATTTGCAGGGCTTCGCCAAGTACAACGGACGTGGACGGAGGAGGAACTAGAACTAGTGGGAGTGTGGCGCCGCACACGGCTTGGGGATCATGGTGTGTGTTGCCCCTCTCCCTCCTCACATATATATAGGTGGAGGGGGGAGAGGAGGCAGCCCTAGGTGCGCCCCTCCCTTTCCTTCCTTTAGGTATGGAGGAAAGTGCAGGAGGGGGCCGCCGGTTTCCCCGCCTCGGGCACACCCCCTTCCATATTTGATGCATGGGGGGAAGCAAAGGGGGGCCAGCAACCCTAGGGCGCCCCGTGAGGGAGTCCTGGGCTAAGGGGACCTCGGGCGTCCGGCCTGTTATCCATGGGCCGGACTGATGGGCTGTGAAGACATGAAGGCCGAAGACCGTACCCGTCTCCGGATTGGACTCTACTTGGCGTGGAAGGCAAGCTTAGCGACCAACTATGAAGATTCCTTCTTATGTAACCGACTCTAATTAAACCCTAGATCCCCCTGCTGTCTATATAAACCGGAGGGGGTAGTCCGGAAAGGACACATTACCATAGTCATATAGGCTAGACTTCTAGGGTTTAGCCATTACGATCTCGTGGTAGATCAACTCTTGTAACACTCATATTCATCAAGACCAATCAAGCTGGAAGTAGGGTATTACCTCCATAGAGAGGACCCGAACCTGGGTAAAACATCGTGTCCCCCGTCTCCTATTACCATCGATCCTAGACACACAGTTCGGGACCCCCTACCCGAGATCTGCTGGTTTTGACACCGAAATTGGTGCTTTCATTGAGAGTTCCACTGTGTCGTCGACGAAAGGCTCGATGGCTCGCCTTGTCCTTAAGCACAATATCACCGCCGGGGGAGCTCTGGCCCCAGGCCAAACCCTCCGGCTGGGCGGCTTTACTATGTTCGCCCGTTCGGCCGTGGAGCCGACTATGACCTCTCGGGCCATCGAAAACCCCCTTCGCATCAACTCTGAGTGCTCCAAGAAGATGGATCCGGCAGAGTTTTCGTCCTTGAACGAACTCCTAGATCGCATCGCCGCTTTGGGAATCGCCACAGATTACGATCGGATCGGGCCTAAAACCGATCAAGGAGAAATCAAAACCCCACCGGTCACCCACCAGATTGCGGTAGTTGAGGAGCAAGACGGCAAGACTTCTTCTATATCGAAGACGGACTATGTTCGGATCGCCGATTAGGAGGAGCCGGATACTCACCCGCGAAAGGATGCGACCAACCCTCCGAACATAGAATCGGACGACGGTCCTAAACAATCAGAAGATATTCCGGAACCCGGACTGTCAAGTCCGGAGGGTCGTCAGACTCCGGATAATCGGTCAGGTCGGGGTTTGGATTTAATTCCACCGACCCGCCCGGACATAGACGCTCTCGCTAGCATAAAACAGCAGTCTCAGGAAACGGTCCAACACTTTTGGGCCAGATTCCTCCTTGTCAAGGACAAGGTAAAAGATTGCCGTGATGAGGACGCAATATTAGCGTTCTACAACAATTGCGCGGACGAAGGAATTCTCAACGCCATCAATCGCCGCAGCATATTGAAATTCGCTGACTTAACAACCATCGTACAAAAATACAGCATGATGGAGAGCGCCTGGGAAACTCAGGCAGCTCGCTGGGAACCGTCAGTCCCAACTCAACTCCCCCTACAGGTGAAAAGGGCGCACCCTCGTAGCACGCCCAGTCCAACAGTCAAGAAACACAAAACTGATATGCGGCACGGCACCGTTCTAGAGGGGTGGCTCGATGGCCCATGCAAAATACATACAACACCAGAAACCGTGGCAACCCACAGCCTTAGAGCATGTTGGATACTACGACAGGTAGCCAAGAGCGGTGAGGACATCCTTATCAAGGACGCCCCAGAACAGCATCCCCCGGAAGACGATGCATCAAGAGTATTGACGGTCTTTGAGACATTCGCTTCAAACAACAAGCGCAAAAGGGCACTCTGCGAGCTCATTGAACTCTGCCAAATTGCTGCAATAAACCCCTGCAACGACACGGCTATAACATTCAACGCCGGTGACGAACCAAAGTACAGAACAGTACGAGCACCAGCCACGTTAGTCCTCAGTCCCATCGTGGACGGGTTTAGACTCACCAAGATCCTCATGGACGGCGGCAGCGGACTAAACCTCATTTATGAGGACACGATCCATAAAATGGAAACAGAAGGATTTGCATCAAGCAAAGTAACACAACCTTCCGAGGAATTATTCCTAGTCAGGACGCGCGGTGGGCAGGCAAAATCACATTTGACGTAGTATTCGGCACGCCGGAGAACTATTGGTCCGAAGAAATAACTTTCCAAGTGGCCCCTTTCAACAGCGGATACCACGCCCTATTGGGGCGGGATGCTTTTACACGCTTCCAGGCCATACCCCATTACTGGTATATGAAGCTCAAAATGCCCGGACCAAACGGTATAATCACTCTTGTCAGTGATCCGGACATAGCACTCCGCGCCGAAAACAAAACCGCATCCCTGGCCCTGGAGGCACTATATGAAGTCCTCACGGCTGAACAGTTAACCGCACTACGCTCGACTGTGGACAGGGACGACGTGATTCTCGACAAACGCCCCAAATCCACCTCCTTCAAACCAGCAAAAGAAATAGTCAAATTCCAGGTCCACCCAACGGACCCCAAGAAGACGGCATCTATCAGAGCTCAACTGAACCCAACAGTTGACACCAAACTACAAGAATTCCTGCGCGAAAACTGGGACATATTCGCTTGGCACCCTTCAGATATGCCAAGGATCCCACGCGAGCTGGCCGAACACAGCCTTAACATTTTAAAGGGATTTAAACCGGTTGAGCAAACACTGCGGCGCTTTTCCGAACCCAAGCGACAAGCCATGGGGGAGGAGCTGGCCAAACTCATCCAGGCCGGATTCATTATACAAATCAAACATCCGGATTGGCTGGCTAACCTGGTGATGGTACCAAAGAAGGACAAATCCTGGCACGTGTGTGTCGATTTCAAGGACCTCAACAAAGCTTGCCCTAAGGATCCCTTCCCCCTCCCCCGCATTGATCAAATCATTGACGCCACCACAGGACACGACTCACTGTGTTTCCTCGACGCATATTCCGGATACCATCAAATCAAAATGAAGGAGTCCGATCAAGCTACAACTGCATTTATCACCCCATATGGGCCATTTTCCTTCAACACCATGCCCTTCCGGCTCAAGAACACCGGCGCCACATACCAACGCATGATTCAAACATGCCTGGAGAAACAGATCGGCAAAACGGTAGAAGCTTACGTCGATGACGTCGTCATCAAAACTAGGCATGTTGAAACACTAATAGACGACTTACGTCTTACATTCGACAACCTCCGGGCATATGATTTTAAGCTCAACCCGGAAAAGTGTGTCTTCGGCGTCCCCGCTGGAAAACTGCTGGGCTTCATCGTGTCCAATAGAGGAATCAAAGCAAATCCGGCTAAAATCTGAGCTCTGTCACAGTTGGCTACACCAACAGACCTTAAACAGGTCCAAAAACTAGCGGGATGCGTGGCAGCACTAAGCTGCTTTATCTCCAGATTAGGAGAAATGGCACTACCACTCTATCGCCTCTTACGGTGCACCGATAACTTCGAATGGACAGATGCGGCGACTGCCGGACTGGAGGAAATAAAGGCCCTCTTGGGGAGCAACCCCATCCTGGCCGCACCAAACACTAGCGAGCCCATGTTGTTATACATATCGGCAACCCATCTGGTGGTGAGCATCGTGCTCGTCGTCGAGCGAGAACAGGATGGACACAAATTTCCGCTCCAAAAACCAGTATACTACGTATCAACTATCCTCACACCGTGCAAATCCCGGTATCCCCACTACCAAAAGATAGCATACGCAGTCTTCACGGCATCCCGCAAGCTACGACACTACTTCCAGGAGTGTTCCATCACGGTGGCTTCTGAGGTCCCACTCAATGACATAATAAACAACCGCGACGCCACGGGACGGATCTCCAAATGGGCCATAACGCTACTTCCAGTCGACATAACATACAAGCCACGATGAGCCATCAAATCCCAAGTACTAGCCGACTTCATCGCCGAATGGACAGAGGCCGAACTCCCTAAATAGTATGGCGCATATTCCAATTGGGTTATGTATTTTGACGGCTCTAAAATGTTGGGAGGGCTGGGAGCGGGAGTCGTGTTAACATCCCCCACGTGAGACGTCGTCCAGTATGTACTCCAGATATTATACACAGACTCTAACAACGCAGCCGAATACGAGGCCCTACTGCATGGTCTTCGGATGGTGCACGGGGACTCGGACCTCGCCATATCTCAAATAAATGGCGACTTTGACGCCAAAGATCCAAAGATGGCAGCCTATCGCAATGCCGTCTTGAAAATGTCGGCTCGGTTCGAGGGACTTGAGTTTCATCACGTCACCCGAGAAAGTAATCAAGCGGCGGACGTCCTTGCTCGCATCGGCGCTAAGCGCGACCCCGTCCCACCTAACATCTTCTTGGAAAGGCTTTTCAAGCCATCCGTGGTGTGGCAAGGGGAGGGCAGCAACAATAGTCCAGATACGAATACAACTCCAAATCCCGAACACACCGGTAGTACCAGGGGCTCAGCCACCGAAATAACACCGTCGGCCCATCTCATTATGGCAGTCATTGCTCCATGGACCGAACCTTTCTTGGCCTACATTAATAAGAAGGAGCTCCCCGAAGACCAGAATGAGGCTCGCCGCTTTGTTCGGCGCTCGAAGGCCTACAAGGTTCACGACGGAGAGCTCTAAAAGTACTACCAGAGTACTTCAAAGATGTATCTCCGAAGAAGAGGGGCGGCAGATTCTAGCGGAAATTCACGCCGGTCTTGGTGGACATCACGCCGCAGCTTGGGCTCTTGTTAGCAAGGCCTTCCGTACTGGGTTTTATTGGCCGACAGACCGAGCAGACGCACAGGACCTTGTCCAACGCTGTATCGGATGCCAACTCTTCGCCAACCAAAGCCATATGCCCCCAACTGCTTTGCAAACTATCCCCATTACTTGGCCTTTCATGGTCTGGGGACTAGACATGGTCGGACCCCTTAAAGGGGGAAGCCATAAGAAAAAATATCTACTGGTCATGGTGGACAAGTTCACTAAGTGGATAGAGGCTAAGCCGGTCAAAACGGCTGAGTCTGGCCCGGTGATAGAATTCATATCCGGTGTGGTGCACCATTATGGTATCCCACATAGCATCATCACCGACAATGGCTCTAATTTCACAGTCGACGAGGTAAAAAACTGGTGCTCTAATCTTGGCATTAAACTTGATTACGCCTCTGTCTACCACCCGCAAACCAACGGTCAAGTCAAACAAGCGAATGGTCTTATTATGAGCAGCATCAAACCCAGACTAGTGCGGTCTTTTGAAGAATCAGACAAGCACTGGGTTGAGGAGCTCGACTCCGTACTCTGGGGGCTGCGGACCATGCCCAACTGTACTACCGGATACACACCTTTCTTCATGGTGTATGGTGCAGAGGCTGTGTTGCCCTGCGATATTATACATGACTCACCTCGAGTGCGTATGAACGAAGAGAAAGAGGCCGAGTTGGATCAGCAGGACAGCCTAGATGCCCTGGAGGAGGAGCGCGAGTCGCCAAAGCTCATTCAACATTTTATCAATAGCAGGCTCGAAGATATCAAAGTAGAGAAGTACGGACCAAGACTTACAACGTTGGTGAACTCGTTCTACGCCTGCCGGAGAAGAAAAAGGACAAACTCAAGCCCAAATGGGAGGCTCCCTTCATAATTGACGAAGTTCTCACCGGAGGAGCGTACCGTCTTCGCGATGCATCACACAATCGCCTAGAGTCATCCGGATGTGTACCTCAGATTGGGTGAAGCCGAAAGCTAGCATTCTTAAGGGAATATTCGGTCGGTGAATTAAAGACGTTTTTGCAATTACTCCATTGCGAATCCCTAGAAGCTACATACACTGTGATTTTTCCATCACAATTCGGACATGTACATCAATACATGCACACCCTGGGAAAGGAACCCTTAACCGAACTATTCTCTCTGGAAGATGTTTCTTACGATCTCAATGTACTATAACATAACTAGCAGAATACAACTTGTCTGTTCAAGCAACTATGACCCCTACGCCTAGTTTTCCAGGCATACCCCCATCTATTAGGCTGCGAGGGTATCCGGAAACACTCCGCACCCCCGGGTCTGGAGGTTGAAGCGAAAAGGTATGCAATGACGAATGCTATCAATTCAGCTAGAGTTACATAGGGTAAGGAAAGTACATAGTCACTTGGACTCAAACACTTCCTTCTCTATACTGTCCAACAGGCGGTCCAACTTACAATCCTGTTGGGAATATTTGGCGGCCACCTCTACTTGGTCATATACTAAACTAACGGGAATTTCTTCCCCATTTGACCCTAGCGGTCCAACCCGGGCCATGTGATTAGGATCCAGCTTCGTATATCGCATTTTCACCATGGCCCAGGCCTCTCGTGCACCCTCTCGGCAGGCCGATATCTTCCATAGTTGGATACACCGCCGTGCTCCCTTGAACAGCTCTACAAGCTCCTCCATACTTCCTGGAGGGGAGGAGGACAGCCATAAGGCCTTGGCAACACTCCGCATGGCTAGCCGAGCATGCTCGTGCAGTTGTGACAGCCTTTGTAGCAGATCACTTGATGATCCGGACACCTCCTCTTCAGGACGGCCCGTTAATATACCTGCAAACATGACTATATCAGTCCCATTTATCTCTGAGCTACTTTGAAAATAGTTCGGACACATACTGATGATGCTGCCCCACAGCTTTTTGTTCTCCTTCACAGAATCGGCTAGCTGGGCTCGAACAACTTTCAACTCTTCACCCAATGTAGTGTTGGAATCCTGTAGCTTGTTTTTCTCGTCTCTGACGCGGGTCAGCACACACTCGCCTGCGGCGTGTTGCCTTTTGGCCTCTGTTTCTCCCTCTTGGGCGATCTTAAACTTCTCTTCAAGTTGATCAGACGACCCTGCTATGCGATCAGCAGCAGCATTAGCACAGTTGGTACACAATTATTGTTCCTCGGTGGAGGGGAACATTACTATAAGACGACTTCTTGACGTTTTCCAGTTTGGCAGTAGCGGTATTTAGCTGCGCCCGGCACTGCTCCAACTCTTGGGCTAGCAAGCCATTCTTTTCTGTAAGGACCTAGTCGTACAACGATCCTTAAATCAGTTGTGCCAACTATTTTCAGTCTCAGGGGCTACGGGTATATGGTTATCCTTTTTTGACAAAGGAAACTTACCTGCACATCCGTCAGATATTGCTTTGTGGCTCTCCTAAGCCCATCTCGAGCAGCTTGGATGTATGCGTCGCCCGAGCTAAAGGCATTAAAAGCCTCTTCCGAAAACATGGGGTCTCGTAAAACAGCCCTACAGCGCCGATGATTCATGGCGCTCTCCACCTCCGAGTTGGTGACGGACATATTTTCTGAACCCTCGGCCGAAGGGCATTCTGGCGTCGTTCCTACACCGGCCCCCGCCCCCCTGACTGGATTTAAATCCTGGTTGTTGGGAGTGCGACTGGCCGAGTCCCCGAACACAGTTCGGTGAACCTTTTTCCTGTAGCCAAACAAACACACAAGTCATAGTCGGATGCGGCCGCCGAAAAGCATATTTATCCGTACCTCCTCAATAAAGGCCTGGCTGTGTCTTCACCGATCTTCCTCTTCTAAGGTTTGCCCGGTGCAGGAGTCGATCTCTTCGGAATCGCCGAACGTCTTCCCCGTGGAGCACGATACAGTTTGGTGGGTGAGGCAGAATAAGAGAACTCTTTTAGAAAATGTGTTTCTTCATTGTTTACATGTGAAGCGGGAAGAAGGCCAGGGTAGTCGGCGGTGATGGCCACTTCTGTGTCGTCATAGCTTGTCTGGTAAAACACTCCCTCCGCGAGCACCACGAATATAATCGGATCCTCCTCAAATCCAAGATCAAGCTCCCGGTTGTGGTTCTCCAGCTGTGGGGCGGGACTATGAAGTCCTTCAGTGACCTTCCCCCAGTGCTGTCATAACAAACAAACTTGAGATTTATCAAAAGTAATCTAGAAGTAGAATGAGTGGGACAGAGGGGTTGAGGCTTACCCAACTGGGTGGATCATACATAGAATACCCATCTCTGCGCTTAATGCGAAGAAACTCCTCGTCGTCCCCTTTAACAGCTCGGCCAATATTTTGGCCAGAGCGGCGGGGGTATCCGGACCCTTCCGGCCATAGCGGGAAGCGTCATCCTTTCCATTGTAGTGCTACATAGGCAGCCCTCTGTATTTGTAACGCCCCGGATCCGATGCGCCAGCTGTCTTCCAGTTATTCGTCGTTGTTCCCATGTCATTTGCTTGCGTGTTGCATTTTGCCATGTCATCATCTGCATTTCATCTGCATGTTTTTCGAAACTTGCATCCAGTCCTTTTACCCGTTGTCTGTTTCGCGATCCGACACTCCCACACGCGCCCGTCGCCCCTCTCAGACCTTGTTTCGTGAGCGGGAGAAAAACGTTCTCGGAATGGGCGGAGATTTGCCGAGTGGCCTTGGTATATCACCGGTAGACCGCCCGTCAAATTTCGTTCCATTTGGAGGTCGTTTGATGCCCCAACGGTTAACCGAGTTAACCGAAACCCCCTTCTCTTTGCAGCCCAGCACCTCTTCACACAGCCCACCTAGCCCATCTAACCCCCCTCCATGCTCTCGGTCGTTCGATCATGATCGTGTGGGTGAAAACCGCTCCTCATTTGGACTCTCCTAGCTCCCTCTACCTATAAATATGTGCCTCTCCCCCGAAATTCGCGCAGATGAAACCCTAGCCTCCTTCCACCTCGCGCCGCCGGACAAATCCTCCCACCGCCGAACATGTCCGCGCCACCGCTCCCGGCTAATCCTGAGCCGCCACGTCGCCACCGCCGGTCCTCTCTCTCCTCCGCGGCCCGCCGAAGCCCGCAGCGGGCCCGCGTGGCCCGTCCAGCCCGCCGCCGCGAGCCCGCACCGCGCCGCCCCGCGCGCCCTTCGCTCCGCGCCCCCGCGCCTCGGTGCCCGCTGGCCCTGAGCTCCAGATCGGGAGAAGCCCGATCCAGAGCCCCGCGCCGCTCATCTCCCGTCGCTCTGGCCGGCGACCGCCGGAGTCCCTCCCGCCGGCGACCGTCCAGGCGAGCCCCGCCGGCCATCTCTCCTCCTCCCGTCTGCTCTCTCTCTCTCTCGTTCTCTCTCTCCCTCACGCATCTCTCTCTCTCACCTTCACTGGAGCATCCATGGCTGCCCCGATCTCCGCGCTCGCGCCGCCCCAAGCCGCCTCATCACCGGGAATGGGTTCCGCATGCGCCGATCTATCCAGTCCCGGCCGTCCCGAGCCCCGCCGGAGTCCCACTCCCCCTCCCCATCGCCGTTGACTTCCGCCGGAGCAGTCCTGTACGAGAGATGGAGCTACCCCGACCTGGATCCCGTTTTTGCGAGGGTATTTTTTCTTCCAAGTCCCAGGAAAATCATCTTATGTGTGCATGTTTTACCTGCACTAACTTGATGCATACTGCTCCGTTTCATGCGCATGATATACCAAAATGTTCATTATGAGATGCTCTTCATTTTATTCCACTGTGCCATGCTTGTTTGAGTTCATCTTGGTGCCATAATCATCGTTGCTAAAGTGCTATATGATGTTAACTGTTGTTTGTTAACAGAACTTGATGATTTGTCTTTTTCATTGCATTTTGTGTGGGCATCCTATGTGTATGAGATCTACATGAGTTTTGAACTACATCACACCATCTTTACAGGGGTTATTGTCTTGTATTTTTTTGATCTATATGGTGACTAGCACAAGCATGCAAAGTAGCCTCCGTGATGTTGTTGATTTCTGTGACTTGGTCATTTCTGCTAAGTCTGAGTCTGTTATATTTTGTTGCCATGTAAACCTGCTGTCACCATGAGTTATATGCATAAGCTGGAGATGTTCACTAAGGATGTTTTGTTATACATGTTATGCTCTATCCATGCATGCCCTTGTTTGCATTTATAGCCGGCTTTAGCATGTTTTAATCTTGCTCCAAACTTGCTAAATAATGTTGCTGTCAGCCTGTTAACATGAAGTCCTGTATTGCCATGTGTTTTTCTAGTGATCCATGCACCCTATGACTATGCTATTGCCATGTTTAGCTTCATAATTGTGGCTTCTTACTGTTGGTCATCATGTCATGCCATGTAATGCTTTGTGATGAGTGATTTGAGCTCGCAAAGATGCATTCATAATTCTGTTTATGCCATGCTCACTTTTTCTGCAAAGTCTGAATCTGTTTATGAAACTTGCTATGTTTACATAGGTCCGATCATATCGTGCGTGCCTTTTTGGCTCGTGATTAGTAAGGGACTTTTGTTCTATGCAATTAGTAGATTCATGAAATGCCTTTGTTTGCTATGATCTTTCCTGTAGCATGTTGTTTGATGGCTCTAAACTTAGCAACCTGATGTTATTTCTGCCATGTCTGTGAAACTGCTATTATTTGCAATCTTTCCATGTCCTTTTGAGCATGTTCTAGTGATTTCTGGAGTTAGCTTAGTGTTCATGTTTTGTCATGCTTTACCTGTAAATCATGCCCATGCCTTTTGTTTTTATGTTGAGGTGTTGTAGCATATTGTTTTGATGCTTGCAAGATGCCTAGTTGCTATTTTGGACAGATTGTTGTTATATCTTCTTTGGAGTGTATGTGTTGCACCGTTGCTCCGTTTTGAGCATGCTCTATATGAAACTTGCTTAGTTTTGCATGTAGTTTCGTGTTACCTTGTTGCATCCTTGTTTTGAGTGTGTTTGCTTGATGTTTGAATGCTTTTTGCATCAATGCCATGTTTAACTTGTTTTGCTCATATCTTCTAGGCCGTAGCTCCGAACTAAATGAACTTTATATGTAACTTGACTAGAATTTCGTGTAGATCATCTTGGTGAATTTTAAATTGCTGTTTAACAACTTGAACATAAGGCTTATTCATATATGGACCAATTTCGAAATTTGCATATGAGGACTTACCGGAGTTGTCATATGTTGTTTCCGGCCTCATTTAAACTTGCTTTGATGTGTTGCTCTTGTATGCATCATCTCTTGCAATGAGTAGCTTCATGTAGCTTTGTCATCCATCCGGCTTGGTTGTGCATCATGTCTTGTTTATGTGTTGTGCGTTTACCTTGTTGTTTGCTTCTTTCCGGTTGTGCACCTTCTCGTTAGTTCCTGTTTCGTTGCGATCGTGAGGATTCGTTCGTCTACGCTTGGTTCATCTTCGTGGCTTCATCTTCTTCATGGACTCATTCTTCTTCCTAGAGGGATTTCAGGCAAGATGACCGTTACCCTGGATCTCACTACTATCATTGATATGCTAGTTGCTTTGTTCTATCGCTATGCTGCGCTACCTATCACTTGCTCTTCAAGCCTCCCGAATGGCCATGAAACCACATCTAACCTTTGTCACCCTTCCTAGCAAACCATTGTTTGGCTATGTTACCGTTGTTGCCCAGCCCCTCTTATAGCGTTGCTAGTTGCAGGTGAAGATGAAGATTGCTCCATGTTGGATTATGTTTATGTTGGGATATCACAATATCTCTTTTTTAATTAATGCATCTATATACTTGGTAAAGGATGGAAGGCTCGGCCTTATGCCTGCTGTTTTGTTCCACTCTTGCCGCCCTAGTTTCTGTCATACCGGTGTTATGTTCCTTTATTTTGCGTTCCTAACGCGGTTGGGTGTTATGGGGACCCCTTGACAGTTCGCTTTGAATAAAACTCCTCCAGCAAGGCCCAACCTTGGTTTTACCATTTGCCTATCACCTATTTCTTTTCCCTTGGGAGTCGCACTCCCGAGGGTCATCTTTATTTTAACCCCCCCGGGCCAATGCTTCAATAATTGTTGGTCCGAACTAGAGCCACTTGCAGCGCCCCCTCGGGAGAACCTGAGGTCTGGTTTTAGTTGTACGTAGTGCTCATTCGATGTTGCCCTGAGAACGAGATATGTGCAGCTCCTATCAGGATTGTCGGCACATCGAGCGGCTTTGCTGGTCTTGTTTTATCAATGTCAAAATGTCTTGTAAACCGGGATTCCGAGACTGATCGGGTCTTCCCGGGAGAAGGAATATCCTTTGTTGACCGTGAGAGCTTATAATGGGCTAAGTTGGGACACCCCTGCAGGGTATAAACTTTTGAGAGGCGTGCCCGCGGTTGTGTGGCAGATGGGAATTTGTTAATGTCCAGTTGTAGAGAACTTGACACTTGACTTAATTAAAACGCATCAACCGCATGTGTAACCGTGATGGTCTCTTTTCGGCGGAGTCCGGGAAGTGAACACGGTTTTGGGTTATGTTTGACATAAGTAGGAGTTCAGGATCACTTCTTGATCATTGCTAGTTTCACGACCATTCCGTTGCTTCTCTTCTCGCTCTTATTTGCGTAGGTTAGCCACCATACTTGCTTAGTCGCTGCTGCAACCTCACCACTTTACCCCTTCCTTACCCATTAAGCTTTGCTAGTCTTGATACCCATGGTAATGGGATTGCTGAGTCCTCGTGGCTCACAGATTACTACAACACCAGTTGCAGGTACAGGTATTGCGATGATCATGACGCGAGAGCGATGTTTACTTGTGTTGGAGTTCTCCTTCTTCTTCTTCGTCGATCTTCGGTTAGGTTCCTGGTCGGCAGCCTGGGCTAGCAGGGTGGATGTCGTTTGAGTTTCTGTTTGTGTTCATCCGTAGTCGGATGTTGATCTTATGTATGATGTATTGATGTATTCTTGGGGCATTTGTGCCTTTCCTATGTATCCCCATATATTATGTTATGTCGATGTAATGATATCCAGCTTGCAAAAGCGTGTCAATATGCGGTTCTATCCTTGGTGGGACCTTCGAGTCTCTTTAGGATAGTATCGCATATTGGGCGTGACAAGTTGGTATCAGAGCCTCGACCGACCATAGGATCCCCCCTTGATTGATCATGTAGTTTGGCCATTGTTGAGTCTAAGAAAACTTTTCGGAGTCTAGTTATATCAGAGAGTAGGAATTCTTTTTACTCCTCTGCCCCTTCGTCGCTCTGGTAAGGAATCTTGACGTAGGTGTTTTGAACTACTCCTTTTCCCCTTCAAATTTTTCTTTAGGATCACGCGGTTAGTTTTCGTTCGTTGCCCATCCTCTTTTCAATACGGCGCATTTCTCTTCGAGTGGTTTCGATCCTCGTCATCTGTTGCAAGATCAATCCTCAGCTCTTTTCAATCGATGTTGTTTCCCTGTCCGAAGTTGTCCTTGTTTTTCCCACCCGCCCACCCTTCTTCTTCTTGGAACCAGAGTCCTTAATCGAGTATCCATCCTACTCGTGCGAAGCCTTTGCATTCGCTCCTCAATCATTTCAACCGGTGCTTTTCTATTCAAGTTATTCATCGATTCCTCGTCCAAGTTGCCTGTGTTTTTTTTCCCGCCCTCCCACCCCTTTTTCTTCCCGGAGCTTGAGTCTCTTTCGAGCATCAATTTCATTCGTGCGGAGTATCTTCAGTCTTTCCTCAATTGTCTCAACCGGTGAAGTCTCGTCTAGTTCATCTTTGTTCATCGCATTTTCTTTCCAGTGGATTCAATTCAAGTTTTTCGTGGTTGATCATATTCTTTCCTTCGACTTAATTATTTTCCCATGCTCGTTCGCCTCTCGCCATTTAATCGTTTCGGAGTGATGAAGTCATCTAAGAAGATTCGTGTTTGCATCCATTTAATTCGAGGTTGTAACCTCATTCAAATCTTTCAATTGTTCCGGTGCATCATTTCCCATTCAACAATCCTTTCCAACGGTGTTTCTTTTCAGTGGGCCCATAACCCACATGTCTTTTCCCAGGATCTTACCTGACTCTTCTAATTTTCCCGGATTTATTCTCAAATTCTTTTCGAAGTTGACGTAAGAATGAATTTCATCAGTCAGATGCCTTTCCAAGATCGATTTCAAATTATTTTCATTGTTGACTCTACCTCTTCGCTTTTCATTCTCCCGGAGTATCTCAACAATTTTGGTGTTCTTTCTCGTCGCCATTCTCAATATTTGAAGACCGAAGAAGAGTTTCTCTTAAATCTTGTCCATTCTCCTGAGGATTCATGTCGCTAGCTTGATGCTATCCGCTCATATTGTTTCTAGTCGTGCAATTCTTTTCATCCATCCGGAGTATTTCAGGAGTTGCTTTCTCTCTCGATCATCCGAAGGCCATCTTTTCGGAATATTTCTTTGTTTCAAGTTTTCAGCTCTGTTCGTTCCTATATTTGCACCGGCTCTTCGTTCAAGCATTCTTCAATCAGTTCGCGACCCCTTTGTTCTCTTGCCTCTTAATTCCCTCAAGTATCTTCGTTCATTTCTAATTCTTTCCGGCGATTCGTTATCTTCTCTTCGTTCATTTTCAATTCTTATGGTGCTTCGTTCAAGATTTCTTTTCTGTTGTTATCATATCAATTCATTCGTTCTTTCCAGTCCTACCGGTGGTTCTTGAAGTTTTTCCCAAGTATTGCGCTATATCTCCCCTTAATCTTTTCCTAATGTGAATAAGTTGTATGCAAATCCATTGCTTCTCATCAATTTAATTGGTGGAGGATAAGCATAACATAATTCTTATTCCGCTTTCATCAAGTGGATCAATTCCTTCTGTCGAAGATTTTTCATGGTGAATAGTCTCTCAGTACTGAGTTATTCTTTTCCTTCCGGAGTTCCAAGTTCTCCTTCGTCGTCTCGTCGAACCTCCTTCTATTCATCGCAAGGCTTACCCTTATTCTTTTCATACCTCAATTCTATCTCATCATCCTTTTGTACTGGAGTTCTTCACGGTGGATCCTCATGATTTAATTCATTCCTCAAAGTGTTTCAACAAGATTCTTGTAGGCAAAGCGCAAGTATTCTTCTTCTTGCTTCGCGAGGTGCAATTAATTCACCATATTCTTTTGAAGTGGAGTTTTGCATTTCTTCGTTCCTCTCAGCTATTCAATCTTTTCCGCTTGTGGTTGGTTATCACCTCATAACTTTGAGATGTTATCCATAAGTCCACAACAAGCTTATTCTTTTGTTGTTCAATTTCCAACAACTCCGTTCAATGTTTCCTTCTAAGGATGCTCTCTATTTCATTCATGGTAGAAGTTGTCATCTTCTTCCCCGTTCTTCTCATTCCACTCTTTCAAGTCTTCCGGAGGTTTTGTGTTATTCCTCAAGTCAAGTATCGTTTCATTTCTCAAGTTCATGTTCTATTCTTTCCTTGTTCAGCCGGAGTGCTGCATAAATTCCTTTGTTATTATTCCTTTTCTATCTTGTCCTAACCGGAGTGGTTTCAAATTCAGCCTTATTCCTTGAGCTTTTGCTTCTTGTCTCATTCAACATTCCTCTTTCCTACTCGAGTGTTCTTGACTTTGTTCATCCTCACTGTTTTGTTCTTATTTCACCTCATCCCTTTTTCCTTCCGTCTCGGTCCTAAGATCTCGGGACGAGATCTCTGGTTAGTGGAGGAGTGTTGTAACGCCCCGGATCCGATGCGCCAGGTGTCTTCCAGTTATTTGTCGTTGTTGCCATGTCATTTGCTTGCGTGTTGCATTTTGCCATGTCATCATCTGCATTTCATCTGCATGTTTTTCTAAACATGCATCCGGTCCTTTTCCCCGTTGTCCGTTTCGCGATCCGACACTCCCACACGCGCCCGTCGCCCCTCTCCGACCTTGTTTCGTGAGCGGGAGAAAAACGTTCTCGGAATGGGCCGAGATTTGCCGAGTGGCCTTGGTATATCACCGGTAGACCGCCCGTCAAATTTCGTTCCATTTGGAGGTCGTTTGATGCCCCAACTGTTAACCGAGTTAACCGAAACCCCCTTCTCTTTGCAGCCCAGCACCTCTTCACACAGCCCACCTAGCCCATCTAACCCCCCTCCATGCTCTCGGTCGTTCGATCACGATCGTATGGGTGAAAACCGCTCCTCATTTGGACTCTCCTAGCTCCCTCTACCTATAAATATGTGCCTCTCCCCAGAAATTCGCGCAGATGAAACCCTAGCCTCCTTCCACCTCGCGCCGCCGGACAAATCCTCCCACCGCCGGACATCTCCGCGCCACCGCTCCCGGCTAAGCCTGAGCCGCCACGTCGCCACCGCCGGTCCTCTCTCTCCTCCGTGGCCCGCCGAAGCCCGCAGCGGGCCCGCGCGGCCCGTCCGCACCGCCGTCGCGAGCCCGCACCGCGCCGCCCCGCGCGCCCATCGCTCCGCGCCTCCGTGCCCGCTGGCCCTGAGCTCCAGATCGGGTGGAGCCCAATACAGAGCCTCGCGCCGCTCGTCTCCCGTCGCTCCGGCCAGCGACCGCCGGAGTCCCTCCCGCCGGCGACCGTCCAGGCGAGCCCCGCCGGCCATCTCTCCTCCTCCCGTCTGCTCTCTTTCTCTCGTTCTCTCTCTCCCTCACGCATCTCTCTCTCTCACCTTCACAGGAGCATCCATGGCTGCCCCGATCTCCGCGCTCGCGCCGCCCCAAGCCGCCTCATCACCGGGAATGGGTTCCGCATGCCCCGATCTATCCAGTCCCGGCCGTCCCGAGCCCCGCCGGAGTCCCACGCCCCCTCCCCGTCGCCGTTGACTTCCGCCAGAGCTGTCCTGTACGAGAGATGGAGCTACCCCGACCTGGATCCCGTTTTCGCGAGGGTATTTTTTCTTTTAAGTCCCAGGAAAATCATCTTATGTGTGCATGTTTTACCTGCACTAACTTGTTGCATACTGCTCCGTTTCATGCGCATGATATACCAAAATGTTAATTATAAGATGCTCTTCATTTTATTCCACTGTGCCATGCTTGTTTGAGTTCATCTTGGTGCCATAATCATCGTTGCTAAAGTGCTATATGATGTTAATTGTTGTTTGTTAACAGAACTAGATGATTTGTCTTTTTCATTGCATTTTGTGTGTGCATCCTATGAGTATGAGATCTACATGAGTTTTGAACTACATCACGCCATCTTTACAGGGGTTATTGTCTTGTATTTTTTTGATCTATATGGTGACTAGCACAAGCATGCAAAGTAGCCTCCGTGATGTTGCTGATTTCTGTGACTTGGTCATTTCTGCTAAGTCTGAGTCTGTTATATTTTGTTGCCATGTAAACCAGCTGTCACCATGAGTTCTATGCATAATCGGGAGATGTTCACTAAGGATGTTTTGGTACACATGTTATGCTCTATCCATCCATGCCCTTTTTTGCATTTATAAGCTAACTTAGCTTGTTGTAACCTTGCTCCAAACTTGCTAAATAATGTTGCTGTCAGCCTGTTAACATGAAGTCCAGTATTGCCATGTGTTTTTCTAGTGATCCATGCACCCTATGACTATTCTATTGCCATGTTTAGCTTGATAATTGTCTCTTCTTACTGTTGGTCACCTTGTCATGCCATGTAATGCTTTGTGATGAGTGATTTGAGCTCGCAAAGATGCCTTCATAATTATGTTTATGCCATGCTCACTTTTTCTGAAGTCTGAATCTGTTTATGAAACTTGCTATGTTTACATGGGTGCCATCATATCTTCTGTGCCATTTTGGCTCGTGCTTAGTAAGGGACTTTTGTTCTATGCAATTAGTAGATTCATGACATGCCTTTGTTTGCTATGATCTATTCCTGTAGCATGTTGTTTGATAGCTCTAAACTTAGCAACCTGATGTTATTTCTGCCATGTCCAGTAATTTCTGCAAGTCTGTGAAACTACTATTATTTGCAATATTTCCATGTCCTTTTGAGCATGTTCTAGTGATTTCTGGAGTTAGCATATTGTTCATGTTTTGTCAGGATTTACCTGTAAATCATGCCCATGCCTTTTGTTTTTATGTTGAGGTGTTGTAGCGTATTGTTTTGATGCTTGCAAGATGCCTAGTTGCTGTTTTGGACAGATTGTTGTTATATCTTCTTTGGAGTATGTGTTGCACCGTTGCTCCGTTTTGAGCATGCTCTATATGAAACTTGCTTAGTTTTGCATGTAGTTTCATGTTACCTTGTTGCATCCTTGTTTTGAGTGTGTTTGCTTGATGTTTGAATGTTTTTTGCATCAATGCCATGTTTAACTTGTTTTGCTCATATCTTCTAGGCCGTAGCTCCGAACTAAATGAACTTTATATGTAACTTGACTAGAATTTCGTGTAGATCATCTTGGTGCATTTTAAATTGCTGTTTAACAACTTGAACATAAGGCTTATTCATATCTGGACCAATTTCGAAATTTGCATATGAGGACTTACCGGAATTGTCATATGTTGTTTCCGGCCTCATTTAAACTTGCTTTGATGGGTTTCTCTTGTATGCATCATCTCTTGCAATGAGTAGCTTCATGTAGCTTTGTCATGCATCCGGCTTGGTTGTGCATCATGTCTTGTTTATGTGTTGTGTGTTTACCTTGTTGTTTGCTTCTTTCCGGTTGTGCACCTTCTCGTTAGTTCCTGTTTTGTTGCGATCGTGAGGATTCGTTCGTCTACGCTTGGTTCGTCTTCGTGGCTTCATCTTCTTCATGGACTCATTCTTCTTCCTAGCAGGATTTCGGGCAAGATGACCGTTACCCTGGATCTCACTACTATCATTGATATGCTAGTTGCTTCGTTCTATCGCTATGCTGCGCTACCTATCACTTGCTCTTCAAGCCTCCCGAATGGCCATGAAACCACATCTAACCTTTGTCACCCTTCCTAGCAAACCATTGTGTGGCTATGTTACCGCTTTTGCTCAGCCCTCTTATAGCGTTGCTAGTTGCAGGTGAAGATGAAGATTGCTCCATGTTGGATTATGTTTATGTTGGGATATCACAATATCTCTTATTTAATTAATGCATCTATATACTTGGTAAGGGTGGAAGGCTCAGCCTTATGCCTGGTGTTTTGTTCCACTCTTGCCGCCCTAGTTTCCGTCATACCGGTGTTATGTTCCTTGATTTTGCGTTCCTAACGCGGTTGGGTGTTATGGGGACCCCTTGACAGTTCGCTTTGAATAAAACCCCTCCAGCAAGGCCTAACCTTGGTTTTACCATTTGCCTATCACCTATTTCTTTTCCCTTGGGAGTCGTGCTCCTGAGGGTCATCTTTATTTTAACCCCCCCCGGGCCAATGCTTCTCTAAGTGTTGGTCCGAACTAGAGCCACTTGCAGCGCCCCCTCGGGGAAACTTGAGGTCTGGTTTTAGTTGTACGTAGTGCTCAATCGATGTTGCCCTGAGAACGAGACATGTGCAGCTCCTATCGGGATTGTCGGCACATCGAGCGGCTTTGCTGGTCTTGTTTTATCAATGTCGAAATGTCTTGTAAACCGGGATTCCGAGACTGATCGGGTCTTCCCGGGAGAAGGAATATCCTTTGTTGACCGTGAGAGCTTATAATGGGCTAAGTTGGGACACCCCTGCAGGGTATAAACTTTCGAGAGCCGTGCCCGCGATTATGTGGCAGATGGGAATTTGTTAATGTCCGGTTGTAGAGATGTTGACACTTGACTTAATTAAAATGCATCAACCGCGTGTGTAACCATGATGGTCTCTTTTCGGTGGAGTCCGGGAAGTGAACACGGTTTTGGGTTATGTTTGACGTAAGTAGGAGTTCAGGATCACTTCTTGATCATTGCTAGTTTCACGACCGTTCCGTTGCTTCTCTTCTCGCTCTTATTTGCGTAGATTAGCCACCATACTTGCTTAGTCGCTGCTGCAACCTCACCACTTTACCCCTTCCTTACCCATTAAGCTTTGCTAGTATTGATACCCATGGTAATGGGATTGCTGAGTCCTTGTGGCTCACAGATTACTACAACACCAGTTGCAGGTACAGGTATTGCGATGATCATGATGCGAGAGCGATGTTTACTTGTGTTGGAGTTCTCCTTCTTCTTCTTCGTCGATCTTGGGTTAGGTTCCTGGTCGGCAGCCTGGGCTAGCAGGGTGGATGTCGTTTGAGTTTCTGTTTGTGTTCATTCGTAGTCGGATGTTGATCTTATGTATGATGTATTGATGTATTCTTGGGGCGTTTGTGCCTTTTCTATGTATCCCCATATATTATGTAATGTCGATGTAATGATATCCAGCTTGCAAAAGCGTGTCAATATGCGGTTCTATCCTTGGTGGGACCTTCGAGTCTCTTGAGGATAGTATGGCATATTGGGTGTGACAGTATTGTAGCGGCTGAACCCCTCGCACTATGGAAGTCGCCATTACCTCGATTATTGTGAGTCCGGACTGAGCGAGCATCTTTATCTTGCTCATAAGCTGGCGAATTTCCGCACTGCCATCCTCTTCAAGGCTCTGGGGATGCCAACTATGGCGTTTCTTCAGCGGAACGCTCGTAAATTCAGGAAGTCCCATTCGAACTGGGTCAAGAAGCGCGACTTCCTCGATATAGAACCATTTAGAAGACCATTCTTCGGGTGCCTTCCTTGGTGTACCGGACAAATATCCACTATCGGCGATACGCCATACTTCGGCTCTGCCCACTTCAAATATTGACCCCTCGTGATTGCGCGGGACAAGACAGAACAACTTCCTCCACAACTCGAAATGAGCCTTGATACCCAGGAATAATTCGCATAAAGCGACGTAACCCGCGATGTGCAGAATGGACGCAGGGGTGAAGTTGTGCAGCTGGAGGCCATAGTATTCTAGAAGCCCTCGGAGGAACGGATGAATGGGAAATCCAACGCCCCTTAGCAGGTAAGGGACGAGACATACTCGCTCTCCCTCGGACGGATTGGGAAAGTCCTCTGCCTGAGTCTCACCGTTGAAGGAATCTAGCCCCGCTCGAACAGGAACTAGATCTGCGGGGGGAAGAAACCCCTGCGTCTGCAACTTCGTCAATCGGATGTGGGACATTGAACACCTCTCCCACTCGCCTTTCTTTGGGCTGGAACGGTTGGAGGAGCTAGGGGCGCTAGCCATGCTGGAATGGTTTCTCCTAAGCAGTTTCCGGGGATTTCCTCTGCGTGGCGCCGAATGGATCTAGGATCCAATCTCTCAAATAGGCGCTCTTCCTTGCATGGACGGGGTGTTAACTGCAAAAATGCCCCGACCTTCCACCTTCGCTTAAACACGTGGAAGGCGAAGTTATTTAACGCGCAGAAGCTGAGGGGAGCGACATTGAACCGATTGCCGAATATGTCACTTGGAGATCATTAAAGGAGGAACCCGCCTTGCAATGCCAAAGACAATTTGTGTGCCGAACACCTCATTATTGAAGACCGGTTCGGGGGCTACTGAGGGAGTCCTGGACTAAGGGGTCCTCAGGCGTCCAGCCTATTATCCATGGGCCGGACTGATGGGCTGTGAAGACATGAAGGCCGAAGACCGTACCCGTGTCCGGATTAGACTCTACTTGGCGTGGAAGGCAAGCTTAGCGACCAACTATGAAGATTCCTTCTTATGTAACAGACTCTATGTAAGCCCTAGATCCCCCCGGTGTGTATATAAACCGGAGGGGTAGTCCGGAAAGGACACATTACCATAGTCATATAGGCTAGACTTCTAGGGTTTAGCCATTACGATCTCGTGGTAGATCAACTCTTGTAACACTCATATTCATCAAGATCAATCAAGAAGGAAGTAGGGTATTACCTCCATAGAGATGGTCCGAACCTGCGTAAAACATAGTGTCCCCCGTCTCCTGTTACCATCGATCCTAGATGCACAGTTCGGGACCCCCTACCCGAGATCCGCCGGTTTTGACACCGACACCCTGTCCTTCCTTTTGTGCGTGGGCAAGTGAAAAGATCGAGAAGAGGGGTCTAAAGGGGGGGGTGATTAGACCCATAACTAGCAAAAGTAGTAGCTTTTAGATTTTTCAAGTTAAGGTTGAGATTTTAGCACAAGTTTAAGCATACACAATACATTTCAAGAAAGCATGACAAGAGTATATGCAGCAGAAAGAGTAAAGCATGCTAATTGCAAGAAAGTAAAGGGATGGGATTGTGTGCAAACGCAATGAAGACACACAGATTTTTGGCATGGTTCTGATAGGTGGTGCTATCGTACATCCATGTTGATGGAGAGTTCTACCCATGAAGGGAACGGTTGTGTGAGTCCACGGAGGGCTCCACTCATGAAGGGTCCACGAAGAAGCAACCTTGTCTATCGCACAATGGCCATCGCACATGAAGGACATGCCTCACTCGGGTAGATCTTTACAAAGTAGGCGATCTCCTTGCCCTTACAAACTTCTTGGTGCAACTCCACAACTTGAGAGAGGCTCCCAAGCGAGACCTAACTATTCTAGGAGACACCACTCTCCAAAAGGTAATAGATGGTGTGTTGATGATGAACTCCTTGCTCTTGTACTTCAAATGATAGTCTCCCCAACACTCAACCCTCTATCACAAATTTGGATATGGTGGAAAGATGATTTGAGTGTAAAGCAACTTGGTGAAGGCTAGAAATAAAGATTCTTGTGGTAGGATTGGAATATCTTGATCTCAACACATGAGTAGGTGGTTCTCTCTCAGAAAATGTATGGTGGAAGTATAGGCACGCTCTAATGGCTCTCTCTCATATGGAGAAGGGGGTGGAGGGGTATATATAGCCTCCACACAAAATCCAACCGTTACACACACTTCACCCATCTCGGTGCGACAGAATAGTTAAACTCGGTGGGACCGATTAGATCAAAATGTGAACGTTAGGAATATTGGTGGGACCGACTGGAATAACTCTGTGGGACCGATGTGCTAGGGCTTCATGGCAAACCTCATATCGGTGGCGCCGACTGCATCAACTCGGTGATACCGAAGTGAAGCAATAGGGCAACAGAGAATTGGTTAAGCCATCTCGGTGAGGCCGATTGCAATTTCGGAGACCGAAATAAATGTAACTTATAACAAGGAGTTGGCAATGCCATGTCGGTGAGACCGAGATCTGTATTGGTGTGACCGAACTGTTAGTGTTTCTGGCTGTGGCTATGTCATATGAACTCGGTGGCACCGGATAAGAAGAATCAGTGGGGCCGAGTTGGAGTTTAGGGTTTTGACATATTTGGATGAAGAAAGTGGTTGAGGGTTTTGGATCAACATCACTAAGCATTTGAGCAAGCAAGCCATTAAGAAACACCTCATCCCCTTCTAACAGTATTGGCTTTCCTATGGCCTCAATGTGATCTTGCATCACTAAAACAAAGATGAAGTGTCTTGAGCTTTAGCCAATGCATGTCCTTGGCACCTTGAAGGGGTTCCACATCCTCTTGTCCTTTCCATACCATTTTTCAACTTGTTTGAAATACACTAGATAACAACATTAGTCCAACAAGAGATATGTTGACATTAATTACCAAAATCACCCAAGGAGTACTTCTCCTTTCAATCCCCCCCTTTTTGGTAATTGATGACAACATACATCAAAGCCTTAAGTAAATGATATGAAGAGTAGCAAGTAAAGCTTTGGAGGAACATGTAGCATGCATAAGCTCCCCCTACATGTATGCAATCATGTGAAGATAGAATATAATAACATGTGAATGCATAACATGACAGAGTAAGCAGAGAGTTACCTGTATCTTTGCTATATGCATCAGAGCAAATGATATGGTTGAGAAATGTACCTCCATGTTGATGAATCCCTCTTGCAAACAATATGTACAACAGCAAGAGATCATCATGCACATGAGTATGATGCATATACTTACCTTGTGATCTTGAGCTGACTTTTGAGAGAGTGGACTTGAAAAAACAGGGTTAGATAACACAAGAACTCTCCAAGTAAAGCAGTTTTAGGGAACCAGAAGAATACCAAGACTGGGATGACATGTGATGGGTGAGTACTATAGGTAAGTACTTCATTTAGATATAGACATGTCCCCAAAGATTTAAAGATGTGCAATAAATTCCAAGGATTTTTCTCCCCTTAGGCATAGACTCTTTCTCCCCCTAAATCTGATGTTGGATAATGGGAGAAGGTAGGGTGAGGTAAAATCATAACAAATAAGCTAAGAGCTAGTAGAAACAGAGCAAAAAGAATTTTCAACGGCAGTAGCTAGGATCAAACATATTAGCATATCTTCCCCTCTTAAAGACATGTGACTTCTCTCCTCTTTGTTAACAAGCATTTGTAGAAGAGCTTAGATGTGCTCATTTGATAAGCTTTGATGTACTCAATATCCCCCTTTGACATCAATTTCCAAGAAGGGTACTTCTGGAACATGAGCCAAGTAGGTGTGGTCCTTGAGAGTCACTACAAAGCAGCAGGTAGCTCAGGTGTTGGTAGAGGGAAGAATCATTGAGTAGAGCTGAATAAAATAGGCAGTCAAAATGGCAAAATGTTTTCGCAGAGTTGAAGTCGATGACGCTGATATGGTTCCATCGGTGACTCCGAGATGACAGAGTCACAGAAGGTGATTATCAGTGAGACCGAGCTAGTCCTTGTCGGTTACATCGATGAACTATATACAAGGAAACCTTGTATTTCGGTCGAGCCGATAGGTTTGGATCGGAGGGACCGAGTTCAACACAGAGTAAAGATTTTGTCGACTCAGCTCACTTGGAAAATGAAATCTCACAAGGATTTGCAAGGAATTTTTTGAAAGATTTGCAATGAATTAGCAACATAATGAAAAACAAAAAATTTAAAAGAAATCTAGGTGAAGTTTTTTTTCACAATGGCAAGAAAAACATACAAATGGAAAAAATTAACTGAGCAAAAGAACACTAGAGAACTTCATCTTCGAAAGGTCGGCAACAAAGTCACCTATGTTAGAGTATATTAACTAAGGAGTCAAGTGATAACACTTGATCATAGGTGATACTCATCGTTTAAGCTCAAAATGGGTTTACCATTTTTCGTTTAAGCATTTTGATGTATTCACATCTTGTTGAGTTGCTTTATCTCATGTCTTGGAGTAAAACTTCTCTAAGATGGAATGGCATACCTTGGGGTGTGGTGTTGATCTTGATCATGTCATCAAACTTTTGTTGGATGCGCAAGGTTGATGTAGTCCATCAAGAGCTGGGGAGCACCACTAGTAGTTTAAGTTCATCTTCCTACATGGGTTAGTCTGGCAAGCAAGAGCACTTGTGTGTCCAAATTGACAATTATGACATTTGACATATGGAAGTAGTCAAAGGATATGTTGAGTGAGTTCATGCTTCCTTAAGATCAACATCTAAACTATAGGAACTTGGTGATGTATAAATTGCTTGGGATTTGAGTGACTTGCAATTTCCTAGATTGAATCTCATCCAAGTACCTACATGGGTTAGATAACATGCAAGGGTACAAGTATAGATCCAAGACATATGATCATCATGATAAGAGAAATATCAAGGATTAGTCAAAAAAGGCTCACGCCTTGCATGTATCCAAATGGAGCTTCTATTCCAAGTTTGAGGCAACAATGATATTCAATTCACCTCTCCAATGACAAAATACTTTCTCATCAAGCGGTTTGGTGAATATATCCACCAATTGCTTATCGGTACGAACATGCTTAAGATTGATGTCTCCTTTAGCAACATGATCCCGAATGAAATGATGACGAACTTCAATGTGCTTAGTTCAAGAATGTTGCACGGGATTGTGAGCAATCTTAATGGAAGTTTCATTGTCACAAAGCAATGGAACATGTTTCACATGTATCCCATAATCCTTAAGGTTTTGGGTCATCCAAAGTAATTGAGCACAACATGAACCGGAGGCAATGTATTCTGCTTCGGCAGTGGATAAGGATACCGAGTTTTGTTTCCTGGAGGACCAAGACACAAGGGAACTACCAAGAAATTGACAAGTACCCGAAGTGGATTTTCTATCAACCTTGTCACTGGCATAGTCTAAATCGGAGTAGCCAACAAGATCAAAAGATGACCTCTTAGGATACCAAATGCCGAAGTTTGGTGTATGAATTAAGTATCTCACTATCCTTTTCACAGCCTTGAGATGACACTCTTTAGGGGCCGCTTGATATCGTGCACACATGCACACACTTAGCATAGTGTCGGGACGGGAGGCACATATATATAATAATGAACCAATCATAGAGCGGTAAACCTTTTGGTCAACCGGTTTGCCATCCTTAGTCAAGTCAAGATGTCCACTAGCAGGCATGGTTGTTTTCATACCTTTGCTTTCTTGCATGCTGAACTTATTGAAAAGATCCTTTGTATACTTTGTTTGAGAGACAAAGGTACCTTCCTTAGGTTGCTTGATTTGCAAACTAAGAAAAAATTTGAGTTCACTCATCATAGACATCTCAAACTTCTCGAACATTAGCCTTCCAAACTTTTCACCAAAATGGGGGTTAGTATAACCAAATATAATATCATCCACATAAATTTGGCACACAAATAATTCACCGTTAACCCTTTTAGTAAAAAGTGTAGAATCAATCTTCCCAATTTCAAAGTCTTTTCGATAAGAAACTTGGTCAAGCATTTATTCCATGCTCTAGGGGCTTGTTTAAGACCATAAAGAGCTTTATGAATTTTGTAGATATGACTAGGTTCCTTGGGATTAACAAAGCCGGGAGGTTGTGACGCCCCTAATTCAATCGTACACTAATCATGCACGCAAATGTGTACGATCAAGATCGGGGACTCACAGGAAGATATCACAACACAACTCTAAAAACATAAATAGTCATACAAGCATCATAATACAAGCCAGGCGCCTCGAGGGCTCGAATACAAGTGCTCGATCATAGGCGAGTCAGCGGAAGCAACAATATCTGAGTACAGACATAAGTTAAACAAGTTTGCCTTAAGAAGACTAGCACAAACTGGGATACAAATCGAAAGAGGCGTAGGCCTCCTGCCTGGGATCCTCCTAAACTACTCCAGGTCATCGTCAGCGGCCTGCCCGTAGTAGTAGGCACCTCCGGTGTAGTAGGAGTCATCGTCAATGGTGGCGTCTGGCTCCTGGGCTCCAGCATCTGGTTGCGACAACCAGGTAGAATGGAAAGGGGGAAAAGACGGAGAAAAGCAACCGTAAGCACTCATGCAAAGTATTCGCAAGCAAGGATCTACACTACATATGCATGGGTATCTGTGTAAAGGTGCAATATCAGTGGACTGAACTGCAGAAAGCCAGAATAAGAGGGGGATAGCTAGTCCTGTCGAAGACTACACTTCTCGCAACCTCCATCTTGCAGCATGTAGAAGAGAGTAGATGGTAAGTTCACCAAGTAGCATCGCATAGCATAATCCTACCTGGCGATCGCCTCCTCGTCGCCCTGTTAGAGAGCGATCACCGGGTTGTATCTGGCACTTGGAAGGGTGTGTTTTATTAAGTATCCGGTTCTAGTGGTCATAAGGTTAAGGTACAACTCCAAGTCGTCTTGTTACCGAAGATCATGGCTATTCGAATAGATAAACTTCCCTGCAGGGGTGCACCACATTACCCGACACACTCGATCCCTCTGTCCAGGCACACTTTCCCGGGTCATGTCCGGCCTCGGGAGATCAACACGTCGCAGCCCCACCTAGGGTCAACAAAGAGGTCAGCACGCCGGGCTAAATCCTATGCGCGCAGGGGTCTGGGCCCATCGCCCATTGCACACCTGCACGTTGCATACGCGGCCAGAAGCAGACCTAGCCTCCCTTATACAAGAGTGGGCGTTCCAGTCCAATGCGGCGCGCGCCGCTCAGTCGCTCAGCACGCCGGTTGCCCATATCTTGTCCCACGTCGCGGTTAGTGCGTATAAGGTCAACGACCCAACTCAGATCAAATACCAAGATCTCGTTAAGCGTGTTATTAAAGTAACCGCGAACGCCGACCAGGGCCAGGCCCACCTCTCTCCTAGGCGGTCTCAACCTGCCCTGTCGCTTCGCCACAAAGATCCACACGGAGGACCGTCGGGTAAGTATGTCCTTTCAGCCCCCAATCCGTGAATCAACCGCGGGTACTCAACAAGTCGACCCGACTTTAGTCACCACATGTATCATGTATAAAATATGTAATATATACCCGTGATCACCTCCCTAGTGATCATGGCCCGATAGTATAGCATGGCAGACGGACAAGAATGTAGGGCCACTGATGGAAAACTAGCATCCTCTACTAAGTATTTAGGATTGCAGGTAAGGGTAAAAACTGTAGCAACAATGACAGGCTATGCAGCAGAATAGGATTAAACGAAAGCAGTAACGTGCTACACTACTCTAATGCAAGCAGTATAGAAAAGAATAGGCGATATCTGGTGATCAAGGGGGGGGGCTTGCCTGGTTGCTCTGGCAAGAAGGGTTCATAGTCGATGTAGTCGATCACAGGGGTACCGGCAGCAGTCTCGGGGTCTATCGGAAAGAGGTAACGGATGGGAACACAATAAATAACAGAGCAATCAAAGCATCACAAAGCATAACATGTCAATACGCGGTGCTAGAGGTGATCTAACGCAGGGATAGGTAATATCGGCGAAGGGGGGAAACATTCGGGAAAGTATCCCCAGTGTTCCGCGTTTTCTGATAGATGAACCGGAGGGGGAAGGTTGCAGGTTTACTATGCTAGGGATGTGTGGCGGACGAACGGGCTACGTATCCAGATTCGTCTCGTCGTTCTGAGCAACTTTCACGTACAAAGTATTTTCATCCGAGTTACGGATTATTTTATATTAATTTTAAAAGGTTTAATCATTTTTAGAATTTATTTAATTATTTTAAATCAACCTTATCCAGAATAGTGTTTGCTGATGTCATCATGACGTCAGCATGACGTCAGCAGTCAACATGGCATTGACTGGGCCAAACTGACGTGTGGGTCCCGCATGTCATACTCTGTTAGTTAATTAACATTAGTTAATTAGGTTAATTAGTTAATCTAATCAGGATTAATTAAGTTAATTATTTATTTATTTATTTTTTATCTATTTCCTTTTTTTAACGTTTCGTAGGGGCGGGCCCCACATGTCAATGGCCCAGGGGGCCTTAGCGGGCACGTGGACAGGCGGGTTATGGGGACCGTAGCGGGTGCGGGCGCTGCCCGGGCGTGGCGTCACTCGAATGCTAGGGTGCGGCGGCCGGCGAGCAGATGCGGAGGGGCGGAGCGGCGCGCGCGGGGTGAGCGAGGCACGGGCGAAGCAGTTAGGGACGGCGCGCTCAGAAACGGACGGCGTGACGCGTGCGGTGAGGCGGAGGCGAGGCCTAGAGGGCGCAAGGGGGACGCGCGGCCGCGCGGTGGGGGGGATGCGTCGACGTAGGGACGCGCGCGGCCGAGAAACGATGGCCGCGGCAGGAGGCGACGGCGGCTGAAGACGGGCGCGAGGCAGGGGCGGCAGACGTGCGGGAAGCAGGGGCGACGAAAGGAAGTGGCGGGCGTGGCGGTTCTGCTCGGGAGCGGCTGGAGCTTGCGGGCGGGCGCACGAAGATGGTGCGGTCGTTGGTAGTAGTGGCAGCAGGGAGTGGTGGCATCGAGCACGGCGCAGGCGGCGCGTTAACGGGCGACGCCGATAGGCCGCGGGCGGACGAGCGGGAGCGCACTAGGTTCGGTGCTCGCATCGTGCGGAGCTGCGGGACGCGGCCGGGCGCGGTGAGCGTGGGACAGAGAGGGGAAGGAAGGGAGCTCACGGACGATGCAGGGCATGGGGCAGTGGGGATCGTGGTGGGGGACGGGGACGACGCGACGTGGTGGAGGCAGACCGGCGGGGAGGACGAGGCAGGCCGGCGAGGTTGCTGCGGCGACGGCAAGGTGGCTCCGGGCGGCGTCGGGGGCGATGGGATCGGGCTGATCCCGATCCAGAACGATGGGGAAGGAGAAGGGGATCGTGGGGGAGTGGGGTGCCTGGGGGTAGGTTAGGGCTACGGTGGGAGGGGGGTGGGTTAGTAGGCAGGGGGTGGGCCGGCCCATTCGGGCGGCTGAGGCCAGCTGGGCCACTTGGCCTAGCTGGGGGGGGCTTTCTGTTTTTATTCTTTTCTATTTTGTATTTTCCTTTTCTTTGATTTATTTTTTTCTTTTCTGTCTTGGTTAATTGTTTGGGCACCAAATGAGTTTTGTAAAATATGAGAGCTGGCCCATAAATCACAGCACAATATATCCTACCACCAAAAACTAGTTTGGGGTAAATATCATTTCATATTTATTTTGTATTAATAAAAAGGTTATTAAATAATGTTTTCAGCCACTGTTTGAGGTTGTTTAAGTCACTTATCAAATTTCAATAATGTTGCTTACAATTTTATCATAGCCTCTGACTTATCTACTATTTATTGAACATTTTAGTTTTAATATTTGAAAACTTTTATTGTTTGCTTGATTTTGAATTTGAATTTGAATCGGTTTCGAACTAACACGAGATTAGCAACAATAGCCGAGGTGATGTGGCATCGTTAACGTGGGATTACTGTAACGTAACTATCCGGGCGTCACAATTCTCCTCCACTACAAGAAATCTCGTCCCGAGATTTAAGAGGTGGAATAAGGGGGAAAGGTCTGGTTACGAAATCCTAACGAATCTTCTCGGTCTTGGTTGCTCTTCTCAAAGTGGTCGATCCATAGCGCTGATGTCTTCATTTCTCTGCTTCAGGTCATCATGATGAAGTTGTCGTCCTTCTTTCAGGATCTTCACCGTACTTACGAAAGGGTAAGAAGGGAAAACTCTATATGGATGGATTCTAACAAGATCGAGCATCAGACGGTTAACTCAGGGAAGAAGCATAAGTATCTCTCGATTTGAAACTTAAGAGGTTATCGAGAGCAAAGTAAGAAGGTGCCATGAGAAGTTTCAAACGGATAGGCAATCACTCGATGCCTAACCGGAAGGTGAAAGGGTTTCAGGGCAACGAGAATAGGTATTGCGCCTCATACCTGAATAGATCACTAGACAGGTGGTCCGTGAATTACATACGAAGTCTAGCGCAAGGAACAACCTTGGGAACCGGTGGTGTACAGGAGAGTCGGGTTTCGATCCTGTGGAACTGTGGGTTATGGGCCCACCATGTGGGATAAAAGTAGGAGGAGTGGTGACATCTTGCATGGTCATGATAGCAAGGCATGTCAGAGGGTAGCCTGTCGATTATGTCGGCAACAACGTCGGTACCAAGGGCGAGGGACGAAGAGAACCATTTTCCTGCTCGTTGAACGAGGCGGACCATTAGGCAAAGTTCTCGTCCATCGGTGGCTACCGGAATATCATCAACAATAGTAACAGGGCCTTGTTGACAGAATTGTACACCGAGGGGTTTACATATGCAGGAGAATATTACTGCTTAGATTATATAGACCTCAAGAAAGGTTAAATAAAACAATGGAAAGGAAATTATGTTTATTAGATTAAACGAAACAATGGAAGGGAAAATGTGTTTAAACACATATTTCAGGGGTATATTCTTCCCAAGGACAAGCAGGACATGATATCCATGACAGGATATAATGTAGAAAATCCTTTAGGTACGGAGAGAGAAATTTCATGACATTACCCATACAACGGTGTTTGCATAATTGAGTAAGAAACATTGAGCATTGGGCTTCAATTGTTTTTGTTGAAAATCAGAGTACCACAGACATGCTTTGAGATAGCATTGACATGGTCTTCGAGCAAAGGTCGGACTTGGATACACAAAGGATTCATCAGAAACAACTTATATAATAAGTCTTACAATTTCCTCACGGAAGAATGACTAACCTTGCCAAAAAGGAAACTATAACAATAGGTCCTCCGGCTAGGTGTGCTAGGCATGACATCACCTTACTGGGCCATACGAAGACCAACGTTATAACTCTTGGAATTATGTTCCAACCATCATATCTGACTGAGATTCAGATCTGATTGGTGACAGGATACCTCAGACTCAGGATGCCTGAGAAGAAAAGGTGCAACACAATTGACGAGGTGACATCGTAAAATTATTAGGAAATGAACTATGGAAGCAAGTTCCGAATCATGAGTTCATCATTTAACCAAGGAGATGGCTGATGGACTCAGTGACAATTCATCCAAAATTCCCAAAAGATGGATTTCCACAATTATGTGAACAAGGAGATAACATTTGTCAAATCAAGTGATATAATGAGGTATGCTCGAGGAAAACATACACAATTAAACATTGGTTGAAAGTTGTACCCAAAATATGGCTGGGTTGCACGACCAACGTCGGAATGGCGATTGAGCAACCAACACACTAAATTGGAATTATTGTCCATTAACTCTGAAGCAATAGGGTAGCTAGAGATAATAAATTCGCACAACAGAGTTCACTCAACACGGGGACTAAGAAAAGAATGGTGATGGCGAGAAGCATCACTGTACCAAGAATTTTGAAGAGGTGGTGAAATTCTCACCACATTCTTGACATAAAAGATGGTAATACTCCAAGGTAATTAAGAACAAATGCTGGATAGCAAGGAACTCAAGGTATAACACAGAACACGAACAAGTTTGTGTTGGAGGGGAGGCATTAAAGTGGTCGATGGCAACACAAATCATCGAGGGCAAGGATGGTATTTCTCATCATGAATTCAATTGATATCCTGGAAAAGCTCCGAATGTTGATGATGATCACGACACATTTGTTGAGAGACTTCATGAAGATGTAATCGATCGGCGATGACATCAAGTTAAAGGAATGATGAAACAAAAGGTTATTGGAACCATGGGTTCGACACAAATTTTAAATCAAGTTTGTTGTTCAAGGACAAATGATATGACGAGGAAGATCAACGTAAGATTAGCTTACCGTTGATTTTTTTTTTTGCTCCGGGAAGAAAGACCAAGTAGCACAGTTAAAATCGGCACGACAAGGATATAGCCAAGCAGGATAGGAATGACGTGATTGAGTTCAAACTCGTTAGTAATGAAGGTTACCAAGAGTTGCTTAATCGCGATGCGGACTCAAGTCAGTTATCGATGTCTTTGAGTGTTTAATAACTCAGAGCCCATGAAAAATTGGAATCAATGAGAATGTAGCACTTGATGAAGAACTCATAAGAAGTTATGCAGTTCCGTGATAATCTTGAGATACCAGGGGGTAATACTCGACGACAAATAAAAGTAGAGGTTTGACTGGGGTATTACTCTGCAGAAGACAAGTGCTTAAACTTGCACGAGAAATGGTATTTAAAGGAGAAGATGGTCGGAAACCACGATCATAAATGATCAAACCACGGATACAAGATGAACTTATAACAAGGGGGTAATTATTTTTACGAGCAGCTTCCATGATAAGTTATACATCGTGTCCATGGGCATGAACGCAAGGTTCAAGGTCGACTCCCACTTCTTCAATGTATAACCTTCCATTCACTTCTCACTTTGATAAAGGCATTAGAGTTGAAAGTTTTACCTGGTGAAATACCAGATGAGTATGACTCGTGAAAACTTTCGAGTTCACACATATTAAGGAAGGCATAGGTTCAACCCGTCAGGGTATCGTGGAAACATATACCACAAGCTTCAATAGTAAATACCACCAGCTCGAAAACAGAGCATGGTTGAGAAACAGAGGATACAATTTACCCAAGGCTTTATATATCCATGGAAAGACTCACATGGTTATTTGAATATGAAGGACACTGTCGGATAATAATCCAACAAGAGGTCTGGTGGTCTACAACAGAGCTGATGTGAGTATCGGTACTCTATCAAAGGAAGAAGGAATGCAAGTGCATCAGATTATAGAAACAACTGACTAACTCAAAGCTTAAATGCAAAGGAATTATGAATTCCAAGACAAGGGTTCAGAAGCAATGCTCTAATTAGGGATGGATAGGTTGAATAGACTTAGGGATACAGCCGATCAAGGCATTGATTGGTCAAGAACCAGCTCATATCCAAATGACGTCTGAGCCGGAAGGATGAATTCTAGGATCTGATTAAGGATTGTGAGCATTCGCAACAAATTGAATCAACAGACTCAAAATGATAATGACAAGGGATGCCAATAAGATTACGAGACTTATGGGATTAAACATAATGCAAGCAAGCAAGAATTTCAAGAGCAATAAACTACTTAGGATTTTCGAAAGATCGAATAGTATCTCGAAGACTTTTGTGAAACACATGAACAACTGGGAATGAGCGGATACCCGATAAGTACGAGGAATTAAACGTAGGGTATTCATGTGGCTAAGAATTGTAAGACAGTAGGCACAAAGTATTGTCGAAACAATAGAGAGAATTTCGAGGTATCTTGTAATAACAAGATCAACGGGGAATCATTGTATGAATGGCAAGTGTACGTGGTTATCCATAGGGTTTATCGATGGAAGGGAATTGCAAAAGCGATGGCACAAAGTCTCGGGAGAACATCGGAGAGTATTGTCAGAATCTTCTGTTGAAGCAGTCGATCATCTGTAATGAAGGGGCTCTCCGGCAGGAAGTGGTAACGAGAACCTAGAGTTAGATTTTAGCAACATCATTTAACCTGAATAGAAGAGAGATCAGAGTCCCAGAGTATAGGTCGAGGAATAAAAGATCCTAATACCACCCAATGGCGACGTGGGCCCATGGGCCGCACAGCCATGTTAGTAAAATAGTTTTCAGCGACTAGACTCAACTTCAGCCAAGGAGTGTGGAAGGGGATTCCTACAGGCAGTCGGCTCTCATACTAACTTGTGACGCCCCCGATTCAATCGTACACTAATCATGCACGCAAATGTGTACGATCAAGATCAGGGACTCACGAGAAGATATCACAACACAACTCTAAAAACATAAATAGCCATACAAGCATCATAATACAAGCCAGGGGCCACGAGGGCTCGAATACAAGTGCTTGATCATAGACGAGTCAGCGGAAGGAACAAATCGGAGTACAGACATAAGTTTAACAAGTTTTCCTTAAGAAGGCTAGCACAAACTGGGATACAGATCGAAAGAGGCGCAGGCCTCCTGCCTGGGATCCTCCTAAACTACTCATGGTCGTCGTCAACGGCCTGCCCGTAGTAGTAGGCACCTCCGGTGTAGTAGGAGTCGTCGTCAATGCTGACGTCTGGCTCCTGGGCTCCAGCATCTGGTTGCGACAACCAGGTAGAATGGAAAGGGGGAAAAGAGGGAGAAAAGCAAACGTGAGTACTAATCCAAAGTACTCGCAAGCAAGGATCTACACTACATATGCATGGGTATCTGTGTAAAGTCGCAATATTGGGGGACTGAACTGCAGAAAGCCAGAATAAGAGGGCGATAGCTAGTCCTGTCGAAGACTACGCTTCTCGCAGCCTCCATCTTGCAGCATGTAGAAGAGAGTAGATGGTAAGTTCACCAAGTAGCATCGCATAGCATAATGCTACCCGGCGATCCCCTCCTCGTCGCCCTGTTAGAGAGCGATCATCGGGTTGTATCTGGCACTTGGAAGGGTGTGTTTTATTAAGTATCCGGTTCTAGTTGTCATCAGGTCAAGGTACAACTCCAAGTCGTCCTGTTACCGAAGATCACGGCTATTCGAATAGATAAACTTCCCTGCAGGGGTGCACCACATTACCCGACACGCTCGGACCCTCTGGCCGGGCACACTTTCTTGGGTCATGTCCGGCCTCGGGAGATCAACACATCGCAGCCCCACCTAGGCTCAACAGAGAGGTCAGCACGCCGGTCTAAATCCTATGCGCGCAGGGGTCTGGGCCCATCGCCCATTGCACACCTGCACGTTGCATACGTGGTCGGAAGTAGACCTAGCCTCCCTTATACAAGAGTAGGCGTTCCAGTCCGATCCGGCGCATGCCGCTCAGTCGCTGACGTCAAAAAGAGCTTCGGCTGATACCACGACGCCGGTTGCCCATATCTTGTCCCACGTGGCGGTTAGTGCGTATAAGGTCAAGGACCCAACTCAGATCAAATACCAAGATCTCGTTAAGCGTGTTATTAAAGTAATGCGAACACCGACCAGGGCCAGGGCCACCTCTCTCCTAGGCGGTCTCAACCTGCCCTGTCGCTTCGCCACAAAGATCCACACGGAGGGCCGTCGGGAAAGTATGTCCTTTCAGCCCCCAATCCGTGAATCAGCCGCGGGTACTCAACGAGTCGACCCGACTTTAGTCACCACATATATCATGTATAAAGTATGTAATATATACCCGTGATCACCTCCCTAGTGATCATGGCCCGATAGTATAGCATGGCAGACGGACAAGAATGTAGGGCCACTGATGGAAAACTAGCATCCTATACTAAGTATTTAGGATTGCTGGTAAGGGTAACAACTGTAGCAATAATGACAGGCCATGCAGCAGAATAGGATTAACCGAAAGGAGTAACATGCTACACTATTCTAATGCAAGAAGTCGAGAGAAGAATAGGCGATATCTGGTGATCAAAGGGGGGGGCTTGCCTGGTTGCTCTGGCAAGATGGGTTCGTCGTTGATGTAGTCGATCACAGGGGTACCGGTAGCGGTCTCGGGGTCTATCGGAAAGTGGTAACGGATGGGAACACAATAAATAACAGAGCAATCAAAGCATCACAAAGCATAACATGTCAATACGCGGTGCTAGAGGTGATCAAATGCAGGGATAGGTAATATCGGCGAAGGGGGGAAACATCCGGGAAAGTATCCCCAGTGTTTCGCATTTTCGGACAAATGAACCGGAGGGGGAAGGTTGGAGGTTTGCTATGCTAGGGATATGTGGCGGACGAACGGGCCACGTATCCGGATTCGTCTCGTCGTTCTGGGCAACTTTCATGTACAAAGTATTTTCATCCGAGTTACAGATTATTTTATATTAATTTTAAAAGATTTAATCCTTTTTAGAATTTATTTAATTATTTTAAATCAACATTATCCAGAATACTGTTCGCTGATGTCATCATGACGTCAGGATGAAGTCAGCAGTCAACATGGCGTTGACTGGATCAAACTGACGTGTGGGTCCCGCATGTCATACTCTGTTAGTTAATTAACAATAGTTAATTAGGTTAATTAGTTAGGCTAATCTAATCATGATTAATTAAGTTAATTAATTATTTATTTATTTTTATTTATTTCTTTATTTCTTTTTTTAAACGTTTCATAGGGCGGGCCCCACATGTCAATGGCCTAGGGGGCCTTAGCGGGCACGTGGACAGGCGGGTTATGGGGACCATAGCGGGTGCGGGCGCTGCCCGGGCGTGGCGTCACTCGAACGCCAGGGCGCGGCGGGGCGAGGCTGCCGAGGCGCCGGTGAGCGGCGGCCGGCGAGGAGATGCGGAGGGGTGGAGCGGCGCGCGCAGGGTGAGCGAGGCACGGGCGAAGCGGTTAGGGACGGCGCACTCGGAAGCGGACGGCGTGACGCGTGCTGTGAGGCGAAGGCGAGGCCTAGAGGGCGCAGGGGGGACGCGCGGCAGCGCGGGGGGGGATGCGTCGACGTAGGGACGCGTGCGGCCAACAAAAGATGGCCGCGGCAGGAGGCGACGGCGGCTGAAGACGGGCGCGAGGGAGGGGCCGCAGCCGGGCGGGTAGCAGGGGCGATGAAAGGAAGTGGCAGGCGTGGCGGTTCTGCTCGGGAGCGGCTGGAGCTTGTGGGCGGGCGCACGAAGATAGTGCGGTCGTTGGTAGTAGTGGCAACAAGGAGTGGTGGCATCGAGCACGGCGCAGGCGGCGCGTTAACGGGCGACGCCGGCAGGCCGCGGGCGGACGAGCGGGAGCGCACTAGGTGCGGGGCTCGCATCGTGCGGGGTTGCGGGACACGGCAGGGCGCGGTGAGCGCGGGACGGAGAGGGGAAGGAAGGGAGCTCACGGACGATGCAGGGCACGGGGCAGTGGGGATCGTGGTGGGGGACGGCGACGACGCGACGTGGAGGAGGTAGACCGGCGGGGAGGAGAAGGCAGGCCGGCGAGGTGGCTCCGGGCGGCGTCGGGCGATGGGGTAGGCGGTGGGCGTCGGGGGCGACCGGATCGGGCTGATCCCGATACTGAATGATGGGGAAGGAGAAGGGGATCGTGGGGGAGTGGGGTGCCTGGGGGTAGGTTAGGGTTACGGTGGGAGGGGGAGTGGGTTAGTAGGCAGGGGGTGGGCCGGCCCATTCAGGCGGCTGAGGCCAGCTGGGCCACTTGGCCTAGCTCGGGGGGCTTTCTGTTTTTATTCTTTTCTATGTTGTATTTTCCTTTTCTTTGATTTATTTTTTCTTTTCTGTTTTGGTTAATTGTTTGGGCGCCAAATGAGTTTTGTAAAATATGAGAGCTGGCCCACAAATCACAGCACAATATATCCTACCACCAAAAACTAGTTTGGGGTAAATATCATTTCATATTTATTTTTTATTCATAAAAAGGTTATTAAATAATGTTTCCAGCCACTGTTTGAGGTTGTTTAAGTCACTTATCAAATTTCAATAATGTTGCTTACAATTTTATCATAGCCTCTGACTTATCTACTATTTATTGAACATTTTAGTTTTAATATTTGAAAACTTTTATTGTTTGCTTGATTTTGAATTTGAATTTGAATCGGTTTCGAACTAACGCGAGATTAGCAACAATAACCGAGGTGATGTGGCATCGTTAACATGGGATTACTGTAACGTAACTATCCGGGCGTCACAGAGGTTGTTTAACATAAACTTCCTCCTCAATTTCTCCATTTAGAAAAGCACTTTTAATGTCCATTTGGTATAAAGTGATATCATGGTGATTGGCATAAGAAAGTAAGATGTGTATGGACTCAAGTCTAGCAACGGGGGCATATATATGTCTCACCATAGTCCACACCTTCGACTTGAGTGTAGCCTTGGGTGACGAGACGAGCCTTGTAGCGTACAACTTGTCCATCTTCATGTTGTTTATTCCGAAACACCTATTTGGTTCCAATGACATTGTGATTGTCGTTGGGCTTTTCAACCAATGTCCACACTTTATTACTCTCGAAGTTGTGTAGCTCTTCGTGCGTAGCATTTACCCAATCAGGGTCTTCAAGATCTTCTTCTACCTTCATAGGTTGAACACTAGCAATGAATGCGTAGTGTTCACAAAAGTTAGCCAAACGAGTTTTAGAGAGAGTGATTCTCCTGGTTTGCATGTCATCAAAGATTTGTTCGACGGGATGGTCTCTTGTAACTCTTTCTCTAACTCGTGGGATCTTTTCTTTGGGTTGTGGTGGGACATCCTCTTCATTGTCTTCTTCTTCTCCTCCTCCTTCATTGTTGTTGGCGTTTTTGTTCTCTTGTGGAGGTGGGGATGGAGGTCGATGAAAGCACAAGTGCTCCCTGGGTGATTTTGGTAATTAATGTCCACATATTTCTTGTTGGACTAATGCTTTCGTCTACTATGCTTCAGATAAGTTCAACAATGGAGTGGCGTGGACTAGAGGATGTGGAACCCCTTCAAGATGATAAGGACAAAGGATTGGCTCAAGCTCAAAGCTCAGGATTCTACATTTTCTATTTTAGTGATCCAAGATCACATTGAGTCCATAGGAAAAGCCAATGCTATTAAGAGGGGATGAGGTGTTGATTAATGTCTTGCTTGCTCAAAGTGCTTAGTGATATGCTCCAAAGCCCTCAACCACTTTCTCATATCCACATATGTTGGTCATGTCGGTCCCACCGAAAAGCATAACATTCACATTTTGAACTAAATTGGTCCGACCTAGTTCTCTGATTCGGTCCCACCGAGTTTGTTGATTTGAGTGTAACGGTTAGATTTTGTGTGGAGGCTATATATACCCCTCCAGCCACTCTTCATTCGTGGAGAGAGCCATCAGAACATGCCTACACTTCCAACATACATTTTCAGAGAGGGAACCACCTACACTTGTGTTGAGGTCAAGATATTCCATTCCAACCACATAAATCTTGATCTCTAGCCTTCCCCAAGTTGCCTTCCACTCAAATCATCTTTCTACCAAATCCAATCCTATGAGAGAGAGTTGAGTGTTGGGGAGACTATCATTTGAAGCAGAAGAGCAAGGAGTTCATCATCAACACACCATCTATTATCTTTTGGAGAGGGGTGTCTCCTAGATTGGCTAGGTGTCACTTGGGAGCCTCCATCAAGATTGTGGAGTTGAACCAAGGAGTTTGTACGGGCAAGGAGATCGCCTACCTTGTGAAGATCTACCCTAGTGAGGCAAGTCCTTCGTGGGCGATGGCCATGGTGGGATAGACAAGGTTGCTTCTTCATGGACCCTTCGCGGGTGGAGCCTTCCGTGGACTCGCGCAACCGTTACCCTTCGTGGGTTGAAGTTTCCATCAACGTGGATGTACGATAGCACCACCTATCGGAACCACGGATAAAAATCTCCGTGTCTCCAATTGTGTTTGCACACTCCAATCCCATCCCTTTGCATTCTTGCAACTTGCATGATTTACTTTCCGCTGCTTATATACTCTTGTCATGCTTGCTTGATATGTATTGTGAATGTTTGAACTTGTGCTAAAACTCCACTTCAACTTAAAGGTTTTAAAAACAGCAACTTTTCTTGCTTAGTGTCTATCCACCCCGCTCTAGACAGCTCTTCTCGATCCTTTCAATTGGCATCAGAGCATATCATTTGACCAAGTACATTACTACTCCTTGTGCTTGCATTGTTGATCCCTTGCATCCCACACCCAATGAGGATCTTGACAAGATTCGCAATCTTAGAACTATCAATCTTATCATTACAGGATTGCCCAAAACATTGATTGCTAGCTTACCTACTCTAGATTGTGCTTACACCATATGGAGATTTCTAGAGGAACGATTCCCAAATTATTCCTTGAAAAATCTAGATGAGATTCTCCATAAATCTATTGCCTTGAATAGGATGAGTACTAGTGATCCTAAGTTTGATGATTGTCTATTTGAGCTTCGTGATCTCATGCGTGCTAAAGGAGACGTTGGGATTATAAGCAATATCATTTCCGAAGTAATTAGAATTCATAAAGATGAATATTGTTACGGTCATACTTCTAATGAATCACTCTCTCCAGGAATTGATCCATCACATGACGATGTTGAACATGGATACTATGATGACGATGATGATAGTGACTATGATCTTGATGATGCGATGAGACACTTTGGTCTTATGGCTAATCTTCGTGGCTACATGGCTGGAGGAAAGGAATGGGTCCTTGATAGTGGATGTACTGATCATATGACTGGAGAAAAAGATATGTTTCATGAGCTTGCAGAAAACGACGGCCCTCGAAAGTATGTCACTTTCAGTGATAACTCAAAGGGTAAAGTGGTTGGCCTTGGTAAGGTGGCCATCTCACATGATAGCTCCATACAAATGTCACGCTCGTTGAATCGCTCGGCTACAATTTACTTTCTGTATCTAGAGTTGCTGACTTTGGTTTCAACGTCCTATTTACTGAAGTAGATTGCCAAGTGTTTCGTAGAGATAATCATAAAATGGTCTTTACCGGTATCCGTAGAGGTGATCCTTACATTGTTGATTTCACTAAAAAGGCTCAACCTAGAACTTGCTTTATTATTAAATCTTCAAAAGGATGGTTGTGGCATACAAGGTTAGGACATGTGGGCATGCGAAATCTTGATAAGCTTATTAAGGGTGATCATGTCCTTGGAGTGAAAGTTGTTATATTTGACAAGGATAGACTTTGTAGTGCTTGTCAAGCAGGAAAACAAGTTGTAGGAAGCCACCCCGTGAAGAACATTATGACCACGAGAAGACCACTCGAGCTACTTCACATGGATCTCTTTGGTCCCAATGCCTATAAGAGTCTCGGTGGTAACTCATTTGGTCTAGTTATAGTTGATGATTTTGCAAGATTTACGTGGGTGTTCTTTCTTGATGATAAATCTCAGGTCCAAAAGATCTTCAAGAGCTTTGCTAGGAAGGCCCAACATCAATTTGAAGTGAACATCAAGAAGGTTCGCAGCGAAAATAGAACGGAGTTCAAGAACGCAGATGTGGACACCTTTCTTGACGAAGAAGGGATTTCACACGAGTTCTCGGCTACGTACACGCCTCAACAAAATGGAGTTGTTGAGAGGAAGAATCAAACTCTTATTGAGATGGTAAGAACAATGCTTGATGAGTACAAGACTCCAAAACACTTTTGGGCGGAAGCGGTTGAGACAGTTTGTCATGCAACAAATCGCTTGTATCTTCACAAGCTTCTCGGCAAGACGACATATGAGCTTCTCACCGGTAACAAACCCCAAGTTGGATACTTTCGAGTATTTGGCTCAAAGTGTTGCATTCTTGATAAGCATCGTCATTCTAAATTTGCTCCTAAATCTCATGAGGGTTTCCTACTTGGTTATGTCTCAAACTCTCACACTTACCGTGTCTACAAGAATTTCACCCGAAAGGTTGAAGAGATGGTAGATGTGAAGTTTGATGAATCTAATGGCTCGCAAGTAGAGCAATTACCGATTGATGTAGGAGACAAAGACTCTTCGGAAGCAATCCAAGACTTGTCTATTGGCAAGATTCTTCCAACGGAGGTGAAGGAGAGTACCTCGTCTGTCCAAGTGGAAGGTTCTACCTCACGACAAGGTGAACCAAGAGTCAACATGGAAGCATCCACGAGTGGAACACATCAAGATGAAGAAAACGAGGAAGTACACCAAGATGAACCTCATCAACCTCCTTCTCCACAACGACAAGAGAACTACAACGTCAATAATGAAGAAGGCCAAGTGAGGGAGTCCTGGATTAACGGGTCCTCGGGCGTCCGGCCTGTTAGCCATTGGGCCGGACTGATGGGCTGTGAAGATACGAAGACTGCAGACTGCACCCGTGTCCGGATGGGACTCTCCTTGGCGTGGAAGGCAAGCTTGGAGGCCGAATATGTAGATTCCTTTCTTTGTAACCGACCTTGTGTAACCCTAGATCCTCCCGGTGTCTATATAAACCGGAGGACTTAGTCCGGAAACGGAGATACTCATTACCATAGTCATATAGGCTAGACTTCTAGGGTTTAGCCATTACGATCTCGTGGTAGATCAAATCTTGTAATACTCATATCCATCAAGATCAATCAAGCAGGAAGTAGGATATTACCTCCATAGAGAGGGCCCGAACCTGGGTAAACATTGTGTCCCTGTCTCCTATTACGATCGACCTTAGACGCACAGTTCGGGACCCCCTACTCGAGATCAGCCGGGTTTGACACTGACATTGGTGCTTTCATTGAGAGTTCCACTGTGTCGTCGACAACAGGATCGATGACTCGCCTTGTCCTTAAAGACAATATCACTACCGGAGGAGAACTGGCCCCAGGCCAAACCCTCCGGTTGGGCAGCTTTACCATGACCGCCCTCTCGGCCGTTAAGCCGACGATGACATCTCGGGCCATCGAAAATCCTCTTCGTATCGACCCCAAACACTCCAAGCAGATGGATCCGGCAGAGTTTTCGTCTTTAAACGAGCTCCTTGATCGTATTGCCGCCCTGGGAATCACCACAGATTACGATCGGATCGGGCTCAAACCCGACCAAAGAGAAATCAAATATCCACCGATCACCCACCAGATAGCGGTAGTCGAGGAGCAAGACGGCGACTCTTCCCCTATACTGAAGACGGACTACGTCCGGATCGCCGACCCTACAGAGCCGGATACCCACCCGCAAAAGGAGGTGACCGGCCTTCCGAACATAGAATCGGATGGTGGGCAAAAGCAACCAGAAGATACTCCGGAGCCCGGACTGTTAAGTCCGGAAAAACATCAGACTCCGGATCATCGATTGGGTTAGGGTCCAGATCCAATTCCACCCACCCACCCATACATATGCACTCTCATGAGCATACAACAGCAGTCTCACGAAACGGTCCACCACTTCTGGGCCAGATTCCTCCTTGTCAAGCACAAGGTTAAAGATTGCCGCGACGAGGACGCGATATCAGCGTTCCGCAACAAATTGCACGAACGAGGGAATCCACAACGCCATTAATCGCCGCCGCATACTACACTTCGCTGACTTGGCAACTATCGTACAGAAGTATAGCGCAATGGAAAGCGCCTGGTGGGATCAGGCAGCTTGTTGGGAGCCATCGGTGCCAACTCAACCACTGGTCCAGGCAAAAAGGGCGCATCCCCGTGACGCACCCAGTCCAATAGCCAATAAATAAAAACCCATTACGCGGCGTGGAACCGTTCTGGAGGGATGACTCAATGGCCCATGCAAAATACACACAACACAAGATACCATACCAACCCACAGCCTTAGAGCATGTTGGATACTCCGGCAGGTAGCCAAAAGCAGCGAGGACATCCTTACCAAAACACCCCAGAGCAACACCCTCCAAAAGACGACGACCCCAGAGTACTGACGGTCTTTGAGACATTCACTTCAAACAATAAGTGCAAAAGGGCACTTCGCGGACTCGCCGAAGTCTGTCAAATCGCCACAGTAAACCCTTGGAACGACACGGCTATAACCTTTAATGCCAGCGACGAACCAAAATATAGGACAGACCGAGCACCAGCCGCTTTAGTCCTCAGTCCCATCATGGACGGCTTTCGACTCACCAAGGTCCTCATGGACGGTGGTAGCGGACTTAACCTCATCTATGAGGATACACTCCACAAAATGGAAATAGACAGGAGCCGCATCAAGCAAAGCAGCACGACCTTCCGAGGAATCATTCCCAGTAGGGAGGCGCGGTGTGCGGGAAAAATCACACTTGACGTGGTATTCGGCACGCCGGAGAATTATCGCTCCGAAGAAATCGCCTTCCAAGTGGCTCCTTTCAGCAACGGATACCACGCCCTGTTGGGGCAGGATGCTTTTACACACTTCCAAGCTATACCTCATTACGGGTATATGAAGCTCAAAATGCCCGGACCAAACGGCATAATCACTCTTGTCAGTGTTCCGGACATAGCACTCCGCGCTGAAAACAAAACCGCATCCCTGGCCCTTGAGGCATTATCTGAAGCCCTCGCGGCCGAAGAATTAACCGCACCGCGCTCCACAGTGGATAGGGACGATGTGATGTTAGACAAATGACTCAAATCCACCTCCTTCAAACCGGCAGAGGAAATAGTCAAATCCCAGGTCCACCCAACGGACCCCAAGAAGACAACATCTATTGGAGCACAACTAGACCCAACGGTCGACGCCGCACTAAGGGATGTCCTTCAAGAAAACTGGGATATATTCGCCTGGCACCCTTCTGACATGCCTGGAATCCCACGTCAGCTAGCCGAACATAGCCTTAATATCTTAAAGGGATACAAACCAATCAAACAAGCACTGCGGTGCTTTTCCGAGCCCAAACACCAAGCTATGGGGGAGGAGCTGGCCAAGCTAATTGAGGCCAGATTCATCAGAGAAATAAAACATCCGGACTGGCTGGCAAACCTGGTGATGGTATCAAAGAAGGACAAATCCTGGCGGTTGTGCGTCGATTTTAAAGACCTCAATAAGGCTTGCCCTAAGGATCCCTTCCCCCTCCCCCACATTGATCAAATCATTGATGCTACCGCAGGACATGACTCACTGTGTTTCCTTGATGCATATTCCGGATACCATCAAATCAAAATGAAGGAGTCCGATCAAGCTGCAACGGCATTCATTACCCCATACGGGCCATTCTGCTTCAACACCATGCCCTTCGGGCTCAAGAACGCTGGCGCCACATACCAACGCATGATTCAAGCATGCCTGGAGAAACAAATTGGCAAGACAGTTGAAGCTTATGTGGATGACGTCGTCATCAAAATAAGGCGCGTCGAAACACTAACAGACGATTTACGTCTCACATTTGATAACCTCCGCGCGTATGACATTAAGCTCAATCTGGAAAAGTGCGTTTTCGGCGTCCCCGCTAGAAAATTGCTGGGCTTCATCGTTTCCAACAGAGGAATTGAAGCAAATCCAGCCAAAATCCGAGCTCTGTCACAATTGGCTACGCCAACAGACCTTAAAAAGTCCAAAAGCTTGCGGGTTGCATGGCAGCTCTAAGACGCTTTATCTCCAGATTGGGAGAAAAGGCACTGCCACTTTATCGCCTTCTACAGCGAACCGATCACTTCGAGTGGACGGACGCGGCAACAGCCGGACTGGAGGAAATAAAAACCCTTCTTGCGAGCAACCCAATCCTGGCCGCGCCAAACGACGGTGAACCGATGTTATTATACATATCAGCAACACATCAGGTGGTTAGCGCCGTGCTCGTCATTGAACGAGAACAGGACATACACAAATTCCCGCTTCAGAAGCCAGTATACTACGTATCCACTGTCCTTACACCATGCAAATCCAGGTACCCCAATTATCAAAAGATAGCATACGCGGTCTTCATGGCATCCCGAAAGCTCCGTCACTACTTCCAGGAGTGTTCGATCATGGTGGCTTCCGAAGTACCACTCGATGACATTATAAACAACCACGATGCCACGGGCCGGATTGCCAAATGGGCCATTGAGCTCCTTCCATTTGATATTACATACAAACCACGTCGAGCTATTAAATCCCAAGTGCTGGCTTACTTCGTCACCGAATGGACAGAGGCCGAACTCCCTAAAGAGTACGACACATATTCCAATTGGGTTAAGTATTTCGATGGCTCCAAAATGCTGGCAGGGCTAGGGGCGGGCATCGTTTTAACGTCACCTACTGGAGACGTCGTTCAGTACGTACTCCAAATACTATACATAGACTTCAACAATGCAGCCGAATACGAGGCCTTATTGCATAGTCTCCGGATGGCTGTCTCCATGGGCATACAACGCCTAGAAGTGCGCGGGGACTCAAACCTAGCAATATCTCAAATAAATGGAGACTTCGACGCCAGAGATCCGAAGATGGTAGCTTATCGTAATGCCGTCGTAAAAATGTCGGCCCGATTCGAGGGGCTCGAGTTCCATCATGGGGCTCGAGAAAGTAATCAAGCGGCGGACGTTCTTGCTCCTATCGGCGCTAAGCGCGACCCCGTCCCACCTAATATCTTTCTGGAAAGGCTTTTTAAGCCATCCGTGGTGTGGCAGGGGGAAAACGGCAACACTAGTCCGGATCCGAACATAACCCCAGATTCCGAAAACACCGACATCATCGGAGGCTCAGCCACCGAAATAACACCGTCGGCGCATCTCATCATGGCAGTCATTGCCCCATGGACCGAACCCTTCCTGGCCTACCTTAACACGAAGGAGCTTCCTGAGGACCAGAATGAGGCCCACCGCATTGTCCGGCGTTCGAAGGCCTACAAGGTTCACGACGGAGAGCTCTATAGGAAAAGCGCTACCGGAGTCCTTCAAAGATGTATCTCCGAGGAGGAGGGGCGGCAGCTCCTGGCTGAGATTCATGCCAGTCTCGGCGGGCACCACGCCACAACTCGACCCCTTGTTAGCAAGGCCTTCCGTACTGGGTTCAATTGGCCGACGGCCCGAGCGGATGCACAGGACCTTGTCCAACGTTGTGTTGGATGCCAACTCTTCGCCAAACAAAGCCATATGCCCCCACCGCCCTACAAACAATCCCCATCACTTGGCCATTTGCGGTCTGGGGACTGGATATGGTTGGACCCCTTAAAGGAGGAAGCCATAAGAAAAAAAAATTTGCTAGTCATGGTGGATAAATTCACCAAATGGATAGATGCCAAACCACTTAAAACGGCCGAGTCTGGGCCAGTAATAGACTTTATATCCGGCGTCGTACACCGTTATGGTGTTCCACACAGCATCATCACTGATAACGGCTCCAATTTCACATCCGACGAAGTGAAAACCTGGTGTGCTAATCTGGGCATCAAGCTTGCTTATGCCTCTGTCTATCATCCACAGACAAACGGCCAAGTCAAATGAGTCAATGGTCTTATTATGAGCGGCATTAAGCCTAGACTAGTGCAGTCTTTGAAGGAATCAGACAAGCACTGGGTTGAGGAGCTCGACTCCGTACTCTGGGGGCTGCGGACCACTCCCAATCGCACTACCAGATACACACCTTTTTTCATGGTGTACGGCGCAGAGGCAGTACTACCCTGCGACATTATTCATGACTCACCTCAAGTGCGCATGTACGAAGAGAGAGAGGCCGAGCTCGATCGGCAGGATAGCTTAGACGCCCTAGAGGAGGAGCGCAACGTCGCAACAGCCCGTTCTGCATTTTATCAACAGCAGGCTCGCAGGTATCAAAGCAGAGAAGTGCGGGCCAAAACATACAACGTCGGCGAACTCGTTCTACACCCGCTAGAGAAGAAAAAGGACAAACTCAAGCCCAAGTGGGAGGGTCCCTTCATCATCGACGAAGTTCTCACCGGAGGAGTGTACTGCTTGCGTGATGCGTCAGACAATCGACTAGAGCCGAATCCCTCGAACGCGGCCAGACTCTGAAGATTCTATGCCTAGGCCGAACTCTTTGTTCGTCTCCTTCCTCTTTTTGTTTTCATCCTTTTTTCTCTCTTTTCATTTTTTCTCCTTAGCCTTAAAAGCTTTCGTACGGTTAGACCCTGTACCACCGACGCATACATCTTCAAGTATGTACGTCTATCATACCTGGGGGCTTCTTGAACAGAAGCTTGCTATTTCTATTTTCCGAGCATAAAGCTCATCACATATGCGTTTTCTCCCATATGTACCTTTTCTTTGCCATTATATGCATCGATATGACTTAAGTTTTGGCCAAGCTGGGTTGCCCTGCTCCTGTGCTTATGGCCTACGTTCCCGTTAGTTCGGCTAGGGCATAAAGGGAGCACCTCTGCGATTGTTACTGCCGGGTCATCCGGATGTGTACCTCAGACTGGGTGAAGCCGAAAGCTAGCCTTCTTAAGGGAATATTCGGTCGGCGAACTAAAGTGTTTTTGCACTCGCTACATTATGAACCCCCAGAAGTTATACACACTGTGATTTTTTCATCACAGTCCGGACATGCACATAGATGCATGCACACCCAGGGAAAGGAACCCTTAACGGAACTATTCTCTCTGGAAGATGTTTCTTACAATTTCAATGTAATATAACATAACTAGCCGGATACAACTTGTCTGTTCAAGCACCTATGACCCCTACGCCGGGTTTCCACGCATACCTCGGTTTATTTTGCCACTCCGGTATTCGGAAACACTCCGCACCTTCGGGTCGAGAGATCAAAGTGAAAAGGTCGGCCATGACAATCGTTTTACAATCCAGCTAGAAGGAAAATACATAGTCACATAGGACTTAAAAACTTCCTCCTCTATACCGTCCAACAGGCGGTCTAATTTACAATCTTGGTGGGAGTATCTAGCAGCCACCTCTACTTGGCCATATACTAAACTAATGGGAATTTCTTCCCCATTTGACCCTAGCGGTCCGACCCGGGCGATGTGATTTGGATCCAGCTTGGTATATCGTGTTTTTACCATGGCCCAGGCCACTCGCGCACCCTCTCGGCAGGCCGATATCTTCCATAGTCAGATACGCCGCCGCGCTCCCTTGAACATCTCTACAAGCTTCTCCATACTCCTTGGAGGGGAGTCGGATGGCCATGAGGCCTTGGCTACACTCTGCATTGCCTGCCGAGCTTGCTCGTGCAACTGCGATAGCCCTTGCCGAAGATCACTTGATGATCCGGACACCTCCTCTTCGGGATGGCCAGTCAATAAACCTGCAATCACAGCTATATCAGCTACTTTTACTTCCAAACTATTATAAGGTAAATACGGCCACAAACTGAATATGCCGCCTCGCAGTATTTTGTTCTCCTTCACGGAGTCGGCTAGCTGGGCCTGCACATCCTTCAGCTCTTCGCCTAGCTGGGTGTTTGCATCTTGGAGTTTGTTTTTCTCCTGTCTGACACGGGTCAAAACCCGCTCACCCGCGGCATGCAGTCTTTTTGACTCTTTTTCCTCCAATTGATCCGATGATCCTGTTATGAGATAAAGCCGCAGTGTTAACACGGTCGCTAAGCAATAACTGTTTCTCGGTGGAGGGAAATATCACCGGAAGGTGCCGCTTTGGATTTTTCCAGTTCGGCGGTCACTGCGTTTAACTGCGTCCGGCACTTTTCTAGCTCTTGGCCTAGCACATCGTTCTTCTCCGACAGAACCTGGTCATGCATCGATCCTCAAATCAGTTGTCCCAACTACTTTAAGTCTCGGGGGCTACTGGCATACGGTTATCATACTGAGACACAGTAAACTTACCTGCACATCTTTTAAATGTTGCTTTGTGGCTCTGCTAAGCCCATCTAGAGCAGCTCGGATGTATGCATGAGCCAAGCTGAAGGCATCAAACGCCTCTTCCGAAAATCGGGGGTCTCGTAAAATGGCCCTCTAGCACTGATGATTCATGGCGCTCTCCACTTACGAGTTGGCAACAGACATATTTTCTGAGCCCTCGGCCGAAGGACAGTCCGGCGTCACTCCCATATCGGACCCCGTCCCCTCAGCTGAGGCTGGATCCTGGCTGTTGGGAGTATTACTGACCGGACCCACGGACACAGTCCGCGGACTCTTTTCCTGATACAGGACGAACATGAAAGTCATGGTTGGATGCGACTATTAAGAAAACATATTTGTAAACCCATACCTCTTTGACGAGGGCCCAACCATGTCTTTGTTTGCCTTCCTCATTGAAGGCTTGCCCGGTGCGGGAGCCGCTCTCTTTGGAGTCGCTCCTGGAGTAGCACGGTATGTAGAACGCCTCCCCTTCGAAGCACGAGATAGTGCACTGGTTGAGGCGGAACGAGGGAACCATTTCAGGGGAGATGTCTCCTGACTACTTACGTGCGAAGCAGGGAGAAGACCAGGGTAATCGGAGATGATGGGCACTTCGGTGCCGTCGTAGCTCGCCTGATAAAACACGCCATTCTCGAACACCACGAATATATCCGGATCCTCTTCGAATCTAGGGTCAAGGTCCCGATTATGGCCCTCGGGCTGCGGGGCGGGGCTGTGAAGCCCCTCGGGAATCTTTCGCCAATGCTGTTACAAATGTATGGGTTAATATTCATTAAAGCAAAGCTCAGGGAGTAGGGTGAGTAGAGCAGAAGAGTTGGGGGCTTACCAAGCTAGGAGGACTGTACATGGAATATCCTTCTCTATGCGTGATGTGCAGGAACTCCTCTTCCTCACCCTTGAACAGTTCGGCCAATATTTTGGCTAGGGCGGCAGGGGTGTCCAGACCTTTCCTGCCGCAGCGGGAGGCGTCATCTTCCCCATTGTAGTTCCACATGGGAAATCCTCTGTATTGAAGTGGCTGGACCTCCCGCACTATGGCGGTTGCCATCACTTCGACTATTGTGTATCCGGACTGGGCAAGCGTCCTGATCTTGCTCAGGACTTGGCGGACTTGCGCACTATCTTCCTCCTCGAGGCTCCGAGGGCGCCAGCTGTGGCGTTTCTTCAAAGGAACACTTGCAAACTTGGGGAGACCCCTCCGGACTGGATCTGGAAGTACCACGTCCTCGATGTAAAACCATTCAGAGGTCCACCCTTCGGAAGCTTTCTTTGGCCCCGCCCACTTCAAAAATCGATCCCTCGTGGTTGCGCTGGACAAGACAAAATAACCTTCTCCACAGATCAAAATGGGCCTCATAGCCCAGGAATAGTTTGCATAAGGCGACGTGACCTGCGATATGCAGGATGGAGGCTGGGGTAAAATTGTGCAGCTGGAGGCCATAATATTCCAGAAGACCTTGGAGGAATGGGTGGATCGGAAATCCCACGCCCCTTAGCAAATAGGGGACGAGGCACACTCCTTCCCCCACAGATGGATTGGGGAAATCCTCCGCCTGGGTTTTGCCATTGAACGAGGCCAACCCCACTCGAACAGGGACCAGATCTGTAGGAGGGAGAAATCCCTGCGTTTGCAACTTCTCCAATTGACTGTGGGACACAGAGCACCTCTCCCACTCGCCTTTCTCTAGGTCGGGACGGGAGGAGGAGCTGGGAATATTAGCCATGTTGGAATGGTCTTTCCTGGCAATCTCTGAGGATTTTCTCCGCGTGGTGCCAAATGGATCTGAGACCCAATCTCTTTAAATAGACGCTCTTTCTCGCATGGCCGGGGTGTTATTTGCAAAAAATACCCTGACCGTCCGCATTTGCCCGACACATGGAAGCAGAAGTCATAGATGCACAGAAGCCGAGGGGTGCGGCATTGAATTATAAGCCGAATACATTACTTGGAAGTCGTGGGAGGAGGAACCCGCCTTGCAATGTCGAAGACAATCTGCACGCCGAACATCTTGTCATTGAAGCCCGGTTCGGGGGCTACTGAGGGAGTCCTGGATTAAGGTGTCCTCAGGCGTCCGGCCTATTAGCCATTGGGCCGGACTGATGGATTGTGAAGATACGAAGACCGCAGACTGCACCCGTGTCCGGATGGGACTCTCCTTGGCGTGGAAGGCAAGCTTGGCGGCCGAATATGTAGATTCCTTTCTTTGTAACTGACCTTGTGTAACCCTAGATCCTCCTGGTGTCTATATAAACCGGAGTACTTAGTCCAGAAACGGAGATACTCATTACCATAGTCATACAGGCTAGACTTCTAAGGTTTAGCCATTACGATCTCGTGGTAGATCAACTCTTGTAATACTCATATCCATCAAGATCAATCAAGCAGGAAGTAGGGTATTACCTCCATAGAGAGGGCCCGAACCTGGGTAAACATCGTGTCCCCTGTCTCCTGTTACCATCGGCCTTAGACGCACAGTTCGGGACCCCCCACTCGAGATCCGCCGGTTTTGACACCGACACCTAGAAGAAGGACAAGATGAAGAAGATGTTCCACCCCGACCCAAGCAAAAGCTTCCACGAGTTCGAGCAAGAGTCTCACGAGATCATCCCGTCGAACAAATTTTCAATGACATTCAAACCTGGAGAATCACTTGCTCTAAAACTCTTCTGGCTAATTTTCGTGAACATTATTCACTCATCTCTAGTATTGAACCTATGAAGGTTGAATAAGCATTGGAAGATTCGTACTGGATAAACGCCATGCATGGAGAGCTACACAACTTTGAGAGAAATCAAGTGTGGACATTGGTCGAGAAGCCCGACAACAACCACAACATCACTTGTACCAAATGGGTGTTTCGCAACAAGCAAGATGAAGATGGTCAAGTCATCCGCAACAAAGCTCGTCTAGTCGCCCAAGGCAACACTCAAGTCGAAGGTATGGACTACGGTGGGACATATGCCCCCGTTGCTAGACTTGAGTCCATCCGCATCTTACTTGCCTATGCTAATCACCATGATATCACTTTATACCAAATGGACATTAAAGTGCTTTTCTAAACAGTGAAATTGAGGAGGAAGTTTATGTTAAACAACCTCCCAGCTTCGTCAATCCTAAGAAACCCGATCATGTTTACAAACTTCACAAAGCTCTTTATGGTCTTAAACAAGCTGCTAGAGCGTGGTATAAATGCTTGACCAAGTTCCTTATTGAAAAAGGCTTTGAGATTGGAAAAATAGATTCTACTCTTTTTACTAAAAGGGTTAATGGTGAATTATTTGTATGCCAAATTTATGTTGATGGTATCATATTTGGTTCGACTAACCCTCATTTTAGTGAGAAGTTTGGAAAGCTAATGTCAAAGAAGTTTGAGTTGTCTATGATGAGTGTACTCAAGTTCTTTCTTGGTTTGCAAGTCAAGAAAACTAAGGAAGGCACCTTTGTTTCTCAAACAAAGTACACCAAGGACTTATTCAAGAAGTTCAACATGCAAGAAAGCAAAGGTATGAAAACTCCCATGCCTACTAGTGGACATATTGACTTGGCTAAGGATGGCAAACCGGTTGATCAAAGGTTTATCGCTCTATGATTGGATCATTGTTATATATATGTGCCTCTCGTCATGATATTATGCTAAGTGTGTGCATGTGTGCACGATATCAAGCGGCCCCCAAAGAATGTCATCTTAAGGCTGTGAAAAGGATAGTAAGATACTTAATACATACACCAAATTTTGGCATTTGGTATCCTAAGAGGTCCTCTTTTGATCTTGTTGGCTATTCCGACTCGGATTATGCCGGAGACAAGGTTGATAGAAAGTCCACTTCGGGTACTTGTCAATTTCTTGGTAGATCTCTTGTGTCTTGGTCCCTCCAAGAAACAGAACTCGGTATCCTTATCCACCACCGAAGCAAAATACATTGCCGCCAGTTCATGTTGTGCTTAATTACTTTGGATGACCCAAAGTCTTAAAGATTATGGGATCAATGTGAAACACGTTCCATTGCTTTCTGACAATGAAAGTGCTATTAAGATTGCTCACAACCCCGTGCAACATTCTCGAACTAAGAATATTGAAGTTCGTCATCATTTCATTCGAGATCATGTTGCTAAAGGGGACATTGATCTAAAGCATGTTCGTACTGATAAGCAATTGGTGGATATATTTACCAAACCGCTAGATGAGAAAGTCTTTTGCCATTTGAGACGAGAATTGAACATCATTGATGCTTCAAACTTGGAGTAGGAACTCTATTTGGATACATGCAAGGCATGAATCTCTGACTAATCCTTGACATTTCTCTTATGATGCTACTCCTATGTCTAGGATATATTTGCACCCTTGCATGTAATCTAACCCTTGTAGGTACTTGGATGAATCTAAATCTATGAGATTGCAACTCACTCTCATCTTGAGCAATCTCTACATCACCAAGTCTCTACACAATGGTGGTTGATGACAAGGAAGCATGAAATCCTTCAACACATCCATTGACCAATTCTATATATCAAATTTCTTTTGATATCAAATTTCATGATTGTCATTTTGGATACACAAATGCTCTTCCTTGCAAATCTAACCCATTTAGGTAGATGAACGCACTTCCAAGTGGTGCTCCCAACTCTTGATGAGCTACATCAACCTCGAGCAACCCACACAAGTTCCACTACATGACTAAGATCAACACCACCACCCAAGGTATGATATTCCATCTTAGAGAAGCTTTACCCCAAGACATGGGTCAAAGCAACTCAACAAGATGAGAATACATAAAATGCTTAAACGAAAAATGGTAACCCCATTTTGAGATTAAACGATGAGTATGACTTATGATCAAGTGTTCTCACTTGACTCCTTAGTCAATATACTCTAACATAGGTGACTTTGTCACCGCCCAATTCTAGATGAAGTTCTCTAGTGTTTCTCTGAGTTTTTGCATTTGTTCTTTGCATTCGTGCCTTGCATATTTATTCCCCCTCTTTTATCAAAAAAACTACATCTAGATTTTATTTTTCTCTGTTTTGTTCTGCATTCCCTGCACCTAATTCCTTGCAAATCCATAAGTTAATTCATTGCAAAACTTTGTGAGATCTTATTTTCCTAGTGAGCTGAGTGACAAGTGTTCTCTCCATGTTGAACTCGGTCACACCGGTCTGCCACTTTCGGCCAAACCGACTCCTTTCGGTGTTACCAAAGTAAACAACTCGGTGTCACCGATTTCTACGCAGAAAAGACCATTTGCCACTGGTTCGTGCATTTTTATTCCATCTCCACTCGATGATCCCTGTCCTCTACCAGCATCACACTCTATATGCTACTTTGCTCTGTGACTCAAGGACCAAACCTATTTTGACTCACACTAAGGAAGAACCCTTCTTGGAAATTGATGTCAAAGGGGGAGAGAGAGATCACCTCAAAGCTTAATTCTTCAAAGGGGGGAAGAGAGAGTACTTCTAATAGGAAGGAAGAGAAATAACATAAAAGCCCAATTGCTTGGTATTCAAAGAGGAGAGAAGTCACATGTCTTTAGAAGGGAAAAGACATGTTCATGATTTTTTTTTGGTTGGTTTGCTCTGTTTTTCTTTGCTCTGATTTTCTGTTCCCTATCTTCTCCAAGTATCCCATACAAGATTCAGGGGGATCAAGACATCTAAGGGAAGAAAATCTTCGAATTGATTGCATATCTTTACCTTTTGGGGACATGTCTAGATCTAATAGAGTATCCAGTGCTCACACTCTACATGTCATCCCAATCTTGGTACTCTTGTGGTTCTTTTTGTTTGGTCTGGCTAGTAGATGTATCTATGTTACCTAACCTTGTTTACTCAGGTTCATCCCTTTCTAAGCCAACTCAAGACCACAAGGTAAGTATATGCATCACGCTCATGTGCATGAGGATTTGTTGTTGATGTACATACTATTTGCAAGAAGGACTCATGAGCATGAAGGTACATTTCCTATATTCACATCTTTTGCTCTGATGCATATAGCCAAGATACATGTAACACATTGCTTACTCTGTCATGCTTATGCATTCACATGCTCCTATATTTCATATTTGCATGATTGCATACATGTAGGGGGAGCCTATGCATGTTACATGTCTTTGCCAAGCTTTAATTGTTATTCTCTATATGTTTATCTAAAGCTTTGATGTATGTTGTCATCAATTACCAAAAAGGGCGAGATTTAAAGCAGAAGTGCTCCCTGGGTGATTTTGGTAATTAATGTCAACATATTTCTTGTTGGACTAATGCTTTCATCTAGTATGCTTCAGAAAAGTTCAACAATGGAGTGGCGTGGACTAGAGGATGTGGAACCCCTTCAAGATGATAGGCACAAAGGATTGGCTCAAGCTCAAATCTCAGGACTCTACATTTTCTATTTTAGTGATGCAAGATCACATTGAGTCCATAGGAAAAGCCAATACTATTAAGAGGGGATGAGGTGTTGCTTAATGGCTTGCTTGCTCAAAGTGCTTAGTGATATGCTCCAAAGCCCTCAACCACTTTCTCATATCCACATATGTCCCAAACCAAAAGTTAAACTCGGCCCCACCGAATCTTTCTATCCGGCGCCACCGAGTTCTCTTGACATAGACACTGCCAGAAACCCTAATCAATTCGGTCTCACCGATGGGATCTCGGTCTCACCGAGATGGGCTTGCAAACTCCCTGTTGCCTATTGCATTAATTTCGGTCTCACCGAAATATGAAATCGGTCCCACCGAGTTTGCTTGGCCAGCTCTCTGTTGTGCTTATTACCCAAATCGGTCCCACCGAGTTTGTGTAATTGGTCCAACCGAGATAAGGCTTTATCATAACCCTAGCACATCGGTCCCACCGAGTTGGTCATGTCGGTCCCACCGAAAATCCTAACATTCACATTTTAAACTAAATCGGTCTGACTGAGTTCTCTGATTCGGTCCCACCGAGTTTGGTGATTTGTGTGTAACGGTTGGATTTTGTGTGGAGGCTATATATACCCCTCCACCCACTCTTCATTCGTGGAGAGAGCCATCAGAACATGCCTACACTTCCAACATACATTTTCTGAGAGAGAACCACCTACACTTGTGTTGAGGTCAAGATATTCCATTCCAACCACATAAATCTTGATCTCTAGCCTTCCCCATGTTGCTTTCCACTCAAATCATCTTTCTACCAAATCCAATCGTATGAGAGAGAGTTGAGTGTTGGGGAGACTATCATTTGAAGCACAAGAGCAAGGAGTTCATCATCAACACACCATTTATTACCTTTTGGAGAGTGGTGTCTCCCAGATTGGCTAGGTGTCACTTGGGAGCCTCCGTCAAGATTGTGGAGTTAAACCAAGGAGTTTGTACGGTCAAGGAGATCGCCTACTTCGTGAAGATCTACCCTAGTGAAGCAAGTCCTTCGTGGGTGATGGCCATGGTGGGATAGACAAGGTTGCTTCTTCGTGGACCCTTCGTGGGTGGATCCCTCTGTGGACTCGCGCAACCATTACCCCGGGGGCTCCTGTCGGTGTACAAAAAGAGGGGCACGCTTTTGTACCCCTTTACCTGTGCACGGGCAGTCGGAGCCGCGCCCACGGTCGCACCAAGCAGAGCAGGGGAGGTGAGCCAAGGTAAGACCGAAGCTCAAGATAATCAGAGCAAAGCCAAAGCCAAGACCACAAAGAGCAGAGGGACGAAGCAGGTTCCCCCGGCAAGACCCTTGCCGGGGCAGCCTCAGCAGCCCCGCCAAGATCCTTGGCGGGATAGTTCGCCCCACAACAACAGAGCGAGCCACCCTTGACCCCACGGTCCCCAACGCCATCATCCGCGTGGGGCTAGGGCTCAGGAAGCCACCTCTGTGGTGGCATGCAGATCTTTGTGAAGACATATTCAAGATCAGATGAGGATTAGAAGACGACAACCCTCGGCAAGATCCTTACCGAGGAAAGCCACCAGACCCCCGACAAGGTCCTTGCCGGGGACGACAGCACGCCACAGCAAGACCCTTGGCGGGCCACCCGGCAAGGCCCTCTCCAAGGACGCCAGCAGGGCCACCGCTAGGCACACGCCAACCAAGCTTCCACCGCCGTTCACATGCAGCTGCCAGCGCAACCAGCTGGGCGGGCACCTGCGTGGCAACATGCAGCTCCCAGGCCAACTCATCGAGCGCCTGCGTGGCGGCATGCAGATCTTCGTGAAGGCTCCACCACTGCGCCACCTCAGCTGCCTGCCTACCTACATGGCGCCGCACGCCTCACTGGCCAGGGCGCGTTCAAAGCGAGGAGCGGCGACGGACGGGACGGGCCTCGCCCCCGTCCCCGATAAAGCAGAGGGACACCTAAGCTACGCATTAAATGCGTCTTGTCCTGTAATACGAGTGATAAGCTTAGGGCACTGTACGCCTTTCCACCTCCTGTGTGCCACTGTGGCGGCCCCTTTCGACTATAAAAGGAGGCCCATGGCATATTGGAGAAGGATTCGGCTCTTTCGAACCACGCACTGACCACAACTAGTTCGAGAGCTCAAGAACTCTCTGAAATACACCCACCAAAGCAGGACTAGGGTTTTACGCATCCTCGCGGCCCTAACCTGGGTAAGCGATCCTTGTGCTGGCTACTAACCCTGCTCTTCTCGCAACCCCGCACCCCGGCAACCGTAGTAGGGATTCTTGTGATCCTAGGTGTCGTTCCACACCGACATCTTTGGCGCGCCAGGTAGGGGGCGCAATTGTGAGAACCTGGTCTAGTGATCAGCCTAGCAGTTCTTCGTCGCCATGGCTCCTAAGAACAAGACGGACACGGCGGTCGGCTCGTTGGGAGCCGAACAGCCCATGCCGGTGCGGGCGAGCAGTGGACCGGTCGCTGACAGGACCCGGGCCGCGGTCCGCGAGCACCAGCATCGCCCTGGTAGTCAGAGCCTGGCGAGCAGCCTCGTTCGCTCACCAGACGACCGGCCACACATCACCGGATCCAGAGACGGAGCTGGGCCCCCCGCAGGCGGCGCGGGGCCCTCCAGGGGTGTTGTTGTGCCACCTCCGGGCGGCGCAGCGACCTCCAGGACGCCCACACCGGCGACCACTGCGCACCGCCGTGGGAAGAGCCCCGTGCGTCATCCGCAGGATGATGGGGTTCAGCACGCCCACCGAAGCGCTTGCGAAAATGGCACACGGCCGCTGGGTCGTAACGGAGCTCCTTCTAATGTAGTTAGAAGTTGAAGCGCGCCGCGATCCACGCAGCTGTCACCGCCGCCCACACCAGAAGAAGCTTTGGCGCGCGCGCAGCTGCTCCTCGACTTCCCTCCTGCTGCGGAGAAGCTTGATGAGTGGAGGGCCACCATCCGGAGCCTCGTCGCCATCGCCAACAAAGACGATCCGCGACTGGTGGGACCCTCGGGTCGGCGCTCCACCGAGCCACCGCATGCTGGCGCTGGGAGTACCGGGGGAGTTGCGGCCACGGTGCACTCTCCTCCTCCTCGCTAGCCGCCGCGGGCATCGGCCCGTCGTGATGACGCTTGTGATAACATCTCCATAGCGTCATCCGACCCGCGGACCCTCCGTGACCAGCGCCAGGTCCTTCGGGAACGAGCTCACGAAGACGCTCGAACCACCATCGAGCGCCGGCGCGAAGCGCGCCGCTAGTCGGACAAGTGGGCGGGACCCGCTATGGACCACCCGGCACCGGGGGGCTCCGGCGGCCTACCTTACGAGGTGGGCTGCCCGGCCTTTACCCGTGAGCTGCGGCAGTTCCAGTGGCCGTCCCACTGCACGTTCAAGCCCGACGTCGGCGAGAAGTACACTAGCAAGACCCATCCGTCCAAGTTCTTCAGCATCTACACCATCACGATGCAGGCTGCTGGGGCTCGCGACGACAAGGTGCTTGCCAACTATTTCCCGCTGGCGCTCAAGCCCAATGTGATGTCTTGGTTGATGCACTTGCCGGTGGATTCCATTTCTTCTTGGTCGGATCTGTGCCATGAGTTCATTGGCGCCTTCACAGGAGGCCACCAAGCTCATGGCCAGGCCAGTGATCTGCACATCATTCCCCAGAAAAAAGGGGAAACCCTGCGCAAGTATATCCAGAGATTAAGCCGGGTGCAATACAACATCCCCGACGTTCATCCTGCCGATGTGATTAGCTCGTTCCACCAGAACGTGCGCAGTCGCAAGATGCGCGAGGAGCTGGCGATGACCAAGGTTAATGATGTGGCCGAGCTCTACGTTCTGGCCGATAGGTGCGCCCGGGCTAAACAGGGAAGGAAGTACCCCGGCGAAGACGCCGGCGCGGAAACCGACTCTACCGATGAAGACGCCGCTACCCCGACGAAGAAGTGCCGGCGTCGCAACAGGAAATGCAAAGGCAAGGCCGTGCTTGCCGTTGAGGGGTCTGACGACACCCGTGCCGGCACGAAGGTCAAGGCAGGCGCTCCCGACAAGGAGATTGCCGGGTGCACCGCCTGCCGGGCCTTGGCGGCTACCGACAAGCTAGGGAGCTCCGGCAAGCAATACTGCAAGATCCACCGCACCAAGGGCCACGACCTCCAGAACTGCCGACAAGTCGAGCTGCTCGCTGAGAAGCAAAAGGCTGAGTACGAGAGGCGGGACAAGGAGAAGGACCAGGACGGTGCTGAGGGATCCGGCAAGAAGCGTGGCGGCCAAGGAAGCCGCCCCGGCAAGGACAACCAGCGAGAGAGGCCCGCCCGGGGCCGCGACAAGAAACAAGAAGACGATGATCACGACGAGGATGACGAGTCTGGTGAGCAAGGGTTCCAGAAGGCTACGGAGGCCATGTGCGTCGATGGCGGCGCCTCGCTGCATACCTCTCACCGCCAGCTCAAGCAGTGGGCGCGTGAGATTACAGCAGCAGAGCCGTCGTTCGACGCTCAGAAGCCGCTGAAGTGGTCCAGGACGCCCCTCATCTTTGACGCCGAGGACCACCCTGACCGCACTACCGCGGTCGGGTGTTTGCCATTGTTGGTCTCACCAATGATACGCAACCTCAGGGTGAACAAGATGTTGGTTGACGGCGGGGCCGGCCTGAACCTGATCTCGCCTGTCGTGATCAAAAGGTTGCAAATCCCTGATGGAGACCTCGAGGAAACGGGCACGTTTCAAGGGGTCAATCCGGGGAGGAGCCAGCCGAAGGGAAAGGTCACACTGCCCGTGACATTTGGAGGAGAGTTGAACTACAGGACGGAGAGGATCGTCTTCGACGTGGCCGAGATCCCCTTGCCCTACAACGGGATCCTCGGCCGCCCGACGCTAGCCAAGTTCATGGCGGCGTCACACTACGCCTACAACATGCTAAAAATGCCCGGGCCATTGACCATCATCTCCGTCCCCTCCGACAATAAGGACACACTGATTTGTGCCGACCAACTCTACAGGGAAGCAGTTGCAGCAGCTGCCACCAAGGCGCCCGCTCCTGCCGCTGAAGCCCCGGGAGGGAAGAAGAAGCCCAGCAAGACCTCTCGCACCCACTCCGGCAAGCGCACCTCTTCAGAGTGTTGTGCTACCGTCGAGGACGTGCCAGAGAGCTCTACCGGCAGGAGTAAGAGATCTAGAGCCCAGCCACCGCAGACCAAGAAGGTATCCACCAGGGAGGATGCCACGGGAGGGGCCTTCACCATAGGCTCCACCCTCCGCAGCAAATAGGAAGGCGCGCTCATCACCTTCCTGCAGGCCAATGTTGACCTGTTTGCATGGCAAGCATCCGACATCCCCGGTGTTCCCTGGGAGGTGATTGAGCACCACCTAGCTGTCTGCCCCCATGCGCGGCCGGTCAAGCAGAAGGTCAAAAAGTAGGCTCTGGAGAGGCAGGAGCTCATCACAGAGGAGATCAGGAAGCTGGAAGCGGTAGGGTTGGTGAGAGGAGTGCTCCACCTGACGTGGTTGGCCAGTTCGGTAGTGGTGCGCAAGGCAGATGGTAAGTGGAGGATGTGTGTTGATTACACAGATATCAATAAGGCTTGTCCTAAGGACCCCTTCCCGTTGCCGCGCATCGACCAGATTGTTGACTCCACAGCCGGGTATGATCTGTTATCATTCCTCGACGCCTACTCGGGCTACCACCAGATCTTCATGACAAGAGAGGATGAAGAAAAGACAGCGTTCATCACCCCATGTGGTACGTATTGCTTTTTACGGATGCCTTTCGGGTTGAAGAGCGCTGGCTCAACTTTTGCAAGAGCAGTCCAAATTGGTTTTGAACCTCAGCTCCATAGAAATATGCAGGCCTACATGGACGACATAGTGGTCAAAACCAAGGATGGGCCAACTCTTGTGCAAGATCTAGAAGAGACATTTGCCAACCTGCGCAAGATCAACCTCAAGCTGAACCCTGAGAAGTGTGTCTTCGGTGTTCCATCCGGCAAGCTTCTCGGATTCTTTATGTCACAGCGCGGGATCGAGGCAAACCCAGACAAAATCAAGGCTATTGAGCAGATTGAGGCACCCAAGCGGATCAAAGACGTGCGTCGGCTCACCGGCTGCGTTGCCGCCATGAGCCGATTCATCTCCAAGTCCGCCGAGCGCGCCCTTCCTTTCTTCAAAATATTGAAGATGGCAGGCCCAATGGAATGGACCCCAGAGGCCGAGGAAACATTGCAGGATTTGAAAAGGTACCTTTCCTCCACGCCAATATTGGTTGCGCCTAAACCACAAGAGCTGTTGATGCTTTATCTGGCGGCGACGAATCAAGTGGTCAGCGCCGCGCTAGTGGCGCAGAGGGAGGTTAACGATGAGGCAGTAATGGCGGCAGAACCAGTGGATGGCAAGCCCGAGATTCCCCCAGCAGGGCCTGGTGCCGGCAAGGCAAGGCCCCCGGCAGAGTCTGGTGCCACCGAGGCAGTGCCCGCGCAGTCAAGAGAGGTGGTGCAGAAGAAGAAGATGATGCAGCACCCTATTTACTTTGTCAGCTCCCTCTTGTAGGGAGCTAGATCGAGGTACTCCGGTGTGCAGAAATTGCTCTTCGGCCTCCTTATGGCCTCGAGGAAGCTGCATCATTACTTCCAAGCCCACGAGATCACTGTCATCACCCACCTCCCGTTGCAACGGATACTGCATAACCCAGATGCAACCGGGAGGATTGTGAAGTGGGCCTTGGAGTTATCAAGTGTCGGTTTGAGGTTTGAAAGTACCTCGACAATTCAGAGCAGAGTCTTGGTGGAGTTCATTGCAGAAGAAGAAATCCAGGAGACCACTCTCCCCAGCAAGGAGGAAGATCGCGACTGGATCATGTACTTTGATGGGGCTTTCTCGCTGCAAGGCGCCGGTGCCGGTGTGCTTCTCGTCGCACCTACCGGGGAGCACCTCAAGTACGTGATCCAGATGCACTATCCCCGAGAGATGTCCACCAACAACACTGCTGAGTACGAGGGATTGCTTGCGGGTCTCAGGATCGCGGCAGACCTCGGGGTTAAGAAGCTCATCGTCAGGGGTGACTTGCAACTTGTTCTCAGGCAGGTCAACAAGGATTACCAGAGCCCATTGATGGAAGCTTACGTAGATGAAGTGAGGAAGCTGGAGGAGCGCTTTGACGGTATCCAAGCGGAGCACGTCCCCCAAATGGAGAACGACACCGCCGATTACCTGTCAAAGCGTGCCGCATTCAAGCTACCTGTGGAACCGTGTACCTTTTTGCTTCGGCTAACTCAACCATCCGTCAAACCATCAACGGGGCAGAACAAGCGAAGGAAGTCGGGTCCCGGCAAGTACTTTCCTACCGAGCCCTCTGGGGCTGCCGGCAAGGGTGCTGCCGCGGACGCTGAGCCTGCCCAAGAGCAGCTGCCTCCGGCAGGGCGTCAAGCACTAGCCGTAGAGACAGCCGCTCCCATGGCGGAAGAAATGCCTTTGGTCCTTGCCGTCGAGCCCCAGGCTCCGGCGTGGGCGCAGCATACCGTCCGATTCCTCCAAACAGGGGAGCTTCCTGAGGAGCAGGAAGAAGCGGAGAAAGTAGCCCGTCGGTCCGCCCTGTACCAGTTCGTCGATGACGTCCTGTACAGGAGAAGGCCGAACGGCGTGAAATTGAAGTGCATCCCCCGGGAGGAAGGACTGGAGCTGTTGGCGGAGATACATGGAGGCATATGTGGCTCCCACATAGGGTCGAGGGCCCTTGCCGGAAAGGCGTTCCGGCAAGGTTTCTTCTGGCCCACCGCCCTCCAGGATGCGACGGCACTAGTAACCAAGTTTGAAGCGTGTCAGTTCCATTCAAAGAAGCTTCATCAACCAGCCCAAGCCCTTCAAACAATCCCTCTCTCCTGGCCATTCTCGGTCTGGGGGCTCGACATACTGGGCCCTTTCCCCCGCGCTGTCGGGGGCTTTGAGTACTTGTATGTTGCAATCGACAAGTTCACAAAGTGGCCGGAAGTGGAAGTAGTGAGAAAGGTGATTGCTCAGTCAGCTGTCAAGTTTTTCAAAGGACTGGTCTGCCATTTTGGTGTGCCAAATAGAGTCATCACTGACAATGGCACACAGTTCACGAGCCACACCTTCATGCAGTACATTCAAGACCTCCGCAGTATGCTCTGTTTTGCTTTCGTGGCACACCCACGGAGCAACGGCCAAGCGGAGAGGGCGAATGCTGAAGTGTTATGAGGCCTAAGGACAAATACTTTTGACAAGCTACGCAAGAGCGGAAGGCGCTTGAATGATGAATTGCCGGCGATTCTTTGGTCGATCAGAACGATGCCAAATCGAGCCACCAGCCGTACACCTTCTGCCCTGGTCTATGGGGCAGAAGCAGTTCTCCCCATGGAACTCATATACGGGTCACCTCGAGTGCTTTCTTATGATGAGCTTGAGCAAGAGCAGTTGCGCCAAGATGACGCGACGCTCCTTGAGGAAGATCGTCTTCGGGCGGCTGTGAGAGCAGCGCGCTACCAGCAAGCCTTGCGCCGCTACCATAGCCGCAAGGTTCATGCCCGAAGCTTTGAGGAAGGCAACCTTGTTCTTCGGCGCGTTCAGTCGGCCAAGAATGCCAACAAGTTGACGCCGAAGTGGGAAGGCCCTTATCGGGTAATACGAGTCACCAGGCCCGGCGCAGTCCGCCTGGAGACCGAAGATGCCGTCCCAGTGAGCAACTCCTGGAACATCGAGCATCTTCGCAAGTTTTACCCATAAGGCGCGGCTTGCCGGGCCTCCCGGCAAGCCACCTTTTGTACAAGCTTTGCCGGCAAGGCATGTAACCCTTCGTACAAAGCCAGGCGCAGACCCTGAGCATAAATAAATGAAGCGCTGGCGCCCTAAATCATAGCATGCATGCTAGGTCGAGTCTCTTCCTTGGTTAGGGTTGATAGTGCTCAGCAGCGACTAACCCCTAGCTTAGAGGTCGAGTGCGCGTCTATCTGTTTCTCTTCTGTCCTCCTTTGGTTCGCAGGGCACATGAGCACTTCTGCCGAGCTACTTGGAAGAAAGGAAACGGACCGGCGTCCCGACCCCGGCAAACCAGAGTTGCCGGGGGCTGCAAGCACAAGGATCCAACCGCGGCAAGATGAGATTGCCGGGGGCTGCAGATCCAGATAAGTCTTTCATCCTCTGTCATGCATTTCGGAACGGAATTGGGGCATGTGAAACCTCGTTTTTATCTCTAGGCTGCCGTGCTCCCCTTTTTCCTATACCTAAGGATTATTTCCTGGGTCCGGATTTGGTCGTAGCCGCGGCGGCAAGGAGGTAGAACGAGGAGCCTAAAGCCCACTTCATCCCTACCTCCGCCAAGAGCGCGAGAATGGTCGAGTGGAGTGGGGGGACGGCAAGGCCTGTTGCCGGGCGAAAAACGTTTATCTTAAATAATAACAAGGATTCGCTCCTTGTCGCGGGGTCTACCCACGAACGAAAAACCCGGCAAGCATCCCTTTTTCATTAAAAACATCCCATACAGGTACAGTTCATACGGAATGAAAAACATGAGCAAGGGGATTACAAGTTCTGAATTTAACAAAGGCCCGCAGGCTTAAAACTAAAGAAGAGAGATAAGATGCCCATGATACCTTTCTTGTCCCTCTCCTCAAGAGGCAGGTCAAGGAGGTGAGAGAGAAAAAGGGGCGCCTAGGCGAGCTACGAGCAGCAGAAAGCACCAAGAGAACACCTCGGTGACCGCCCAGGGGCGGGCCGGTGATGACGGTGCCGGGAAAGGAGCTGGAAGACGAGGCGGCAGGACCGGCAGTACGCGACGAAGGCGTCGGTGCCCGCGTACTCCGAGTTAACGGCCTCGCCGCCCGCCCTCTTCCTCTTCTGCAGCCTCCCGGCGCCAGCCGCCCAAGGAGACGGCCCCGAGAAGTTCAAGGAGCTGGCCCCGCCCCCGGCAAAACTCTGCCGGAGGAGCGGCCAGGTGCAGATGTTGCTGCTGCCGCACCCGCCCAGGCGCGGGGCGTCCGACGCCTAGTCGGACTCGTCCCCGCCGTCTGCCCCGCTGTCCTCCTCATCACTTTCGCTCGAGGAAGAGCTTCCATCGTCGGAATCTCCATCGGAGGAGCTCTCCACGCAGCACTTCAGGCGAGTCCCGAAGTCGCCGAAGACCTTGACGGAGAGCAGGCCGTCCTCCATTAATTTGAAGTAGAGGACGAGCCCCGCCGTCAGGCTGTGGATACGAGCGAACGTCTTCCACCCACGACGGAGGTACATGACCCGAGGAGCCGGGAAGTCGACGTCGACCCGCGTGCCCCCATTCCCACACCCCCTCATGTGCAATCTGAGGGATTGGGGCGGGTCACGCTCCATCTCCCGAGCGAACGGGGCGGGAAGACGAAGACGGCGACGCGGAGGCTGGCGCAGCCTGATGAAAACTCACGGGGCTGGTCTCCAACATGGCATTCCATTGGAAAAGACATCATTGGCGGGGGCGAAGCCGGCGCGCCGCCCTGTCCTCCTCTTCCCCGAGCACTACGACCTCTGCCCCGGCCTCGTCCACGACCTCGCCCCCTCCCCCTTCCCCTCACGGCCGGTTCCACCACCGCGGGCTTAGGAGGAGGAGGGACGCGCTGTCGGGCGGCGACCCTCGCTGCCACCATCGAGGGACCAAGATTCCCCTTCTCCATGGCGAGTGAAAGGAAGAAGCAGAAGCGAGAGGAGATAGATGACGAAAAAGTGCGGGACGCCATCCCCCTTCCCCCTCTTTATAAGGAGGCGGGGACAGGGCTCGGCCACCCCGCTCGGCCAATCCAGCCACCAGAGGCGCAGGGAATCAGGACCGACCCGCTGCCCCAACCAGCGACGGCCCGGTTTCCCGCCTCCACCGCTTGCAACCCCAGGTGCATTGAGGACGCGTGGCGGACGCACAGAACCGAGGGGACAGGCGAAGCGACCTCTCCCCACCCTGTGATCGTGGGGAGTGGACGCCTTGAAGACCGCGCCCTGCCCCTGTTCAGTAAATGAGCCGCGCCTCCACGCCTCCCTCTTTTTACGGGGAAGGCACGAGCCGCCTCTTTATTGCGATGTGACGCATGCGTGTGGAAACCGCCCCACGCATGCCGCCCACGTCACGCACACCCCTCCACGCCGCGCCGCGCACGCGGGTCTTGGGAAGCGCAGCGCGTGAAGAGTTTTACCGCGGTAAAAACCGCCCCGCCTGCCCGCGCACCGTTTTGGGCCTGGCCCAACAACGTGTCGCGCTTATGTGTGGCCCAGGCCCGGGGGCTCCTGTCTGTGTACAAAAAGAGGGGCACGCTTTTGTACCCCTTTACCTGTGCATGTGCAGTCGGAGCCGCGCCCACGGTCACACCAAGCAGAGTAGGGGAGGTGAGCCAAGGTAAAACCGAAGCTCAAGATAATCAGAGCAAAGCCAAAGCCAAGACCACAAAGAGCAGAGGGGCGAACCAGGTTCCCCCGGCAAGACCCTTGTCGGGGCAGCCTCAGCAGCCCCGACAAGATCCTTGCCGGGACAGCTCGCCCCACACCAACAGAGCGAGCCACCCTTGAGCCCATGGTCCCCAACGCCATCATCCACGTGGGGCCAGGGCTCGGGAAGGCACCTCTGTGGTGGCATGCAGATCTTTGTGAAGACATATTCAAGAGCAGATGAGGATTAGAAGACGACTACCCTCGGCAAGATCCTTACCGAGGAAAGCCACCAGACCCCCGGCAAGGACGTCCTTGCCAGGGACGACAGCGTGCCACGGCAAGACCCTTGCCGGGCCACCCGGCAAGGCCCTCTCCACGGACGCCAGCAGGGCCACCCTAGGCCCACGCCAACCAAGCTTCCACCCCCGTTCACATGCAGCTGCCAGCCCAACCAGCTGGGCGGACACCTGCGTGGCAACATGCAGCTCCCAGGCCAACTCATCGAGCGCCTACGTGGCGGCATGCAGATCTTCGTGAAGGCTCCACCACCGCGCCACCTCAGCTGCCTGCCTGCCTACATGGCACTGCACGCCTCACTGGCCAGGGCGCATGCCAAAGCGAGGAGGAGCGGGGACGGACGGGACGGGCCTCGCCCCCGTCCCCGATAAAGCAGAGGGACACCTAAGCTACGCATTAAATGCGTCTTGTCCTGTAATACGAGCGATAAGCTCAGGGCACTGTATGCCTTTCCACCTCCTGTGTACCACTGTGGCAGCCCCTTTCGACTATAAAAGGAGGCCCATGGCATACTGGAGAAGGATTTGGCTCTTTCGAACCACGCACTGACCACAGCTAGTTCGAGAGCTCAAGAACTCTCTGAAATACACCCACCAAAGCAGGACTAGGGTTTTACGCATCCTCATGGCCTGAACCTGGGTAAACGATCCTTGTGCTGGATACTAACCCTACTCTTCTTGCAGCCCCGTGCCCTAGCAACCGTAGTAGGGATTCTTGTGATCCCATAGGTGTCGTTCCACACCAACAACGTGGATGTATGATAGCACCACCTATCGGAACCACGGATAAAAATCTCCGTGTCTCCAATTGCGTTTGCACACTCCAATCCCATCCCTTTACATTCTTGCAACTTGCATGATTTACTTTCCGCTGCTTATATACTCTTGTCATGCTTGCTTGATATGTATTGTGAATGTTTGAACTTGTGCTAAAACTCCACTTCAACATAAAGGTTTTAAAAACTACAACTTTTCTTGCTAAGTGTCTATTCACCCCCCCCCCCTCTAGACACCTCTTCTTGATCCTTTCAATTGGTATCAGAGCATATCATTTGACCAAGTACATTACTACTCCTTGTGCTCGCATTGTTGATCCCTTGCATTCCACACCCGATGAGGACCTTGACATGATTCGCAATCTTAGAACTATCAATCTTATCATTAGAGGATTGCCCAAAACTTTTATTGCTAGCTTACCTACTCTAGATTGTGCTTACACCATATGGAGATTTCTAGAGGAACGATTTCCAAATTATTCCTTGAAAAATCTAGATGAGATTCTCCATAAATCTATTGCCTTGAATAGGATGAGTACTAGTGATCCTAAGTTTGATGATTGTCTATTTGAACTTCGTGATCTCATGCATGCTAGAGGAGACGTTGGGATTATAAGCAATATCATCTCCGAAGTCATTAGAATTCATAGAGATGAATATTGTTACGGCCATACTTCTAATGAATCACTCTCTCCAGGAATTGATCCATCACATGACGATGTTGAACATGGATACTATGATGAGGATGATGATAGTGACTATGATCTTGATGATGCGATGAGGCACTTTGGTCTTATGGCTAATCTTCGCGGCTACATGGCTGGAGAAAAGGAATGGGTCCTTGATAGTGGATGTACTGATCATATGGCCGGAGACAAAGATATGTTTCGTGAGATTGCAGAAAACGACGACCCTCGAAAGTATGTCACTTTCGGTGATAACTCAAAGGGTAAAGTGGTTGGCCTTGGTAAGGTGGTCATCTCACATGATAGCTCCATACAAAATGTCATGCTCATTGAATCGCTCGGCTACAATTTACTTTCTGTATCAAGACTTGCTGACTTTGGTTTCAACGTCCTATTTACTGAAGTAGATTGCCAAGTGTTTCGTAGAGATAATCATAAAATGGTCTTTACCGGTATACGTAGAGGTGATCTTTACATTGTTGATTTCACTAAAAAGGCTCAACCTAGAACTTGCTTTATTGCTAAATCATCAAAAGGATGGTTGTGGCATAGAAGGTTAGGACATGTGGGCATGCGAAATCTTGATAAGCTTATTAATTGTGATCATATCCTTGGAGTGAAAGATGTTATATTTGACAAGGATAGACTTTGTAGTGCTTGTCAAGCAGGAAAACAAGTTGGAGGAAGCCACCCCGTGAAGAACATTATGACCATGAGAAGACCACTCGAGCTACTTCACATGGATCTCTTTGGTCCCAATGCCTATAAGAGTCTCGGTGGTAACTCATTTTGTCTAGTTATAGTTGATGATTTTTCAAGATTTACGTGGGTGTTCTTTCTTGATGATAAATCTCAGGTCCAAAGATCTTCAAGAGCTTCGCTAGGAAGGCCCAAAATCAATTTGAAGTGAAGATCAAGAAGGTTCGCAGCGACAATGGAACGGAGTTCAACAACGCAAATGTGGACACCTTTCTTGACGATGAAGGGATTTCACACGAGTTCTCGGCGACGTACACGCCTCAACAAAATGGAGTTGTTGAGAGGAAGAATCGAACTCTTATTGAGATGGCAAGAACGATGCTTAATGAATACAAGACTCCAAAACACTTTTGGGCGGAAGCGGTTGAGACATCTTGTCATGCAACAAATCGCTTGTACCTTCACAAGCTTCTCGGCAAGACGGCATATGAGCTTCTCACCGGTAACAAACCCCAAGTTGGATACTTTCGAGTATTCGGCTCAAAGTGTTACATTCTTGATAAGCATCGTCGTTCTAAATTTGCTCCTAAATCTCATGAGGGTTTCCTACTTGGTTATGGCTCAAACTCTCACACTTACCGTGTGTACAACAATTTCACCCGAAAGGTTGAAGAGATGGTAGATGTGAAATTTGATGAATCTAATGGCTCGCAAGTAGAGCAATTACCGATTGATGTAGGAGACAAAGACCCTTCGGAAGCAATCCAAGACTTATCTATTGGCAAGATTCGCCCAACCGAGGTGAAGGAGAGTACCTCGTCCATCCAAGTGGAAGCTTCTACCTCACGACAAGGTGAACCAAGGGTCGACATGGAAGCATTCACGAGTGGGACACATCAAGATGAAGAAAACGAGGAAGTACACCAAGATGAACCTCATCAACCTCCTTCTCCACCACGACAAGATAACTACAATGTCAATAATGAAAAAGGCCAAGTGAGGGAGTCCTGGATTAAGGGGTCCTCGGGCGTCCGGCCTGTTAGCCATTGGGCCGGACTGATGCGCTGTGAAGATACGAAGACCGCAGACTGCACCCGTGGCCGGATGGGACTCTCCTTGGCGTGGAAGGCAAGCTTGGCGGCCGAATATGTAGATTCCTTTCTTTGTAACTGACCTTGTATAACCCTAGATCCTCCTGCTGTCTATATAAATCGGAGGACTTAGTCCGGAAACGGAGATACTCATTACCATAGTCATACAGGCTAGACTTCTAGGGTTTAGCCATTATGATCTCGTGGTAGATCAACTCTTGTAATACTCATATCCATCAAGATCAATCAAGCATGAAGTACGGTATTCCCTCCATAGAGAGGGCCCGAACCTGGGTAAACATCGTGTCCCCTGTCTCCTGTTACCATCGACCTTAGACGCACAGTTCAGGACCCCCTACCCGAGATCCGCCGGTTTTGACACCGACGTTGGTGCTTTCATTGAGAGTTCCACTGTGTCGTCGACAACAGGATCGATGACTCGCCTTGTCCTTGAAGACAATATCACTACCGGAGGAGAACTGGCCCCAGGCCAAACCCTCCGGTTGGGCAGCTTTACCATGACCGCCTGTTCGGCCGTTAAGCCGATGATGACATCTCGGGCCATCAAAAATCCTGTTCGTATCTACCCCAAACACTCCAAGCTGATGGATCCGGTGGAGTTTTCATCTTTAAACGAGCTCCTTGATCGTATCGCCGCCCTGGGAATCGCCACAGATTACGATCGGATCGGGCTCAAACCGACCAAAGAGAAATCAAATATCCATCGATCACCCACCAAATAGCGGTAGTCGAGGAGCAAGACGGTGACTCTTCCCCTATACTGAAGACGGACTACGTCCGGATCGCCGACCGTACAGAGCTGGATACCCACACGCAAAAGGAGGTGACCGGCCTTCCGAACATAGAATCGGATGGCGGGCGAAGGCAACCAGAAGATACTCCGGAGCCCAGACTGTTAAGTCCGGAAAAACTTCAGACCCCGGATCATCGATCGGGTCAGGGTCCGGATCCAATTCCACCCACCCACCCAGACATAAGCGCTCTCACGAGCATACAACAACAGTCTCAGGAAACAGTCCACCACTTCTGGGCCAGATTCCTCCTTGTCAAGCACAAGGTTAAACATTGCCGCGACGAGGACGCGATATCAGCGTTCCGCAACAATTGCACGAATGAAGGAATCCTCAACTCCATTAATCGCCGCCGCATACTACACTTCGCTGACTTGGCAACTATTGTACAGAAGTACAGCGCAATGGAAAGTGCCTGGTGGGATCAGGCAGCTTGTTGGGAGCCATCGGTCCCAACTCAACCACTGGTCCAGACGAAAAGGGCGCATGCCCGTGATGCGCCCAGTCCAATAGCCAAGAAATACAAACCCATTACGCGGCGCGGAACCGTTCTGGAGGGATGGTTTTATGGCCCATGCAAAATACACACAACACCGGATACCATACCAACCCACAGCCTTAGAGCATGTTGGATACTCCGGCAGGTAGCCAAAAGCGGCGAGGACATCCTTACTGAAAACACCCCAGAGCAACACCCTCAAAAAGGCGACGACCCCAGAGTACTGAGGGTCTTTGAGACATTCGCTTGAAACAATAAGCGCAAAAGGGCACTTCGTGGCCTCGCCAAAGTCTGTCAAATCGCCACAGCAAACCCTTGGAACGACACGGCTATAACCTTTAATGCCGGCGACGAACCAAAATATAGGATAGTTCGAGCACCAGCCGCTTTAATCCTCAGTCCCATCATGGACGGATTTCGACTCACCGAGGTCCTCACGGATGGTGGCAGCGGACTAAACCTCATCTATGAGGATACACTCCACAAAATGGAAATAGACAGGAGCCGCATCAAGCAAAGCAGCACGACCTTCCGAGGAATCATTCCCAGTAGGGAGGCGCGGTGTGTGTGAAAAATCACACTTAACGTGGTATTCGGCACGCCGGAGAATTATCGGTCTAAAGAAATCACCTTCCAAGTGGCTCCTTTCAGCAGCGCATACCACACCCTGTTGGGGCGGGATGCTTTTACACGCTTCCAAGCTATACCTCATTACGGGTATATGAATGCCCGGACCAAACGACATAATCACTCTTGTTAGTGATTAGGACATAGCACTCTGCGCCGAAAACAAAACCGCATCCCTGGCCCTTGAGGCATTATCTGAAGCCCTCGCGGCCGAAGAATTAACCGCACTGCGCTCCACGGTGGATAGGGACGATGCTATCTTAGACAAACGACCCAAATCCACCTCCTTCGAACCGGCAGAGGAAATAGACAAATTCCAGGTCCACCCAACGGACCCCTAAGAAGATAGCATCTATCGGAGCACAACTAGACCCAACGGTCGACGCCGCACTAAGGGATTTCCTTCACGAAAACTGGGATATTTTCGCCTGGCACCCTTCTAACATGCCTGGAATCCCAATATCTTAAAGGGATATAAACCAATCAAACAAGCACTGTGGCGCTTTTCCGAGCCCAAATGCCAAGCTATGGGGAGGAGCTGGCCAAGCTAATTAAGGCCGGATTCATCAGAGAAATAAAACATCCGGACTGGCTGGCAAACCTGGTGATGGTACCAAAGAAGAACAAATCCTGGCGGTTGTGCGGCGATTTTAAAGACCTCAATAAGGCTTACCATAAGGATCCCTTCCCCCTCCCCCGCATTGATCAAATCATTGATGCTACCGCAGGACACGACTCACTGTGTTTCCTTGATGCATATTCGGGATACCATCAAATCAAAATAAAGGAGTCCGATCAAGCTGCAACAGGATTCTTCCCCCATACGGGCCATTCTGCTTCAATACCATGCCCTTGGGGCTCAAGAACGCCGACGCCACATACCAACGCATGATTCAAACATGCCTGGAGAAACAGATCGGCAAGACAGTTGAAGCTTATGTGGACAACGTCGTCATCAGAACTAGGCGCCTCGAAACACTAATAGACGATTTACGTCTCACATTTGATAACCTCCGCGCGTATGACATTAAGCTCAATCCGAAAAAGTGCATTTGTGGCGTCCCCGCTGGAAAACTGCTAGGCTTCATCGTTTCCAACAGAGGAATTGAAGAAAATCCAGCCAAAATCCGAGCTCTGTCACAATTGGCTACGCCAACAGACCTTAAACAAGTCCAAAAGCTTGCGGGTTGCGTGGCAGCTCTAAGCCGCTTTATCTCCAGATTGGGAGAAAAGGCACTGCCACTCTATCGCCTTCTACGACGAACCGATCAATTCGAGTGGACGGATGCGGCAACAGCCGGACTGGAGGAAATAAAAACCCTTCTTGCTAGCAACCCAATCCTGGCCGCGCCAAACGAAGGTGAACCGATGTAATTATACATATCGGCAACACATCAGGTGGTGAGCGCCGTGCTCGTCGTTGAACGAGAACAGGATGGACACAAATTCCTGCTTCAGAAGCCAGTATACTACGTATCCACTGTCCGTACACCATGCAAATCTAGGTACCCCCATTATCAAAAGATAGCATTCGCAGTCTTCATGGTATCCCAAAAGCTCCGTCACTACTTCCAGGAGTGTTCGATCACGGTGGCTTCCGAAGTACCACTCGATGACATTATAAACAACTGCGATGCCACGGGCCGGATTGCCAAATGGGACATTGAGCTCCTTCAATTTGATATTACATACAAACCACGTCGAGCTATTAAATCCCAAGTGCTGGCTGACTTCGTCGCCGAATGGACAGAGGCCGAACTCCCTAAAGAGTACGGCACATATTCCAATTGGATTATGTATTTCGATAGCTCCAAAATGCTAGCAGGGCTAGGGCGGGCATCGTTTTAATGTCACCTACTGGAGACGTCATTCAGTACGTACTCCAAATACTATACACAGACTCCAAAAATGCAGCCGAATATGAGGCCTTATTGCATGGTCTCAGGATGGCTGTCTCCATGGGCATACAACGCCTAGAAGTGTGCGGGGAATCAAACCTTGCAATATCTCAAATAAATGGAGACTTCAACGCCAAAGATCCGAAGATGGCAGCTTATCGTAATGCCGTCATAAAAATGTCGGCCCGGTTCGAGGGGCTCGAGTTCCATCATGTGGCTCGAGAGAGTAATCAAGCGGCGGACTTTCTTGCTCGTATCGGCGCTAAGCGCGACCCCGTCCCACCTAATATCTTTCTGGAAAGGCTTTTTAAGCCATCCATGGTGTTGCAGGGGGAAAATGGCAACACTAGTCCGGATCCGAACATAACCCCAGATTCCGAAAACACCGACATCATCGGTGGCTCAGCCACCGAAATAACACCGTCGGCGCATCTCATCATGGCAGTCATTGCCCCATGGACCGAACCCTTCCTGGCCTACCTTAACAGGAAGGAGCTTCCTGAGGACCAGAATGAGGCCCGCCGCATTGTCCGGCGTTCGAATGCCTACAAGGTTCACGACGGAGAGCTCTATAAGAAAAGCGCTACCGGAGTCCTTCAAAGATGTATCTCCGTGGAGGAGGGGCTGCAGCTCCTGGCTGAGATTCATGTCGGTCTCGGCTGGCACCACGCCACAGCTCGGGCCCTTGTTAGCAAGGCCTTCCATACAGGGTTCTATTGGCCGAGGGCACGAGCAGATGCACAGGACCTTGTCCAACGTTGCGTTGGATGCCAACTCTTCGCCAAACAAAGCCATATGCCCCACACCGCCATACAAACAATCCCCATCACTTGGCATTTTGTGGTATGGGGACTGGATATGGTTGGACCCCCTTAAAGAAGGAAGCCATAAGAAAAAATATTTGCTAGTCATGGTGGATAAATTCACCAAATGGATAGAGGCCAAACCAGTTAAAACGGCCGAGTCCGGGCCAGTTATAGACTTTATATCGGGCGTCGTACACCATTATGGTGTTCCACACAGCATCATCACAGAGAACGACTCCAATTTCACAGCCGACGAAGTGAAAACCTGGTGTGCTAATCTGGGCATCAAGCTCGATTACGCCTCTCTCTATCATCCACAGACAAACGGCCAAGTCGAACGAGCCAATGGTCTTATTATGAGCGGTATTAAGCCTAGACTAGTGCGGTCTTTGAAGGAAACGGGCAAGCACTGGGTTGAGGAGTTCAACTCCGTACTGTGGGGGCTGCGGACCACTCCCAGTCGCACTACCGGATACACACCTTTTTTAATGTTGTACGGCGCAGAGGCAGTACTACCCTGCGACATTATTCAGGACTCACCTCGAGTGCGCATGTACGAAGAGAGAGAGGCCGAGCTCGATCGGCATGATAGCTTAGACACCCTGGAGGAGGAGCGCAACATCGCAAAAGCCCATTCCGCATTTTATTAACAGCAGGCTCGCAGGTATCAAAGCAGAGAAGTGCGGGCCAAAACATACAACGTCGGCGAACTCGTTCTACGCCTGCCGGAGAAGAAAAATGACAAACTCAAGCCCAAGTGGGAGGGTCCATTCATCATCGACGAAGTTCTCACCGGAGGAGCGTACCGCTTGCGTGATGTGTCAGACAATCAACTAGAGTCGAATCCCTGGAACACGGCCAGACTCCGAAGATTCTATGCCTACCGCCGAACTCTTTGTTCGTCTCCTTCCTCTTATTGTTTTCATCATTTTTTCTCTCTTTTCATTTTTTCTCCTTAGCCTTAAAAGCTTTCGTACAGTTAGACTGTGTACCACCGACGCATACATCTTCAAGTATGTATGTCTATCATACCTGGGGGCTTCTTGGACAGAAGCTTGCTATTTCTATTTTCCGAGTATAAAGCTCATCACATATGCATTTTCTCCCATTTGTACCTTTTCTTTGCTGTTATATGCATCGATATGACTTAAGTTTTGGCAAAGCTGGGTTGCCTTGCTCCTGTGCTTATGCCCTACGTTCCTGTTAGTTCTGCTAGGGCATAAAGGGAGCATCTCTACGATTGTTACTGCCGGGTAATCCGGATGTGTACCTCAGACTAGGTGAAGCCGAAAGCTAGAGCTCTTAAGGGAATATTCGGTCGGCGAACTAAAGATGTTTTTGCACTCGCTCCATTATGAACCCCCAGAATTTATACACACTGTGATTTTTTCATCACAGTCCGGACATGCACATAGATGCATGCACACCCAGGGAAAGGAACCCTTAACGAAACTATTCTCTCTGAAAGATGTTTCTTACAATTTCAATGTAATATAACATAACTAGCCGGATACAACTTGTCTGTTCAAGCACCTATGACCCCTACGCCTGGTTTCCACGCATACCCCGGTTTATTTTGCCGCTCAGTTATTCGGAAACACTCCGCATCTTCGGGTCGAGATATCGAAGCGAAAAGGTCGGCCAAGACAATCGTTTTACAGTCCAGCAAGAAGGAAAATACATTGTCACTTAGGACTTGAAAACTTCCTCCTCTATACCGTCCAATAGGCGGTCTAATTTACAATCCTGTTGGGAGTATCTAGCAGCCACCTCTACTTGGCCATATACTAAACTAACGGGAATTTCTTCCCCATTTGACCCTAGCGGTCCGACCCGGCCCATGTGATTCGGATCCAGCTTGGTATATCGTGTTTTTACCATGGCCCAGGCCTCTCGCGCACCCTCTCGGCAGGCCGATATCTTCCATAGTCGGATACGCCACCGCGCTCCCTTGAACAGCTCTACAAGCTTCTCCATACTCCTTGGAGGGGAGTTGGATGGCCATGAGGCCTTGGCTACACTCCACATTGCCTGCCGAGCTTGCTCGTGCAACTGCGATAGCCCTTGCAGAAGATCACTTGATGATCCGAAAACCTCCTCTTCGGGATGGCCCGTCAATATACCTGCAATCACAGCTATATCAGCTACTTTTACTTCCAAACTGTTATAAGGTAAATACGGCCACATACTAAATATGCCGCCTCGCAGTTTTTTGTTCTCCTTCACGGAGTCGGCTAGCTGGGCCCGCACATCCTTCAGCTCTTCGCCCAGCTGGGTCTTTGCATCTTGGAGTTTGTTTTTCTCCTGTCTAACACGGGTCAAAACCCGCGCGCCCGCGGCATGCAGTCTTTTCGACTCTTTTTCCTCCAATTGATCTGATGATCCTGTTATGAGATAAAGCCACAGTGTTAACACGGTCGCTATGCAATAACTGTTTCTCGATGGAGGGAAATATCACCGGAACGTGCCGCTTTGGATTTTTCCAGTTCGGTGGTCACTGCGTTTAACTACGTCCAGCACTTTTCTAGCTCTTGGGCTAGCACGTCATTCTTGTCCGACAGAACCTGGTCATGCAGCGATCCTCAAATCAGTTGTCCCAACTAATTTAAGTCTCGGGGGCTACTGGCATACGGTTATCATACTGAGACACAGTAAACTTACCTGCACATCTTTTAAATGCTACTTTGTGGCTCTGCTAAGCCCATCTCGAGCAGCTCGGATGTATGCATCAGCCGAGCAGAAGGCATTAAACGCCTCTTCCGAAAACCGGGGGTCTCGTAAAATGGCCCGCATGGCGCTCTCCACTTCCGAGTTGGTAATGGACATATTTTCTGAGCCCTCAGCCAAAGGACAGTCCGGCATCACTCCCATAATTGCCCCCGTCCCCTCGGTTGAGGCTGGATCCTGGCTGTTGGGAGTATTACTGACCGGACCCACGTGCATAGTCCGGCGGACTCTTTTCCTGATACAGGACGAACATGAAAGTCACGGTTGGATGCGACTATTAAGAAAACGTATTTGTAAACCCATACCTCTTTGACGAGGGCCCGACCGTCTCTTCGTTTGCCTTCCTCTTCCAAGGCTTGCCCAGTTCAGGAGCCGCTCTCTTTGGAGTCGCTCCTGGAGTAGCACGGTATGTAGAACGCCTCCCCTTCGAAGCAAGAGACAGTGCGGTGGGTGAGGCGGAACGAGGGAACCCTTTCTGGGGAGATGTCTCCTGACAACTTACGTGCGAAGCAGGGAGAAGACCAGGGTAATCGGCGATGATGGGCACTTCGGTGCCGTCGTAGCTCGCCTAATAAAACACGCCATTCTCGAGCACCACGAATATATCCGGATCCTCTTCGAATCCAGGGTCAAGGTCCCGATTGTGGCCCTCGGGCTGCGGAGCGGCGCTGTGAAGCCCCTCGGAAATCTTTCGCCAATGCTGTTACAAATGGACGGGTTAATACTCATTAAAGCAAAGCTCAGGGAGCGGGGTGAGTAGAGCAAAAGAGTTGGGGGCTTACCCAGCTAGGAGGACTATACATGGAATATCCTTCTCTATGCGTGATGCGCAGGAACTCCTCTTCATCACCCTTGAACAGTTCGGCCAATATTTTGGCTAGGGCGGCAGGGGTGTCCGGACATTTCCTGCCGCAACGGGAGGCGTCATCTTCCCCATTGTAGTTCCACATGGGAAGTCCTCTGTATTGAAGTGGCTGGACCCCCCGGACTATGGAGGTCGCCATCACTTCGACTATTGTGTATCCGGACTGGGCAAGCGTCCTGATCTTGCTCAGGAGTTGGCGGACTTCCGCACTATCTTCCTCCTCGAGGCTCCGAGAGTGCCAGTTGTGGCGTATCTTCAGAGGAACACTTGCAAACTCGGGGAGACCCCTCCGGACTGGATCTGGAAGTACCACGTCCTCGATGTAAAACCATTCAGAGGTCCACCCTTCGGAAACTTTCTTCGGCGTGCCAGATAGGTATCCGGTCTCAGCGATACGCCATATTTCGGCCCTGCCCACTTCAAAAATCGATCCCTCGTGGTTGCGCGGGACAAGACAAAATAACCTTCTCCACAGATCCAAATGGGCCTCACAGCCCAGGAATAGTTCGCATAAGGCGACGTAACCTGCGATGCGCAGGATGGAGGCTGGGGTAAAATTGTGTAGCTGGAGGCCATAATATTCCAGGAGACCTTAGAGGAATGGGTGAATCAGAAATCCCACGCCCCTTAGCAAATAGGGGACGAGGCACACTCGTTCCCTCGCAGATGGATTGGGGAAATCCTCCACCTGGGTTTTGCCGTTGAAGGAGGCCAACCCCGCTCAAACAGGGACCAGATCTGCAGGAGGGAGAAATCCCTGCGTTTGCAACTTCTCCAATTGACTGTGGGACACAGAGCACCTCTCCCACTCGCCTTTGTCTGGGTCGGGACGGGAGGAGGAGCTGGGAATATTATCCATGTTGGAATGGTCTTTCCTGGCAATCTCTGAGGATTTTCTCCGCGTGGTGCCAAATGGATCTGAGACCCAGTCTCTTTAAATAGACGCTCTTTCTCGCATGGCCGGGGTGTTATTTGCAAAAAATACCCTGACCGTCCGCATTCGCCTGACACGTGGAAGCTGAAGTCATAGATGCACAGAAGCCGAGGGGTGCGGCAATGAATTATAAGCCGAATACATTACTTGGAAGTCGTGGGAGGAGGAACCCGCCTTGCAATGTCGAAGACAATCTGCGCGCCAAGCATCTTGTCATTGAAGCCTGGTTCGGGGGCTACAGAGGGAGTCCTGGATTAAGGGGTCCTCGGGCGTCCGGCCTGTTAGCCATTGGGCCAGACTGATGGGCTGTGAAGATACGAAGACCGCAGACTGCACCCGTGTCCGGATGCGACTCTCCTTGGCGTGGAAGGCAAGCTTGGTGGCCGAATATGTAGATTCCTTTCTTTGTAACCGACCTTGTGTAACCCTAGATCCTCCTGGTGTCTATATAAACCGAGGACTTAGTCCGGAAATGGAGATACTCATTACCATAGTCATACAGGCTAGACTTCTAGGGTTTAGCCATTACGATCTCGTCGTAGATCAACTCTCGTAATACTCATATCCATCAAGATCAATCAAGCAGGAAGTAGGGTATTACCTCCATAGAGAGGGCCCGAACCTGGGTAAACATCGTGTCCCCTGTCTCCTGTTACCATCGACCTTAGACGCATAGTTCGGGACCCCCTACCCAAGATCCGCCGGTTTTGACACCGACACCAAGAAGAAGGACAAGATGAAGAAGATGTTCCAGCCAGACCCAAGCAAAATCTTCCACGAGTTCGAGCAAGAGTCTCACGAGATCATCCCGTCAAACAAATCTTCAATGACATTCAAACCGGGAGAATCACTCGCTCTAAAACTCGTCTGGCTAATTTTTGTGAACATTATTCATTCATCTCTAGTATTGAACATATGAAGGTTGAAGAAGCATTGGAAGATCCGGATTGGATAAACGCCATGCATGGAGAGCTACACAACTTTGAGAGAAATCAAGTGTGGACATTGGTCGAGAAGCCCGACAACAACCACAACATCATTGGTACCAAATGAGTGTTTCGCAACTAGCAAGATGAAGATGGTCAAGTCGTCCGCAACAAAGCTCGTGTAGTCGCCCAAGGCTACACTCAAGTCGAAGGTATGGACTACAGTGAGACATATGCCCCCGTTGCTAGACTTGAGTCCATCCGCATCTTACTTGCTTATGCTAATCACCATGATATCACTTTATACCAAATGGACATTAAAAGTGCTTTTCTAAACGGTGAAATTGAGGAGGAAGTTTATGTTAAACAACCTCCCGGCTTTGTCAATCCTAAGAAACCCGATCATGTTTACAAACTTCACAAAGCTCTTTATGGTCTTAAACAAGCTGCTAGAGCGTGGTATAAATGCTTGACCAAGTTCCTTATTGAAAAAGGCTTTGAGATTCGAAAAATAGATTCTACTCTTTTTACTAAAAGGGTTAATGGTGAATTATTTGTATGCCAAATTTATGTTGATGATATCATATTTGGTTCGACTAACCCTCATTTTAGTGAGAAGTTTGGAAAGCTAATGTCAAAGAAGTTTGAGATGTCTATGATGAGTGAACTCAAGTTCTTTCTTGGTTTGCAAATCAAGCAAACTAAGGAAGGCACCTTTGTTTCTCAAACAAAGTACACCAAGGACTTATTCAAGAAGTTCAACATGCAAGAAAGCAAAGGTATGAAAACTCCCATGCCTACTAGTGGACATCTTGACTTGGCTAAGGATGGTAAACCAGTTGATCAAAGGTTTATCGCTCTATGATTGGATCATTGTTATATCTATGTGCCTCTCGTCCCGATATTATGCTAAGTGTGTGTATGTGTGCACGATATCAAGCGGCCCCCAAAGAATGTCATCTTAAGGCTGTGAAAAGGATAGTAAGATACTTAATACATACACCAAATTTTGGCATTTGGTATCCTAAGAGGTCCTCTTTTGATCTTGTTGGCTATTCCGACTTGGATTATGCCGGAGACAAGGTTGATAGAAAGTCCACTTCGGGTACTTGTCAATTTCTTGGTAGATCTCTTGTGTGTTGTCTTCCAAGAAACAAAACTTGGTATCCTTATCCACCGCCGAAGCGGAATACATTGCCTCCGGTTCATGTTGTGCTCAATTACTTTGGATGACCCAAACTCTTAAATATCATGGGATCAATGTGAAACATGTTCCATTGCTTTGTGACAATGAAAGTGCTATTAAGATTGCTCACAACCCCGTGCAACATTCTCGAACTAAGCATATTGAAGTTCGTCATCATTTCATTCGAGATCCTGTTGCTAAAGGGGACATTGATCTAAAGCATGTTCGTACCGATAAGCAATTGGCGGATATATTTACCAAACCGCTTGATGAGAAAGTCTTTTGCCGTTTGAGAGGAGAATTGAACATCATTGATGCTTCAAACTTGGAGTAGGAACTCTATTTGGATACATGCAAGGCATGAATCTCTGACTAATCCTTGACATTTCTCTCATGATGCTATTCATTTGTCTAGGATATATTTGCACCCTTGCATGTAATCTAACCCTTGTAGGTACTTGGATGAATCTAAATCTATGAGATTGCAAATCACTCTCATCTTGAGCAATCTCTACATCACCAAGTCTCTACACAATGGTGGTTGATGACAAGGAAGCATGATATCCTTCAACATATCCATTGACCATATCTATATATCAAATTTCTTTTGATATCAAATTACATGATTGTCATTTTGGATACACCAATGCTCTTCCTTGCAAATCTAACCCATGTAGGTAGATGAACTCACTTCCAAGTGGTGCTCCCAACTCTTGATGAGCTACATCAACCTCGAGCAACCCACACAAGTTCCACTACATGACTAAGATCAACACCACCACCCAAGGTATGATATTCCATCTTAGAGAAGCTTTACCCCAAGACATGGGTCAAAGCAACTCAACAAGATGAGAATACATCAAATGCTTAAACGAAAAATGGTAACCCCATTTTGAGATTAAACGATGAGTATGACTTATGATCAAGTGTTCTCACTAGACTCTTTAGTCAATATACTCTAACATAGGTGACTTTGTCACCGCCCAATTCTAGATGAAGTTCTCTAGTGTTTCTCTGAGTTTTTGCATCTATTCTTTGCATTCGTCCCTTGCATATTTATTCCCCCTCTTTTATCAAAAAAACTTCATCTAGATTTTCTTTTTCTGCATTCCCTGCATCTAATTCCTTGCAAATCCTTAAGTTAATTCATTGCAAATCTTTGTGAGATATTATTTGCCTAGTGAGCTGAGGTGACACGTGTTCTCTCTGTGTTGAACTCGGTCACACCGGTCTGCCACTTTCGATCAAACCGACTCCTTTCGGTGCTACCGAAGTAAACAACTCGGTGTCACCGATTTCTACGCAGAAAAGACCATTTGCCCCTTGTTCCTGCATTTTTATTCCAGCTCCACTTGATGATCCTTGTCCTCTACCAGCATCACACTCTATATGCTGCTTTGCTCTGTGACTCAAGGACCAAACCTATTTTGACTCACACTCAAGAAGAACCCTTCTTTGAAATTGATGCTGGTAGAGAGAGATCACCTCAAAGCTTAATTCTTCAAAGGGGGGAAGAGAGATTACTTCTAATAGGAAGGAATAGAAATCACATAAAAGCCCAGTTGCTTGGTATTCAAAGAGGAGAGAAGTCACATGTCTTTAGAAGGTAAAAGACATGTTCATGATTGTTTTTTTGGTTGGTTTGTTGTGTTTTTCTTTGCTCTGATTTTCTATTCCCTATCTTCTCCCAGTATCCCATACAAAATTCAGGGGGAGCAAGACATCTATGGGAAGAAAATCTTTGAAATCATTGCATATCTTTACCTTTTGGGGACAAGTCTATATCTAATAGAGTATCCAGTGCTCACACTCTACATGTCATCCCAATCTTGGTACTTTTGTGGTTCTTTTTGTTTGCTCTGGCTATTAGATGTATTTATGTTATCTAACCTTGTTTACTCAGGTTCATCCCTTTCTAAGCCAACTCAAGACCACAAGGTAAGTATATGCATCACGCTCATGTGCATGAGGATTTGTTGCTGATGTACATACTATTTGCAAGAAGGACTCATGAGCATGAAGGTACATTACCTATATTCACATCTTTTGCTCTGATGCATATAGCCAAGATACATGTAACACATTGCTTACTCTGTCATGCTTATGCATTCACATGCTCCTATATTTCATATTTGCATGATTGCATACATGTAGGGGGGCCTATGCATGTTACATGTCTTTCCAGAGCTTTACTTGTTGTTCTCTATATCTTTATCTAAAGCTTTGATGTCTGTTGTCATCAATTACCAAAAAGGGGGAGATTGAAAGCACAAGTGCTCCCTGGGTGATTTTGGTAATTAATGTCAACATATTTCTTACTGGACTAATGCTTTCATCTATTATGCTTTAGATAAGTTCAACAATGGAGTGGCGTGGACTAGAGGATGTGGAACCCCTTCAAGATGATAAGGACAAAGGATTGGCTCAAGCTCAAAGCTCAGGACTCTACATTTTCTATTTTAGTGATCCAAGATCACATTGAGTCCATAGGAAAAGCCAATACTATGAAGAGGGGATGAGGTGTTGCTTAATGGCTTGCTTGCTCAAGGTGCTTAGTGATATGCTCCAAAGCCCTCAACCACTTTCTCATATCCACATATGTCCCAAATCAAAAGTTAAACTCGGCCCCACCGAATCTTTCTATCCGGCGCCACCGAGTTCTCTTGACATAGCCACTGCCACAAACCCTAATCAATTCGGTCTCACTGATGGGATCTCGGTCTCACCGAGATGGGCTTGCAAACTCTCTGTTGCCTATTGCATTAATTTCGGTCTCACCGAAATATGAAATCAGTCCCACCGAGTTTGCTTGGCCAGCTCTCTATGTGCTTATTACCCAAATCGGTCCCGCCGAGTGTGTGTAATCGGTCCAACCGAGATAAGGCTTTACCCTAACCCTAGCACATCGGTCCCACCGAGTTGGTCATGTCGGTCCCACCGAAAATCCTAACATTCATGCATGGAGAGAGCCATCAGAACATGCCTACACTTCCAACATACATTTTCTGAGAGAGAACCACCTACACTTGTGTTGAGGTCAAGATATTCCATTCCAACCACATAAATCTTGATCTCTAGCCTTCCCCATGTTGCTTTCCACCCAAATCATCTTTCTACCAAATCCAATCCTATCAGAGAGAGTTGAGTGTTGGGGATACTATCATTTGAATCAGAAGAGCAAGGAGTTCATCATCAACACACCATCTATTATCTTTTGGAGAGTGGTGTCTCCTAGATTGGCTAGGTGTCACTTGGGAGCCTCCGTCAAGATTGTGGAGTTGAACCAAGGACTTTGTACGGGCAAGGAGATCGCCTACTTCGTGAAGATCTACCCTAGTGTGTGAGGGAGTCCTGGACTAAGGGGTCCTCGGGTGTCCGGCCTGTTGTCCATGGGCCGGACTGATGGGATGTGAAGACATGAAGGCCGAAGACTGTACCCGTGTCCTGATTGGACCCTACTTGGCGTAGAAGGCAAGCTTGGCGACCAACTATGAAGATTCCTTCTTATGTAACCGACTTTATGTAAACCCTAGGTTCCCCCGGTGTCTATATAAACCGGAGGGGTTAGTCCGTAAAATATACACATTACCATTGTCATACAGGCTAGACTTCTAGGGTTTAGCCATTACGATCTCGTGGTAGATCAACTCTTGTAACACTCATGTTCATCAAGATCAATCAAGCAGGAAGTAGGGTATTACCTCCATAGAGAGGGCCCGAACCTGGGTAAACATCGTGTCCCCCGTCTCCTGTTACCATTGATCCTAGACGCCCAGTTCGGGACCCCCTACCTGAGATCAGCCGGTTTTGACACCGACATTGGTGCTTTCATTGAGAGTTCCACTATGCCGTCGACAAACGGTTCGATGGCCCCTTCAATCGCCGATAATGATGCTGTCCAAGGAGGAACCTTCCTCCCCGGACAATTTGTTGTGTTCGGCGGCTTCGTACTGCGGGCCAACTTGCTTGGTCATCTGGAGTAGGTCGATAGCTATGCCCCTGGCCATCATGTCAGATTTGGAAGCTTGAACTACATCGCGGATATCCGTGGAGACTTGATCTTCAATGGACTCGAGACCGCGGCGATCACTCCCCCTCGCTCCGATGAACATGACTTAAATCTGTCATCGGATCACATCCAGGAGATGGTTCCTGTTGCCGCAACGGCCTTAGAACCAGAGCAGATCGTGCCATCCAAAGCCATAGAGTCCGCGGCGTTGGAGCCGCACACGGATTCAACAACCTGCAATATTTGCGTCAACGGAACTTCGGACTCATCTCCGGCTATAAGTTCCGGACCGTGTACGCCTGCAGACACCGATCTAGATCGGTTATCGATCTTCGAATTCAGCGCCGCAGACGTTTCCCAGCACTCACCTTTGGGCGACGTGCTGAACTCTTTAAAGAATTTGTCCTTGGAGAAGGACTCATAGCCGAACTATGTACGGTTCGAGTTAGAGGCTGATGATGGGGAATTTTGCTTCCCACCCGCCACCCACTTCATAGCTACCGTCAAGGACTTAACCGACGAGCTCGATTATGGCTCCGAAGACATCGACGGTATGGACAATGATGCGAACAAGGAGCCAGGCCAAGACCCGCCATTCACTGGACATTGGACGGCCAACTCTTTGTACGACGTGTACATGGTTGATACACCTAAAGGACCTGGCGACGACAAAGAAGAGCCAGATGCGAATAAACCCTCTGAGACACAGTCCAAGTGCCGGCGCCCTAAACGACGCTCTAAGCCTCGTCGCTCAAAAGATGGCAACACTGGCACTGGAGAAAATAGTACTCCGGGCAACGCCGAAAACAATGAAGACCCTGTTGGAGCTGCATCCGAACAGGAGGAGCAAGACAATGAGCAAGTTAACCCTGATAAACAGGCCACGCCCAATGACCTGGATGATGATAGTTATCGTCCACCCTCCAAGGATGACGAGAGCCTTGGCAATGAGGACTTCATCGTGCCTGAGGCACCCCTCGAGCAGGAGCGCTTTAAGCGCCAGCTCATAGCTACTGCAAGAAGCCTACAGAAAAAGCAGCAGCAGCTCCAAGCAGATCAAGACCTACTCATCGATAGATGGACCGATGTCCTGGCAGCCGAAGAATACGGCCTCAAGCGCCCAGCCAAGAGTTACCCAAAACGCAGACTGCTACCTCAGTTCGATGAGGAGGCACCAAATCCCATACCTCCCTCGCGCAATGCGGACCGACCACCACGCGGTCGGGATAGTGCGGCAGACTGACCACCTAGCGGTCGGGATAAAACGGCAACTCCGGCCGAACAATAGCCCGCCCCACCGCCTCGCAAACACAGGGACAGACCAGCTCGGGACCATACATACGACCTTCGGCAGGAATTGGACAATAGAGCAGGACACACCAGATCAATCTACGGATCGCGAGGACGCTTCCCTACTCGGTATGAAAGCTACCTATTCAGACGTGACAAACTTAATCACACCAGGGTCGATAACCGCAGACGGACTTCATCGGAGGTGCGCCGTGACACGGCCCGCAATAGAGGCGCCGCACACCCTCTCTGCTTCACAGATGAGGTGCTGGATCACGAATTCCCCGAGGTGTTCAAGCCCGTCAATATTGAATCATACGACGGAACAACCGATCCCGCAGTGTGGATTGAAGATTTTATTCTCCACATCCACATGGCCCGAGGAGACGACCTCCATGCTATCAAATACCTCCCATTAAAGCTGAAAGGACCAGCTCAACAATGGCTAAATAGTCTGCCTGAGAACTCCATCGGCAGCTGGGAGGACTTGGAAGAGGCTTTCCTTGATAACTTCCAAGGAACTTATGTCCGGCCACCGGATGCCGATGACTTAAGCCACATAGTTTAACAACCTGGAGAATCAGCCACAAAATTCTGGACTAGGTTCCTAACTAAAAAGAACCAGATCGTTGACTGTCCGGATGCCAAGGTCCTAGCAGCCTTCAAACACAGCATCCGTGACGAATGGCTAGCGCGTCACCTTGGCAATGAAAAGCCGAAGTCTATAGCAGCCCTTACGGCACTCATGACCCGCTTTTGTGTGGGTGAGGACACCGCAGTTAACGCCGGATTCAGCGGCTCCAAGTTCGGCCAACGAAAGAAGCCCTACAAAAGAAACAATGAAGGACCTTCCAGCCTGGACCGCATACTCGACCGTCCGTGCCAGATACACGGCACCCCAGACAAACAAGCCAATCATACCAATAGGGATTGTTGGGTTTTCAAACAGGCTGGCAAGTTAAATGCCGAAAACAAGGAAAAGGGATCACAAAGTGAGGACGTGGACGAAGAGCCCCGGCAGCCGAACACTGGGGGGCAGAAGAAATTTCCCCCTCAAGTTAAAACAGTGAACATGATATACGCTACACACATCCCCAAAAGGGAGCGTAAGCGAGCACTTCGGGACGTCTATGCGGTAGAGCCAGTCGCCCCAAAATTCAATCAGTGGTCATCATTCCCAAGCACCTTCGATCGTCGAGATCACCCAACTAGTATCCGGCATGGCGGTTCAGCCGCACTAGTCCTCGACCCAATCATCGACGGATTTCACCTAACACGAGTCCTAATGGATGGTGGTAGCAGCCTCAACCTGCTCTATCAGGATACAGTGCGGAAGATGGGCTTTAATCCCTCACGAATCAAACCCACAAAGCCTACCTTTAAAGGAGTCATACCAGGCATAGAGGCCCGCTGTACGGGCTCAATCACGCTGGAGGTAGTCTTCGGTTCTCCGGGCAACTTCTGAAGTGAAGAGTTAATCTTCGATATCTTCCCCTTCCGCAGCGGCTACCATGCACTTCTCGGACAAACCGCGTTTGCTAGATTCAACGCGGTGCCACACTATGCTTATCTCAAGCTCAGGATGCCCGGTCCACGCGGCGTCATAACAGTCAAAGGCAATACTGAACGCTCCCTCCGAACAGAGGAGCATACCGCCACCCTAGCAGCAGAGGTACAGAGCGGCCTTCTCAAGCAGCACCATAATACAGCTGCCGAGCCCCTGGACATCATTAAGAGGTTCCGGACTACACTGCAACAGGACAGCGCGGCTCGTCAAGAGCTCGATTAGCAATCCAGCCTCCGTCCCAGTCCCGATGAAGTAGTGGCATTCGTACCACGCGTACATAATTATGCACTCAAAATCCCATGGACATCGACGGAGGCACAAGCAAGCTCAGGATCTACAGTTCGGCTAGACCGATCCCGGACACACATATAACTTTACTATTTCCCTTTTCCATTTTTCGCAGGTTTCTCTTAGGCGGGCCTCTTTTGACGGCATGAGTTATGATCCTGTCAAAGGACAAATACACCGGATCGACATGGAGCACGGGCGTACAGGGGCAGCCCTAGAGGCCCACCCAACGATTAATCTATCTGTTTTCAGGACCCACGCGCAGCTCGCCCTTAGTTGAGGCACGTCAAATAGCTGGTTGCTTATGGCATTACTTTGTACCGATGCGCTTTGACGCATTAATCCAACTATAATGGAAACAGTTCATGGTCCAAGTTCCAGGGCCCCAGATACCATCTCTGCTGTCCTTCTGTTTTCCTTTCAATTACTTAATTCCTAGCAACCGTACACTCTGGTACGTTTTATATTTGCCAGGGGCTCCTGATCGCCCCATAACACGTCAACAAAGTCCGAACACTTCTTATAGAGAAGTTCGATACCCCGAATTGAGCATTATATGCATTGGCTCCGAATCATGTCTTTGGTCAATAGTTGGGTTGCCCGGCTCCTGTGCTTGCTACCCTACGTTCCGCTAAATCGGCTAGGGTAGTAAATGAAGAACTACTGCGATTGTGCCCTGGCCTTGACCAGATGAGCGCCTCAGTAGAAAAAGGCGGAAACTAACTGTCATGATACGGCGAGAGCCGGACAGCTCTTCGAGGGTCCCAAATCGTTGGAGATTTTTTCCGCGTTATGCAAAAGGTTGGCACTTCCTGATCAGTTGCTGACAGCACTCCGGTTTGAACCAGGGGCTGCGCCCATGCTTTATTATAAAACTCCTATGGCTAAGTGAGGGCGTTTAAGCCGTATAGTCTGATTGCCTTGTTTGTTGCGCTAAACAACTCCTTCAAGGACCATACAATTGGATCAAGATTGTTTAGACTCCATCCCGAACACCTCCGTACTACCTACTTGAGGGCAGAAGCCGACGACTGGCCAACCCTCAGATTACATACAACACGGCCACATAGGAGGAAACAATTAAAAGCATAACAAAATTACATTACAAAATAGGCTTTGTTCTCATAATACAAGGCAAAGGCAACAAGAATTTTTTCATTCGAAAATAATGTCCTGCCCGCACTCAGCTGCTGCAAGCCGAGACCCTTCTATGACATCCGCCAAATATCGCTCAGGTGTGCAATGCTCCTTGCCCTCTGGCGGCCCTCTGGCCACTTCAACGGCGTTCATCTTCGCCCACCACATCTTGCAACGGGCAAAGGCCATGCGGGCACCTTCAATAGAGGCAGAGCGCTTGACGACATCCAGCCGAGGACAGGCGTTCACCATTCCCCTCACGAGTCCGAAGTAGCTGCCAGCGATAGCTTCGGCTGGCCATAGCCGGATTATCAAATCCTTCATGGCTAGTTCGGCCACCCTATGCAGCTCCACCAGCTATTTCGGCTGATCGGTGAAGGACACAGGAGGCTCTGGCACCGCATATTGCGACCAGAATAGCTTCTCCGTAGAACCCCCTCCTTCAGCTCGGTAGAACTCCACGGCGTCCGATACACTGCGTGGTAAATCCGCAAAAGCCCCTGGGGAACTCCGAACCCGGGTTAGTAAAAGGTACTGCTTCTCCGCATACTTGCTTTGCATCTTAAATGCCTTACCCGCCGCGATCTTCTTGGCCTCCTGGATCTCCTGGAGGGCGTCCTGGGCCTCATTCCGTGCGGCCTCCGCGCTCTGACGAGCCTTGGCGAGTTCGGTCCCTTGAACCGACGCATCATGCTCCAAGGCATCGCATTTCTTCACCGCATCCTGGAGCTCCTGCTGGACTTCTTTGACCCAGGCATTGAGCTTCTTACGAGCGGCTTGCTGCTGGACAGCCTTCTCCTCGGCCTCGCCCAGGGACTTCCTCAGGGCCTCGACCTCGGTCGCGGCTCCTGCACATATTACGAAACTACAGTCAATATACAGCGCCTATGTTTTCCGAGCACACAGCAAGTCATTACTCACCTTGCTTCTCCTGGAGCCGAACCTTAACCTCGCCGAGCTCGCTCTCGGTCCGCTCCAGCCTCTGCCTCGGTTCAGAGACTTCGGCAGCATGCGAGGTTGCGGCCAACAGCGACGCCTGGTTAAGCATACATATTACGTTAGTTTCCCACAATAAAAGATTGATCCTCTATCCGGTTCTTCTCACCGAAAACCGGACAGTGTCTCAGGGGCTACTGACTACATGGGGTTTTTCTCCTTCTATGTCACTTACCTCAAAACCTGTCAACAGGTTGCTGCAAGCTTCATTCAGTCCGCTCTTGCCGGACTGAACCTTCTCGATCACCGCACCCATAAGGACACGGTGCTCGTGTCGGCGTTCTGGGAATGGGGGTTCCCAGACTTGCCTTCCTACGACCCATGGCATGGCTAAGCCAGCAGGCCGTACGGCCCATCTTCATCAACAAGGCATCCAAGACCCTCGCCAGGGTCCAAGCCTCGCGAGGCGGACGACGCAAGACCTCCTTGGGAGTGGACTAGCCAGGCAGGCTCACGAGGAGCGGAGATATCAAGGCGGGGCAAAACCTCACGAGGCTCTCGTGATGTGAGCCATGACGATCGACACCAGGCGGGCGCCAGCACACGCAGCGTTCTTGTTTCCTCTTTTGTGCTAAGGAGGCCAGCGCAGGTGAGGAGTACCGAGGCATCAGGAAAAGGTTGCTATATTGGTGCAATGACACCAAGACCAGGAGGACGGCAAGACGGAGGTCATCGTGGAGCCCAAGACGGTGTCACCACCAGAGCCTTTCGCAGGCGAAGACCACTTTTGTCAGGATAGCTTGTACTAGTTGTCCCTCTTCAAATTTGCCCGCCGTTGTTGGCTCCCTTCCCGCTCAACATTTGGGAAGAGGACCAGGGCCTATATAAGTAGAACTAGCCACCATAGTAGGCCATCTCATCTTAGCTTGATCCAATCTGATTGAGAGCCAGCCCTAGCCACAAGAACACCTCACCCTCAGGAGGCTATTCTTCCCTTGTACTGTTCATCATCAGCCCTAGAGGCAATCCACCACCACCACACTGGAGTAGGGTATTACACCACAATGGTGGCCAGAACCAGTATAAACATCGTGTCTCTCTGTGCTGTGAGTTCGTCGAGTTCGTCCGCGAGATCTAGCGAGCTAGGGCGTAGATCGGTAGGAGGGAAAGACTCAGTGTGCACCCCAGTGTTCGAACCTTAAGGGTTTGCCGGAACCCCACATCCGACATTTGGCGCGCCAGGTAGGGGTGCGCCGTAGCCTCCCTCTCGTCGATCAGTCGCTCCGTCGTCTCCATGGCGGATGCTCGCCGTGCTCGGGCTGAGCGTCGGGCTGCCCTCACCGCCCGCGTCGCTCAGACGACTCCCGTCGGTGGGCCACCTCGTCGTTCTCCGTCTCGCGCTGCGAACGCTGCCACTGGCCCGGCGGGGAACGAGCAGCAGGCGTCCTCACTGCACCCTTCGGTGCGGTAGGACGGCCACACCGCCACTCCATTGCTGACCCCGGCTGGTTCTTCGTCTCACGCACACCGCGCTCCCATGGAGGCGCGGGCCGCGCTCCTCACCGCAAACGAACTCCTGCGCTACCGCCCCGTCGACGACCTCTATGAGGAGTGGCTCGACCGCGTCGCCGAGCTCGTCCGCGCCGCAGGGGGCTCCCCGGTGCCGTCCCTCTCTCTACCTCCCCCTCAACCAGCCACGGGCGATGAGGCTCATGGCGTGCCTCCACCACCTCTGCCTCAAGACGGTGCCTTGGCACCAAGGTGCGCGGCTCCACGGCGTGATCCACCACGCCCGGTGCCCGGGCGTGAAGAGAGAAGCTCCCAAGAAATTCCTAGGCCGCGGGAAACTCCACCCGCGCTTCCCGCGCCGCCTCATCAAGACCGCGCACCGCCCGCAGCGGCGCCGGACGGACCTCGTCAAGACCAAGCTCCACCTCCAAGGCGGGCCCCAGCAACCACGGCTGGCTGTCGTGCCTTCACCCCTGAGCTGCGTAGCGTCGCCTGGCCAGGCAAGTTCAAGCCGGATCTGCCTCCTCGCTACGATGGCACCACCGACCCCGCAGAGTTCCTGCAGCTCTACGAGCTGAGCATCGAAGCAGCCAACGGCGATGAAAAAGTCATGGCGAACTGGTTTCCCATGGCTCTCAAGGATGGAGCTCGCTCCTGGCTCCTGAACCTGCAGCACGGCTCGATCTCCTCCTGGGACGAGATGCGCGACCGCTTCGTCGCCAACTTCCAGGGCACTCGCGACCGTCCGCCGGCCGCGGGTGACCTGCGCCGCATCAAGCAACAACCAGGAGAGACCCTCCAGAAGTACATCCAGCGCTTCAACAACACCCGCATCAAGATCCCCAAGGGCACGGACGAGGCCATCATCTCCGTGTTCTCAGACGGCGTCCGTGATGTCAAGATGAAGGAAGAGCCCGCCATCCACAAGGAGCTCTGCACCTCTCAGGAGCTGTTCAACCTGGCGACCAAGTGCGCAAGAGCTGAGGAGGCGTGCCTCTCTCTCCTTGAGCTGCCAGCGGCGGGTGCACGGGAGAAGAAGGCCAAGGCCAAGGACGTGAAGTGCAAGGAGGCAGCTGTGCTCGCAGCGAAGCCCGACACCAAGCGGGGCAGGGATCAGCCTGAGTCTTCAAAGAACAGCCGGCCGTTCTGCGCCTTCCACAACCTGAACACCCACAACACCAGCGACTGTCAAGAGCGCAGAGCCATACGAGTAGGACGCTTCGGTCGACGCCCCGAGCGCAGCGACCGGAGCTATGGCCGCGGAGGAGGACGTGGAGGCAGACACTGGGATGACCGTGGCCCATGCCAGGAATGGCGCGACAGGCCTCGCGAGGACCGCTGGCAGGAGCAACCTCGCGAGGGCGCCTGGAGGGATCAGCCTCGTGAGGATCGCCCCCAAGGCAACGTCGGTCTTCCCCCGCTGCCGCCACCGAGAAGGAACGACGACCACCATCAGGACGAGGGGGCTGGGGGCTTCCGGGAGCCGCGTGCAATCGCCTGCATCTTGGGCGGCGCCCAGGCCCCAGCCTCTCAGCGCATCTTCAAACAGTTCGCTCGCGAGGTGAATGCAGTGCTCCCCAAGCTTGAGGCCACGCGCCCGCTCAAGTGGTCCCAATGCGCCATCACTTTCAACTCGGCAGATCAGCTCAAGTGCGCGGCCACGGCCGGCGCCCTCCCGATGTTGTGTTCCCCAGTCATCAGCAATGTGCAGGTTACCAAGACCCTCATCGACGGCGGCGCAGGGCTCAACATCCTGTCCGTCGACATGTTCGACAACCTCCAAGTGCCATATGAGCAGCTCCAGCCCACCAAGCCCTTCTCGGGAGTGACCGACGGTTCCACCACACCGATAGGGCAGGTCCACCTCCCTGTCACCTTCGGGGAGCGCAAGAACTACCGCACCGAGCTCATCGACTTCGACGTCGCGCACATCCGCCTGCCGTACAACGCCATCCTCGGGTATCCGGCCCTGGCCAAGTTTATGGCAGTCACCCATCACGACTACAACGTCCTCAAAATGCCAGGAAGCGGAGGAATCATCACGGTCCCATGCGAAGAGAGGGATGGGGTGTGCTCCCTCGAGCGCGCCTTCCAAGCTACAGCAATCGACGACCCCGACAGTAGAAGTGAAGGCCCTCCGGAGGCCATCCCCAAGAAGAAGCAGTTGCACCGCGCAGGACCTCATGAGAATGGCGTCGCGGAAGGAGTCTCATCAGGATCAGCGTCTGTCCCAGGGGCGCCTCCCTCCATCGCATGGGAAGGCGTGCCCAGCGCCCTCCTCAGGCAGGGCTCGGGGGCTCCCTTCTGAAGGGCCTCAGACCTTGCCAACCTCACGGGAGGCGCTTGGGCACCACTTGGAACCTTGCTTCGCGGCACATGTTCCTCAGGAGAGCACGGGGCAAGGAGTGCCCACCACTCAGGAGTTCATCACCAAGACCACCGAGAAACTGCAAGACGCAAGAGCCATGAGCGGCGATAGCCGCTCACGAGGCGCAGCTCCCCATCCTGGCGAGGATGCTGGGCTGCTGGGCTGCATCGACGTCCCAGGGCTCAACGGGGCCGCAACTAAGGAGTGCTTCTGGCCTTCACGTGTGGGCCGCTGCGAGGGTCCGCCACACAGCTACGTTTGCATGCCCTTCGGCTTGCCGCATGGCGTCAGCCTATCAGTGCAACGTGCGGCGTGTCCTGGTGGCTCAGGAGGCCAGGTACCACGCCGTCCTGGAGGAGATCGAGACGGTCTTCAGGGAACCTCCCGAGCCCGCAGAGCCTCCCGAGGCTCAGGGCTCCGGTGGCTCATGAGGAGTCATTCCTTCAATGCACGCCTTCAGCTGCACCAACTCTACTTCATCTACAGAACCAGGTGACATCTTCCAAGCTCGTTTAGCTGGGAGCGGCACTCGGGCTGCATTATTCCCAGGCCGCGTGGGTCCGTCCCTGTGGCATGTATCCCTTTGTTTATGTCTTTAGCTTACCTTGCTAGGGGCGCCCCTCGGGCTGCATCATCCCCAAGCCGCTCGGGCTGGACTCGGTGGCATGTATCTTCCTGCATTTATCCAAGTTGATTTGCTTTCCATGCTTAACCTGCCAAATGCAATCACCTGCTCGATCATCGCCTCCCCCGGGGCCTCCACACAGGCCCGGCGCTGGTGCATGGGTCCGTCCTTGTCACGTCGACAAATCTGAGCGGTCGAGCTCTGGCTCGCGGCATGCCCCGCGCACGTCACCTCACCAGGCCCTCAGTGCCTTCACCTCATCTAGAGAAACCGGCGGCAGGCTGACAGCTGTAACGGCAAACTGTGTTTCTGCTTGTGCCAGTTCATAGGGATCCCGTGGGAAGGATAGCAGGCGGCACCGCGAGTCTCCTTTTCTCTCGTGCAATTCGCATGCGCGTTAAAAGGGGGGCTCCTGAGCATCGCGACTCAGGAGCTCTTAGTGGCTCTCCAGCCCTCACCCCTTGGCCTTGACCACGGCATCGTGACCTGGCATACCAGCGGTGGCTGAGCTCGCTCGAGGGCCGGGACCTGAGGACGTAGAGCACTAAGGAGAGCATGAGGGGAGGAAAACTTGTATGGGCCGGCCTAGCTATGCTGCACAAGTATGCGCGCAGCCCTAGCGCAACGTCAAGAGTCGCCATGAAGTCAACAAGATAAGTCCCGCCCTCGGATCGGCTAAAAGTTTGGGCTTAATGGTCCCTCACGCCTTGCCGCAACCCCGTTGCGGCCACGTCAACTCCCTTTATCGCCTTACCATGGCTGCTTGAGCGCTAAGGGGGACCTCCTGAGCATCGCGCCTCAGGGGCTCTTACTGGACCTCGGGCCGCACACCTCCTGGCCTTGACCACGGCACGCGACCTGGCATACCAGTGACGGCTCTAGCCCGCCTGGGGACAGGGACCTGTTAGCGTAGAGCAACAAGCTATCGCAAGGAAAGAAAGGGGGGTCGAGCCTTAACGGGACATGCGCTCACCAAGTTTTCATAACAAGGAAGATAAGTACAAAAGACATTGCAGATCCTTACATGCCCCCGCGGGGTGATTCATGATTCTTCGCAGGAAACAAAAGCTAATGCTAAGGCGAATCCTATCTACACCCTTCCGTGGCGGACGCCATCATCAACAGTGGGCCACGGGAGGCCAGCCCCAACCCCATCCAGATCAACGGCGGCGACAGCCAGACGCCGCAGCTCTGCTCCGAGCGCGGCGAGAGTTCGGGGGCACGTAGCTGTCATCGCTCGTCTCCGGAGTCTCGTAAAGCTCAGGAGAGCTGCTGGACTCCCAAGGGCTGCTGCTGCTGGAGTGGCCACGAGCGGAGCGCTTGTCAGCTTGGGGCTCCTCTCCGGAGCAGCACTCTAGGCGGCGGCCCTTGGCGTCGATGACCTTGAAGAAGAGCGTGGAGGCGCCATCGTACACGAAGTGGATCGCGAGGGCGCCCCTCGCACGGCAGACCCGTGCGATCTCGCCCCAGCCGCGAGTCATGAAGATCTTGCCGGAGAGGGCCGCTTCGATCTCTGCTCCTATAGCCAGAGCGCTGCAGTCGGCGTGCTGCAACCAGAGCTCGAGAGGCCAACTCGGCGGCATCGCGTCGGAGAAGAACCGCGGGAAGAGGATCCAGGAGCTCGGAGGCATCGGCGCCCACAGCACCAACTCGCACGAAGAGTCCTTGGCGTGGATCCCAGGGCGACGGCACGCATCGCCGTGGCGCGGCGACCCCGGACACGGCGTGGGCGGTGCTGCTCGTCGCTCCGTCCTCCCGAGCCCTCATCTCGGACGTTCAAGGATAGCGGGTACCCTGGAGGAGGCCGCTCGCACCAAGGCCTCGACACCACCTGCATCGTCGCTTCATCACGATGATGGATCGACCTCTTCTTCGGCGGAAGCGGCCCCGGATCATCGCAGGGGGCCTTTCCTTTCTCTTCGGCAGAGAACCTTCTGATGGGCGCCATTGTTGTTAGCAGCAGAGCAAGGAGGAAGAAGCAAGCAAGCGAGGAACAGATGGGCGACGGGGGATCCGCCCCCCCTCCCCATTTATAGCAAGAGAAGGCCAACCGGCGCCTCCCACGATCGCAGGTAATGATGGTTTTCCTTGCATGTCGCAGGGATTTGTCAAGTCGTGCAGTTGCCGAGGCAGCGTGGGGAAGCGGAGACGCCCACGTCCAATCAACCAACACGTGTCAAACGAGGCCGCAGGCTTTTGGGGCCCGCGGTGCTCCGAACTTGACCCTTGGCTTCGCCGCGAAGCCAAGCCCGAGCGCACCTTGGGCCCGGGGGCCACTGTCGGTGTTCTGGGAATGGGGGTCCCCAGACTTGCCTGCCTGCGGCCCATGGCGTGGCTAAGCCAGCAGGCCGTACGGCCCATCTCCATCAACAAGGCATCCAAGACCCTCGCGAGGGTCCAAGCCTCGCGAGGCGGACGACGCAAGACCTCCTCGGGAGTGGCCTAGCCAGGAAGGCTCATGAGGAGCGGAGATATCAAGGCGGGGCAAAACCTCACGAGGCTCTCGTGACGTGAGCCATGACTATCGACACCAGGCGGGCGCCAGGCAGGCGCCAGGCGGGCGCCAGCGCACGCAGCGTCCTTGTTTCCTCTCTGGAGCTAAGGAGGCTAGCGCAGGCGAGGAATATTGAGGCATCAGGCAAAGGTTGCTATATTGGTGCAACGAGACCAAGACCAGGAGGACGGCAAGACGGAGGTCATCGTGGATCCCAAGACGGCGTCACCACCAGAGCCTTTTGCAGGCGAAGGATACTTTTGCCAGGATAGCTTGTACTTGCTGTCCCCCTTCAAATTTTCCCGCCGTTGTTGGCTCCCTTCCCGCTCAACATTTGGGAAGAGGACCAGGGCCTATATATGTAGAACTAGCCACCATAGTAGGGCATCTCATCTTAGCTTTATCCAATCTGATCGAGAGCCAACCCTAGCCACAAGAACACCTCAACCTCAGGAGGCTGTTCTTCCCTTGTACTGTTCATCATCGGCCCTAGAGGCAATCCACCACCCCCACATTGGAGTAGGGTATTACACCACAACGGTGGACCGAACCAGTATAAACCTCGTGTCTCTCTGTGCTGTGAGTTCGTCGAGTTCGTCCGCGAGATCTAGCAAGCTAGGGCGTAAATCGGTAGGAGGGAAAGACTCCACGCGCACCCCAGTGTTCGAACCTTAAGGGTTTACCGGAACCCCACATCCGACAGCTCGTCCATAACGGAGGCGCCTCGTAGCGCCTCCATCAGGTTATCCGGCGTCCCTGGATGGACAGGGGCCACCGGTGGAAGCGGCGCACCCCCCCTCCTTCAAAGGGGGCTGCTCGCCCGACTCCGGAGCCATATGGGTCTCCGGAATCGTATTCGGCTAAGGGCCGAACTGGATGCGGCCCTCTTCGCCAATCTCCATGGGGATCGGCTCTCCCATGTGTCCCGCAGTGGAGGTCTTGCCTTGTGGCGCCTCCCGGACAGCGTCCTGGGCTCCTCCCCGATTCGGAGCGGCCCTCTGGGACAACACTTCGGTGTCGTCCCTGGCCCTGGGGGAATAAGCAGGCGGTGCCGACATGCTCGCCATCTCCAACGGAGCCAACGAACCTCCAGATGAGGATCGCTGGATAAGGTCGCGGGCCGGACTGCAATAGTACAGTTAACCATGTCAAGATAATAAAGAGAAAGGGCCGGATGTGCACATGAGCGAGCCATGTAACTTACGATGCGGTCTGGGGCTTAGAGCGGGGGCGTCGTTCCGGACTACTGTCAACATCCCACACGGTGTTCACCGCTGGGACGCCCTTCCCCTTCTTGGGCATTTCCGCCTCCAGATGCGCCAAAGCCGCCCTCTTTTTCTTCTTCTCCTCGGGGGGAGGGTTGTTTTCCTCCTCCTCCTCCTCTTCCTCATCATTGTCCTCAGGGACAGAGGAATGGGCTTTTGTCATCTTTGGACGTCACGTCCGAAGTGCCCTTGCGACGAGGGCCACTCTTGGCCCCCTTGGCCTTCTTCTTGGCCTTCTTCTCCGGTGCCTTATATGGCGCCGGCACCAACATCTTCGCTAGACGTGGGATGACCGGTTCTTCAGGTAGCGGAGCCGGACACTGGATCCGCTTCGCCCTCTCCATCTAGTCCTGGAAAAGCAATGATGAACTCAGACATCATTTTTGAAACAATTAAGTTGGGGATACGTCATAAATAACATACCTCGCTGGCGGGGTGTTTACAATCGTGACCACGGTCTGAGTCCGTGGCCGGTGGCTTCTCGTTGCCCTTAAAGAGCAACTTCCAGGCACCTTCGTGTGTAGTCTCGAAGAGCCTTATCAAGGTCTCGTGTTTCTTCGAATTGAACTCCCACAGAGGGCGGCTTCGGCGCTGGCATGGAAGAATCTGGCAAACTAGCATCACCTGGATTACGTCAACGAGCTTGACATTCTTGGTCACCATGATTGGAACGCGCATCTGCAGCGCTATCAGCTCGTCAGGTGAACACCAGTCCGGACTATTCTCGGCCCAGGAGGTGAGTCGCATGGGAGCACCGGAGCGGAATTCGGCAGCTGCGGCCCAGGTGGTGCTGCGAGGTTCCATGATGTAGAACCACTGCTTCTGCCACTCCATTACTGTCTACACAAAAGTGCATTTGGGCCAGGGGACGTTGGATAGCTTGCTCACCATGGCTCCCCCGCACTCCGCATGCTAGCCATCCACCACCTTCGGCTTCACGTTGAAGACTTTGAGCCACAACCCGAAGTGGTGTTGGATGCGGAGGAAGGACTCACACACGACGATAAACGCCGAGATGTTGAGGAAGGAATTCGGGGATAGATCATGGAAATCTATCCCGTAATAGTACATCAGCTCGCGAACGAAAGGGTGGAGTGGAAACCCTAGCCCGCGGAAGAAATGGGGGATGAATACTACCCTCTCGCTCGGCTTCGGCATGGGGACGACTTGTCCCTCGGCCGGCAGACGGTGGGCGATCTCCTTCGCCCAATATCCGGCCGCCCGAAGCTTAGTAATGTCCTCCTCCTTGACGGAGGAGACCATCCACTTGCCCTGACCTCTGGATCCGGACATGGTTGCTTGAGTGGAAAGGAGATGAGTACTTGGGCACTGGAGCTCGAGATTGGAAAGGCGGAGACAGAGAGAGGGCGTGAGAGAGGAAGAGCGAGTCCTTATCCCCTTATAAAGGCAGCGAATATTAAACGCCTCCTCACTCGCCTTAAGACTCGCCTATTCCCAAGGGCTGTATAAACGGCACGGTTGGGTTACCCATGCCTGCATTGATGAGAATCCCGTGATAAGAGGACACGATCTCTGCTTTGACAAGACGTGCCAATGGCAACCGCGCCTCGAGACGTGGGGCGTTGAACACAAAGGCGGTATGGAATTATGACCGGTCAGACGTAATGTCGTGCTGCAAGAAAGCTGTCAGTGGATAGAACTCGTGTAAAAATATATATTCTCCCTGCGGTTATGTATGGTGTGTGTGTGTGACAAGTCTGGATACTATCATCGCATCCGAAGACTATCTTGGAGTTCGAAAAAGGGGAACCCGCCTTGCAATGCCGAAGACAATCTGCGCGCCGGACTCCTCGTCATTGAAGCCAGGTTCAGGAGCTACTGAGGGAGTCCTGGACTAAGGGGTCTTCGGGCGTCCGGCCTGTTGTCCATGAGCAGGACTGATGGGCTATGAAGACATGAAGGCCGAAGACTATACCCGTGTCCGGATTGGACTCTACTTGGCGTGGAAGTCAAGCTTGGCGACCAACTATGAAGATTCCTTCTTATGTAACCGACTCTATGTAAACCCTAGGTCCCCCCGGTGTCTATATAAACCAGAGGGGTTAGTCTGGAAAATATACACATTACCATAGTCATACAGGCTAGACTTCTAGGGTTTAGCCATTACGATCTCGTGGTAGATCAACTCTTGTAACACTCATATTCATCAAGATCAATCAAGCAGGATGTAGGGTACTACCTCCATAGAGAGGGCCCGAACCTGGGTAAACATCGTGTCCCCCGTATCCTGTTACCATCGATCCTAGACGCACAGTTCGGCACCCCTTGCCCGAGATCCGCCGGTTTTGACACCGACAGTGAGGCACGTCCTTCGTGGGAGATAGCCATGGTGGGATAGACAAGGTTGCTTCTTCGTGGACCCTTCGTGGGTGGAGCCCTCCGTGGACTCGCGCAACCGTTACCCTTCGTGGGTTGAAGTCTCCATCAATGTGGATGTACGATAGCACCACCTATCGGAACCACGGATAAAAATCTCCGTGTCTCCAATTGCGTTTGCACACTCCAATCCCATCCCTTTACATTCTTGCAACTTGCATGATTTACTTTCCGCTGCTTATATACTCTTGTCCTGCTTGCTTGATATGTATTGTGAATGTTTGAACTTGTGCTAAATCTCCACTTCAACCTAAAGGTTTTAAAAACTGCAACTTTTCTTGCTAAGTGTCTATTCACCCCCCTCTAGACACCTGTTCTCGATCCTTTCAATTGGTATCAGAGCATATCATTTGACCAAGTACATTACTACTCCTTGTGCTCGCATTGTTGATCCCTTGCATCCCACACCCGATGGGAATCTTGACATGATTCGCAATCTTAGAATTATCAATCTTATCATTAGAGGATTGCCCAAAACTTTGATTGCTAGCTTACCTACTCTAGATTGTGCTTACACCATATGGAGATTTCTAGAGGAACGATTCCCAAATTATTCCTTGAAAAATCTAGATGAGATTCTCCATAAATCTATTGCCTTGAATAGGATGAGTACTAGTGATCCTAAGTTTGATGATTGTCTATTTGAGCTTCGTGATCTCATGCGTGCTAAAGGAGACATTGGGATTATAAGCAATATCATTTCCGAAGTCATTAGAATTCATAGAGATGAATATTGTTACGGTCATACTTCTAATGAATCACTCTCTCCAAGAATTGATCGATCACATGATGATGTTGAACATGGATACTATGATGAGGATGATGATAGTGACTATGATCTTGATGATGCGATGAGACACTTTGGTCTTATGGCAAATCTTCGCGGCTACATGGCTGGAGGAAAGGAATGGGTCCTTGATAGTGGATGTACTGATCATATGACCAGAGATAAAGATATGTTTTGTGAGCTTGCAGAAAACGACGGCCCTCGAAAGTATGTCACTTCCGGTGATAAATCATAGGGTAAAGTGGCCATCTCACATGATAGCTCCATACAAAAGATTCTTTGCCGTCTGCTGGCAGACGGCAAAGAGCTGGCAGATGGCAAAGAGCTTCTTTGCCGTCTGCCCTTTCTTTGCCGTCTGCTTTTGGGTAGCTGATGGCAAAGAGCTTCTTTGCCGTCAGCTAGCAGACGGCAAAGAGCTTCTTTGCCGTCAGCTAGCAGACGGCAAAGAGCTGGCAGATGGCAAATTAGCTGATTCCAGTAGTGCGCTCGGCTACAATTTACTTTTTGTATCTAGACTTGCTGACTTTGGTTTCAACGTCCTATTTACTGAAGTAGATTGCCAAGTGTTTCGTAGAGATAATCATAAAATGGTCTATACCGGTATCCGTAGAGGTGATCTTTACATTGTTGATTTCACTAAAAAGGCTCAACCTAGAACTTCCTTTATTGCTAAATCTTCAAAAGAATGGTTGTGGCATAGAAGGTTAGAACATGTGGGCATGCGAAATCTTGATAAGCTTATTAAGGGTGATCATATCCTTGGAGTGAAAGATGTCATATTTGACAAGGATAGACTTTGTAGTGCTTGTCAAGCAGGAAAACAAGTTGGAGGAAACCACCGCGTGAAGAACATTATGACCACGAGAAGACCACTCGAGCTACTTCACATGGATCTCTTTGGTCCCAATGCCTATAAGCGTCTCGGTGGTAACTCATTTGGTCTAGTTATAGTTGATGATTTTTCAAGATTTACGTGGGTGTTCTTTCTTGATGATAAATCTCAGGTCCAAAAGATCTTCAAGAGCTTCGCTAGGAAGGCCCAAAATCAATTTGAAGTGAAGATCAAGAAGGTTCACAGCGACAATGGAACGGAGTTCAAGAACGCAAATGTGGACACCTTTCTTGATGAAGAAGGGATTTCACACGAGTTCTCGGCGACGTACACGCCTCAACAAAATGGAGTTGTTGAGAGGAAGAATCGAACTCTTATTGAGATGGCAAGAACGATGCTTAATGAATACAAGACTCCAAAACACTTTTGGGCGGAAGCGGTTGAGACAGCTTGTCATGCAACAAATCGCTTGTACCTTCACAAGCTTCTCGGCAAGACGGCATATGAGCTTCTCACCGGTAACAAACCCCAAGTTGGATACTTTCGAGTATCTGGCGCAAAGTGTTACATTCTTGATAAGCATCATCATTCTAAATTTGCTCCTAAATCTAATGAGGGTTTCCTACTTGGTTATAGCTCAAACTCTCACACTTACCGTGTCTACAACAATTTCACCCGGAAGGTTGAAGAGACGGTAGATGTGAAGTTTGATGAATCTAATGGCTCGCAAGTAGAGCAATTACCGATTGATGTAGGAGACAAAGACCCTTCGGAAGCAATCCAAGACTTGTTTATTGGCGAGATTCGTCCAACGGAGGTGAAGGAGAGTACCTCGTCCATCCAAGTGGAAGCTTCTACCTCACGACAAGGTGAACCAAGAGTCGACATGGAAGCATACACGAGTGGGACAAATCAAGATGAAGAAAACCTGGAAGTACACCAAGATGAACCTCATCAACCTCCTTCTCCACCACGACAAGAGAACTATAATGTCAATAATGAAGAAGGCCAAGTGAGGGAGTCCTGGATTAAGGGGTCCTCGGGCGTCCGGCCTGGTAGCCATTGCGCCGGACTGATGGGCTGTGAAGATACGAAGAACGCAGACTGCACCCGTGTCTGGATGGGACTCTCCATGGCCTGGAAGGCAAGCTTGCCGGCCGAATATGTAGATTCCTTTCTTTGTAGCCGACCTTGTGTAACCCTAGATCCTCCTGTTGTCTATATAAACCAGAGGACTTAGTCCGGAAACAGAGATACTCATTACCATAGTCATATAGGCTAGACATCTAGGGCTTAGCCATTATGATCTCGTGGTAGATCAACTCTTGTAATACTCATATCCATCAAGATCAATCAAGCAGGAAGTAGGGTATTACCTCCATAGAGAGGGCCCGAACCTGGGTAAACATCGTGTCCCCTGTCTCATGTTACCATCGACCTTAGACGCACAGTTCAGGACCCCCTACCCGAGATCCGCTGGTTTTGACACCGACATTGGTGCTTTCATTGAGAGTTCCAATGTGCCGTCGACAACAGGATCGATGACTCGCCTTGTCCTTAAAGACAATATCACTATCGGAGGAGAACTGGCCCCAGGCGAAACACTCCGGTTGGGCAGCTTTACCTTGACCGCCCGTTCGGCCGTTAAGCCGACGATGACCTCTCGGGCCATCGAAAATCCCCTTCGTATCGACCCCAAACACTCCAAGCAGATGGATCCGACGGAGTTTTCGTCTTTAAACGAGCTCCTTGATCGTATCGCCGCCCTGGTAATCGCCACAGATTACAATCGGATCGGGCTCAAACCCGACCAAAGAGAAATCAAATATCCACCGATCACCCACCAGATAGCGGTAGTCGAGGAGCAAGACGGCGACTCTTCCCCTATACTGAAGACGGACTACGTCCGGATCGCCGACACTACAAAGCCGGATACCCACCCGCAAAAGGAGGTGACCGGCCTTCCGAACATAGAATCGGATGGCGGGGAAAGGCAACCAGAAGATACTCCGGAGCACAGACTGTTAAGTCCAAAAAAACTTCATACTCCGGATCATCGATCGGGTCAGGGTCCAGATCCAATTTCTCCCACCAACCCAGACATAAGCGCTCTCACGAGAATACAACAACAGTCTCAGGAAACGGTCCACCACTTCTGGGCCAGATTCCTCCTTGTCAAGCACAAGGTTAAAGATTGCCACGACGAGGACGCAATAGCAGCATTCCGCAAGAATTGCACGAACAAAGGAATCCTCAACGCCATTAATCGCCGCCGCATACTACACTTTGCTGACTTGGCAACTATCGTACAGAAGTACAGTGCAATGGAAAGCGCCTGGTGGGATCAGGCAGCTTGTTGGGAGCCATCGGTCCCAACTCAACCACTGGTCCAGGCGAAAAGGGCGCATACCCGTGACGCGCCCAGTCCAATAGCCAAGAAATACAAACCCATTACACGGCGCGGAACCGTTCTGGAGGGATGGCTCGATGGCCCATGCAAAGTACACACAACACCGGATACCATACCAACCCACAACCTTAGAGCATGTTGGATACGTCGGCAGCTAGCCAAAAGCGGCGTGGACATCCTTACCAAAAACACCCCAGAGCAACACGCTCCAGAAGACGACGACCCCAGAGTACTGACGGTCTTTGAGACATTCGCTTCAAACAATAAGCGGAAAAGGGCACTTCGCGGCCTCACCGAATTCTGTCAAATCGCCACAGTAAAACCTTGGAACGACATGGCTATAACCTTTAATGCCGGCGACGAACCAAAATATAGGACAGTCCGAGCACCAGCCGCTTTAGTCCTCAGTCCCAGCGTGGACGGTTTTCGACTCACCAAGGTCCTCATGGACGGTGGCAGCGGACTAAACCTCATCTATGAGGATACACTCCACAAAATGGAAATAGACAGGAGCCGCATCAATCAAAGCAGCACGACCTTCCGAGGAAACATTCCCAGTAGGGAGGCGCGGTGTGCGGGAAAAATCACACTTGACGTGGTATTCGGCACGCCGGAGAATTATCGGTCTGAAGAAATCACCTTCCAAGTGGCTCCTTTCAGCAGCGGATACGACGCCCTGTTGGGGCGGGATGCTTTTACACGCTTCCAAGCTATACCTCATTACGGGTATATGAAGCTCAAAATGCCCGGACCAAATGGCATAATCACTCTTGTCAGTGATCCAGACATAGCACTCCGCGCCGAAAACAAAACCGCATCCCTGGCCCTTGAGGCATTATCTGAAGCCCTCGCGGCCGATGAATTAACCGCACTGCGCTCCATGGTGGATAGGGATGATGTGATCTTAGACAAACGACCCAAATCCACCTCCTTCAAACCGGTAGAGGAAATAGTCAAATTCCAGGTCCACCCAACGGACCCCAAGAAGACAGCTTCTATTGGAGCACAACTAGACCCAACGGTCGACGCCGCACTAAGGGATTTCCTTCACGAAAACTGGGATATATTCGCCTGGCACCCTTCTGACATGCTTGGAATCCCACGTGAGCTGGCCGAACATAGCCTTAATATCTTAAAGGGATACAAACCAATCAAACAAGCACTGCGGCGCTTTTCCGAGCCCAAACGCCAAGCTATGGGGAGGAGTTGGCCAAGCTAATTGAGGCCGGATTCATCAGAGAAATAAAACATCCGGACTGGCTGGCAAACCTGGTGATGGTACCAAAGAAGGACAAATCCTGGCGGTTGTGCGTCGATTTTAAAGACCTTAATAAGGCTTGCCCTAAGGATCCCTTCCCCCTCCCCCACATTGATCAAATCATTGATGCTACCGCAGGACATGACTCACTGTGTTTCCTTCATGCATATTCCGGATACCATCAAATCAAAATGAAGGAGTCCGATCAAGCTGCAACAGCATTCATTACCCCATACGGGCCATTCTGCTTCAACACCATGCCCTTCGGGCTCATAAACGCCGGTGCCACATACCAATGCATGATTCAAACATGCCTGGAAAAACTGATCGGCAAGACAGTTGAAGCTTATGTGGATGATGTTGTCATCAAAACTAGGCGCGTCGAAACACTAATAGACGATTTACGTCTCACATTTGATAACCTCCGCGCGAATGACATTAAGCTCAATCCGAAAAAGTGTGTTTTCGGCATCCCCGCTAAAAAACTGCTAGGCTTCATCGTTTCCAATAGAGGAATTGAAGCAAATCCAGCCAAAATCCAAGCTCTGTCACAATTGGCTACGCCAACAGACCTTAAACAAGTCCAAAAGCTCGCGGGTTGCATGGCAGCTCTAAGCCGCCTTATCTCCAGATTGGGAGAAAAGGCACTGCCACTCTATCGCCTTCTACGGCAAACCAATCACTTCGAGTGGACGGACGCGGCAACAGCCGGACTGGAGGAAATAAAAACCCTTCTTGCGAGCAACCCAATCCTGGCCGCGCCAAACGACGGTGAACCAATGTTATTATACATATCGGCAACACATCAGGTGGTGAGCGTCGTGCTCGTCGTTGAACGAGAACAGGACGGACACAAATTCCCGCTTCAGTAGCCAGTATACTACGTATCCACTGTCCTTACACCATGCAAATCCAGGCACCCCCATTATCAAAAGATAGCATACGCGGTCTTCATGGCATCCCGAAAGCTCCGTCACTACTTCCAGGAGTGTTCGATCACGGTGGCTTCCGAAGTACCACTCGATGACATTATAAACAATCGCGATGCCACGGGCCGGATTGCCAAATGGGCCATTGTGACGCCCGGGTAATCAAGCTACAGTAACCCTCTGGTAATGATGCCATGTCACCTCGATTACTGTTGATAATCTCGCGTTAGTTTAGAACCGATCCAAATTCAAGTTTGAATCAAAGTCAAAGCAATTAAAGTTTTCAAAAGTCAAAACTAAATTGTTCCTAATGTGTCAAATAATCCATAATAAATGTTGGTGAAGAAATCATCTTTTAATAATATACTTAAATGCATTAAATAAACTAAAACAACGATAAAACAATTATCTAAAGTGCTTTTAAAGTAATAAGCAAATGCAAAATACTTTATTTAAAGTGCCAAAGTATTTGGGGCTGTGACCTATTTAATAACACCAAATTAGTTGCCGCTTTTAAATTTTATAAAACAAAAATAAAAGAAAACAGAAAAGAAATAGAATAAAAAAAGGGCAGAATAAACAAAAAGAAGAAGAAAAGGAAAACCCCTCCCCCCCACTGGGCCAGGGCCCAGCAGGCCATCGGGCCGCCAGGCCGGCCCAGCCGCACCCCCCACACCCTCCCCCTTATCCACCCCACTGGGGGAAAACCCTAACCACCCCCACTCACCCCACGTCTCCCCCTCTTCCCCCGATCCAGAGCAGATCGGGGCTGGCCCCATGCCCGTCGCCTGGAGTCGCCTCGCCGGCCCCGACCTCGTCCTCGTTCACCCGACGACGTCGCCGGCGCCGCCCCGTCGCACGCCTCGCTCCTCCCTCGTCTGGATCGGATCGGGGCTTGGGGGCTCGACCCCGCCGGCTGCCGCCGCAGCCACCTCGCCTAACCTTCCCCACCAGACTGCCTCCCCGCCGCCGACGCGCCGTCTCCGTCTCCTCCTCGACCCCCACTGCCCGTGCCCTGCAACATCCCCGTGAGCCTCGACCTCCTCCTCCCCTTCCCTCGAGCCGCAACCGCCCGCCGGTGGTCTCGTCCCACTTCGCCCCCCCACCCCGCGCGTGACCTAGCTACTCCGGCCACCGCTCGCCCGGCCTCCCTCGCCGTACTCCACCCGCGTCGCGCCGCCCTGCTGCTCTCCCGCCGGCGTCCCCCTCCGTTGACCGCCCGCCCTCGCTGGCCTCATCCCGCCCTGCGGGCGAGCGCTCGCCGGGTGCACCCGCACCCGCTGGACCAAAACCCGCATAAGCCTCTGGGTCACTGCCAAACGGGGCCCACTGCCCAGAACGTGTTTAAAAAAAGATTTAAAAAATGAAATAATAAAAAATAATATAAATAAAACAAATAATAAAAATAAATTTAATTAATTAATTAATTAACTAAATTAATTAAGTTAATTAATCCTATTTAAATTAATCTAATTAATTAGTTAATTTAATTAAACAGTAATTAATTAGCTAAACCCTAATTAAACTAAGCAGTGTATGACATGCGGGACCCACACGTAGTTGACCCAGTCAACTGCACAGTTGACTGCTGACGTCAACATGATGTCATGCTGACGTCATCTTTTACTATTCTGGATAATGTTGATTTAAAATGATTAAATAAATCCTAAAATGATTAAATCTTTAGAAAATCATATAAAATAATCCGTATCTCGGATGAAAATACTTTCTACATGAAAGTTGCTCAGAAAAATCCAACGAATCTGAATACGCGGTCCGTTCATCTGTCACGTGCCCCTAGCATGCTGAACATGGAACATTCCCCCTCCGGTCATCTGTTTGATATAGGTCCGGAACCGGGAATACATTCCCGGTTGAATTCCCCCTTCACCTTTATCGTGTAGCCATACGTTAGGTCACACCCGGCACATCATATTGCCATGTTATGCTTTGTGATGCTTTGATTGCTCTGTTATTTAATGTGTTCCCCCTTCGTTACTTCTTTCCGGTAGACCCTGAGACCGATGCCGGTACCCCTGTGTCGACTACATCGACGACGAACCCTTCTTGCCAGAGCAACCAGGCAAGCCCCCCCCCCCTGATCACCAGATATCGCCTATTCTTCTCTATACTGCTTGCATTAGAGTAGTGTAGCATGTTACTGCTTTCGGTTAATCCTATTCTGTTGCATAGCATGTCATTGTTGCTACAGTTGTTAGCCTTACCTGCTATCCTACTGCTTAGTATAGGATGCTAGTGTTTCATCAGTGGCCCTACACTCTTGTTCGTCTGCCATGCTATACTACTAGGCCGTGATCACTGCGGGAGGTGATCACGGGTATATACTTTATACTTTATACATGACACATGTAGTGACTAAAGTCGGGTCGGCTCGTTGAGTACCCGCAAGTGATTCTGATGAGGGGGCTGAAAGGACAGGTGGCTCCATCCCGGTAGAGGTGGGCCTGGGTTCCTGACGGCCCCTGTAACGCCCACGATGCGGCTATATCTCCCACGTGTCGAGGCACGACTTAGAGGCATAACCGCATAGTGGTTTTGTCACAAGAAGGGTCATCTTCACACAATCCCATGGAATTAACAAGAATGGGATAAAGAGTTGGCTTACAATCCCCACTTCACACAATACATGAATATAATTCATACATCATCCAAAATACAAACATATAGACCGACTACGGTCAAGATCCAGATGAAAATAAGACAACCCCAAATGCTAGATCCCCGATCGTCCCAACTGGGCTCCACTACTGATCATCAGGAAAAGACACATAGTAACGACCACGTTCCTCATCGAACTCCCACTTGAGATCGACGCCATCATCTGCACTGGCATCGTCGGCACCTGCAACTGTTTTGGTAGAATCTGTGAGTCACGAGGACTCAGCAATCTCACACCCGCGAGATCAAGACTATTTAAGCTTATAGGAAAAAGGAGGGTGTAATAAGGTGGAGCTGCAGCGGCAAAAGCATATATGGTGGCTAACTTGCGCAAAAGAGAGCGAGAAGAGAAGCAACGGAACGGACGTCATCTAGCAATGATCAAGAAGTGATCCTGAACACCTACTTACGTCATACATAACTCAGACCGTGTTCACTTCCCGGACTCCGCCAAGAAGAGACCATCACGGCTACACACGCAGTTGATGTATTTTAATTGGGTCAAGTGACAAGTTATCTACAACCGGACATTAACAAATTCCCATCTGCCTCATAACCGCGGGCACGGCTTTCGAAAGATAATACCCTGCAGGGGTGTCCCAACTTAGCCCATCATAAGCTCTCACGGTCAACGAAGGATAAACCTTCTCCCGGAAAGACCCGATCATTCTCGGAATCCCGGTTTACAAGACATCTCGACAATGGTAAAACAAGACCACCAAAGCCGCCCGAATGTGCCAACAAATCCCGATAGGAGCTGCACATATCTCGTTCTCAGGGCACACCGGATGAACACTACGTACAGCTAGAACCAATCCTCGAGTTTCCCCAAGGTGGCGCTGCAAGTGGCTCTAGTTTGGACCAGCACTCAGAGGAACACTGGCCCGGGGGTTTAAATAAAGATGACCCTCGGGCTCGCGAAAACCCGGGGGAAAAGGCTTAGGCGGCAAATGGTAAAACCAAGGTTGGGCCTTGCTGGAGGAGTTTTATTCAAGGCGAACTGTCAAGGGGGTCCCATAAATCACCCGACCGCGTAAGGAACGCAAACTCAAGGAACATAATCCCGATATAACAGTAACTAGGGCGGCAAGAGTGGAACAAAACACCAGGCATAAGGCCGAGCCTTCCACCCTTTACCAAATATATATGGATGCATTAATTAAATAAGAGATATTGTGATATCCCAACATATCCATGTTCCGACATGGAACAACTTCAACTTCACCTGCAACTAGCAACGCTATAAGAAGGGCTGAGCAAAAGCGGTAACTTAGCCAAACAACGGTTTGCTAGGAGAGGATGGTTAGAGGCTGACATGGCTAAAATGGGAGACATGATATAGCAAGTGATAGGTAGCGAGCATGGCAATAGAGCGAACAACTAGCATAGCAAAGATAGAAGTGATTTCGAGGGGTGGTCATCTTGCCTGCAAGGTTCTCAGAGTTGTCGAAAGCTTGATCCTCGTAAGCGTACTCGACAGGTTCCTCGTTCACGAACTCGTCTCCGGGCTCTACCCAAGACAAGAACACAAACAAACGGAACCACAATCAACAACGAGGAATGCGCAAGTAACATGATGCAAAACATGTATGATATGCAAGATATGATATGCGATGCGTATGCGTGCTCCGGAGGGGAAATGATGAACATGGCAGTAACTTGGCAAACCAAGCATGCCACTGGAAAGATGAGATGATTTCGGTTGAAATCGATATAAAGATCACGGGAATCGGATGCACGGTTTGCAAATGGCAAGCAAAACAAGAATGACACGAATCTGCGATAAACAGCAAGATAGCACTTAAAATGCAACAAGTAGCAATGCTACAGCACTCCAAGATAGCAACAAACCATATGGCAGTAATCTACCGGAGATGCTTAACAAAATATGAACACTGAGCTACGGCTAGTTCACAATATATCAAGCTCAAACAAGCATGGCAAAAGTGCAAAAGATTACAGGTTCACAGACTTGGTGAAAAACTGGACATGGCACAAAACAGCATCAGGTAGCTATGTTCAGAGCACGAAATCAACATGCTACAGGAACTTAACATAGCAAAGCAAGCAATGGAAATGTTCTACTAAATGCACATGACAAAAGTCCCTTACTGACCTTAAGCCAAAATGGACCAGAAGATATGATGGCAAGCATGTAAACATAGCAAGTTTCGTTATCAGGTTTCGGACTTAGCAGAAAACAGAGCATGGCAGAAATATTAATATGTAGGCCTCTTTGTGAGCTTGATGCAGTCACTACAGAGCAATGCACTACAAACCAAGCATACCTACAGCAAGAAGGCATGTTTCAGAAGCTATCCATGGCAAGAACAAATACATAGTAAGTATGTATCAACTACAATAAGCTTGGCAAAATTGCATATCATGTTAAGAATCTGCCAGAAATATTTTATAGCCAAAGTAGAGCAAGATTGAGTCATGCTATGGCACTCCATAATTGCAAACAATTGCAGGAATGGATCAAATACAACCATATCTACAAAACATCCTTACTGAACATCGCCAAAATATGCATGGATCTCTCTGTAGCATCAAGTTTACATGGCAACAAAATTACAGCAGACAAGGACTTGGAGAAATCACCAAGTCCCTGAAATCAGAAATATTACAGGGCCTACTTTGCATGCTTGTGCTAGTCACCAAAGAGACCAAAAAAATACATGGACTATACCACGGGAAATATGGCATGGCATGCTTCAAAACACATGGAGAGCTCATGCTCAAAAGATGCACAGATTAAATTATACAAAAATGACAAATCTCCAAGTTCTGTCAAGAACCAGAGAATAACAGCAACTAGCCCTCTTCCAACGAAGATTTGTGCATCAATATGACCTCTAATGAACATGGTGCAATTGAACGAAATGTAAAGCATCAAGAGACGAACAATTTAACATATTATACGCACAAATCGGAGCTACATGCACGGAGTTATAGCATCGGGAACAGGAACACTTGCTGATGAAATCTTGAGGACTTAGAGAAAAAGAGGGGCGAGGAGAAGTCAACGGGGCCTCACCAGATCTCGATCGGGCGAAGCTACAGGAGCTCGGGCCGGCGACCGAAGGAAGAGGTCGGCGGCGCGGGGGAAGAAGAGGCGCGGGGAGGCGCCGCGGAGGGAGACCGGAGGAAGGAGGGGCGGCCGCGGCGGCGAGGCGGCGGGGTCGCGCCGGCCGGCGGCGGCGCACAGGAGCCCGAGCGGCGGACGCGGGGCACGGGGCCCGAGCGGCGGCGGCGGCGGGAGGAGACGGGCCTGGAGGGCCGGGAGCGGGCCGGCGGGCCTCGGCGGCGGCGCGGTGGAGGCGCGCCACGTGGCGGCGGCGGACGTTGTCCGGCGCAGGCGGACGCGTCCGGCGGCGCGGTGGGAAAATTTCTATGGTTCGTCTGCGATTCCGTTTTTCGGGGGAGATGGAGTTTTATAGGTAGAGGGAGCTAGGAGGCTCCAAATGAGGTGCGGTTTTCGCCCACACGATCGTGATCGAACGACCTAGAGCATGGAAGAGAGTTTGGTGGGTTTTGGGCTGGTTTTAGAGAGGGTTTTTGCTGGACACTCAAATGGACTTTGCGGATGCCCGGTTAACCGTTGGAGTACCAAACGACCTCCGAATGGAACAAAACTTGACCGGTAGTCTCCGGGTGGTATATTAAGACCACTTGACAAGCCTCGGTCCATTCCGAGAAAGTTTGACACACGCACACGAAAGAAAACAAGAGGGGTGCACCGGAGGAGATAGGAGCGCCGGATTGGAAAACGGACAACGGGGAAAATGCTCGGATGCATGAGACGAACACGTATGCAAATGCAATGCACATGATGACATGATAAGAAAATGCATGACATGACAAAATACAAAAAGAAAGACAAAACCCGACAACGGAGGGAAAATCATAACACATAGCCGGAAATGGCAAGAGTCGGAGTTACAAATATGGCAAGTTACATGCGGGGTGTTACAACCCCCGACTGTTACTTTATGGCGGAGCGACAGGGCAGGTTGAGACAACCTAGGAGAGAGGTGGGCCTGGCCCTGGTCGGCGTTCGCGGATACTTAACACGCTTAACGAGATCTTGGTATTTGATCTGAGTCTCGCCATTTGGTCTATACGCACTAACTAACTACGCGGGAACAGTTATGGGCACTCGACGTCGTGGTATCAGCCGAAGCCTTCTTGACGTCAGCGACTGAGTGGCGCGCGCCGGATTGGACTGCAACGCCTACTAGGCTAGGTCTGCTTTCGGCCGCGTTCGCAACGTGCAGGTGTGCAATGGGCGATGGGCCCAGACCCCTGCGCCATAGGATTTAGACTGGCGTGCTGACCTCTCTGTTGTGCCTAGGTGGGGCTGCGACGTGTTGATCTTCTGAGGTCGGGCATGACCCAGGAAAGTGTGTCCAGCCAAATGGGATCGAGCGTGTTGGGTTATGTGGTGCACCCCTGCAGGGAAGTTTATCTATTCGAATAGCCGTGTCCCTCGGTAAAAGGACGACCCAGAGTTGTACCTTGACCTTATGACAACTAGAACCGGATACTTAATAAAATACACCCTTCCAAGTGCGAGATACAACCCGGTGATCGCTCTCTAACAGGGCGACGAGGAGGGGATCGCCGGGTAGGATTATGCTATGCGATGCTACTTGGAGGACTTCAATCTACTCTCTTCTACATGCTGCAAGATGGAGATGGCCAGAAGTGTAGTCTTCGACAGGACTAGCTATCCCCCTCATATTCTAGCATTCTGCTGTTCAATCCACTGATATGGCCCTTTACACATATACCCATGCATATGCAGTGTAGCTCCTTGCTTGCGAGTACTTTGGATGAGTACTCACGGTTGCTTCTCTCCCTCTTTTCCCCCTTTCCTTTCTACCTGGTTGTCGCAACCAGATGCTGGAGTCCAGGAGCCAGACGCCACCGTCGACGACGACTCCTACGACACTGGAGGTGCCTACTACTACGTGCAGCCTGCTGACGACGACCAGGAGTGGTTAGGAGGATCCCAGGCAGGAGGCCTGCGCCTCGTTCGATCTGTATCCCAGTTTGTGCTAGCCTTCTTAAGGCAAACTTGTTTAACTTATGTCTGTACTCAGATATTGTTGCCTCCGCTGACTCGTCTATGATCGAGCACCTATATTCGAGCCCTCGAGGCCCCTGGCTTGTATTATGATGCTTGTATGACTTATTTATGTTTTAGAGTTGTGTTGTGATATCTTCCCGTGAGTCCCTGATCTTGATCGTACACATTTGTGTGCATGATTAGTGTACGGTCAAATCGGGGGCGTCATAAGTTGGTATCAGAGCCAACTGCCTGTAGGAATCCCCCTTTCCAACTCCTTGGCCGAAGTCGAGTCTAGTCATTGATAAACTTTTACTAACATGGCTGTGTGGCTTACAGGCCCACGTCGCCATTGGGTGGTATTAGGATCTTTTACTCCTTGTCTATACTCTGGGACTCTAATCTCTCTTCTATTCGGGTAAGTGAGTTTTGCTAAATCTAACATTAGGATCTCGTTATCACTTTCACCCGGAGAGCCCCTTATTGCTGATGATCGTCTGCTACCCGTGAAGACCCTGAAGATACTCGCCGCTGATAACCCGAGAACTTGTGTTCATCGCTTTTGCAATTCCCTTTCATCGGTAAACTCCTATGGATAACCACGTATACTCGCTATTCATACAATGTTTCCCGGTTGATCTTGTTACTACAAGATACCCCGTAATTCTCTCTGTTGTTATGAGAATCCTTTGAGCTTACTGCCTTGCTGTTCTTTGTCACCTGAATACCCCTACGGATAATTCTCGCACTTACCGAGTATCCGCTCATCCCCAGTTGATTCAAGTATTTCACAAAAGTGTTCAAAATACCATTCGATCTTCCGAATATCCTCAGGAGCCTTTTGCTCTTGAAATTCTTGCTTACTTGCATTATGATTAATCTTAAGTCTCGTAATCTTCTTGGCATCTCTTGTCATTATCATTTTGAGTCCGTTGATTCAATCTGTTGCGAATCCTCGCAATCCTCAATCAGAGCCTAGAATTCATCCTTCCGGCTCAGACGTCATTTGAAACATGAGCTGGTTCTCGCCAATCAAATTGTCGTCGATTTTGCCCCTATGTCTATTGAACTTATCCATCCTTGATCAGAGCGTCTGTTTCTGATCCTTCGCTTTGTAAATCATAATTCCTTTGCAATTGAGCTCTAAGTTACTTAGTTGTTTCTATAATCCAAGGTCTTTGCATTGATTCTACCTCTGGTTATGTGCCGATACTCACATTAGATCCTTTATGGACCATCAGAACCTTGTTGGATTTTATCCGACAACGTCCTTCATAGTCAATCACTTTGGAAGTTCTTTCCCTGATACATAATGCCTTTAGTAAATTGTATCCTCTCATTTTGTCACCCATGCTCTACTATCGAGCTTGAGTTATTTACCCCTGAAGCTTGTGGTATATGTTTCCATGATGCCCCGATGGGTTGAACCTATGCCTTTCATAGTATGTGTGAACTCGAAAGTTTTCATGAGTCATACTCTTATGGTATTTTGCCAGATAAAAATTTTCAACATTGCAACTTCATCAAACGCGAGAAGTGAATGAAAGGGTATGCATTGGAGAAGTGGGAGTCGACCTTGAACTTTGTGTTCATGCCCATGGACACGATGTAGATCCTATCATAGAAGCTTCTTGTAATAATAACCATTTCCTTGGTATGATATCGTCTAGTATATGTGTATTGATCCTTTTGCAATCGTGGTTCCGACCATGTTCTCCTTTAAATGCCATTTCTCGTGCAAGTTTAAGCACTTGTCCTCTGCAGAGCAATACCCCCGTCCAACCTCTACTTTGGTCTGTCGTCGAGTATTACCCACCTGGTATCTCGAGAATGCCAAGGAACTACTTAACTTCTTATGGGTTCTTCATCAACTAATATTCTTGCCGATTCCATTTTTCCAACGGGTTCTGAGTTGTTAGAACCACTCAAAGACACCGATAACTGAACCGAGTCCGCTCTACGGTTCAACAACTTTAGTAATCTTCTTTACTTATGAGTTTGTACCCAAACACGTCATTCCTAGCCTGATTGGCTATATCATTATCGTGCTAAATTTTAAACTGTGCCACCCGGTCCTTCTTCCCGGAGCACAACTTTCGACGGTGAGCAAAGCTTACGTCGATCTTCCCCATAATACCATTTCACCTTGAGCAGCAAGCTTGATTTCGAATTTGTGTCATACCCGTTCCAATATCCTTTCGCTTCATCATTCCTTTGACTTGATGTCATCGCCAATCGATTACATCTTCATGAAATCTCTTGACAAATGTATCGTGATCATCATCGGCATTCGGAGCTCTTCCTGTATATCGATTGAGTTCATGATGAGAAATACCATCCTTGCCCTCGATGATTTGTGTTATCATCGACAACATTCTTGCCTCCCCCCAACACAAACTTGTTCATATTTTGTGTTGTATCTTGATTTCCCTGCTATCCAACCTATGTTATGTTCTACCGTGGAGTATTACCATCTTTGATGTCAAGAATGTCGTGAGCATTACTCCACCTCTTAAGAACTCTTGGTACAGTGATACTTCTCACCATCACCATTCTTTCTTGGTCCCCGTGTTGTTTCTAAAAGAAATACTGACAAATGGTCTGTGATGTGTAAATTCTAAACTTCTAGCAACCCTATTGCTTTGAAGTTATTGGTCTATAGTTTTATTCTACGTCTATGGCTTAATGAATCATCATTCGAACATTCATTGTGCTACCTAGCCCATATTTCGGGTGCACATTTCAACCAATGTTTAACTGTGTATGTTTTCCTCGAGCATACATCATTAAGTCATTCGATCTAGCTAATGTTATCTCCTTGTTCACATAGTGGTGGAAATCCATCTTTTGGAAATCTCAATGGATTGTTGCTGAGTCAATCAGTCACCTCCTCACCACTCCTTGATGTAATGATGAACCCTTGTTCGGAACTCACTTCCATAGTTCATCTCCCGAGAATCTTCGATGTCGTTTCGACAATTTGTGTTGCACCTTTCTTCTCAGGCATCCTGAGTCTGAGTTATCCTGACACCAATCAGATCTGAATCTCGGTCAGATATGATGGTTGGAACATATTTCCAAGAGTTATAACATTGGCCTATTTATGACCCAGTAAGGTGATGTCATGCCTAACACACCTGGCCGGAGGACCTATTATTATAGTTACCTCTTTAGCAAGGTTATCCATTCTTCCATGAGAAAATTGTGAGACTTATTCTATAAGTTGTTCCTGATGGATCCTTTGTGTATCCAAAGTCTAATCTTTACTTGATGACCATGTAAATGCTATCTCGAAGCATGACTGTGGTACTTCGATTTTCAATTAAAAAACATTTGAAGCACAATGCAAATTTTTCCTTATCAATTATCCAAACAGCGTTGTATGGGTAATGACATGAAATTTCTCACCCCTTTCCTAAAGGGTTTTCTACTTTATATCCTGTCATGGATATCATGCTCTGCCCGTCGTTGGGAAGGAAATACCCTTGAAATATGTGTTTAAACACATTTTCCTTTCCATTGCTCTGTCTAATCTGATAATCATATTTTCCTTTCCATTGTTTGGTTTGACCTTTCTGTAGATGTATATGATCTAAGCAGTAATATTCTCCTGCTTATGCAAACACCATGGTGTACCACCGTGTCAGTAAGACCCTGTTACTATTGTTGATAACATTTCGGTAACCACCAATGGACGAGAACTTTGCCTATTGGTCCGCCTCGTTCAAACGAGCAGGAAAATGGTTCTCTTCGTCCCTCGCCCTTGGTACCGACGATGTTGCTGATATATAACTGCCAGGCTACCCTCTGACATGCCTTGCTATCATGATCGTGCAAGATGTCACCGCCCTTCCTACTTTTAACCCACATGGTGGGCCCATAACACACAGTTCCACAGGATCGAAACCTGACTCTCCTATACACCCTGTTGTCGAAGTTATTCCTCGAGCTTGGCTTCGTATTTAATTCACGGGGCACCTTCCTAGTGCTCTATTTTGGTATCAAATGCAATACTTACTCTCGCTGCTCTAAACCCCTTTTCCTCTCTGGTTCAGACTTCGAGCAACTATCTACCCGTTTGAAACTTCTTATTGTACCATATTACTTTGCTCTTGGCATGTTTTATTCGTTCAACTTGATAGATGCTCATATGTTCATTCGTGGGATAACCCCCGGTGATTACCCCTGGTAGCGTTCTATCGTTGTCAGGCTGCCCCTTTCCTATTCGTAAGTACGATGGAGCTCACGAAGAAAAGATGCCAACATCGTCATGATGACCGAAGCAGAGAAATGAAGACACCCATGTAACGGATTGACCTCTTCGAGAAGAGCAACCAAGACCGAGATGACTCGTTAGAATTTCGTAATCAATTCCTTCCCCTTACTCCACCTCTTAAATCTCGGGACGAGATTTCTTGTAGTGGAGGAGAATTGTGACGCCCGGGTAATCAAGCTACAGTAACCCTCTGGTAATGATGCCATGTCACCTCGATTACTGTTGATAATCTCGCGTTAGTTTAGAACCGATCCAAATTCAAGTTTGAATCAAAGTCAAAGCAATTAAAGTTTTCAAAAGTCAAAACTAAATTGTTCCTAATGTGTCAAATAATCCATAATAAATGTTGGTGAAGAAATCATCTTTTAATAACATACTTAAATGCACTAAATAAACTAAAACAACGATAAAACAATTATCTAAAGTGCTTTTAAAGTAATAAGCAAATGCAAAATACTTTATTTAAAGTGCCAAAGTATTTGGGGCTGTGACCAATTTAATAACACCAAATTAGTTGCCGCTTTTAAATTTTATAAAACAAAAATAAAAGAAAACAGAAAAGAAATAGAATAAAAAAAGGGCAGAACAAACAAAAAGAAGAAGAAAAGGAAAACCCCTTCCCCCCCCCCCCCACTGGGCCACGGCCCAGCAGGCCATCGGGCCGCCAGGCCGGCCCAGCCGCACCCCCCACACCCTCCCCCTTATCCACCCCACTGGGGGAAAACCCTAACCACTCCCCACTCACCCCACGTCTCCCCCTCTTCCCCCGATCCATATCAGATCGGGGCTGGCCCCATGCCCGTCGCCTGGAGTCGCCTCGCCGGCCCCGCCCTCGTCCTCGTTCACCTGACGACGTTGCCGGCGCCGCCCCGTCGCACGCCTCGCTATTCCCTCGTCTGGATCGGATCGGGGCTTGGGGGCTCGACCCCGCCGGCTGCCGCCGCGGCCACCTCGCCAAACCTTCCCCGCCGGACTGCCTCCCCGCCGCCGACGCGCCGTCTCCGTCTCCTCCACGACCCCCACTGCCCGTGCCCTGCAACCTCCCCGTGAGCCTCGACCTCCTCCTCCCCTTCCCTCTGCCGATCGTCGTGGCCGAGCGACGCAGCTCGCGCTCCGGCCACGCTCGCCTGTGCCTCACCCACGCCAGCCCGGCGCAGCCGCCGCAACCCCCTGCTTCCCCGCGTCCCGTTCCGCTCACCGCCCCGCGCCGGCGCTGTCGAGCCGCGACCGCCCGCCGGTGGCCTCGTCCCACTTCAACCCCCCCCCCCCCCGCGCGTGACCTGGCTACTCCGGCCACCGCTCGCCCAGCCTCCCTCGCCGTACTCCACCCGCGTCGCGCCGCCCTGCTGCTCTCCCGCCGGCGTCCCCCTCCGTTGACCGCCAGCCCTCGCTGGCCTCGTCCCGCCCTGCGGGCGAGCGCTCGCTCGGGTGCGCCCGCACCCGCTGGACCAAAACCCGCATAAGCCTCTGGGTCACTGCCAAACGGGGCCCACTGCCCAGAACGTGTTTAAAAAAAGAAATAATATAAAATAATATAAATAAAACAAATAATAAAAATAAATTTAATTAATTAATTAATTAACTAAATTAACTAAGTTAATTAATTCTATTTAAATTAATCTAATTAATTAGTTAATTTAATTAAACAATAATTAATTAGCTAAACCCTAATTAAACTAAGTAGTGTATGACATGCGGGACCCACACGTAGTTGACCCAGTCAACTGCACATTTGACTGCTGACGTCAGCATGATGTCATGCTGACATCATCTTTTACTATTCTGGATAATGTTGATTTAAAATGATTAAATAAATCCTAAAATGATTAAATCTTTAGAAAATCATATAAAATAATCCGTATCTCGGATGAAAATACTTTCTACATGAAAGTTGCTCAGAAAAATCCAACGAATCCGAATTCGCGGTCCGTTCATATGTCATGTGCCCCTAGCATGCTGAACATGGAACATTCCCCCTCCGGTCATCTGTTTGATACAGGTCCGGAACTGGGAATACATTCCCGGTTGAATTCCCCCTTCACCTTTATCGTGTAGCCATACGTTAGGTCACACCCGGCACATCATATTGCCATGTTATGCTTTGTGATGCCTTGATTGCTCTGTTATTTATTGTGTTCCCCCTTCGTTACTTCTTTCCGGTAGACCCTGAGACCGATGTCGGTACCCCTGTGATCGACTACATCGACGACGAACCCTTCTTGCCAGAGCAACCAGGCAAGCCCCCCCCACCCCCTTGATCACCAGATATCATCTATTCTTCTCTATACTACTTGCATTAGAGTAGTGTAGCATGTTACTGCTTTCGGTTAATCCTATTCTGTTGCATTGCCTGTCATTGTTGCTACAGTTGTTACCCTTACCTGCTATCCTACTGCTTAGTATAGGATGCTAGTGTTTCATCAGTGGCCCTACACTCTTGTTCGTCTGCCATGCTATACTACTGGGCCGTGATCACTGCGGGAGGTGATCACGGGTATATACTTTATACTTTATACATGACACATGTGGTGACTAAAGTCGGGTCGGCTCGTTGAGTACCCGCAAGTGATTCTGATGAGGGGGCTGAAAGGACAGGTGGCTCCATCCCAGTAGAGGTGGGCCTGGGTTCCTGACGGCCCCCGACTCTTACTTTATGGCGGAGTGACAGGGCAGGTTGAGACCACCTAGGAGAGAGGTGGGCCTGGCCCTGGTCGGCGTTCGCGGATACTTAACACGCTTAACGAGATCTTGGTATTTGATCTGAGTCTGGCCATTTGGTCTATACGCACTAACCAACTACGCGGGAACAGTTATGGGCACTCGACATCGTGGTATCAGCCGAAGCCTTCTTGACGTCAACGACTGAGTGGCGCGCGCCGGATTGGACTGGAACGCCTACTAGGCTAGGTCTGCTTTCGGCCGCGTTCGCAACGTGCAGGTGTGCAATGGGCGATGGGCCCAGACCCCGGCGCCATAGAATTTAGACCGGCGTGCTGACCTCTCTGTTGTGCCTAGGTGGGGCTGCGACGTGTTGATCTTCCGAGGCCGGGCATGACCCAGGAAAGTGTATCCGGCCAAATGGGATCGAGCGTGTTGGGTTATGTGGTGCACCCCTGCAGGGAAGTTTATCTATTCGAATAGCCGTGTCCCTCGGTAAAAGGATGACCCAGAGTTGTACCTTGACCTTATGACAACTAGAACCGGATACTTAATAAAAAATACACCCTTCAAAGTGCCAGATACAACCCGGTGATCGCTCTCTAACAGGGCGACGAGGAGGGGATTGCCGGGTAGGATTATGCTATGCGATGCTACTTGGAGGACTTCAATCTACTCTCTTCTACATGGCTGCAAGATGGAGATGGCCAGAAGCGTAGTCTTCGACAGGACTAGCTATCCCCCTCTTATTCTGGCATTCTGCAGGTCAGTCCACTGATATGGCCCTTTACACATATACCCATCCATATGTAGTGTAGCTCCTTGCTTGCGAGTACTTTGGATGAGTACTCACGGTTGCTTCTGTCCCTCTTTTCCCCCTTTCCTTTCTACCTGGTTGTCGCAACCAGATGCTGGAGTCCAGGAGCCAGACGCCACCATCGACGACGACTCCTACGACACTGGAGGTGCCTACTACTACGTGCAGCGCGCTGACGACGACCGGGAGTAGTTAGGAGGATCCCAGGCAGGAGGCCTGCGCCTCGTTCGATCTGTATCCCAGTTTGTGCTAGCCTTCTTAAGGCAAACTTGTTTAACTTATGTCTGTACTCAGATATTGTTGCTTCCGCTGACTCGTCTATGATCGAGCACCTGTATTCGAGCCCTCGAGGCCCCTGGCTTGTATTATGATGCTTGTATGACTTATTTATGTTTTAGAGTTGTGTTGTGATATCTTCCCGTGAGTCCCTGATCTTGATCGTACACATTTGCATGCATGATCAGTGTACGGTCAAATCGGGGGTGTCATAAGTTGAGGGGGGCTCCTTCCATTTGATATTACATAAAAACCACGTCGAGCTATTAAATCCCAAGTGCTGGCTGACTTCGTCGCCGAATGGAGAGAGGTCGAACTCCCTAAAGAGTACAACACATATTCCAATTGGGTTATGTATTTCGATGGCTCCAAAATTCTGGCAGGGCTAGGGCGGGCATCGTTTTAACGTCACCTACTAGAGACATTGTTCAGTACGTACTCCAAATACTATACACAAACTCCAACAATGCAGTCGAATACGAGGCCTTATTGCATGGTCTCCGGATGGCTGTCTCCATGGGCATACAATGCCTAGAAGTGCGCGGGGACTCAAACCTTGCAATATCTCAAATAAATGGAGACTTCGACGCCAAAGATCCGAAGATGGCAGCTTATTGTAATGCCGTCATAAAAATGTCGGCCCAGTTCGAGGGGCTCGAGTTCCATCATGTGGCTCGAGAAAGTAATCAAGCGGCGGACATTCTTGCTCATATCGGCGCTAAGCGCGACCCCGTCCCACCTAATATCTTTCTGGAAAGGCTTTTTAAGCCATCCGTGGTCTGGCAGGGGGAAAACGACAACACTAGTCCAGATCCGAACATAACCCCAGATTCCGAAAACACCGACATCATCGGAGGCTCAGCCACCAAAATAACACCGTCAACGCATCTCATCATGGCAGTCATTGCCCCATGGACCAAACCCTTCCTGGCCTACCTTAACAGGAAGGAGCTTCCTGAGGACCAGAATGAGGCCCGCCGCATTGTCCGGCCTTCGAAGGCCTACAAGGTTCACGACGGAGAGCTCTATAAGGAAAGCGCTACCGGAGTCCTTCAAAGATGTATCTCCGAGGAGGAGGGGCGGCAGCTCCTGGCTGAGATTCATGCCGGTCTCGGCGGGCACCACGCCACAGCTTGGCCCTTGTTAGCAAGGCCTTCCGTACAGGGTTTTATTGGCCGACGGCCCGAGCGGATGCATAGGACCTTGTCCAACGTTGCATTGGATGCCAACTCTTCGCCAACCAAAGCCATATGCCCCCCACCGCCCTACAAACAATCCCCATCACTTGGCCTTTTGCGGTCTGGGGACTGGATAAGATTGGACCCATTAATTAAAGGAGGAAGCCATAAGAAAAAAATATTTGCTAGTCATGGTGGATAAATTCACCAAATGGATAGAGGCCAAACCAGTTAAAATGGCCGAGTCCGGGTCAGTAATAGACTTTATATCCAGCGTCGTACACCGTTATGGTGTTCCGCACGGCTCTAATTTCACAACCGACGAAGTGAAAACCTGGTGTGCTAATCTGGGCATCAAGCTCGATTACGCCTTTGTCTATCATCCACAGACAAACGGCCAAGTCGAACGAGCCAATGGTCTTATTATGAGCGGCATTAAGCCTAGATTAGTGCGGTCTTTGAAGGAATTAGACAAGCACTGGGTTGAGGAGCTCGACTCCGTACTCTGGGGGCTGCGGACCACTCCCAGTCGCACTACCGGATACACACCTTTTTTCATGGTGTACGGCGTAGAGGCAATACTACCCTGCGACATTATTCATGAGTCACCTCGAGTGCGCATGTACGAAGAGAGAGAGGCCGAGCTCGATCGGCAGGATAGCTTAGACGCCCTAGAGGAGGAGCGCAACGTTGCAAAAGCCCGTTCCGCATATTATCAATAGCAGGCTCGCAGGTATCAAAGCAGAGAAGTGCGGGCCAAAATGTACAACGTCGGCGAATTCGTTCTACGCCTGCCGGAGAAGAAAAAGGACAAACTCAAGCCCAAGAGGGAGGGTCCCTTCATCATCGACGAAGTTCTCACCGGAGGAGCGTACCGCTTGCGTGATGCGTCAGACAATCGACTAGAGCCGAATCCCTGGAACGTGGCCAGACTACGAAGATTCTATGCCTAGCGCCGAACTCTTTGTTCGTCTCCTTCCTCTTATTGTTTTCATCATTTTTTCTCTCTTTTCGTTTTTTCTCCTTAGCCTTAAAAGCTTTCGTACGGTTAGACCGTGCACCACCGACGCATACATCTTCAAGTATGTACGTCTATCATACCTGGGGGCTTCTTGGACAGAAGCTTGCTATTTCTATTTTCCGAGCATAAAGCTCATCACATATGCGTTTTCTCCCATATGTACCTTTTCTTTGCCATTATATGCATCGATATGACTTAAGGTTTGGCCAAGCTGGGTTGCCTTGCTCCTGTGCTTATGCCCTACATTCCCGTTAGTTCGGCTAGGGCATAAAGGGAGCACCTCTGCGATTGTTACTGCCGGGTCATCCGGATGTGTACCTCAAACTGGGTGAAGTCGAAAGCTAGCGTTCTTAAGGGAATATTTGGTCGGCGATTTAAATATGTTTTTGCACTCGCTCCATTATGAACCCCCAGAAGTTATACACACTGTGATTTTTTCATCACAGTCCGGACATGCACATAGATGCATGCACACCCAGGGAAAGGAACCCTTAACGTAACTATTCTCTCTGGAAGATGTTTCTTACAATTTCAATGTAATATAACATAACTAGCAGGATACAACTTGTCTGTTCAAGCACCTATGACCCCTACGCCTGGTTTCCATGCATACCCCGTTTTATTTTGCCGCTCAGGTATTCGGAAACACTCCGCACCTTCGGGTCGAGAGATCGAAGCGAAAAGGTCGGCCATGACAATCACTTTACAATCCAGCTAGAAGGAAAATACATAGTCACTTAGGACTTAAAAACTTCCTCCTCTATACCGTCCAACAGGCGGTCTAATTTACAATCCTGTTGGGAGTATCTAGCAGCCACCTCTACTTGGCCATATACTAAACTAACGAGAATTTCTTCCCCATTTGACCCTAGCGGTCCGACCCGGGCCATGTGATTTAGATCCAGCTTGGTATATCGTGTTTTTACCATGGCCCAGGCCTCTCGCGCACCCTCTCGGCAGGCCGATATCTTCCATAGTCGGATACGCCGCCGCGCTCCCTTGAACAACTCTACAAGCTTCTCCATACTCTCTGGAGGGGAGTCAGATGGCCATGAGGCCTTGGCTACACTCCGCATTGCCTCCCGAGCTTGCTCGTGCAACTGCGATAGCCCTTGCAGAAGATCACTTGATGATCCGGACACCTCCTCTTTGGGATGGCCCGTCAATATACCTGCAATCACAGCTATATCAGCTACTTTTACTTCCAAATTGTTATAAGGTAAATACGGCCACATACTGAATATGCCACCTCGCAGTTTTTTGTTCTCCTTCATGGAGTCGGCTAGCTGGGCCCACATATCCTTCAGCTCTTCGCCCAGCTGGGTGTTTGCATCTTGGAGTTTGTTTTTCTCCTGTCTGACACGGGTCAAAACCCGCTCACCCGCGGCATGCAGTCTTTTCGACTCTTTTTCCTCCAATTCACTGCTCCAGTCTCTAGTCTAGGTTTATTGCCTATTCAGGTTCCATCCGCAGGGAGTCCGGCCGAGGTTTCCACATACGGCCCCGAACGATGTGTGCAGGGTTCCCGAGACACCAAACGGGCGCCCGGTACACCGTGCCACGTGCCTACCGCATCACAGCCCACCCCTTGGGTCAGCGCTGCGCATGGCCTCCAGCATACTACAAACACCAGAAACTACTTGCAACTCCTGGACAGAGGACAAGGGTGGTTAAGAAGCCGAGAGGGTCCATTGGTTTCGGGCCCAATGCATGGTAGTAGCTGTTCATGGATCACAAACACGGAACTCAGTTCCTAAGGACGGCTTCAATGAAACAACCCACCATGTACTCCTACATGGCCTCTCATCGATAACTTTACCAAATCGTGTTCACACACTTAGCTCTCAACAGTAGGACATGTTCACACACTTCCAATTCATTCCCGATGAACCAGACCTGACTCAACTCTAAGCAGTAGCAGGCATGACAAACAATCATGAATGAGTAGGGACATCAGGGCTCAAACAACTCCTACTCATGCTAGTGAGTTTCATCTATTTACTGTGGCAATGACAGGTCATGCAGAGGAAAAGGGGTTCAGCTACCGCAGCATGTAACAGTTGAATCGTTGTTGTCCTAATGCGGTAAAAGAGAGCAGGAGCGAGAGAGTGGGATTGTATCGGAATGAACAAGGGGGTTTAACTTGCCTGGCACTTCTGAAGATAATATAGCTCTTCGTCGGTGTCATCGAACTCATCGTCGGAACCTCGTCTACTGAGAGGGGACAAATACCGGCAAACAAGGAAGAACACAATCAATGCAATGAACAATATGATGCATGATCATGACATGGAAATATGTTGTGGTTTGAGCTAAGGCAACTAGAAACCATATTAAATGAAGTTGGTTTGAACCAAGGGTTCAAATTCAAACTCCATATGTGCTTATTTAAATGCAAATTATGGAAATTGCCATATACAGCAAGCTTAGGTTGTTCAAACATGCATGCAAATGGTACAGATGGATAGATTGGATTTTTTTTTTGATCATTTTTCATATATAATTTGTTTGATTTGGGGTTACGGATTAATTTCTATGAATTTTTGAAGTTAGCATTATTTTCTGAAATTTCCTGAATAAGAATAAATCCAGAAAACAATTAACTGCATCAGCATGACGTCAGCGGTCAACGGGTCGGCCAGGTCAAACCTGACGGCTGCGACCCACACGTCAGTGACACAACTAAGTAAAACAGGGTTATTAACTAAACTGGTTCAATTAGGATGTTAATTAGCATTTGGGTCACGCATGTCAGTGCCAGTAGGGCTAATTAAGCTTAATTAAAAACTTAACTAGAGTTAGCAGGGGCCATGGCCCACTTGCCAGTGACCCAGGGGAGGTCAAGCTGGGTCAAACCCGGGTCAACTGGGTCAAAACCTGCCGGCGACTCGACGCCGGCGAGGCCAGACGCGGCGGAGGTGCTCGGAATTGCTCCTCCGGCGACCAAATCAACGGCGGAGCCCATCTACGAGTAGCTGGAGCTCAGGCGCGTCGAGTGGTGGCAGTGGGAGGTGCTGGGGCGGCCGGAAACAACAGCGGCGAGCAAGTCCGCGGCGGCCGGAGTTCGGTCAAGCTCGGGGTCGACGTTGCGGTGCGCGGGAGGACTAGCTGATGGTGGTGTTGGGTTTCTGGGAGCATGCTACACACGTAGCAGTGCTCGGACGCGAAGGTTGCTAGCCTATTCGCCGGCAACGACGAGCACGGCGGCGGTGAGCTCTCTGGTCCAGTGGCTAGCACGCCTATGGCACGCAAATGAACATGGGAGAAGGGGGAAAGATGGTGGGGCTCACGGCGAGTCTTCTGGTGCGGCCGTTGAGCTCGGGGAGGCACGGACGACGACGTAATGACGATGGCGATCCAACGGCCGTGCGCGGGGAAGACGGGTCGGTGGCGAGGCAACAGGGCATCCAGCGATGCGTGGCTCAACGAGGGGGTCTAGGTCGAAGTGGCGGAGCTTCTGGGCATGGAGAGAGGTTGAGGAGGAGGTGGTGGCTACGGTGAACGGCGTCGGTGGCGACGAGCTCCGCTCGGGCGGCGCGGAACAGAGAGCAGAGGAGGGGCAAGGGGTCCAGGGAGAGTGAGAGCGGTCAGGGGTGTGCGTGGCATCACGGGAGGCGTCCAGGGCAACGAGGGGGCAGCCAGGCAGGGTGGAGGTGGCGCGCGCGCGGCAAGCACACGCCATCCTGCATATTGGCAGGAGGTTGAAGACGGTGCAGCGGCTGGGCTGGGCCAACTACAGTGCTGGGCTAGGTGGGCTGTATAGGAGGTAACACTACAGGAAACAGCTATTTTGCCGTCTGCCACGGCGGACGGCAAAAGGCTCCGGCAAAGTAGGCTACGGTAAACAGGTCCTTTGCCTACAGCGGCGGACGGCAAAGAGGAGGGACGGCAAAAATACTGGACGTCCGCCAGCGTTAGTCCGTTAGGCGGCTAACGGCGGCCTTTGCCGTCCGCCAGCGGACGACAAATTTGGGCGCCTCTTTGCCGTCCGCCAGTTGACGTCAGCAATGCGTCAGCGCCCGCTGTTTTTTGCCGTCTGCCACGGCGGACGGCAAAGGCAAAGTCTTTGCCATCAGCTTAGCTTTGCCATCCGCCACGGTAGGCAAATTTGCCAAATGGCCCATCTCTCAGGAAGCACAGGTGGGCGCCACGTGCCCCCTTTGTCGTCTGCCACCGATGGCAAAGGTGTCTTTGCCGTCCGCGGCAGACGGCAAAGAGCCTGCACTGCCTCTTTTTATTCTGTTTTTCTTATATCCAACAATTATCACAGGAAATATATCACAGCAAATATATCACAGGAGCCAGCACATATATATCCAACATAATAAATATCCAGCACATATATATCCATACATACATAGTAGGTTGCACATAGTTCCATCGATCCATACATATTACAATATGCAAAGTTTCATCATAGCAATCTAGTTTCATCATAGCAAGCGAGCGGAATACAAGAAGTGCATCAAAGGAAAAAACAAGCAATCCATCATAGAAAGCTGGCTTCCGTGAAGTGAACGAAACCTGCAAAATGACAAATAAGAAAGTTAGAAAAAGAAGACTAGAAGAAGAATTAGACTAGAAGAAAAAGAATAGAAGAAGAAGAAGAAGAAGAAGAAGAAGAAGAAGACTAGAAGAAGAAGAAGTATATGCCATTTATTAGCTAACCTAGGTGAAATGGATCGTTTATGAGCTATCTTAGGTGAAATGGATCGTTTATGAGCTAAGTTAGGTGAAATGGATCGTTTATGAGCTAACCTAGGTGAAATGGATCGTTTATGAGCTAACCTAGGTGAAATGGGTCGTTTATGAGCTAACCTAGGTGAAATAGGTCGTTTATGAGCTAACCTAGGTGAAATGGGTCGTTTATGAGCTAACCTAGGTGAAATGGGTCGTTTATGAGTTAACCTAGGTGAAATGGGTCGTTTATGAGTTAACCTAGGTGAAATGGGTCGTTTATGAGCTAATTATGCAATTTTTGACATAAGTTAGCTAAGTACATATCGTTTTAGAGCTAACTTAGGTAAAATGGATGGTTTATGAGGTCAGTAAGCTTATTAAGTCATTTTGGAGGAAAAGAAGCTAACTCTAGGTCATTATGGTAAGCATATTGGAGGAAATAAAGCTAAGTCTAGGTCTTTATGCATTTGTTAAGCAAAACACTAGAGAAACTTACCGTGATCAGGGAGGTGTAGGAGCGGGGTGGCTAGTGCCGCTACCTGGAGAAGGATCGTGCGATGCGTTTCTGGAGTTAAGCTGCACCAAAGATCATTTCCAATGTCTCGTTAGCATTATGACACTCAAATGTTAAGACTAGCAAGTAATGTCCATTCAAATTAAACTCACCGTGCTCCCAGGAGCAATCACTGGCATCGGCGGAGTGGGCTGACCGGACTTCTCGCACACAGACTGCACATTTGGTTTTCACAACAGAGTCATACTAGTTAGTAATGAGACTCAAATGTTAAGACTAGCAAGTAATCTGCAGAAGAAACTTACCACAAGGAGCTCGTACATGGCCCTTGCCTGCATGTCATTCCGTGCCCTCTCCTCCTCCATCATCTTTCTAGTCCTCTCCTCCATCTCCCGCTGCCTCTCCGCCGCCTCCGCCAGAAGTTTCTCCGTTCTATCTCTCTCAGTCTGTATAGCAGCCTGCAACACCACTCACATGACCATTTGTAATCATTGATGGAAGCGCACACAATGTAATGGAGAAAGATAACTGAGTACATATCACTAACCTTGATGGCGAGTTGCACTGGCCGTTCACGAGGCCTTATCTCAGGAGCGGAGCTCGACTGGCGCGCCTTGATCTCCGGGAGAGTGCTAGGACAACGGATAAGTCCATCTCCAATGGCTATGGAGCCATGGGACCTCCCGCCACCAGATATCATCACCAGCTCTGGATCAATGGGACCCTGGCTCGGGTTAAAGTCCTCCCCTTTCCTCGCCTTCCCCTCATCTCTATATCTCACGAGCTTGTTGTGGGAGGAGATGTTGGTGAAGTTGTTTGCATCATCGAGGTCAGACTGAGAGAAAGCCTTGACTTTCTTGAAAGAGCCAGTGTGGGCCATGGCATACAGGTCGTACACCTCTGGCACCTTATCCGCCTTATTGTAGCATGCCTGAAAGAGAGAAACAATGAAAATTAGTAATTAAAGGGCTCAAGCTAGCATGATGAATGAATTGCATGAATCATGAAGCAAACCACATACCCAGTTGCGCCCGAACTGATATAAGTTGGAGCTGCCTTGATGGTGTGGCACACCTTCCATTTGGGCACGTTTGTCCTTGGCCTCGTTGTGGAGGGCTAGCCATTCTTTTGAGCACCACTCATCGACCAACACCTCCCAACAATCCATCCGATCCGCACACCATCTCGGACGCGCCTAAGTTAGCAAATAGAAACTTGAGCGCTACGGCTAAGAATTACTAAATGAAGGAACTTAAGTAGAAGGCCTTAAGAATTACCTTCATGTACTGCTCCTTACTCAGGAACTTATCGCGGAACGCCGGCTTGGTCTTCTTGATACCACGCAAGGCGTGGTAGTCTCGAACAGCCTGCACCCGAGCCTCGTGCCGTAAGTTCTGGAGTAGGCGCTTGCAGACGTTCTGGATAACATTTGCCGCGTCCTCCTCGTATCCCTCCTCACACCTGTAGAATGTCTGCAATCAAATGAGACAATATTGATTAGTACAATTAATAACTAGCTAGTTGAAGATTTTGAAATGTGTAAAGGAGAAATTACCCAGAACGTCCTGATCACCATGTCTGCCCTCGTGTCGCACACGACACCGTCGATAATGACATCCGGCGGGGCCGGGGCAGCCACGTAGTGCTCCCAGCTCAACCCAAGCTCTGGAAGCCGACCCTCACCAGGCAACGTGACAAACCCCGGGAAGTTTTGCCGGCAAAGAACTCCAAGGACGGAGTTGGGCCGGCGGACACTATGATGGTGGTCCCAACCCCTGCAGCATGACAAGGCCAACGCATTAGTTATTTGAAGAAACGTGAATGCAGAAGGTACAAAAATATTAAATGCACGTACGTACCTCTCCCCATCAGGGAAAATCAACCACCTCTGCTCGCGGGTCGCCGGCACGGACGGGAGCCATGTAGCACCACGCTGGTAGACGGTGCCACCCTCCTCCTCAAGATCAGTCGGCTCCCCGCCATCATCAGCATGGCCACTCGGCTCCTCTGACTGATCCGGCCAGGTACCCCATCCGGACGTGTGCTCCTCCGGGGTCTCGTGGGCCGAACTCTCGTGGGCCGAAGGCCAGTCGACCCGAGGCTCGTGGGCCCAAGACCCGTGGACCGGAGGCTCGTGGACCGGAGTCCGTGTACCTCCTCCTCGGACGAGTCCACCCTAGCAGTCACGTGCTCGGGTGAAACAGCTGGGGGTGGCGGCGAGGAAGGCGCCGTAGCAGTCACCCTACCTCCTCTCCCGCGACCACGTGCCCCACCTCCTCTCTTCCTACCTCGTCCCCTGCTGGGCACCGCGGTCGACGAAGAAGGGCCCGGCGGTGTGGACATACTGTCCAGCAACGCTCGGCGGAGAGGTACGTCTGGAATCGAAGACCTCAGACCACGCGCCGACGAAGAAGGGGCCTTGGCGCGCTCCCGACCAGCGCCCACCATCTTTCAACACCTGCCATGACAAACAGTAAACGAAATTAGTACAACATAAAAAAAGATCGACATGAATAATAATATGTGTATCACTTAAGTGTATCATCATCAAGTACAACATTAAAAAATTTAATACCTGACACTACTAATAATCTCGATCAGTATCATCAATAAATGCATAATCATCATCATCACTATAATCAATGACAGGCTCATAGGGTTCAGTGGCATCAACATGTGCAAAGCCACCTTGACGTAATCGGTCAAGCAATGACAGGTCATCCGCAGCAGTAACCTCTTCTTGTTCCTCCTCTGGGGTGATGTCGGATTCACTGTCGCTGTCTACTTCAATGTTTTGGGGTGAAGTATAGCAGTTCTTGAAACGCTTTTTGGAAAGACGTGTCTCTTGGAAGAATTCTCCTTCATATGTGTCTGGGTTAATGTGAGGTTCATAATCCTCTTCCTTTGGGGGAGATAGTCTAGCACGTGGTGGCACTTCATAAACGACATCCCAACCTTTCAGATTTGGATTAGTTTGGTAGGCCCACGGTAGATAGAATACTTGGGTTGCCTGTTGAGCCGTAATATAGACATCAGGAACATCTAAATGGGTGCTTTGATTGATTTCAACTAGCCCTATATGTTCGTGAGTCCTTCTAGTCTCCTTCGGCTGAAACCAATAACATTTGAAGACTACGACATTCGGTGGGTTTTCACCATAGAATAGAAGTTCATAAATTGCTTCAACTCTCCCATAATACTCGGTACCTCCTTCGCCGATAGCAGATACACAACAATTTGTAGACTTTCGGTCGGCCATAGATAGCTCTTTGCCATAGGTACGAAAGCGATACCCGTTGATGTCGTATTTGTCAAATGAACGGACCTTATAGTCAAAACCATTAGCGACTTGTCTCAATTCGGCGTCCATAGACTCTGAATTAGCCTACAAGTTTAATATGAAAGGATTGTTGCATTACGCACAAATTAGCGAATGAAACCGGGATAGCCGCCTACAAATTAGCCTACAAGTCTAATAGAAATTACCGTTTGTTTGAACCAAGAGATGAAACCGGGATAGCCGCCTCCTTGCTTTGCGAGAAGCTCATACTCTTCGACAGAATCCTTTTGGATCACCGCTCCATACGAGAATAAGGCGACGTATCGACTGTATGAAATATCCAGGAATAAGAGCAGTTCAAAGGAAATAGAAGTTGCGAAACTATGTACCGAGAACTTACTCGATGTACGGCCGCACTTCTATCAGGTTGTTGAAGATATACAACGAAATGGTCCGCCATTGTTCGTTATCCAAAGATACTGGATTTGAAACACTGGCTGGTGCGAGATTCCCTTTGAATAGGCTGAGGTTGGATCCACCCTTTTTAGGGTCGTCAGCATTGTACCGAGGCTTCGGATTATGCAAATGACGATTTTTGGCTTCGTAGTGTGCTGTCACGAAGTTTGCCGCCTCCTCAGTGATGAATGCCTCAGCCATCGATGCTTCAATTCTACGTTTATTTTTACATTTTTGTCGAAGCGTCTTCTGCATCCTCTCAGTTGGGTAGCACCAACGATTTTGCACGGGCCCCCCCAATCTTGCCTCGGTCGGGAGATGCAAAATCAAATGTTGCATTGGATTAAAGAAGCCCGGTGGAAAGATCTTCTCTAACTTGCAGATCAACTCCGGCGCCAACTCTTCCATTTCTTCTAGCACGCCAGGCGATAGTTCTTTCGCACAAAGAACACGGAAGAAATAGCTGAGTTCTGCCAGTACTAGCCATTCATCCTCAGGGATGAAGCCACGCAACATCACCGGCATTACCCGCTCAATCCATATGTGCCAATCATGACTCTTGAGACCAAATATCTTCAATTTATCAAGACTGGCTCCCCTCTGTAGATTCGCTGCATACCCATCGGGGAACATCAACTGCATTTTCACCCACAAGATAATTTCCCTCATAGCTGGCCTTCCAAGATTGAACCATGCCTTTGGCTTCGTCCAGTTCTGCTTTCCTTTCGGTCTTTCATGTTTTGTAACGGCCTATCACATAGCGCCTCCAGATCGACTCTAGCCTTAGTATTATCCTTTGACTTCCCATCTATGCCGAACAATGTACCAAAAAGTGCCTCGGCGATATTCTTCTCAGTGTGCATCACGTCGATGTTGTGTGGGCAAAGGAGGTCTTTGAAGTAAGGCAGATCCCATAAGCATGTTTTGTGAGTCCAGGCGTGCTTAGAATTATACCCCTTGAAGTACCCTGGACGCTCTGGATCTGGCTCGAGAGCGTTTAACTGATCCAGGGTCTGTTGGCCTGTCAATGCAGGTGGTGCAGAGTTTTTGACAACTCTACCTCTGATGAAGTTCTTCTTGTCTTTCCTGAACTTATGGCGTGGATTCAGGAACTGTCTATGCATGTCGAAGCAAGAAAATTTGCGACCGGCCTGAAGCCAACGAAACTCAAGAGCTCCCTTGCATGTGGGGCACGGGAACCTTCCATGCACACACCAGCCAACGAATAGCGCATACGCCGGCAAGTCATGCGTCGAGTACATGTACCAGACACGCATTATGAAGTTTCGTTTGCTATAGGCATCGTATGTCTTGAACCCAATATCCCAGGCTTCTTGCAATTCGTCCTTAAGTGGTTGCATGTACACATTCATATTTTTCCCTGGATAGTTGGGCCCTGGAATTATCAACGTCAAGAAAATGTTCTTTCTTTGCATAATCTGTCCGGGGGGAGATTGAGTGGAAAGACAAATACGGGCCAACAACTGTATTGGGCTGCCGTCATACCAAACACACTGAACCCATCTGTGCTGATGCCGACTCGAGGATGCCTCGGATCTGTCGCTTTGTCACCATGTAATTCATCAAAGTTTTTTCCACGCAACACCATCCGATGTGTGTACAATCATCAGATTCCCATCTGCATCTAGTTCGGTTCTTTTGCCCGTTTTGTGCCATGTCATCTATCTGGCCGTCTCTTCGACCATGAAAAGACGTTGAAGTCTTGGTACGATTGGCATATACCGAAGAACACTAACGGGGATTTTGGTCTGTGTCTTCTCACCCATACCGTTGTCTACCACAACATACCTGGAAGACTTGCAAATGGGATAATAGTTCAAGTCTGCATAGTCAAGCCTAAACAAGACACATCCTTTCTCACAGGCATGTATCTTATCATAGGGCATCTTCAGTGCACGGAGGATTTTGTCCGACTGGTACAGGTTTGCAGGCATTACATGGCCTTTGGGTAGAAAGCGTCCAAATACTGTCATCATTGCATCGTAGCATTCTCTGCCCAAGTTGAACTGAGCCTTCAGAGCCATTACTTGTGAGATGGCATCCAACTGACAAAGCTCAGTGTGCTCATGGAGCGGACATTTTGAAGACTCCAACATTTCATTGAAGGCCTTTGCAGATTCCTCCATCTCCTCGTCCGAATCCCGAGCATCATCAAAGTCTTGCACCATGTTTTCCATCCCAGTACCATGCTCATCGGTGCGACGACGATCCACCTCAGCTCGGTCACGTTGGGCAGACTCACCATGAAATGTCCACACCGTATAATCGGGCGTAAAACCACTCTTCTGCAGGTGTTTGCCCATTTCAGCCTCTGTCCTCTTTTCCCAATTGCCGCACCGTAAACAGGGGCACCAGGTTTTCCTCTGGCCATTTGCAAATGCGGCTCGCACAAACCCCTTGGTTTTTGTGAACCATTCAGTGCTCCATTTGTTCTGATCAGTGTGACCGGTGTACATCCACGCACGATCACTCATCTTGACTTTCAGAGCTACTAGACACACAACAAATATATATATATAATTCACCATGTATATATTCATCAGTTGATCTACTTTGTCAATTTTATTACGTCCATGCAACCTACAATCTAATAGGTAATGATAGGTCCTAATCCCACCCGAGTATGTTTAGATTGGGTTCATTTTCCCATGCTATGCTCCGGATCCTACGCAAAATTTCGGCAGCACCTCCCCGCTGTTCTCCTGATACACGTCTCTGCAATAAACAGAGAGGATGTGTACCCGGAGAACAACAGGGGAGGCACTGACGAAATTTATGCGTCGGATCCGGAGCAAAGCATATGGGAAAACGAACCCAATCTAAACATACTCGGGCTGTCCATGGATAGCGTTGGACAATTCGAAAGAATCAAGGTTATAAATATGCAAATGCATGCATATTTATAACTATGACGCTTTCGAATGGGAGACACATATTGGTTACGCATACTGATGATTCAAGACACATATGTAGCTAGCTATCAAGTTTCATCGGAATAGATCAAATAATTAATGGGGGAGGAGGACATGTCATTTGTGCTCACCCACGAACGAAGGGGCAGAGCTCGTCAAACGCACGGCGAGGTCGTCGAACACCAAACCTCGCAGCGATGAAACAACTGCACATTTAAAACTACCCGATCAACACAATTATATATGATGTTTTTCATAACAAAATCGAAAGATATATGACCTAACTAATAATTCACAAATATATGACCCCGTCGGCTTCTGGAAGGCCAAAGAACCCCTTTTCGGGAGGTGTCGGGGGCCGGGGTGTCGTGTCGGTCTCGGGGTGCCGTGTCGGGGTCGGGGTCGGGGTCTCGGGGTCGGGGTGTCGGGTCGGGGTGCCGGGTCGGGGTCGGGGTGCCGTGTCGGTGTCGGGGTCGGGTGTTGGGTTAGGCTCGGGGTCGGGGTGTCGGGGTCGGGGAGTCGGGTCAGGCTCAGGGTCAGGGTGTCGGGGTCGGGGTGTCGGGTCAGGGTGTCGGGTCGGGGTGTCGGGTCGGGGTGCCGTCTCGGGGTCAGGGTGTCGGGTCGGGGTGCCGGGTCGGGGTCGGGGTGTCGGGGTCGGGGTTGGGGTCGGGGTGTCGGGGTCGGGGTCTAGGGGTCGGGGTGTCGTGTCGGGTGTCGGGTCGGGGTCGGGGTGCCGTGTCGGGTCGGGGTTTTTTCCTCTTTTTTCCTTTTCTTCTTCTTCCTATTCTTCCTCTTCTTCTTTTTTCTTCTCCTCCTCCTCTTCTTCTTCTTCCTTTCCTTTTTCCTCTTCTTCTTCTCCTCCTCTCCTCTTTCTTCTTCTTCTTCTTCCTCTTCTTCTTTTTTCTTCTCCTCCTCCTCTTCTTCTTCTTCCTTTCCTTTTTCCTCTTCTTCTTCTTCCTTTCCTTTTTCCTCTTCTTCTTCTCCTCCTCTCCTCTTTTTTCTTCTTCTTCTTCTTTCCTCAAACTAAACTAAACCTAAAACTAAACCTAAAACTAAAACTAAACCTAAAACAGAAAAAAAAAACAGAAAAAAGGAGGGCTCACCTGGGGGGTGGAGCAGGGGGGCGGGGCGGTGGAGGAGGCGGCCTGGGGCGGCGGGGGGCCGGGCCCTGGCGGTGGGGCGCGGGGCGGCGGGGGGCCGAGGCGGGGGGGCGATGGGGGCGACGGGGCCCCGGGGCGGCGGCGAGCCGGGGCGGTGGGGGCCACGGGCGGCGGCGGGGGGCCGGGCCCGGGCGGTGGGGCGCGGGGCGGCGGGGGGCCGGGGCGGGGGGGCGACGGGGCGGTGGAGGCGACGGGGCCCCGGGGCGGCGGCGGCGGCGGCGGGGTGGGACGAGAGAAACGGCGAGGGAGAGAAGAAGTGAGTAACGGGCGGGGGGTACGGGCCGTTTGGTAGTGAGCTCTTTGCCGTCCGCCCCTCTTTGCCGTCCGCTTTTTTGCCTCTTTGCCGTCTGCTAGCGGACGGCAAAGAGGTGGCCCGTTAAGTTTTTCCCAAACGGGCGGGGGGTGGGGGCCACCTCACTCTTTGCCGTCTGCTGGCAGACGGCAAAGAGCTGGCAGATGGCAAAGAGCTTCTTTGCCGTCTGCCCTTTCTTTGCCGTCTGCTTTTGGGTAGCTGATGGCAAAGAGCTTCTTTGCCGTCAGCTAGCAGACGACAAAGAGCTGGCAGATGGCAAATTAGCTGATTCCAGTAGTGTAAGCCCAGGTGGGTTTTCTCTCTCTCTCTCTCTCTCTCCTTTTCTAACTCTTTTCTGTTTTTCTATTTCTTCTATAGTTTCAGGGATTTATTAAAAATACTTACGCACACTCAAAATCAAGGAACTTTCTCAAGCCCACTATTTGGAATATATCCAACAGTAAACATTTAAGTTTATGATTATTTGGACATTTAAAATATTTTATAGCATTTAAATGTCCAAATGCAAATAACATATGATTTAATCCAATGACCTTATGATATCCTAGAAAAGTGTGCACCATTTTTGTCAGAGGTTCTAGACCAAGGCAAAGATGATGAACATTTTTGAAGGGCAATTCAGGTTCATTGAAAATATTTTTATTTTGATCCTAATTGCATTTCATTTGGTGCTAGGGTTTGTCATCCCCATTTCAAATTTCAAACAAATATAGACATGATGCATGGATGCTTATGAAACTAATTGCAATCAAACTCTAGGGCTGTGACAACTCACCCCCACTAAACAAGATTCTCGTCCTGAGATTCAAGACATGAGGTAAGAAGACAGAGGGGACACTAGCTAACACGATCTTCATGATCCAGGTTGCACTTCATAAGAACGTTGATTTGATCATCATCTTTGTCTCGACGTCTTGCTTTGAGAACTCCATCCAACATGACAACAAGAAGAAAGGGAAAATCTAGAAGAATCGATCTTCTCGAAGATCGAGCAACTGACAAACAACTCACGGAATGAGACATAAACCACCTCTTGAGCTGAGACACAAAACACACATCAGGGTGATGGGAAGAGATAAATGTCAAGGGTTCAATTTGGTAGGCAATAATTCCACGCAGTAGTAAGATGGTGCATGGTTTGAAAGTAGCGAGGAGATAATTGCCATGATTCCATAACGGGGCGCCTTGGGGGGAGGTGACTCGTAGATTTATTCCCCTAAATGGCAAAAAGAATTACTTTTGATATCTAGATCATTGAAACTCTTTATACCAGCCTAAGGCAATTACAATCGATCGTTTGGCGGAGTTCAAAGGAATGGCATATCTAGATTCGAATGGATGATGTGGACTACCTTGTTGGAGACAACGCAATGGATGATTTTGCTTATCATCGGAAATGGATGGGACCCATGGTAGGACCACTTCTGAAGATGATCCTGAACAACATTTGCTGAGAAGGGCAGTCCAAGGGAGATTGGCACAAGGCGGTGCAAGCTGGGAACAAAATGCAAATGCTCAGAATTTTCCAACCATCATGTCTACCGGAGATTCAGATCCAGTTGGTAACGGGATATTTCAGACAGCATGTCTGGAAAAGGAAAGGTTGCAACACAAATCGACGAGATGATGTTGCGAGATTCTCGGGGAATGAACTACAATAGCAAGCCCCAAAACACGAGCAGGTTTTGCTACACACCTGTGAACACACTGTCCTAGACAAGCGTGACCACGTGGCAGTCTTATAATAAGACACTATCCAGTTCAGGTTAGGATCCATCATCAAGGATTTCGAAGTCTTTACGCGCGCTAGACTTCTTTTCCTTGAACAAGTCAATCGGTGGCTTGGAGTGCTAGGGAACATATGGAATGAAGGTTGCAAGTCTCCAAACCACAGGATACTTTGCACATATGCATGAATGACTTGGGATGATTCCAGGGGAAGCAAAAACAAGCTTTCTCGAATTCACGACGGCAACTTACATCGATTGCACGTGAACTTGAGGAAGTCGCTACTTTCATCCAAACATATGCTTCATGAATGGAACATGAAGGCATCGTTTACAAAGTTTCCAACACTAGCTTAATGTTTAACACGAATCATGGTGGATACAAGATGCTGCTGATGGGCTCAATAGCAACTCATCGGAATTTCCATATCACTGGACTTCCACCATTATGTGAACAATGTGATAGTATTGGTCAGACCAAAAGATGTAATTGTGTATGCTCGAGGAGTCAACCACGAGTAAGACAACATTACGAATATCGTTGGTTCTAACTTGATTTGATGATAGCCCATACTCAAATCAAAGACTGGATAAGATGATAGGTCCATTAACTGATCACGAGGGTCAATCGATGAAAATACCATCTTTCTTCAACACACACACACACAAAGATATCCCTTAACATGAACTAAGTCAAACAAGCTTTTATCTTCCAACTCTCCAAGTTTTTGTTTAGCTTAACCAACTAGCTCAGGGGTATCCAACACAGATTCTTGGAGAAAAGGTGTGGCTACAGGAAACCAACTAGATCACGAACTCAACATAGCAGTCAGGCGACAACCTGGTAACACTTCCGAGAAGATATTCGGAAAATCACGAACCACCGATATGTCACTAAGTTCGAGAACAATCTTCCTTTTCAGGGCAAGATGATATGGTCAAATAAGCAAGGGATTGAATAATCCTAACTCGTTGATCGAAGTGTGCACCAGAAATAAGGACTAGGTAGCACGATAAACCTTAGGGTGATGATTCAATAATCAACACGCTAAGGATAAGATTATTGTCCATTAACTACCAAGAAACACAGTTGCTAGGAGTATTGATTTCACACATCACGATTCACTTGTCGGCATTCTGGTTGCGACAACACGACACCGAGGAATGAATAATGATGGCGAGAAGTATCACTACGTCAAGAATTCATAAGAGAAAGTGCAATTCTCATGACATTCCTGACATAAAGGGGGTAATACTCCGAGGTAGAACAGAACAAAAGCTGGATTGGCATTTTGATCTGCGAAATTCAGCTACTTTGACCCAATCCTGGATATGGATGAGGTACTGGAGTTTGTTTCTCCTAGTCATTCCGGATTAGAATGGCTTGACGGCCACAAAGTTAATAGGCATCGATGAGCATCAATGCATGACATGCCCCTGACTATCAAATGATAGTCGGAAGTCGGAAAACAACTGAAGATGGACAACTCAAAGAGCATATAACTTTCTGAGTTGTGGATGCATAGATTAGTATGTCGAACTAAGTTCAACGGGTTTCTTCCGGAAAATCCATGCAGAGAGGTAGGACTGGCAGATTCACAATATGAATGGAGTACTCCTCAAGAGCACCCTGGTTGTGATCTTTTGGTTCAAAAGAACTTCTGCCATGATGGTTCATGGTATTGGAAGAATGAGATACCACGGACCTCGAGGACTATCGCAAAGGTTACTAATATCTTAAGGGAACTAGCAAATACTAACAACATGAAGTAGGGTGAATCTCGGGTCAAGAACCCAGTAGTAGAATACCTACCACTAAATGGCATCACGGGATGCTTTCGAGAATGGTGGCCAGAATCATCACACCGGGAACACAAAACATGGCAAGATTACCAGGTGACTCCCTAAAACACCTAGGGTCATAATAATAGCTCCAACATATATGTTGAGGCAATGGAGTACCTCAACTCACCGATTAGTGTGGTTGAACTGGCCCAAAGGGACATCGGGGACGGAAAGATGGGATTTGCAAATGCATCAGACTATTTAGAAACCTGGGATGACTCAGACAGCATAACGGCTATAAATGCTCAAAAAAATTTGAGACATCCTACAAAATAGTGGCATGACCACTCAGCATCACAATATCAAGGTTCTGAGGCCAGCTACAAACATACGGAAATAGTAGAAACTGAACTGAAACTTGAATCCATCAATCCTATAAGTCTATGGATTAGTAACACGTCATCCTGATAGAAAGACGAGAAGCCTAGTTCTTAATCCCCGTAGAAAAGAAGAGGCTGACTCAGATCAGAAGGGCATAAGGTATAAGGAGTAAAAGAGCTTACGTTCCCTTCCACAATCAATTCCCTTATATAACTAAAGCATTTCTAGACACGACTTCGACCAGTTTGTCTTGGTAATCCTACAGGCAGTCAGACTCTGATACCAAAGCTGTCAGGACCATGATTCCAAGTCACATCGATCTAGCCGGTAACACCTCATATCACTTTGCGGCCTCACACACGGTATTCCCACGGGTGTCGCCTTACCATGGCCCGGGACCATTTGCGCCTTTTGGCTCACGTATATGATAGTGTCGCTAGGATCCATATGACAGATAACCCGGACCGACATGACTAGTCGTGAACCCAAAGTGGCACTAACTTACGGGGACAGGCATACATGAATCAACATCGAGCATGTCGGTCAGCACCGTGCGAATCCGGGCTGTAGCACTGGGCTAACAGGACTCCGGTGAATCGGGCTGTAGCAGGCTAGGCAGGACTCCGGATGTCACCGCGTGACATTTCCCCGAAGGGACAGACACAGGAACGAAGTGAATCACATGCCGGCAAGTCAAGTGTTCCGGAGCAGTAGTGCTGGGCTAGCAGGACTCCGGTGAACCGGGCTGTAGCGGACTACTATGGCTCATGGAAGCACAAGACTACATTTCCCCATAAGAGAGGCAACCAAGGATAAACAACTAGGTTGTCGGATCCCACACATACCAAGCATTTCAATCATACACACAATATGCTCAATATGTGTAAATACAACATGGCATCACAACATAACTCTATGACTCAAGTATTTATTCATTAGGCTCCGAGGAGCGAGATATTACAAACATGGGTCTCATGACCCAACATTCAGAGCATACAAGTCAAAGCACACGCGGAAGCTTAACATGTCTGAGTACAGACATCTACAAATGAAAAAGACTGAGAAGCCTGACTATCTACCAGATCCTGCCGAGGGCACAGGATCGTAGCTGAGGTAACAAGCTAAACATCGAAGTCCATGCGGACTACTAGCGAGACTGACGTCTCTCCGCAAAAACATAAAATAGGCAAACGTGAGTACAAATGTACCCAGCAAGACTTACCTCAGAACTAACTACATATGCATCGGTATCAACAAAGGGGGTAGTGGAGTTTAACTGCAGCAAGCCAGCTTTGACTCAGTGGCCAACCTAAACTATGACTGCAAGTAACTCTTTTGAGGTGGCGCACACGAGTCCACATATTCACCATATCAATACACCACTATGGATCCGCTCCCGTCTCCCTACGAGAACGCCATCCATAGCACTCACACTTATCTTGCGCATTTTAGAGTATCCACTTTCACTTGTCTATGAACTGTTATAGGCAACCCAGAAGTCCTTCACCGCGGACACGGCTATTCGAATAGATGATGTTAACCCTGCAGGGGTGTACTTCTTCACACACGCTCTCGCCACTTACCACCATGTACACGTCATGTATATCGGCAACCTTCAAGCGGAAGCCTGGCGAGGGAGTCGGCCACGGCCTACCTAAACACTCAGGTCTCTAGTCCAGCTTTATCGCCTATTCAGGTTCCATCCGCAGGGAGTCCGCCCGAGGTTTCCACATACGGCCCCGAACGATGTGTGCAGGGTTCCCGAGACACCAAACGGGCGCCCGGTACACCGTGCCACGTGCCTACCGCATCACAGCCCACCCCTCAGATCAGCACTGCGCACGGCCTCCAGCATACTACAAACACCAGAAACTACTTGCAACTCCTAGACAGTGGACAAGGGTGGTTAAGAAGCCGAGAGGGTCCATTGGTTTCGGGCCCAATGCATGGTAGTAGCTGTTCATGGATCACAAACACAGAACTCAGTTCCTAAGGACGGCTTGAATGAAACAACCCACCATGTACTCCTACATGGCCTCTCATCGATACCTTTACCAAATCGTGTTCACACACTTAGCTCTCAACAGTAGGACATGTTCACACACTTCCAATTCATTCCCGATGAACCAGACCTGACTCAACTCTAAGCAGTAGCAGGCATGACAAACAATCATGAATGAGTAGGCACATCAGGGCTCAAACAACTCCTACTCATGCTAGTGGGTTTCATCTATTTACTGTGGCAATGACAGGTCATGCAGAGGAAAAGGGGTTCAGCTACCGCAGCATTTAACAATTGAATCGATGTTGTCCTAATGCCATAAAAGAGAGCAGGAGCGAGAGAGTGGAATTGTATCGGAATGAACAAGGGGGTTTTGCTTGCCTGGCACTTCTGAAGATAATATAGCTCTTCATCGGTGTCATCGAACTCATCGTCGGAACCTCGTCTACAGAGAGGGAACAAATACCGGCAAACAAGGAAGAACACAATCAATGGAATGCAACAATATGATGCATGATCATGACATGGCAATATGTTGTGGTTTGAGCTAAGGCAACTAGAAACCATATTAAATGAAGTTGGTTTGAACCAAGGGTTCAAACTCCATATGTGCTTATTTAAATGCCAATTATGCAAATTGCCATATACAGCATCCTTAGGTTGTTCAAACATGCATACAAATGGTACAGATGGATAGATTGGATTTTTTTGATCATTTTTCATATATAATTTGTTTGATTTGGGGTTACGGATTAATTTCTATGAATTTTTGAAGTTAGCATTATTTTCTGAAATTTCTTGAATAAGAATAAATCCAGAAAATAATTAACTGCGTCAGCATGACGTCAGCAGTCAACGGGTCGGCCAGGTCAAACCTGACGGCTGCGACCCACACGTCAGTGACACAACTAAGTAAAACAGGGTTATTAACTAAACTGGTTCAATTAGGATGTTAATTAGCATCTGGGTCCCGCATGTCAGTGTCAGTAGGGCTAATTAAGCGTAATTAAAAACTTAACTAGAGTTAGCAGGGGCCATGGCCCACTTGCCAGCGACCCAGGGGAGGTCAAGCTGGGTCAACCCGGTCAGCGGGGTCAAACCCGGGTCAACTGGGTCAAAACCTGCCGGCGACTCGACGCCGGCGAGGCCAGACGCGGCGGAGGTGCTCGGAATTGCTCCTCCGGCGACCAAATCAACGGCGGAGCCCATCTACGAGTAGCTGGAGCTCAGGCACATCGAGTGGTGGCAGTGGGAGGTGCTGGGGTGGCCGGAAACAACAGCGGCGAGCAAGTCCGCGGCGGCCGGAGTTCGGTCAAGCTCGGGGTCAACGTTGCGGTGCGCGGGAGGACTAGCTGATGGTGGTGTTGGGTTTCTGGGAGCATACTACACACGTAGTAGTGCTCGGATGCGAAGGTTGCTAGCCTATTCGCCGACGACGACGACCGCGGCGGCGGTGAGCTCTCGGGTCCAGTGGCTAGCACGCCTATAGCACGCAAATGAACATGGGAGAAGGGGGAAAGATGGCGGGGCTCACGGCGAGTCTTCCGGTGCGGCCGTTGAGCTCAGGGAGGCACAGACGGCGACGTAATGACGATGGCGATCCGACGGTCGTGCGCGGGGAAGACGGGTCGGTGGCGAGGCAACAGGGCATCCGGCGATGTGTGGCTCAGCGAGGGGGTCGAGGACGAAGTGGCGGAGCTTCTGGGTGTGGAGAGAGGTTGAGTAGGAGGTGGTGGCTACGGTGAACGGCGTCGGTGGCGACTAGCTCCGCTCGGGCGGCACGGAACAGAGAGCAGAGGAGGGAGAAGGGCTCCAGGGAGATTGAGATGGGTCAGGGGTGTGCGTGGCGTCGCGGGAGGCGTCCAGGGCAATGAGGGGGCAGCCAGGCAGGGTGGAGGTGGTGCGCGCGCACGGCGAGCACACGCCCTCCTGCCTACTGGCAAGAGGTTGAAGACGGTGCGGTGGCTGGGCTGGGCCAGCTACAGTGCTGGGCCAGGTGGGCTGTACAGGAGGTAAGCCCAGGTGGGTTTTCTCTCTTTCCTTTTCTAATTCTTTTCTGTTTTTCTATTTCTTCTGTAGTTTCAGGGCTTTATTAAAAATACTTAGGCACACTCAAAATCATGAAACTTTCTCAAGCCCACTGTTTGGAATATATCCAACAGTAAACATTTAAGTTTATGATTATTTGGACATTTAAAATTTTTTATAGCATTTAAATGTCCAAATGCAAATAACATATGATTTAATCCGGTGACCTTATGATGTCCTAGAAAAGTGTGCACCATTTTTGTCAGAGGTTCTAGACAAAGGCAAAGATGATGAACATTTTTGAAGGGAAATTCAGGTTCATTGAAAATATTTTTATTTTGATCCTAATTGCATTTCATTTGGTGCTAGGGTTTGTCATCCCCATTTCAAATTTCAAACAAATATAGACATGATGCATGGATTCTTATGAAACTAATTGCAATCAAACTCTAGGGCTGTGACAAAAACTCACTTCCAAGTGGTGCTCCCAACTCTTGATGAGCTACATCAACCTCGAGCAACCCACACAAGTTCCACTACATGACTAAGATCAACACCACCACCCAAGGTACGATATTCCATCTTAGAGAAGCTTTACCCCAAGATATGGGTCAAAGCAACTCAACAAGATGAGAATACATCAAATGCTTAAACGAAAAGTGGTAACCCCATTTGGAGATTAAACGATGAGTATGACTTATGATCGAGTGTTCTCACTTGACTCCTTAGTCAATATACTCTAACATAGGTGACTTTGTCACCGCCCAATTCTAGATGAAGTTCTCTAGTGTTTCCCTGAGTTTTTGCATTTGTTCTTTGCATTCGTCCCTTGCATGTTTATTCCCACTCTTTTATCAAAAAAACTTCATCTAGATTTTCTTTTTATTTGTTTTATTCTGCATTCCCTGCATCTAATTCGTTGCAAATCCTTAATTTAATTCATTGCAAATCTTTGTGAGATCTTATTTGCCTAGTGAGCTGAGGTGACAAGTGTTCTCTCTGTGTTGAACTCAGTCATACCGGTCTGCCACTTTCGGTCAAACCAACTCCTTTCGGTGCTACCGAAGTAAACAACTCGGTGTCATCGATTTCTACGCAGAAAAGACCATTTGCCACTTGTTCCTGCATTTTTGTTCCAGCTCCACTCGATGATCCCTGTCCTCTACCAGCATCACACTCTATATGTTGCTTTGCTCAATGACTCAAGAACCAAACCTATTTTGACTCACACTCAAGAAGAACCCTTCTTGGAAATTGATGTCAAAGGGGGGGAGAGAGATCACCTCAAAGCTTAATTCTTCAAAGGGGGAAGAGAGAATACTTCTAATAGGAAGGAAGAGAAATCACATAAAATCCCCATTTGCTTGGTATTCAAAGAGGAGAGAAGTCACATGTCTATAGAAGGGAAAAGACATGTTCATGATTGTTTTTTTTGGTTGGTTTGCTCTGTTTTTCTTTGCTCTGATTTTATGTTCCCTATCTTCTCCTAGTATCACATACAAGATTCAGGGGGAGCAAGACATCTAAGGGAAGAAAATCTTCAAATTCATTGCATATCTTTACCTTTTGGGGACATGTCTATATCTAATAGAGTATCCAGTGCTCACACTCTACATGTCATCCCAGTCTTGGTACTCTTGTGGTTTTTTTTGTTTGGTCTGGCTAGTAGATGAATCTATGTTATCTAACCTTGTTTACTCAGGTTCATCCCTTTCTAAGCCAACTCAAGACCACAAGGTAAGTATATGCATCACGCTCATGTGCATGAGGATTTGTTGCTGATGTACATACTATTTGCAAGAAGGACTTAGGAGCATGAAGGTACATTACCTATATTCACATCTTTTGCTCTGATGCATATAGCCAAGATACATGTAACACATTGCTTACTCTGTCATGCTTATGCATTCACATGCTCCTATATTTCATATTTGCATGATTGCATACATGTAGGGGGGCCTATGCATGTTACATGTCTTTCCAGAGCTTTACTTGTTGTTCTCTATATCTTTATCTAAAGCTTTGATGTCTGTTGTCATCAATTACCAAAAAGGGGGAGATTGAAAGCACAAGTGCTCCCTGGGTGATTTTGGTAATTAATGTCAACATATTTCATACTGGACTAATGCTTTCATCTATTATGCTTCAGATAAGTTCAACAATGGAGTGGCATGGACTAGAGGATGTGGAACCCCTTCAAGATGATAAGGACAAAGGATTGGCTCAAGCTCAAAGCTCAGGACTCTACATTTTGTATTTTAGTGATCCAAGATCACATTGAGTCCATAGGAAAAGCCAATACTATTAAGAGGGGATGAGGTGTTGCTTAATGGCTTGCTTGCTCAAAGTGCTTAGTGATATGCTCCAAAGCCCTCAACCACTTTCTCATATCCACATATGTCCCAAACCAAAAGTTAAACTCGGCCCCACCGAATCTTTCTATCCGGCGCCACTGAGTTCTCTTGACATAGCCACTGCCAGAAACCCTAATCAATTCGTTCTCACCGATGGGATCTCCGTCTCACCGAGATGGGCTTGAAAACTCTCTGTTGCCTATTGCATTAATTTCGATCTCACCAAAATATGAAATCGGTCCCACCGAATTTGCTTGGCCAGCTCTCTGTTGTGCTTATTACCCAAATCGGTCCCACCGAGTTTGTGTAATCGGTCCAACCGAGATAAGGCTTTACCCTAACCCTAGCACATCGGTCCCACCGAGTTGGTCATGTCAGTCCCACCGAAAATCCTAATGTTCACATTTTGAACTAAATCGGTCCGAGCGAGTTCTCTGATTCGGTCCCACCGAGTTTGGTGATTTGTGTGTAATGGTTAGACTTTGTGTGGAGGCTATATATACCCCTCCACCCACTCTTCATTCGTGGAGAGAGCCATCAGAACATGCCTACACTTCCAACATACATTTTCTGAGAGAGAACCACCTACACTTGTGTTGAGGTCAAGATATTCCATTCCAACCACATAAATCTTGATCTCTAGCCTTCCCCAAGTTGCTTTCCACTCAAATCATCTTTCTACCAAATCCAATCCTATGAGAGAGAGTTGAGTGTTGGGGAGACTATCATTTGAAGCACAAGAGCAAGGAGTTCATCATCAACACACCATCTATTACCTTTAGGAGAGTGGTGTCTCCTAGATTGGCTAGGTGTCACTTGGGAGCCTCCATCAAGATTGTGGAGTTGAACCAAGGAGTTTGTACGGGCAAGGAGATCGCCTACTTCATGAAGATCTACCCTTGTGAGGCAAGTCCTTCGTGGGCGATGGCCATGGTGGGATAGACAAGGTTGCTTCTTCGTGGACCCTTCGTGGGTGGAGCCCTCCATGGACTCGTGCAACCGTTACCCTTCGTGGGTTGAAGTCTCCATCAACATGGATGTACGATAGCACCACCTATTGGAACCACGGATAAAAATCTCCGTGTCTCCAATTGCGTTTGCACACTCCAATCCCATCCCTTTACATTCTTGCAACTTGCATGATTTACTTTCCGTTGCTTATATACTCTTGTCATGCTTGCTTGATATGTATTGTGAATGTTCGAACTTGTGCTAAAACTCCACTTAAACTTAAAGGTTTTAAAAACTGCAACTTTTCTTGCTAAGTGTCTATTCACCCCCCTCTAGACACCTCTTCTCGATCCTTTCAGTCGAGGTGGTTCATCTTGTTGAACTCCCTCATTTCCTCTGTCTTGACGTGTTCCACTTGTGGATGCCTCCAAGTCAACTAGTGTTTCACCTTGATGTGACGTTGAGGATTCCACTTGAAGAGATGAAGTACTCTCCTTCACCTTCGTTGGGCAAATCTTGCCAATGGGAAAATCTTGGATTGCTTCCGAAGGATCTTTATCTCCTACATCAATCGGCGATTGCTCTATTTGCGAGCCGTTAGATTCATCAAACTTCACATCTACCGTCTCTTCAACCTTTCGGGTGAAATTGTTGTAGACACAGTAAGTGTGAGAGTTTGAGCCATAATCGAGTAAGAAACCTTCATGAGATTTAGGAGCAAATTTTGAGCGACGATGCTTATTGAGAATGTAACACTTTGATCCAAATACTCGAAAGTATCCAACTTGGGGTTTGTTATCGGTGAGAAGCTCGTATGCCGTCTTGCCGAGAATCTTGTGAATATATAGTTGATTCGTAGCATGAGAACCTATCTCAACCGCTTCTGCCCAAAAGTGTCTTGGCGTCTTGTATTCATCGAGCATCGTTCTTGCCATCTCGATAAGTGTTCGGTTCTTCCTCTCAACAACTTGTTTTGTTGACGCGTGTACGTATCCGAGAACTAATGCGAAATCCCTTCTTCGTCAAGAAAGGTATCCACATTAGTGTTCTTGAACTATGTTCCATTGTCGCTTCGAACCTTCTTGATCTTCACTTCAAATTGGTTTTGGGCCTTCTTAGCGAAGTTCTTGAAAATCTTTTGGACCTGCGATTTGTCATCAAGAAAGAGCACCAACGTAAATCTTGAAAAGTCGTCAATAATGATGTTCAAGCGGTCTTCTCGTGGTCATGATGTTCTTCACGGGATGACTTCCTCCAACCTGTTTTCCTGCTTAGCAAGCACTACAAAGTCTATCCTTGTCAAATATGACATATTTAAGACCAAGGATACGATCACCTTTAATAAGCTTATCAAGATTTCACATACCCACATGACCAAACACTAGTATGCGTCGGTGCTATACAAACGGTTTTAACCCCTTTCCGCGACGGCATATGGAACCGTCGCTAAGTGAGTGTGGGCGACAGGGGGGTCCTTCCCACACGACCCAGAAATCGTCGGGGATAGGCCCTCCTGGGACACCAAATGAGCTCGTGTGCGATCGGGCGAGGCATCAAAACCCAATCATTTCCGTAGGTATGTACATCCCACACGGTGAATCCCAGAAAAACATTTCCGTAGGTATGTATATCACACACAGTCAATTCAACGAAAACATTTCCATTCTTATGTACATCCCAGACAGTCAATCCAGGGAAAACATTTCCGTTCGTATGTATATCACACACAGTCAATCCAAGGAATACGTTTTCGTTCTTATGTACATCCCACACAGTCAATCCAGGGAAAACGTTTCCGTACGTATGTACATCCCACACAGTTTTATGTGGGCTCGTGTGTGAAAGGTGTAACTATCACACTTGCTTTGCCTTGGTTAACTGTTTGCTTTTATCAACTACATCACACACGATTTGATGAAGAAAACTGTGTGGCATTGGGCTATCCATCACAAGCGCTTTAACTGCTAGAACCATTTGCAAAGTTCCATGACATTAGCAGGTTTATTAGTTTACAATTAATAATGTCAATATTATGCAAATTCACATTTCATATCGAACAGCTATTTGCCAATTTCATATCAGGCACATAAATTTATTATAACATCACAGTACGATAGCTACATGAAAACAACAAAGTACAACATATAGCTAGTTCAACTTCATAAGAACAATATTAGAACAATATATTCATTTCCCTAATCGAGATCATCTAGGGTCGTCTTATCCACCTCGGATTTCAGTTCAGTAAGAACCTGTTTTGCACGGGCCAACTGGGAAAGTGCCTCCTCCTTCGCCAACACCATCTTAGCAAAGTCCGATTTAAAAAATCTGAGCTCATTCTCCAGCTTCAACTTTTTATCCCGCATCTTCAAATATTCTTCAGCGTTGACAACAGTTTCTCTAAGACTACGTTTGTTCTCTTCCTCATACATGCTCCAGAGCTTCGCTAGGGACATCTTCAAAGACTATGGCCACTCTTGATCAACCCACTCCAAGTAAGAACACTTCCGTTCATCGTATAATATTTAAAACTAGATCAGTAAGAATTGTAGGGTAAATGGGTTTATAGCAACATAGAAAATCACCAATGCTTATTTTGAAAAACTGAAGAAACATGTTAATTATGACATATTTTCTCAAAAAGATCAATGTGCAAATGAATTAATTGCTACTGAGACAACAACCAAATTCTGGAACATCAGAAGCTATAATTAACTACAACAACGCTACAAGTTCTTACTCATGTACAGTAAATAACAAATTGAACATTTTACGAGGAAGGTAAATATAATTGCAACAGCATAGCGGTCGTGTTTTGATGACAGCAAATTGATCCTAACAGGTGTGTACATGCACAAATTTAGTAACATAGAACTAATAGCATTAAAGTTGTCCACTATGTATGCCAAAACTGGTGTAAAGACAATTGTTGCTACATCTCGCACCGGTGCCCTGCACTGGCGAGCCGATGCTGCGGAAAAATATCAGGGACCCGGACTCCGGAGCACGTAGTTGCTCTGATGCCCAGTTCCTTCGTGCCATAAAGATTTAGTATTTTACTGCTTGGCTGCTCGGATGTGTGGACCAAAGTTGGCTGCACAAACTGCTGAAGCGGTGCCAAATAATTTTCTAATGGCACCGCTGATGAGATGGCAACAATTTAAGATACTAGGTACAGACTGTGACACTGTCTTAGGATGCGTTTGGTTGAAGGTGTGGTATGAATGGGTTGGGACCGTGATAGTGTCTGAATCACATCTAACGAATGATTTGTAACAACGAAAGAGGGACTAACCTTCTCTGCACATGCCAGAAACTTCCTCCCACTGTCCACAGATTCAAACGCAACTAGCTTCACGCATGGAGATTGATGGTGACAACGAGCAGATAGATCTTCAGCCACCCCGCTCCATTCGTTGCCACTGATGGTCCTAGGGAGCTACAAGAGGAAGAAATGACTCAAATCGACCGCCGGGTAAAAATCCTTCATTCCAAGTCATAGCCCGAGAGAGAGAAGAGAGTCATACCCGGGTGGTGAAGGAGTCGTCGCCGGAGGAGGAACTGCTGGAGAGGTCTTTGAAGAAGACCATGGTGACCCCGGCGGTAGGATGCGAGACGGCGAGAGCGAGGAAGCGGCTATAGCTTAGGAAGGAAGGAAGGAAGGAGGAAACAGGGGAAATGTGACTTGTGGTTGGGGAGAAAAGGGGTGGGGAAGGAGGGAGCGGCAGGGGTAGATATTTTGGCGGTAGGCCAAAATTTTGGAAATGTGGAGGGAAACTTCTCGCGCGGTGCCGTTGGACCATTCACTTTGAACGATTGTGTGCATCGCAAACGATTCTTCTGCTTTACGTGCATGGGATGAGTTTGATAATTCAAATTTTTGTGGAAATTTCCCTGGTTACGTCATCGCATAATTTAACATCGCTTGCTAATTTGGGAACACAAAAGAGCGTATAGCAGACCGACCACACATACTGAATCGAGCAATTTTAGTAATTAAGCAGAGCCAGTTGACCTATACATTGCTCTAACAAAATACCAGCATTAAAAACAAAGCCTAAGTACGCATAATTTTAACAAATCCGCCGCTGCGCCGGCCTATGCATCTCCGGTGTGCGATGAGACGTCGATGACTTGTCCTGGTGACATGCTGCCGTTGGTGGACTCTGCATCCCCCCTGCTGAAGTCGACCGCGTCCTCGTCCTCGGTGCCGCCCTCAAGGTTGTAGTACTCCACCGCCGATTCCTCGACGGACAGACTCTTCTCTACCTCGACCTCAGCCACGCGCAACTCCTCCTCCCGGCGCTCCTCGATCTCCGCCGCCTCCTGCATCTCCAGCTCCCACTGGGTGACCTCATGAGGAAGCAGGTGCTCCATGGCCAGCGCCGCCTTTTTGGATGTGGGTTGCATGCTGGAGTGCGAGGTGGCCTAGAATATCTTGGCATGTGCATCCTCGATCTTGGCGTGGATGGCCTCGACCCGGGCCAGGGCGACATCGGCGGCACGGAAGACAGCTCGAGCGCTCACGACGTTTGCAGCCGCCGTTGCAGCAGCAGTTGTAGTCGTCTCGGCTGCTGCAGCTGCCATGTCGGCTGCCGCAGACGCTCTCTCGGCGGAATCGGCTGCGCTCAATGCGGATGCGACGGCACTCTCGGCGCAGGCGGCAGCGCTCGGGGCGGACGCGGCCACCATATGGGCCCTCACGAAGCGTTTCCACGGCGTCATCTTTGCAAGAAGGTGGTGTGGGAATGGGGATCGAGATTCATGGATTCGGGGGTTGCCGGCACTGGAGCAAACGAGCCGACGAAGCTTAAGGAGGGCGACTTAAATAGACAAAGATATTTTCATCACAAACGATTCCTAGAAAACAACTGTGTGTGATGTTGGAGATATTTTTTATTAGCTGTGAAAGACGAATTTGGAGTAAAGTGGCAACGGATGGTGTTTTAAATGTACAAGAAATTTTGTAGTACTAATACAACTGTCATGTAGAAACTCCGCCTATGTCGTCTCAACATAGCCGGTCCCAAGCCCGGGTAAAGGAGGAGGGTTGTGATAGGCTTGGCGAGCCAACGTAAAAACTCAGCCACTCTTATGGAGATGAAACCCAAAAGATTTTCGTTGGGGCATAACCCTCTCTGCAACGCACCACATCAGAACCCGGGTGTGGTGGAAAATGGGCAAGGGCTGATCCGTCACCCCCCAGGTGGCGTGCCATATCTTGATCCGGATACGGTGGCAAGTGAGCAAGGATCGGGTCGTCACATCCTTAGTGGCACGCTACATCGGCGCCCGGATGTAGCGGAAAATGAGCAAGGGTCTTCGCATTTGACTCGACGAGTGCGAAGGGTAAGGAAGCTAGCTGAGCCTAGGAGAATTCGCTTAGGTAGCTGGAATGTAGGGTCTCTGAGAGGGAAGCTTCGGGAGCTATTTGATGCGGCAGGGAGGAGAGGTGTTGATATCCTTTGCATCCAAGAAACCAAATGGAGAGGACAGAAGGCGAAGGAGGTGGAGGATACCGGCTTCAAGCTGTGGTTCACGGGGACGGTTGCAAACAGAAATGGCGTAGGCATCTTGATCAATAAGAGCCTCAAGTATGGAGTGGTAGACGTCAAGAGATGTGGGGACCGGATTATCCTGGTCAAGCTGGTAGTTGAGGACTTGGTTCTCAATGTTATCAGGGCATATGCCCCGCAAGTAGGCCACAATGAGAACACCAAGAGGGCATTCTGGGAAGGCCTGGAAGACATGGTTAGGAGTGTGCCGATTGGTGAGAAGCTCTTCATAGGAGGAGACCTCGATGGCCACGTGGGTACATCTAACACAGGTTTTGAAGGGGCGCATGGGGGCTTTGGCTATGGCACCAGGAATCAAGAAGGAGAAGATGTCTTCAGCTTTGCTCTAGCCTACAACATGATTGTATCTAGCACCCTCTTTAGAAAGAGAGAATCACATCTGGTGACTTTTAGTAGTGGCCAACACTCTAGCCAGATTGATTTCATCCTCTTGAGAAGAGAAGATAGGCGTGTGTGCCTAGACTGTACAGTGATACCTAGAGAGAGTGTTGTACCCTAGCATAAGCTGGTGGTTGCTGACTTCCGCTTTCGGATTCGTGTCCAGCGGGATAAGCATGCCAAAGTCGCTAGAACGAAGTGGTGGAAGCTCAAGGGGGAGGTAGCTTAGGCGTTCAAGGAGAGGGTCATTAAGGAGGGCCCTTGGGAGGAAGGAGGGGATGCGGACAATGTGTGGATGAAGATGGCGACTTGTATTCGTAAGGTGGCCTTTGAGGAGTTTGTAGTGTCCAGGGGAAGGAGAAGCGAAGATAAGGATACCTGGTGGTGGAATGATGATGTCTAGAAGGCGATTAAAGAGAAGAAAGATTGCTTTAGACGCCTATACCTGGATAGGAGTGCAGACAACATAGAGAAGTACAAGATGGCGAAGAAGGCTGCAAAGCGAGCTGTTGGTGAAGCAAGGGGTCGGGCATATGAGGACCTCTACCAACGGTTAGGCACGAAGGAAGGCGAAAGGGACATCTATTAGATGGCTAAGATCCAAGATAGAAAGATGAGGGATATTGTCCAAGTCAAATGCATCAAGGACGGAGCAGGACAACTCTTGGTGAAGGACGAGGAGATTAAGCATAGATGGCGGGAGTACTTCGACAAGCTGTTCAATGGGGAGAATGAGAGTTCCACCACTGAACTGGACGACTCCTTTGACGAGACCAGCATGCGTTTTGTGCAGTTAATCCAGGAGTCTGAGATCAAGGAGGCTTTAAAAAGGATGAAAGGAGGCAAGGCGATGGGCCCTGATTGTATCCCCGTTGAGGTGTGGAAAGGTCTCGGGGCAGCGATAGTATGGCTAACCAAGCTTGTCAACCTCATTTTTCGGGCAAACAAGATGCCAGAAGAATGGATACGGAGTATATTAGTACCAATCTTCAAGAACAAGGGGGATGTTCAGAGTTGTACTAATTACCGTGGAATTAAGCTGGTGAGCCATACAATGAAGCTATGGGAGAGAGTCATTGAGCACCGCCTAATAAGAATGACAAGCGTGACCAAAAATCAGTTTGGTTTCATGCCTGGGAGGTCGACCATGGAAGCCGGTACGACAACTTATGGAGAGATATAGGGAGCAAAAGGACTTGCATATGGTGTTCATTTACTTGGAGAAGGCCTATGATAAGATACCACGGAATGTCATGTGGTGGGCCTTGCAGAAACACAAAGTCCCAGCAAAGTACATTACCCTCATCAAGGACATGTACGATAATGTTGTGACAAGTGTTCGAACAAGTGATGTCAACATTGATGACTTCCCGATTAAGATAGGACTGCATTAGGGGTCAGCTTTGAGCCCTTATCTTTTTTCATTGGTGATGGATGACGTCACAAGGGATATACAAGAAGATATCCCATGGTGTATGCTCTTTGCGGATGATGTGGTGCTAGTTGACGATAGTCGGACGGGGTAAATAGGAAGTTAGAGTTATGGAGACAAACCTTGGAATCGAAAGGGTTTAGGCTTAGTAGAACTAAAACCGAGTACATGATGTGCGGTTTCAGTACTACTAGGTGTGAGGAGGAGGAGGAGGTTAGCCTTGATGGCCAGGTGGTTCCCGAGAAGGACACCTTTCGGTATTTGGGGTCAATGCTGCAGGGGGATCGGGGTATTGATGAAGATGTGAACCATCAAATCAAAGCCGGATGGATGAAGTGGCACCAAGCTTCTGGCATTCTCTGTGACAAAAGAGTTCCACAAAAGCTAAATGGCAAGTTCTACAGGACGTCGGTTCGACCTGTAATGTTGTATGGCGCTGAGTGTTGGCCGACTAAAAGGCGACATGTTCAACAGTTAGGTGTGGCGGAGATGCGTATGTTGAGATGGATGTGTGGCCACACGAGGAAGGATCGAGTCTATAATGATGATATATGAGATAGAGTTGGGGTAGCACCAATTGAAGAGAAGCTTGTCCAACATCGTCTGAGATGGTTTGGGCATATTCAGCGCAGGCCTCCAGAAGCTCCAGTGCATGGCGGATGGCCAAAGCGTGCGGAGAATGTCAAAAGAGGGCTGGGTAGACCGAATTTGACATGGGAGGAGTCAGTTAAGAGAGAGCTGAAGGATTGGAGTATCACCAAAGAGCTAACTATGGACAGGGATTTGTGGAAGCTTGCTATCCATGTGCCAGAGCCATGAGTAGGTTGCGAGATCTTATGGGCTTTACCTCTAGCCTACCCCAACTTGTTTGGGACTAAAGGCTTTTTTGTTGTTGTTGTAATACAACTGTGATGTCAAATTTTGGAAAATTTCAGGGGTCATGTGACCTTTTAAGACATTTAAGTGATTTTCTAGCCATTGAATAACCGTAATTGAAATTTGAACTACATGTACACGCAACAGGTAACCATAACGGTTTGAACACTCATATTTTGTGTACTTGTGTGCGATTTAATTCCATGTGCAGTAAATTGGAAGGAATTTTCAAACATATTGGTCTAACGGCTATGACACAATTAAGCATGGAGTAACATGGCATTTTAATTCCAAAAAATTAAAAATATATCAGAAGCACATGAAACCTTGGTTGATGTAATGTCCTGCCACCAAGATGATGTGGTAAAAAAATTGGCATGTTCGAGGAAAGTTTGGACACACACCCCACAAACAGGAGCAACTCACTATAAGGCTTCTGGTTCCAAGAGAGAACAATGCATGTTTGATGATGAACGGGAGATAGCTTCCTCTTACGACCTTCAATTTATTTCTGTGTTTAACGTGCAATACTACAAGTGTAATGTGAAATTTTGGAAAATTCTAGGGGTAATTTGACCTTTTAAAGACATTTAAGTGATTTTCTAGCCATTTAATGACCGTAATTCAAATTTGAACTACATATACATTAAATGGCTAACCATAACGGTTTGAAAAATCATATTTGTGTACTTGTGTGCAAGTTAATTCCATGTGCAGTAAATTAGAAGGAATTTTCAAACATATTTGTCTCACGACATGGACACATGCATATGTATGCATGGAGTGGCATGGCATTTTAATTCCAAAAAATTAAAAAATATCAGAAACACATGAAACCTTGGTTGATGTAATGTCATGCCACCAAGATGATGTGGTAAAAAATCTGGCATGTTTGAAAGTTTGGACAAACACCCCTCATAAACCGGAGCAACTCACCAGAAGGCTCGTGGTTTCGAGAGGGAACAATGCATGTTTGATGACGAACGGGAGATAGCTTCCTCTTACTGCCTTCAAATTTTTTTCTAAGTTTAACGTGCACTAATACAACTTTCATGTGAAAATTTAGAAATTTCAGGGGTCATTTGACCTTTTAAAGACATTTAAGTGATTTTCTAGCCATTTAATGACCGTAATTCAAATTTGAACTACATCTACATGCAACGCCTAACCATAACGGTCTGAAAAGTCATATTTTTGTGTACTTGTGTGCGAGTTAAAAAAATCATCAGCAGATGTAATATCTGGTGTTCAAAAAAGAAAATGTAAAGATCTGGCAAGACAACTGGCCCCCACACAATTGGCACTCTATCTCGCAGCTCGAGGTTTGGTAGGTGAGTGGCAGGGATCATTAATAAGACACGGTTCTGTATTGGAAACCATCAGCTATTATGTTCACACATGGATTTTATTGCGGGAATCGTGTGTAATTCAAACTACAGTACTCGTAAATTCCGGCGACCGGCGTCTGTACTGTCCCCGTCAATCTAGATCCCGGCCGCCAATAATTACTACCTTGCTCACGTCGTCCCGCATGCATTCTCATCTACATCCTCCCCTCACTCGCCCTCTCTCTCTCTCTCTCTCTCTCAAATCTCTGCCATGGCGCCGCCGGTTTGCCCACGCGTTGAGGAGGAGTCGCCGCCCCCCGAGGACGCTCACTCGAATAGCAATGACGAGGACCCCTACGCACCGCCGGAAGAGGTTGCGCCGGACCCCCCAACTTTGGATTGGTTTTGGGGCCAGTACAATCTTTGTCTGTGGAAGTCACTGCCACCGGCTGAGAAAGCCAGGCAAGTGGCGTTCAAGAAGGAGATGGCGGAGGAGGAAGCCAGGTACCAAGTGGCCTGTGAAGCCCGTGATGCCGCCTGGAAAAAGGAGGCGGCGGAGCTTTGGGGCGGGCCCGCCATCATGCCGGGGAGGTGTACGAAGACGGGTACTTCGCAAGGAAGGTCATAGGAGCTGGGTGCCTCGTCACTGCGTGGAGGTGGGCCGATAAGCTCCAGCGTGCCAACGACGAGGAGCTCCGGTGGGAGCCCAATGAAATGGCAAGATCGTTCGCGCGCGTCCGCCAGCAAGAGGCAGATCAGTACATCAAGCGCTGCGAGACGGAGGAGGCAGAGTACTGCCTCCGCACTGGGAAGATGCCGCGCACCAGGGAGCTGCTGGCGAGGGGCTGCTGGAATACTGGCCCCAGGAGGGATTATTAGTTTTAGTATTGTTCGTTTTCAATTTTATGCGTTGTACCTAGTAGTTAAGTATCATCAACGTATATGTGATGATATTATATATATATATATATGTATATATATTCTGTGATGAACTAATGAACAATTAATATATATATTATGAATTCCATTTTCTATATGTTTTTGTATACTAATTTGAATCTAGCTGTTATCATCCATATATACAGGATGGAAAGAGTATATACACACATTGAAACAGGTCATATAAGAACGGAAAACAGAGTACACACGTTGAAACAGAGGAATAAACAGAGCAATACTATGATTGTTGTGAATACATAGCTATCCGTGTCGAAACGACTCAACAAAATAAAACTCGTCCATGAGACCATGACCAGCAGCCCTTGACTACGATAGCTCTTGGCTCTGCCTGAACTCGTGCAGGCGTTTGTCCAAGCGGTCGACACGCTCGCGGTACATCTGGAGCGCGATCTCGAGCTCCAAGTTGGCTATATCATCGAAGGAATGAAACTTTCGCGAGGATCATTTTTGGAACAAACGCAATCCAGGAGACTTGGAGTGGACGCCAAGGAAGCAACGAGGCGGCCACGAGGTAGGAGGGCGTGCCCATGGGGGGTAGGCATGCCCCCCACCCTCGTGGGCCCCTCGTGGCTCCACCGACCTACTTCCTTCGCCTATATATACTCTTATACCCTGAAAACATCCAGGAGCACCATGAAACCCTATTTCCACCACCACAACCTTCTGTACCCATGAGATCCCATCTTGGGGCCTTTTCCGGCGCTCCGCCGGAGGGGTAATCGATCACGGAGGGCTTCTACATCAACACCATAGCCTCTCCGATGACGTGTGAGTAGTTTACCACAGACCTTCGGTTCCATATTTATTAGTTAGATGGCTTCTTCTCTCTCTTTGGATCTCAATACAAAGTTCTCCTTGATTCTCTTGGATATCTATTCGATGTAATACTTTTTGCGGTGTGTTTGTCGAGATCCGATGAATTGCGGGCTTATGATCAAGATTATCTATGAACAATATTTGATTCTTCTCTGAATTCTTATATGCATGATTTGATATCTTTGCAAGTCTCTTCGAATTATCAGTTTGGTTTGGCCTACTAGATTGATCTTTCTTGCAATGGGAGAAGTGCTTAGCTTTGGGTTCAATCTCGCGGTGTCCTTTCCCAGTGATAGCAGGGGCAGGAAGGCACGTATTGTATTGTTGCCATCAAGGATAAAAAGATGGGGTTTATATCATATTGCTTGAGTTTATCCCTCTACATCATGTCATCTTGCTTAATGCGTTACTCTGTTCTTATGAACTTAATACTCTAGATGCATGCTGGATAGCGATCGATGTGTGGAGTAATAGTAGTAGATGCAGAATCGCTTCGGTCTACTTGTCACGGACGTGATGCCAATATACATGATCATGCCTAGATATTCTCATAACTATGCGCTTTTCTATCAATTGCTCGATAGTAATTTGTTCACCCACCATAGAATTTGCTATCTTGAGAGAAGCCACTAGTGAAACCTATGGCCCCCGGGTCTATTTTCAATCATATAAGTTTCCGATCTATACCATAAAAAATACAAAAAATATTTATCTTTTTATCTCCATCAGATCTCACTTTTGCAAGTGGCCGTGAAGGGATTGACAACCCCTTTATCGCGTTGGTTGCAAGGTTCTCAATTGTTTGTGCAGGTACGAGGGATTTGCCCGTAGTCTCCTACTGGATTGATACCTTGGTTCTCAAAAACTGAGGGAAATACTTACGCTACTTTGCTACATCACCCTTTCCTCTTCAAGGGAAAATCAACGCATGCTCAAGAGGTAGCAAGAAGGATTTCTGGCGCCGTTGCCGGGGAGGTTTACACCAAGTCAAGACAAGAGTTGATCTCCCGTCAACTAGCCATTTCTGGCGCCGTTGCCGGGGATATCTATGCACAAGTCAAGACATACCAAGTACCCATCACAAAATCTTATCCCTCGCATTACATTATTTTCCATTTGCCTCTCGTTTTCCTCTCCCCCACTTCACCCTTGCCGTTTTATTTTCCCATTTTCCATTTGTCTCTTTTCGCTTGCTTCTTGTGTGGCTGTTTACCCTGATGGCCTTGCCTAAAAACATTAATCCTCACCTTAGAAGGTTGGAAGAAATTGAAAACAACGTTAGAAGCTTTATGACTTTAAAATTTGAGCATAACAATTTCTTCATAAACAAGCTTAAAGAACAAAAAAGCTTTATGGAATACATGAATAAAGAGCTTGATGATATGTCTAAGGAATTTTATGGTTTGAAATCTCAGTTTGCTCACCTTCAAAATTTAGTAGGCCAAATTTCGGATAAGCAAGCCACCTTAGTTAATAAGATGGCCGCCAAACCATAAGAGTGTAACATCCCAAATTTTCAATTTGGAATGTTATACATAGATCATCATTTGCATATCATGTTTTGTGCATTTTGACAAATCCTCGATAAATCCTAAGCAACTCAAGGACCCTCGGAGAGAGTTGGTGATTTTCTTGAATTTTCTAATTTGATTTTCCAACGAGGATTTTGGTTTTTGATTATTTTTCTCTCCGGAAGAATATTTCATTTTAAAATAAACGAGAGGAGAAAATATGACTTCTCCAAAAACATTGAAATACTGGAGGAAAACTGTTAAAAACATTATTTGGAATTTATTGGATTTTATTTGCAATTTTTATTGCATTTAAAAATATGCATGTTTTCAAAATATTTATTTTTGATTTTAAAAATGTTCACCCTATTCTAGATTTTCTAACTAGACGGGGAAAATTTATCTCGTATTTTTCTGATTTTTATTTATTTTTCTATGCAATATTTTCCGCGGAACATATTTAAAAAATATATATATATATACGCGCTTGCCCGACTGGGCCGAGGCCCAGCCGAAGCCAGGCCGGCCCGCCCGTGCTCTCCTTCTTCCCCACGCCGCCGGAGTCCGCCCGGGAGCACGAAGCCGCCGCCGCCTCGGGCTTTGCCCCTTCCCCAAGCCCTCTAGCCCCCCTCCTACCTATATATAGCCCCCCCCCTCCGTTTTCGCCGCCACCATCGCCGGAGCCGCCGCCGCCGCCCCGCATCTAGCCGCCCGCCGCCGCCCGCCGTTCGCCTCGCCCCTCGCCGCCGGGAGCGCCGGAGCCCCGCACCCTTGCCCGCCGGAGCCGCCGCCCGAGCCCCGCTGCCCCGCCGCCGACCCCGCCCACCGGAGCCCCTCGCCGGAGCGAGCCCCGTCGAGGTACTGCCGTTCGTGTTGACCGGTTTTTCTGAAAAAAAAACCTTTTGTTTTAAAAAAAACTCTAGATCGGTTTTTTTTCCGGTTTTATTACTTTGCGAGCGTTCACCGAACCGTTCGTTTTAACGAACGCGTTCGTCGGTTTTTCTCTGTTAACGAACGTCCGTTATTTAACCGTTCTTCCGTTTTTCTTTTTCGACGGATTTTCTCGTTATTTTCTCAGGTTCGATTTCTGATCAAAACTTCGAATCTGTTTAACTTTTCGCTCGTTTATCGGAATCAGGTGATTTAAGCGCCTAGAGTTTCGTCTCGAAATTCTCTTTCCGTTTAACCTACTCAAACAAGTTTTTGCTACAGTAAAATTTGACCTAGATCCAGATTAGCAAACGAAGTTTCTTTCTTTCGCCATTTGACTTTTGTTGCTTCTTTCGAGTTGATTCTTTTTGCAAACCGGAGTTCTTAAGTTTAACTTTCTGGTTGGATCTTTCATTCGAGTTTTACCTGTGCATTAGCTGAGTACTGATTGTATGCTTGTTTGTTTGCGATAGAATACCCGGAGTGTGCCGCTTGTTACTTCGACTCGCTAGGTTTTGCGGATCATCAGCAAGGCAAGTAACACTTTGATCATACCCCGTTCATACCCAGTTTTATTGCATTAGATCTATTTTCCCAAACACATTGCATGATTAGGATCTAATTAAACTGTGGGTATTGGGATGTAGTTGAGGTAGTACCTATTACCTGTTTACTATCAAACCCTTGGGAGTTACTTCTACGTTGCTTTTATTATTGCCATGCTATGCGTAGACGTGGTTTGGGTTTGAGATATATTCATGACAGATGTGAGTGTTTAATAATGGTTCAACTTAAGGTGGCAACTAAAACTCACATCTGGGTGGATTGAGGCACCTGGAGAACCCAGTGTTGTCTGTATGTATAAGGTCCGCCACCCAGGCTCAAAGGGATCATAAGATTATTCATGCTAGAAACTTCCATGCGCAGCCGCAAGCTATTATGGGCTCTAGCATAGCTGAGTAGGTTACAGGATCTCTTGAAGAGGTGGACTAGCAGATGTAGGGGAAAGTAGGTGTACCGGTCCATCCAGAGTAGAGAGTGACTGTTTCTGAAAGACTGTGTCTCGGTCATCCGTTTCTCAAACATCATGCAGTGCGAGAATCAAGCGGAGGCGATCGAGTCTTGTGGGAAAAGTGCACAAACCTCTGCAGAGTGTACAAACTGATCATGATTAGCCGTGTCCCCGGTTATGGACAACTTGAGTATCTAGTACCTGGATTATCATTTGAATCTCATCACCGTGATACTTATAATTAATTTTGTTGGGTTAATGATGTTACTTAATTGGGATTGAGTTGGAGGTACCTTCTCAATGTTTCAACCCCAAGATAGTTAAATAAAATTTATTCCTTTTGAAGTAGGATAAAATTGGCTTTTCGCAAAAACTGTAACCATAGAGCTTTCCACCAGCCACATATGCATATAGTATAGCATTATTATTGTTCATTGTTCTCTATGTGTTGCTTTGCCAGCATATTCTATGTGCTGACCCATTTTCGGGCTGCAACGTTTCATGTTGCAGACTTTTCAGACGACGAGTAAGGTGCCTTAGGTCGTGGTCTTATACTCAGTGATGCCGCTGGAGTTGATGCACTCACTTATCTTCCAAGTCTTCCGCTGTTATCGTTTTTAGATGGCCTTAAGCCATGTTTTTTATACTTAATCTCTTTGGAGATGTTCGATGTAATAAGTGTGTGATTGCCACTCTGTTATAAATCCTCCATTTGTACTGTGCGTGTCAGCATTACTGATCCAGGGATGACACTGGTGCACAGCAGCACAGGCCATTTGAGGTCTGGTCGCTACAAAGAGCTAGAGGGTAATAAGGATGAAGATCTAAAAGTGATTGATGTGTCTCCTATTAAATCTTTGTTTTCCAATATGAATCTTGATAAAGATGGGACTGGAGATGAGTCAAATTCAGTTAAAAGTCATCCCAATGATTCGGAGTTTTTAGATCTTGATGCAAAATTGGTAAAAGTGGGATTGAAGAGATCAAAACTTTACATAGCAATGAACCCACTATTTTGGATTTCAAGGAATTTAATTATGATAATTGCTCTTTGATAGATTGTATTTCCTTGTTGCAATCTGTGTTAAATTCTCTGCATGCTTCTGATCAAAATAAAGCCTTTACCAAACATATTGTTGATGCCTTAATGCAATCCTATGAAGAAAAACTTGAATTAGAAGTTTCTATCCCTAGAAAACTTTATGATGAGTGGGAACCTACTATTAATATTAAGATTAAAGATCATGAATGCTATGCTTTGTGTGATTTGGGTGCTAGTGTTTGCACGATTCCAAAAACTTTGTGTGATGTGTTAGGTTTCCATGAATTTGATGATTGTTCTTTATACTTGCATCTTGCGGATTCTACCATTAAGAAACCTATGGAAAGGATTAATGATGTTCTTATTGTTGCAAATAGGAATTATGTGCCCGTAGATTTCATTGTTCTTGATATAGATTGCAATCCTACATGTCCTATTATTCTTGGTAGACCTTTCCTTAGAACGATTGGTGCAATTATTGATATGAAAGAAGGAAATATTAGATTCCAATTTCCGTTAAGGAAGGGCATGGAGCACTTTCCTAGGAAGAAAATTAAATTACCTTATGGATCTATTATGAGTGCCACTTATGATTTGCATACCAAAGATGGCAATACCTAGATCTATTCTTGTTTTTATGCCTAGCTAAGGGCGTTAAACGATAGTGCTTGTTGGGAGGCAACCCAATTTTATTTTTGTTCCTTGCTTTTTGTTCCTGTTTAGTAATAGATATTTCATCTAGACTCTGTTTAGATGTGTTTTTATGTTTAATTAGTGTTTGTGCCAAGTAAAACCTATAGGATCTTCTTGGGTGATAATTATTTGATCTTGCTGAAAAAGACAGAAACTTTCTGCTCACGAAAACAATTGTTAAAAATCACCAGAAAGCGATAAAATACTGATTCCAATTGCAGTAGATCAATAATCAAATTATCTAGGCCTTCCAATTTTGGAAGAATTTGCTGAGTCACAGAAGTTTGCGTTTGATACAGATTACTCCAGACTGTTCTGTTTTTGGCAGATTCTGTTTTTCGTGTGTTGTTTGCTTATTTTGATGAATCTATGGCTAGTATCGGGGGGTATGAACCATAGAGAAGTTGGAATACAGTAGGTTTAACACCAATATAAATAAAGAATGATTTCATTACAGTACCTTAAAGTGGTGGTTTGGTTTATTTAGCTAACAGAGCTCATGAGATTTTCTGTTGAGTTTTGTGTTGTGAAGTTTTCAAGTTTTTGGGTAAAGATTTGATGGATTTTGGAACAAAGAGTGGCAAGAGTCTAAGATTGGGGATGCCAAGGCATCCCCTCTTTGGTCTTCGTCTATCGGTAACTTTACTTGATGCTATATTTTTATTCACCACATGATATGTGTTTTGCTTGGAGCGTCTTGTATGATTTGAGTCTTTGCTTTTTAGTTTACCACAATCATCCTTGCTGTACACACATTTTGGAGAGACACACATGAATCGGAATTTATTATAATACTCTATGTGCTTCACTTATATCTTTTGAGCTAGATAATTTTGCTCTAGAGCTTCGCTTATATCTTTTAGACCACGGTGGTGGTTTATTTTATGGAAATTATTGATCTCTCATGCTTCACTTATATTATTTTGAGAGTCTTTTAGAACAGCATGGTAATTTGCTTTGGTTAAAATTTTAGTCCTAAAGTGATGAGCATCCAAGATAGGTATAATAAAAACTATCATATAAAGTGCATTGAATACTATGAGAAGTTTGATTCTTTATAATTGTTTTGAGATATGAAGATGGTGATATTAGAGTCATGCTAGTTCTGTAGTTATGAATTTGAGAAATACGTGTGTTAAAGTTTGTGATTCCCGTAGCATGCACGTATGGTGAACCGTTATGTGATGAAGTCGGAGCATGATTTATTTATTGATTGTCTTCCTTATGAGTGGCGGTCGGGGACGAGCGATGGTCTTTTCCTTCCAATCTATCCCCCTAGGAGCATGCGCGTAGTACTTCGTTTTGATAACTAATAGATTTTTGCAATAAGTAGGTGAGTTCTTATGACTAATGTTGAGTCCATGGATTATACGCACTCTCACCCTTCCACCATTGCTAGCCTCTCTAATACCGCACACCTTTTGCCAGTATCATACACCCACCATATACTTTCCTCAAAACAGCCACCATACCTACCTATGGCATTTCCATAGCCATTCCGAGATATATTGCCATGCAACTTTCCATCGTTCCGTTTATTATGACACGCTCCATCATTGTCATATTGCTTTGCATGATCATGTAGTTCACATTGGATTTGTGGCAAAGCCACCGTTCATGATTTGCATACATGTCACTCTTGATTCATTGCATATCCCGGTACACCGCCGGAGGCATTCACATAGAGTCATATTTTGTTCTAAGTATTGAGTTGTAATTCTTGAGTTGTAAGTAAATAAAAATGTGATGGTCATCATTATTAGAGCATTGTCCCAAGTGAGGAAAGGATGATGGAGACTATGATTCCCCCACAAGTCGGGATGAGACTCCGGACTAAAAATAAAAAAAGAGAAAGAAAAGAGGCCATAAAAAAAGGAGAAACCCAAACAAAAAAAGAGAAAGAAATGAGAGAAAAAGAGAGAAGGTACAATGTTACTACCCTTTTACCACACTTGTGCTTCAAAGTAGCACCATGATCTTCATGATAGAGAGTCTCCTATGTTGTCACTTTCATATACTAGTGGGAATTTTACATTATAGAACTTGGCTTGTATATTCCAATGATGGGCTTCCTCAAAATGCCCTAGGTCTTCGTGAGCAAGCGAGTTGGATGCACACCCACTTAGTTCCTTTTGTTGAGCTTTCATACACTTATAGCTCTAGTGCATCTGTTGCATGGCAAACCCTACTCACTCACATTGATATCTGTTGATGGGCATCTCCATAGCCCGTTGATACGCCTAGTTGATGTGAGACTATCTTCTCTTTTTTTGTATTCTCCACAACCACAATTCTATTCCACATATAGTGCTATGTCCATGGCGCACGCTCATATATTGCGTGAAAATTGAAAAAGTTTGAGAACATCAAAAGTATGAAACAATTGCTTGGCTTGTCATCGGGGTTGTGCATGATTTAAATATTTTGTGTGATGAATATAGAGCATAGCCAGACTATATGATTATGTACGGATAACTTTCTTTGGCCATGTTACTTTGAGAAGACATGATTGCTTTATTAGTATGCTTGAAGTATTATTATTTTTATGTCAATATCAAAATTTTGTCTTCAATCTTTCGGATCTGACCATTCATGCCACAATAAAGAAAATTACATAGAAAATTATGTTAGGTAGCATTCCACATCAAAAATTCTCATTTTATCATTTATCTACTCGAGGACGAGCAGGAATTAAGCTTGGGGATGCTTGATACATCTCCAACGTATCTATAATTTTTTATTGTTCCATGCTATTATAATATCTGTTTTGGATGTTTAATGGGATTTATTATGCACTTTTATTTTATTTTTGGGACTAACCTTCTCACCGGAGGCCCAGTGCAAATTTTGCTGTTTTTTGCCTATTTCAGTGTTTCACAGAAAAGGAGTATCAAACGGAGTCCAAACGGAATGAAACCTTTGCGAGGATCGTTTTTGGAACAAACGCAATCCAGGAGACTTGGAGTGGACGTCAAGGAAGCAACGAGGCGGCCACGAGGTAGGAGGGCGCGCCCAGGGGGGTAGGCGCGCCCCCACCATCCTGGGCCCCTCGTGGCTCCACCGACCTACTTCCTTCGCCTATATATACTCTTATACCCTGAAAACATCCAGGAGCACCACGAAACCCTATTTCCACCGCCGCAACCTTCTGTACCCGTGAGATCCCATCTTGGGGCCTTTTTCGGTGCTCCACCGGAGGGGGAATCGATCACGGAGAGCTTCTACATCAACACCATAGCCTCTCCGATGATGTGTGAGTAGTTTACCACAGACCTTCGGGTCCTGTAGTGACCAGACCTCAAACAGTCCAGTCTTTGTGCATCAGTGTCATCCCTGGATCGGTAATGCTGACACGCACAGTACTTTGAAGGATTTATAACAGAGTAGCAATCACACACTTATTACATCGAATAGTTCAAGAGAACTCAATACAATAAGTATGGCTTAAGGCCATCTAAAATACGATAACAGCGGAAGGCTTGGAAGATAAAGTGAGTCCATCAACTCCAACGGCATCACTGGGTATAAGACCACGACCTAAGGCTCCTTACTCATCGTCTGAAAAGTCTGCAACATGATACGTTGCAGCCCGAAAACGGGTCAGCACATGGAATATGCTGGCAAAGTAACACATAGAGAGTAATGAACAGAATAATGCTATCACTACATGCATATTTGGCTGGTGGAAAGCTCTATGGTTACAGTTTTGCGAAAAGCCAATTTTTCCCTACCACAAAGGAATAAATTTTATTTAACTATCATGGTGGTTGTTAAACATTGAGAAGGTACCTCCAACTCAATCCCAATTAAGAACGTGATTAACCCAATCAAATTAAATTAAGTAACATGATGATGAGATTCACATGATAATCCAAGAACTAGATACTCAAGATGTCCATAACCGGGGACACGGCTAATCATGATTAGTTTGTACACTCTGCAGAGGTTTGTGCACTTTTCCCCACAAGACTCGATCGCCTCCGCTTGATTTCTCGCACTACATGGTGTTTGAGAAACGGATGACCGAGACACAGTCTTTCACAAACACTACTCTTTACTCCGGGTGGACAGTCACACCTACTTTCCCCTACATTTGCTAGCCCACCTCTTCAAGAGGTCATGTAACCTACTCAACTATGCTAGAGCCCATAATAGCTTGTGGCTGCACACGGAAGTTTCTAGCATGAATAATCTCATGATCCCTTTGAGTCTGGGTGGCGGTCCATAGGATGATCACACGGATACTCCGGGATATCCAAAAATACAGGCAACACTGGTTTCCCCAGGTGCCTCAATCCACCCAGATGTAAATTAAAGTAGCCACCTTAAGTTGATCCATTAATTAACAATCTCACATATGTCATGAAATACACTCAAACCCAATCCACGTCTATGAGCATAGAATAGCAATATAAGCAAACGTAGAAGTAACTCCCAAAGGTTTGATAGTAAACAGGACAATAGGTACTACCTCATCTACTTCCCAAAACCCACATATTAATCAGATCCTAATCATGCAACTGTTTGAGGATTGATCTAATGCAATAAAACTGGGTGATGAAAAGTATGATCAAAGTGTTACTTGCCTTGCTGATGATCCGTGAAACCTAGAGACTCGTAGTAGCACGCTTCGCACTCCGGGTACTCTATCGCAAACAAACAATACATACATAAGCAATCAAGTAAGGGTGCATGAAATAAAACTCAAAGTAGAGATCTAACCAGAAAGTTCAACTTAAGAACTCCGGTTTGCAAAAAGAATCAATTCAAACGAAGCAACGAAGGTCAAACGGCGAAAGAAACAAGCTTCATTTACTAATCTGGATCTAAGTCAAATTTTACAGTAGTAAAAACTTGTTTGACTTGGTTAAACCGAAAGAGAATTTCGAGATGAAACTCTAGGCGCTTGAATCGCCTGATTCCAATAAACGAGCGAAAAGTTATACTAAAACGAAAAATAGATCGGAAATCGCGATCAGGAATAATCGCGGAAAATCCAAAAAAAGAAAAATTGACGAACAGGCTAACGATCGAACGTTCGCTGTTTGTAAAAAAAATGAAAACCGTTCGTTAAAACGAACGAACGGGCGTTCGCTATTTAACTAAACCGGAAAAAATAAACCTATCTAGTATTTTAAAAAAGCATCTCGGTTTCGAAATAAAACCGAACGGTTTTTCGAGAAAAACCGGTGGCGGCGTCGGCTCCGGCGGGTGGCAGCGTCGGGCGAGAGGCGGCGGGGCTCCGGCGGGCGGCAGCGGGGCTCCGGCGTGTGGCGGGTCGGGCGGCGGGGCGACGCGGGGCGGCGGCGGCGGCGCGGGGCGGCGAGGCTAGGGTTTCGGGGCGGCGGTGACTTGGGCTGAGGCGGGGCTCGGGGCCGTGGCTTTAAAGGCCGGCCGGGCTGAGGTGTCCGGGTCGGACACGGCCCGTAAGGCGGTTGACTTTTTTTTAAAAAAATAATAATAATTTGGACGTGCAGAAAAAGTAAGAAAAGAAATACTAATCGGGCTCCAAAAATCCCGAAATAAATTTTCCCCGGCCTCTAAAAATATGCCGCACAAGATGAACATTTATTTGGGCCTAAAATGCAATTTTGAAAAACACGTATTTTCCTAATTCGAATAAAATCAAATAAAATCCAAATAAAATCAAATGTTTGTTTTTAATATTTTTCCTCCAATATTTCATTATTTGTGGAGAAGTCATTTTATCCCCTCTCATATATTTTGATATGAAATATTTTCGGAGAGAAAAATAATTAAAACAAATGATCCTATTTTCAAAATTTGAGAAAACCCAAATATGAAAATAACGAAATCCCCAACTCTCTCCGTGGGTCCTTGAGTTGCGTGAAATTTCTAGGATCGCAAATCAAAATGCAATAAAATATGATATGCATGATGATCTAATGTATAAAATTCCAAATTGAAAAATTGGGATGTTACAAACCTACCCCCTTAAGATGAATCTCGCCCTCGAGTTCGGGTTGGCTAGAAAATAGGTGAGAGTGGTCCTTCCGTAGATCTTCCTCTCGCTCCCAGGTGGCTTCATCCTCGGTATGGTGACTCCACTGAACTTTGCAAAACTTGATAACCTTGCTGCGGGTAACTCGGCTGGCATACTCAAGAATCTTAACTGGTTTCTCCTCATAGGTCAAGTCACTATCCAGCTGAATCGCTTCCAATTGCACTGTATCTCTCAGTGGTATCTCAGCCATCTCTGCATGGCACTTCTTCAGCTGAGAAACATGGAACACATCGTGAACTCCCGACAATCCTTCGGGTAATTCCAACTTGTAAGCAACTTCCCCCATACGCTCCAAAACTTTGTATGGTCCTACAAAACGTGGCACTAACTTTCCCTTAACTCCAAAGCGCTTTACTCCTCGAAGTGGTGATACTCGAAGATAAACTCTGTCTCCGACTTCGTAAACTGTCTCCTTGCGTTTAGAATCCGCATAACTCTTCTGTCTGGAGTGGGCTACCTTGAGCCTATCGTGAATCAACTTCACTTTCTGTTCAGACTCTTTAATCAAATCTGGTCCAAACAACTGGCGGTCTCCAACTTCGTCCCACAACAACGGTGTCCTGCACCTCCATCTGTACAGAGCTTCGAAAGGGGCCATCTTCAAACTGGATTGATAACTGTTGTTGTAAGAGAACTCTGCATATGGCAAATTGTCGTCCCAACTAGATCCATAATCTAGCGCACAAGCTCTCAGCATGTCCTCCAAAATCTGATTGACTCTCTTGGTCTGTCCGTCTGTCTGTGGATGAAAGGTTGTACTGAACTCTAGCTTGGTACCCAAAGTCTCGTGCAACTGATTCCAAAACTTTGAAGTAAACTGGGTTCCTCTATCTGATACAATGGTCCTCGGAACTCCATGCAGACATACGATCCTGGTCATGTATATCTTTGCCAACTTAGCACTTGTATAAGTGGTCTTTACTAGGATGAAATGAGCTACCTTTGTCAAACAATCGACTACAACCCATATCGAGTCATAGCCTGAACGAGTCCTGGGCAATCCTGTGATAAAATCCATGCCTAGCTTATCCCACTTCCATTCGGGTATCGGCAATGGTTGTAGCAATCCTGCTGGCTTCTGATGCTCTGCCTTTACTCTCTGACATACATCACAAACTGCTACATACTCCGCAATATCCTTCTTCATTCCGGTCCACCAGAAAGTATCCTTCAAATCCAAATACATCTTGGTATTTCCTGGGTGAATCGAATATGGTGAATCATGGGCCTCTTGCAGAATCAACTTCCTGATCTCCGGATCATTGGGCACATAGACGCGGTCCTCAAACCATAAGGTATCGTGTTCATCCTCACGAAATCCCTTGGCCTTTCCTTTACTCATCCTTTCCTTTATCTCAGCAATTTCCTTGTCTGTTTTCTGAGCTTCTCTGATCTTATCCATCAAAGTAGACTGAATCTCCAATGCTGCTACAAAACCTCTTGGAACTATTTCCAAACATAGTTCACGAAGATCCTCTGCTAACTTCTTGGGTAACTCTCCGGTCATGAGCGTGTTGACATGGCTCTTGCGGCTCAACGCATCGGCTACTACGTTAGCCTTCCCTGGGTGATAATGCAATCTCATATCATAATCCTTAATGAGCTCCAACCATCTCCTTTGCCTGAGTTCAACTCCTTCTGTGTGAAAATGTACTTCAAACTCTTGTGATCCGTGTACACCTCACAATGGTTTCCGATGAGAAAATGTCTCCATGTCTTCAACGTATGCACTACGGCTGCTAACTCCAAATCATGTGTAGCATAATTCAACTCATGGGGTTTAAGCTGTCGTGAGGCATATGAAACAACTCTTCCCTCCTGCATTAGCACTGCTCCAAGTCCTCGACGAGAAGCGTCGCAATATACTTCATAGTCCTTGCGTTGATCTGGCAGAATCAACACTGGCACTGTAACCAAACGTTTCTTCAATTCCTGGAAACTAGCCTCACATTCCTCAGTCCAAATGAATTTGGTGTCCTTCTTCAACAACTCCGCCATAGGCTTTGCAATCTTCAAGAAATTCTCGATGAATCTCCAGTAATATCCTGCGAGTCCAAGAAAACTCCGGATTTCTCCAACTGTCGTGGGTGCTTCCCAATTTGTCACAGTGTTAACCTTGGTGGGATCTACTGCTATTCCTTCTCCGGATATAACATATCCAAGGAATCCAACTTCCTTTAACCAAAACTCGCATTTGCTGAACTTGGCATATAATTGATGTTCTCTGAGCTTTCCAAGCACCAAACGCAAATGCTCCTTATGCTCTTCTTCATTCTTCGAATAGACCAGAATATCATCAATGAACACTATGACAAACTTATCCAAAAACTCCATAAACACTTTGTTCATCATGTTCATGAAATAGGCAGGTGCGTTAGTCAGGCCAAATGACATAACGGTGTACTCATATAGCCCATACCTTGTGGTAAAAGCTGTCTTGGGTATATCCTGCTCTCGAAACTTCAACTGGTGGTATCCTGGTCGCAAATCAATCTTGGAAAATACTTTAGCTCCTTGTAGTCGGTCAAACAGATCATTGATCATCGGCAGTGGGTACTTGTTCTTGATTGTTACTTCATTCAATCCACGATAATCAACAACCATCCTCAACGATCCATCTTTCTTCTCCACTAGAAGTACGGGTGATCCCCAAGGTGACGAACTTGGGCGAATATATCCTTTATCCAGTAACTCCTTAATCTGCTTCTTAATTTCTTCCAAATCCTTAGCGGGCATCCTGTACGGTCTCTTAGATATTGGCCCAGTGCCTGGCAAAAGCTCAATCAAAAATTCAATGTCTCTATCCGGTGGCATGCCTGGCAACTCCTCTGGAAATACGTCAGGGAATTCCTTCACCACTGGTACTTCCTCCTGTACAACTCCTGATAAGGAATTCACTTGAGTCCTCTTCGGCACATGTCGGGATACATACTTAATCCTTCTTCCTTCTGGGGTAGTAAGCAAAATCGTCTTACTGGCGCAATCGATGTTTCCTCCATTGTGATTGTGACCTCCATGGTTATGCTGAAGGTGTCCTCCCGAGTTCGGGGTAAAATGAGGCTTCTGGTGATCTCCTGTACTGTACTTTCCTTGTCCATACTTCCTCTTACAACTCTCATTCTGCTGCTACTTCCCTTCAATCATGAGAGCTCTATCTCCCAACTCCTGGTAGTTGTTAAAAGTTGCCACCATCAACTGCATGCTCAGCTCATCATTCAGTCCTTCCAGAAACTTCTCCTGCTTAGCTGCATCCGTAGTAACGTCATCTGGGGCATAACGTGCTAACTTACTAAAATCCTCCACGTACTGGCCAATGGTACGTCCTCCTTGGCGTAAGTTGCGAAACTCACGCTTCTTCATGGCCATAGCTCCTGCTGAAACATGGGCAGTACGGAAACCTTTCTGAAACTGGTCCCATGTGACAGTGTCAATGGGGTGAGTGGCTGTGTAATTCTTCCCACCATGATGCTGCGGGTCCATCAAGCTGATGTGCAGCAAAATGCACTCTCTCCGCATCTGTGCATCCTGCAGTGGCCAGCTCCCTTCCAACCTTGCGGAGCCAATCATCTGCCACAATCGGCTCGGTGCTACTGGAAAACACTGGCGGATTCAGCCTAAGAAATCGGGCTAAGTGATCAACAGGTGGTGGTGGTGGTGGGTTGTTGTTGTTGTTGTTGTTGCCTTGGTTTTGAACTAGCACTTGCATCAGGGCATTCTGCTGCTGAATCAACTGAGTGATCTCCGGTGGAAAACAAATCCGGTGTCGCGTCTCGGAGGCATCTGATGGTTGAGAAAGGATGAGAAAATAGAATAGAATGAGGTCTAGAGGGAAAACACTACCCATATGCACATGAGACAAACACAATCATATCACTCCAATCAATTCAAACAAGGCATACAATCGATCTAACTATCGTTACAAAGTGCTTGGACTATAATATATACATGGTGGAATACTACTACTAATTTGGTGGTCTACTAGAAAAGTTGCTCAGTCGAAGACTCCATGATATCTGCTCCGGCTTCATCCTCCAAATCATCCTCACTCGGGTCTGAGTCGGTGTCGTCAATGATGATGTAATTCTCCGGGCAAGTAGAATCGTCATCATCTCCTCCTGGTGCTGGGCCTCCCATGAAAACTCCTAGCTTCTTTGTCAGGTCATCATTCTTCTCCACTAGTGTGACGATTTCCTCCATATAATCCTCACGTGTAGCCTTGAGTTCTTCCTCCAGCTCCATGATCCTAGTCTTTGCCTTCTTCAGTTCTATCATGTCTGCGCACATCTGGTTCTCCTGGCGACGAATGTGCTGGTTTAACTCCTGGATGAAAGCTGCAATAGATCTATCCTTCCTGGTACTGATCATCTCCCATTGCTCGTCTCGGCGCCCACAAATCTGATAGATAGTATCCTTGAGATCATTGTGGTACACTTCTCCAATGCGTCCCATGGTGATGTGGGCTGCCATGCTCTTTCCTAGACTCCAGGTTGGTGCATCAAAGGAAAACTCTATGGGCTCAGTGATTGGCATGAACGTCCTTCCTGGAACTTGAACTTGAATCATCCAGCGCTCCTCTTCTGGTAGTGTGGCGTTGTAGGTTCCAGTGAAGCTTGGTATTCCGATGTTCAGGTACTTAGTAACTTCCTTCAAGTGTCGTCCAAAAGGTGTATCCTCATCTGGTTGCGCGAACATGTTCCTTGCATCTGCCATCCTAAAAGAGTGGAAGAAAGGAGAGGAGTCAGAAATGAGAAGAGAGTAGTGATCTAGGGCTTTAGCTTAGTGGTCGTGTCCTACAGTCAGCGTGTGTTCTGATACCATCTCTGTAGCGACCAGACCTCAAACAGTCTAGTGTCTGTGCATCAGTGTCATCCCTGGATCGGTAATGCTGACACACATAGTACTTTGAAAGATTTATACCAGAGTAGCAATCACACACTTATTACATCGAATAGTTCAAGAGAACTCAATACAATAAGTATGGCTTAAGGCCATCTAAAATACGATAACAGCGGAAGGCTTGGAAGATAAAGTGAGTCCATCAACTCCAACGGCATCACTGAGTATAAGACCACGACCTCAGGCTCCTTACTCGTCGTCTGAAAAGTCTGCAAAATGATACGTTGCAGCCCGAAAACGGGTCAGCACATGGAATATGCTAGCAAAGTAACACATAGAGAGTAATGAACAGAATAATGCTATCACTACATGCATATTTGGCTGGTGGAAAGCTCTATGGTTACAGTTTTGCGAAAAGCCAATTTTTCCCTACCACAAAGGAATAAATTTTATTTAACTATCATGGTGGTTGTTAAACATTGAGAAGGTACCTCCAACTCAATCCCAATTAAGAACGTGATTAACCCAATCAAATTAAATTAAGTAACATGATGATGAGATTCACATGATAATCCAAGAACTAGATACTCAAGATGTCCATAACCGGGGACACGGCTAATCATGATTAGTTTGTACACTCTGCAGAGGTTTGTGCACTTTTCCCCACAAGACTCGATCGCCTCCGCTTGATTTCTCGCACTACATGGTGTTTGAGAAACGGATGACCGAGACACAGTCTTTCACAAACACTACTCTTTACTCCGGGTGGACAGTCACACCTACTTTCCCCTACATTTGCTAGCCCACCTCTTCAAGAGGTCATGTAACCTACTCAACTATGCTAGAGCCCATAATAGCTTGTGGCTGCACACGGAAGTTTCTAGCATGAATAATCTCATGATCCCTTTGAGTCTGGGTGGCGGTCCATAGGATGATCACACGGATACTCCGGGATATCCAAAAATACAGGCAACACTGGTTTCCCCAGGTGCCTCAATCCACCCAGATGTAAATTAAAGTAGCCACCTTAAGTTGATCCATTAATTAACAATCTCACATATGTCATGAAATACACTCAAACCCAATCCACGTCTACGAGCATAGCATAGCAATATAAGCAAACGTAGAAGTAACTCCCAAATGTTTGATAGTAAACATGACAATAGGTACTACCTCATCTACTTCCCAAAACCCACATATTAATCAGATCCTAATCATGCAACTGTTTGAGGATTGATCTAATGCAATAAAACTGGGTGATGAAAAGTATGATCAAAGTGTTACTTGCCTTGCTGATGATCCATGAAACCTAGAGACTCGTAGTAGCACGCTTCGCACTCCGGGTACTCTATCGCAAACAAACAATACATACATAAGCAATCAAGTAAGGGTGCACGAAATAAAACTCAAAATAAGAGATCTAACCAAAAAGTTCAACTTAAGAACTCCGGTTTGCAAAAAGAATCAATTCAAACGAAGCAATGAAGGTCAAACGGCGAAAGAAACAAGCTTCGTTTACTAATCTGGATCTAAGTCAAATTTTACAGTAGCAAAAACTTATTTGAGTTGGTTAAACAGAAAGAGAATTTCGAGACGAAACTCTAGGCGCTTGAATCGCCTGATTCCAATAAACGAGCGAAAAGTTATACTAAAACGAAAAATAGATCGGAAATCGCGATCAGGAATAATCGCGGAATCCAAAAAAAAACTGACGAACAGGCTAACGATCGAGCGTTCGCTGTCTGTAAAAAAACGAAAATCGTTCGTTAAAACGAACGAACGAACGGTCGTTCGCTATTTAACAAAACTGGAAAAAATAAACCGATCTAATATTTAAAAAAACGCATCTCGGTTTCGAAATAAAACCGAACGGTTTTTCGAGAAAAACCGGCGGCTACCTCTGTTCGCGTGACACCGGCGGCGGCGAGCGGCTCCGGCGGGTGGCGGCGTCGGGCGAGAGGCGGCGGGGCTCCGGCGGGTGGCGGGTCGGGCGGCGGGGTGACGCGGGGCGGCGGCGCGGGGCGGCGAGGCTAGGGTTTCGTGGTGGCGGCGACTTGGGCTGAGGCGGGGCTCGGGGCCGCGGCTTTAAAGGCCGGACGGGCTGAGGTGTCCGGGTCGGACACGGCCCGTAAGGCGGTTGACTTTTGAAAAAAAATTAATTCGGATGTGCAGAAAATGTAAGAAAAGAAATACTAAACGGACTCCAAAAATCCCGAAATAAATTTTCCCCGTCCTCTAAACATTTATTTGGGCCTAAAATGCAATTTTGAAAAACGCGTATTTTTCCTAATTCGAATAAAATCCAAATAAAATCATATATTTGTTTTTAATATTTTCCTCCAATATTTCATTATTTGTGGAGAAGTCATTTTATCCCCTCTCATATATTTTGATATGAAATATTTTCGGAGAGAAAAATAATTAAAACAAATGATCCTATTTTCAAAATTTGAGAAAACCCAAATATGAAAATAACGAAATCCCCAACTCTCTTCGTGGGTCCTTGAGTTGCGTGAAATTTCTAGGATCGCAAATCAAAATGCAAGAAAATATGATTTGCATGATGATCTAATGTATAACATTCCAAATTGAAATTTTGGGATGTTACAGGTCCATAGTTATTAGCTAGATGGCTTCTTCTCTCTCTTTGGACCTCAATACAAAGTTCTCCTCGATTCTCTTGGAGATCTATTCGGTGTAATACTTTTTACGGTGTGTTTGTCGAGATCCGATGAAGTGTGGGTTTATGATCAAGATTATCTATGAACAATATTTGATTTTTCTCTGAATTCTTATATGCATGATTTGATATCTTTGCAAGTCTCTTCGAATTATCAGTTTGGTTTGGCCTACTAGATTGATCTTTCATGCAATGGGAGAAGTGCTTAGCTTTGGGTTCAATCTTGCTGTGTCCATTCCCAGTGACAGCAGGGGCAGCAAGGCACGTATTGTATTGTTTCCATTGAGGATAAAAAGATGGGGTTTATATCATATTGCTTGAGTTTATCCCTCTACATCATGTCATCTTGCTTAATGCGTTACTCTGTTCTTATGAACTTAATACTCTAGATGCATGCTGGATAGCGGTCGATGTGTGGAGTAACAGTAGTAGATGCAGAATCGTTTCGGTCTACTTGTCGCGGACGTGATGCCTATATACATGATCATATGCCTAGATATTCTCATAACTATGCGCTTTTGTATCAATTGCTCGACAATAATTTGTTCACCTACCGTAGAATTTGCTATCTTGAGAGAAGCCACAAGAGAAACCTATGGCCCCCGGGTCTATTTTCCATCATATAAGTTTCCGATCTATTTTATTTTGCAATCTTTACTTTCCAATCTATACCATAAAAAATACCAAAAATATTTATCTTTTTATCTCTATCAGATCTCACTTTTGCAAGTGGCCGTGAAGGGATTGACAACCCCTTTATCGCGTTGGTTGCAAAGTTCTTAATTGTTTGTGTAGGTACGAGGGATTTGCGTGTAGTCTCCTATTGGATTGATACCTTGGTTCTCAAAAACTGAGGGAAATACTTACGCTACTTTGCTGCATCACCCTTTCTTCTTCAAGGGAAAACCAACGCATGCTCAAGAGGTAGCAGGTCTCTGATCGCAGTGTCGTGTTAGCAGCATCCTGTAGTAGTGTAACCTTCTATGCCATAACCAACCTTTAGAAGAATTAGCAATTAAGCAAGTACGAGGTTGAGCTCTCTTAGTGAAATCAACAATGTATAGATCACCTCTACGAATACCAGTAAAGACCATATTATGATTATCTCTACGAAACACTTGGCAATCTACTTCAGTAAATAGAACATTGAAACCAAAGTCGGCTAGTCTAGATACAGAAAGGAGATTGTAGCCAAGAGATTCAACGAGCATAACATTTTGGATAGAGCTATCATTGGAAATGGCCACCTTACCAAGGCCACGTACCTTAGCTTTGGAGTTATCTCCAAAAGTTACATACTTGCATGGGCCGTTGTTCTTAGCAAGATCACGGAACATGTCCTTGTCTCTGGTCATATGATCAGTACATCCACTATCGAGAATCCATTCCTTCCCTTCGGCCATGTAACCACGGAGGTTAGCCATAAGACCAAACTGTCTCATCGACTCCTCAAGGTCAAAGTCACTATCTTCATCTTCATCATAATATCCATGCTCAATATCATCATGTAATTGATCATCACCTAGGGTAAGTGATTCATTAGATTTATGACCATGACAATGTGCATGTTTATGAATTCTAATAATTTGTGAAATGATTCTACTAATGACTCCAACATTTCCTTTGGCACGCATAAGGTCACAGAGCTCAAATAGACATTCATCAAACTTAGGATCACTAGCGTTCATATTTTGAAAAGCAATTGACTTTTCAAGAATCTCATCTAGATTTTTCAAGGAGTAATTTAGAAAGCGCTCCTCAAGATATTTCCATATTGTACAAGCACATTCAAAGGTAGGAAAACATACAAGCTAATTTCTAGGCAATCCTCTAATGATAAGATCAATAGTTCTAAGATTGTGAATCGTGTCAAGATACTCATCAGGGGTAGGATGCAAAGGATCAATAGGAGGCACATAAGTGCTAGTAATATACTTGTTCAAATCATATTCATTCAAAATCTCAAGCATCTCATTCTTACAAGAACTATAGAACTCTTCGTCAAGCATAGGCATTCTACGTCTAATACTCGCGATCATAGACTCATCCATCTTCCTCCAATGGTGATTAAACCAAAGCAATGGAGACCAAAGCTCTTATACCAATTGAAAGGATTGAGAAGAGGGGTCTAAGGGGGGTGATTAGACCCTTAACAAGCAAAAGTAGCAGTTTTTTAGATTCTTCAAGTTAAGGTTGAGATTTTAGCACAAGTTTAAGCATTCACAATACATTCAAGCAAGCATGACAAGAGTATACACTATAAAAAACCACTTGTGTGATGATACGTGTTTGTCACAGTAGGTCACGTTTTCTGTCATGCATGTTCATCAATGACGATTTTATGACAGAATCAAGGTAGTCATACCTGTGCTGTCATAGAAGTGTTCCATGACAATACCAAAATTATCATCACGGAAGTATCCACTTAAATTATGATAAATCGCGTGTCATAGAAGTTCTTTCGTCAAGGGTAACCGACACGTGGCATCCACCATAACTGTTCGTCGTTAGGCTATCGGGTTCAGGTTTGGATCCGATAACCCGTTAACCGCCCAGACCAATGGGGATTTTCCACGTGTAAAATTATGATTCGCCTTAGTATCCACATGTCAGCTTCGCGTTGGGACAGGTGTCATCCAGCGAGTGGACGGGACATGCCTATGGTACATCCACACGTGGCTCGGCCCAACAGTGGCTCGTTTAGGTTAAAAGGCTGGGCCTGTCAAAATAAGCGAGCCGGCCCATTAGCGGCCTACTTGAGTCAGGCCCATCCAAAAGCACGACCCATATGAGTTACACAGAATTGGCCCATCAAAGGCCCATTCTAGATTTGACAATTTCCAGCCCATCGTCAGTTCTAGCCCGTTAACGGGCACTACATCTTTGGGCCTAATTACGGCTCGACCTTCTTTCGGCCTGTTTGTAACATCCCTAGTTCTGGTATGCTCTGGGCTAGCTAGTCATGTGTTGCATCATGTTCAAATTGCATTTAAACTTGAAATAGGGATTGATCCAAACCCTAGCATAATTTAAATCAAATAGGGCTGAATAAAATCTTTTTCAATGAACTCAAAATGCCCTTTAAAAATGTTCATCATTTTTGGATTAAGGTGGAAGCAACTACCAAAAATGGTTTACATTTTTGTAGGACATATTTGGGCTTTGAATTAAATCAATAAGAATTTGAGTTGGGGCTATAAAATTCTATAAATATTTATACAACTGCAATATTTCTGAAAATTGTAGAGGGTCTCTCGAATAGTCCATCTTGCACCCACTATTATTTTTAGAATTTTCTAAAATGATTTAGTCCTAAACTAAATCAGAACACATAAACAAAATAGAAAAAAGACAGAGACTCACCTGGCCTTACCTGGCGGCCCACTGGCCGGCCCAGCCCACCTGGCGACTTGCCAATCATCTTCAACCCCTGCCAATTGGCAGAGGGAGAGACTTCGCACGTGGCCGAGCGCGCCACCTCCTGCTTCGCGCTGGCTAGCCTCCCCCAAGTCCACCTGCACGCCCAGGAGATGAGGACAACCCCCTATCACTTTCCCCTCCTTCCTCTGCCTCGCCCTTCCTCTCGCCTCTCTTCCTCGCTCCGCCGAGCACACCTGAGACCACCGCTCTCCATAGCCATGGCCACCGGCCACCCCACTCCCTGCCGATTAGACCTCAACCTCCGCATCGCTGTCTTCTTCATCCACGTCGAGCCAAGCAACCGGGGAAGCACCACAACGCGGTCCCTGATGTCTTCTTCAACCTCGGTTCCCGGAGATCCTCAGTGTCGATTTGCTGCCGACCGGCCGTCCCCGCGCCTACCGACCCCTCCGTTAGCCTCTCTGTGAGCTTCCGCGTCGAACCCATCTCCTCCCTCTCTCGTTTATGCTCGCTAGCTCCGATCCCCACCATGCCGTGAGCTCACCACCGGCGTCTTGTTCGCCGCCATCATTTTAGTTCGGGGTAGTCGCACCCGGGCGCACGGTCGTGCTCCTGGTTACACCAGGAAGCCGTAGACAACCCCAGCCGGGCTCCCCGTGCTCCGTAGCCCCACGCTCGCGCACCACCGAACCCCGTCTGCCACCCAGCTCGACGCCACCGCCGCTACAGTCCACCTTTCTCCCTCCCATGGCCATCGCTGGATGGGCGTGTGCGCCAGCAACCCATAGCCGCAAACCGCGCTCGAAACCATCCCTTGTAGCACCTTCCCACGGCGTCTCCGTCGTCGGTTTTGGTTGCCGCCGGCCGAACTCCGGCGAAGCCGACGTGGCGGCATCATTAGTCGCTAATGATGTAACTAATTATCCATGATAGCCACTGACACTGGGACCCATCTCCTAATAACCGCTGCTTAGTTTTAGTTTAGGTTTAATAACTCTGTTTAGCCACTGTGCCACTGACATGTGGACCCCACACGTCATATTTGACCTGGACCGGCTCTGTTGACTTGCTGACGTCACACCGACATCATGTTGACGCAATAAGTCATTTTCTGGATTTAGTTTAAATTAGAATAACCAGGAAATTCCAGAAAATGTTTAGAACTTCTAAGAAACAAAGAAAATAAACCATAGCTCAGAATGAAATAATTTATATATGAAAAATGATCAGAAAAATTCAATGAATCTGTTTAAGGCATTCTCATGCATGTTATAAAAACTTGTGGCTACTGTCTAGGACAACTCAAATAAATGGCATTTAAATAACCACATGTGGAGTTTGAATTTGAACCTTTGGTTCAAACCAACTTCATTTAATTGTGTTGCTAGTTGCATTAGCTCAAACAACAACATGTTTCCATGTCATGATCATGCATCATATTGCTGCATTACATTGATTGTGTTTCCTCTCTGTTGCCAATAATTGTTCCCCCTTAGTAGATGTTGTTCCGACGATGAGTTCGATGACACTGATGAAGAGCTATATCATCTTCAGAAGTGCCACACAAGCAAAAACCCCTTTGAGCATTCTGATACAATCCCACTCTCCCACTCCTTCTCTCTTTTATTGCATTAGGACAACAACGATTCAACTGTTACATGCTGCGGTAGTTGAACCCACTCCTCTGCATGACCTGTCATTGTCACCAAATAGCTAAACCATCCTAGCATGATTAGAAGTTGATTGAGCTTTGTTGTGAACACTCTTCCATGCTCGCTTGCTATGCTTAGTGTTGTATCGGGTCTGATCCATCTGGGTGATGAATTGGAATGATCATGTCCTAATGAGGAGACTTAAGCATCTTGACCCGTTTTGGTAAAGTTGGTGATGGGAGGCGTGTTGGAAAACATGGTGGATTGTCTTGTGATACGGCTCACAGGAATTGAGTTCCGTGCTTATCAGAGCCTACCTTGTGGTTACACGGACATTTGCGGTCAGGTGTGCGGGCAGGTGACGCATGACGCGTGTGTCCGGGTGACACACGGCATGGCACAATGTCCGGACTGGACGTAGATACATGTTCCAAGAGGGAACGTTGTTGATGGGACGAGGACGGGTTCCTTTGATTCAGGGTTAACATCATCTATTCGAATAGCTGCGTCCGCGGTAAAGGACTACTTGGTTGCTTATACAGTTCATAGACAAGTGAAAGTGGATACTCTAAAATGCGCAAGATAAGCATGATGTCTATGGATGGCCTTCTCGTAGGCAGACGGGAGTGGATCCATAGTGGTGTATTGATATGGTGAATATGTGGACTCGTGTGAGCCACCTCAAAAGAGTTACCAGCAGTCGTAGTACAGGATAGCCACTGAGTCAAAGCTGGCTTGCTGCAGTTAAACTCCACCACCCCCTTTGTTGATACTGGTGCATATGTAGATAGTTCTCATGTAAGTTTTGCTGGGTACATTTGTACTCACGTTTGCTTAATTTAAGTTTTTGTAGAGAGACTTCAGTCTCACTACTAGTTCCGCGTGGACTTCGACGTTTAGCTTGTTACCCCAGCTACGATCTTGTACCCTTGGGAGGGTCATGTAGATAGTCAGGATTCTCAGCCTTTTTCATTTGTAGTTGTCTGTACTCAGACATGTTATGCTTACATTGCCTGTATGTTCTGTATGTTGCGTCATGTGACCCATGTTTGTAATATCTGACTCCTCGGAGCCTATTGAATAAATACTTAGAGTCGTAGAGTTCTGTTGTGATGCCATGTTGTATTTGCACATATCGAGCATATTGTGTGTATGACTTTGAAATGCTTGGTATGTGTGGGATCCGACAACCTAGTTATTTATTCTTGGTAGCCTCTCTTATGGGGAAATGTCTCCTAGTGCTTCCATTGAGCCATGGTAGCTTCCTACTGCTCCGGAACACTTAGGCTGGCTGGCATGTGTCCTTCTTCATTCCGGTGTCTGTTCCTTCGGGGAAATGTCACGCGTTGTTCCTATAAGTCCTTGTAGCTTGCTACGACTTGGGTTCATACATTGATGATCGACACGTTCGTTGCTAGGTCATGTATGCCTATCCCTATAAGTTAGTGGCACCTTGGGTTTACAACTAGTCATGTCGGCCTGGGTTCTTTGTCGTATGGATGCTAGCGACACTATCATATATGTGAGCCAAAAGGCGCAAACGGTCCCAGGCCAGGTAAGGTGGCACCCGTGGGGATCCCGTGCGTGAGGCCGCAAACTGATATGATGTGTTACATGCTAGATTGGTGTGACTTAGGATTGGGGTCCTGACAGCTTTGGTATCAGAGCCTGACTACCTATAGGATTACCAAGCCAAACTGGTAGAAGTTGAGTCTAGAAATTCTTTAGTTATATAAGGGAATTGATTGTGGAAGGGAACGTAAGGCTCTTTTTACTCCTTTACCTTATGCCCTTCTGATCCGAGTCATCCTATCTGCCCTACGGGGTTAAGGAACTAGGCTTTCTCTTCTTTCTATCAGGATCACATGTTACTAATCTGTAGACTTATAAGATTGATGGATTCAAGCCTCAGTTCAGTTCCTACTACTTCTGTGTGATAACAGTTGGTCGGAACCTTGATATTGTGATGTTGGTTATGCCACCATTTTTCAGGATGTCTCAAATCTTTTTTGACCTTTTACAGCCGTTATGTTGTCCGAGTCATCCCACGTTTCTAAACAATTTGATGCATTTGCAAATCTTTCCTCCTTGATTCCGATGTCTTTTTAGGCCAGGTTAACCACACTAAATTGCTGAGTTGAGGTACTCCATTGCTTCGACATATATGTTGGAGCTATTATTATGACCCTAGGTGTCTTAGAGAATCACCTAGTAATCTAGCCATGTTTTGTGTTCCCAGTGTGATGACTCTGGCCACCATTCTCGAAAGCATCTCGTGATGTTATTTTTGGGTCCTTGAACCCAAGATTTGCTCTACTCATTCATGTTGATAGTGTTTGCTCGTTCCTTTAGGATATTAGTAACCTTGTGATAGTCTTCGAGGTCCGTGGTATATCATTCTTCCAAACACCATGAACCATCCTTGGCAGAAATTCGTTTGAACCAAAAGATCACAACTAGAGTGCTTTTGATGAGTTCTCCATTATACTCGTGACTCTGCCAATCCTACCTCTCTGCATGGGTTATCCGGAAGAAATATGCTGAACTCGTTTGACATGCTAATCTATGCACCCACGACTCAGAAAATTGTATGTTCTTTTGAGTTGTCCCTCTTTAGTTGTATTCTGACTTCCGTCTATCATTTGATAGTCAAGAGCATGTCATGCATTCATGCTCATCGATGCCTCTTATTCTCGTGGTCCGTCAAGCCATTCTATTACAGAATGACTAGGAGAAACAAACTATAGCACGTCATCCATTTCTTGGATTGGGTCAAAGCAATTATATTTCACAGATCAAAATGCCAATCTAGCTTTTCTTCTATTCTAACATAGAGTATTACCTTCTTTATGTCAGGAATATCATGGGAATTGTACAACCTCTTACAAATTCTTGAGGTACTGATACTTCTCGCCATCATTGTTCATTTCTCGGTCTCCGTGTTATTGTAACCGAAATACCGACAAGTGAATCATGATGTGTGAAATCAGTACTCCTGGCAACTCTATTGTTTGGTACTTAATGGGCAATAATCTCACTCTTGGTGTGTTGGTTATTGAATCACTATTCCAAGATTAATCATGCTACCTAGTACTTACTTCTGGTACACTCTTTGATCAATGAGTTAGGATTGTGTCAATCCCTCTCTCTTTTGATCATATCGTTTTGCCCCGAAGAGCAAGATTGTTCTCGAGCTTCATAACATATCGGTGGTTCATCATTTTCCGATTATCTTCTCGGAAGTATCACTAGGTTGTCCCCTGACTGTTATGTTGAGCTCGTGATCAAGTTGGTTTCTTATAAACCACCCCTTCTCCAGGAATCAATGTTGGATATCCCTGAGCTAGTTGGTTAAGCTAAACAACAACTTGGAGAGTTGGAAGATAAAAGCTTTATCCGACTTAGTTCGTTCCAAAGGGATAACTCTTTGTATATTTGTGTTGAAGAAAGATGATATCTTCATCGATTGATCTCCGTGACCAATTGCTGGATCTAATGTCTTGTACAAACTTTGATTTGAGAGAGGGCTATTGTCAAATCAACTCACAACCAACGATAATCGTAATGTTGTCTTACTCGTGGTTGACCCCTCGAGCATGCACCATTATATCTTTGGGTCTGACTAGTGCTATCACCTTGTTCACATAATGGTGGAATTCCAGTGATACGGAAATCCCGATGAGTTGTTGTTGAGCCCATCAGCAGCATTTTATGTCCTCCATGATTCATGTTGAACATTAAGCTAGTGTTGGAAACTTTTGATAGCATTTCTTCATGCTAGCTCATGAAGCATATGTTTGGATGAAAGAAGTGACTTCCTCTAATTCATGTGCATTCGAAGCAAGTTGCCGCCGTGAATTCGAGAAAGTTTGTGTTGCTCCCTCTAGAATCATCCCAAGTTAGTCAAGCATGTGCGAAGTATTCTATGGTTTGATAGACTGATCATCTCCATTCCATATGTATTCCCTAGCACACCAAGGCACTGACTGATTTGTTCAAGGAAGAGAAGTCTATGCTTGGGATCTAATCCATGGACTTGCGTAAAGACTTCGTTATCCTCAATGATGGTTCCCAACCAGAACTCGGTAGTGTTTCATTGTAAGACTACTATGTGGTCATGCCTGTCTGGGACAGCGTGTTCACACGTGTGTAGTAGAACCAACTCATGTTTTGGAGCTTGCTACCGTAGTTCATCTCCCGAGAATCTCGCAACGTCATCTCGTCGATTTGTGTTGCAACCTTTCTTTTGCAGACATGCTGAGTCTGAAGCATCTACCACCAACCAGATCTAAATCTTAGGCAGATATGATGGTTGGAATTCTCCCTAGATCTATGATGTAGTTTCCGATAAAGTGGATGCACCTGGCTGGAAGATCTATTATTGCAGTATCTTGATGGAGCAATTTGACCATCTTCTCCATGAGGATTTCGTGCGACTTATTCTAGAAGTTGTTCCTTACGGATTCTTGTGCTCCCAGTTTCTTCGGTTATGCTATAACCATTCAAACAGTGGATTCACTCTCTACTATTGAGTTTTCCCCCAGTTACCAGAATCATTCCCAGCATTTGCATTTTGTTCCCAGCTTGCACCGCCATTGTGCCAATTTCCCCTGGGCTGCCCCTCTCAGTAATTGTTGTTCAGGATCATCTTCAAAAGTGGTCCTACCATGGGTCCCATCTATTTCCGATGATAAGCAAAAATCATCCATTGCATTGTCTTCAACAAGGTAGTCCACATCATCGATTCTAGTATGAGTATGCCATTCTTCCAAACTCCTTGAAACGATCGATTGAGATTTTCCTTAGGCTGGTATAGAGAGTTTCAATGATCTAGATATTAAAAGTAATTCTTTTTGCCACCTAAGGGAATAATCCAACGAGTCACCTCTTCTAAGGTGCCCCATCACGGAATCACGGCAACTTATCTCCTCGCTACTTTGACACTCACTCACCATCTACTTGAGCGTGGAATTGTTGCCTACCAAAATTGAACCTTTGTCATCGGCTCCTTACCATCACCCCTGATATGTGTTTTGTGACTCATCCCAAGAGATGTTTCAATGTCTCATTCTGTGAGTTGGTCGTGAGTTGCTCGATCTTCGTGAAGACCGATCTCGGTAGAGTTTCTGTTCCCCTTTTGTCGTCATGTTGGGTGAAGTTCTCGAAGACAATGATGTTAAGATCAACATGTTGCAAGGAATCAACGTTCTTATGAAGTGCAAGTTGGATCATGAAGAATGTGTTAGTTTCGTGTTCCCCCTTCCCTCTTACCTCACGTCTTGAATCTTGGGGACGAGATTCTTGTTTAGTGGGGGAGAGTTGTCACATGCCTAGTTCTGGTATGCTCTGGGCTAGCTAGTCATGTGTTGCATCACGTTCAAATTGCGTTTTAACTTGAAATAGGGATTGATCCAAACCCTAGCATCAATTAAATCAAATAGGGCTGAATAAAATCTTATTCAATGAAGTCAAAATGCCCTTTAATAATATTCATCATTTTTGGATTAAGGTGGAAGCATCTAACAAAATTGGTTTACATTTTTGTAGGACATATTTGGGCTTTGCATTAAATCAATAAGTATTTGAGTTGGGGCTATAAAATTCGATAAATATTTGTACAGCTCCAATATTTCTGAAATGTCACTCGAATAGTCCATCTTGCACCCACTATTATTTTCAGAATTTTCTAAAATGATTTAGTCCTAAACTAAATCAGAACAAAGAAACAAAATAGAAAAAGACAGAGACTCACTTGGCCTTACCTGGTGTCCCGCTGGCCGGCCTAGCCCACCTGACGACTTGCCAGTCATCTTCAACCCCTGCCAGTAGGCAGAGGGAGAGACTTCGCACGTGGCCGAGCTCGCCACCTCCTGCTTCGCGCTGCCTAGCCTCCCCCGAGTCCCCGTGCACGCCCAGGAGATGTGGATGACCCCTCTCACTTTCCCCTCCTTCCTCTGCCTCGCCCCTTCCTCTGGCCTCTCTTCATCGCACCGCCGAGCACACCCGAGACCGCCGCTCGCTGTAGCCATGGCCACCGGCCACCCCACTCCTTGCCAATGAGACCTCGAGCTCTGCATCGTCATCTTCTTCATCCACGCCGAGCCAAGCAACCGGGGAAGCACCACAACGCCATCGCCGATGTCTTCTTCAACCTCAGTTCCTGGAGATCCTCGGCGTCGATTCACTGCCCACCTGCCGTCCCCGCGCCTGCCGACCCCTCCGTTAGCCTCTCTTTGAGCTTCCGCGTCGAACCTGTCTCCCCCCTCTCTCTTTTATGCTCGCTAGCTTCGATCCCCACCATGCCGCGAGCTCACCGCAGGCGTCCTCTTCGCCGCCGTCCTTTTAGTTCGCTGTAGTCGCACCCGAGTGCACGGTCGTGCTCCTGGTTACGCCAGGAAGCCGTAGACAACCCAAGTCGGGCTCCCCGTGCTCCGTAGCCCCGCGCCCGTGCACCACCAAACTCCGGCCACCGCCCAGCTCGACACCACCGACGCTACGGTCCACCTTGCTCCCTCCCATGGCCACCGCTGGATGCGCCCGTGCGCCAGAAACCATAGCCGCAAACCGCACTTTAAACCGTCCCCTGTAGCGCCTTCCCGCGACGTCTCCGTCATCGGTTTTGGTCGCCGCCGGCCAAACTCCGCCGAGGCCGACATGGCGACATCATTAGTCACTAATGAGTTAACTAGATATCCCTGCTAGCCACTGACACGGGGCCACATCTCCTAATAACCGCTGGTTAGTTTTAGTCTAGGTTTAATAACTCTGTTTAGCCACTGTGCCACTGACGTGTGGACCCCGCACGTCAGATTTGACCTGGAACGGCTCTATTGACTTGCTGACGTCACACCGACGTCATGCTGACACAATAAGTCATTTTCTGGATTTAGTTTAAACTAGGTAATATGCCCGTGCGTTGCAACGGGAAAAACAAACATTTGTACTCTACAAATGATCCATACATATTTTCACTCTCTTCATCACCATCGCCGATGGTAGTCAAGTTCTTCACCTACTTAATATAAATGTGATCAATCTCAAGGCAATGATATTGGTCATCATACAACACATCACTTTCGCAAGCCCCTCCGTTCACCAACATGTAATTGAGAGTACTCGTAATTATGGCGCACACCATCCCTATCTCATCTACGCTTGGTGCATGCACCATCCCCACACACTTGCCGCCTACTCCAAGACTCATCCGTGTCGTCACTCCTCCTCGGGGGTATCAAGCTCTCTCTGCACGTGCTCATAATTATTTGTAATAATGATGGGCATCACCAACATGTCACCTGCATCTAGTAAATGTGTCAGACCTCGCAAAAACAAGAATTCCTGAATACTATTGTTGCAATAAAAAATCCCCTACTAGTCATTATATACTACTTTCATTTTTTATATTTACTTATTCTTAGATATTATCTTCCTTGTATTCGGCTCACTACCAAGACCTGAGCTTGAAAGAAGTTTTCTTATCGAGTTTCTCGAGTGTAGCCTCCATACATTTGGAATGAGCATAAAGGTACTCAAACTCCTCTTATATGACATCTTCAACATCCAACAAAGTACCATTGATTTAAGGATGCTATACTTTTTTAGTAGTTCAAAAAATAATTTTCAAAAATAGATTAGCTCCCATATCCGTAATACATGTGTCATGCATTAAATGATTCAAAAAAGTGAAGCATATAATGACCCCAAAAATAATCTAGTACTCTTAAGAGGTACTGTGCAGTTTACATGCCCCCTACAAAATCACTATGGAGCAGGAGAATTTCATATTACTTCATTTGTCTAAATCATAAGGTTGGTTCTTTATTCACTCACCGTCTCAAGAAGTATATATCAAATATAATGAACAGTCTAGAAAATAAGTAGACATTAATCACTGCCAATGGAACTAATTAAGAAGACAACTATGATACACATCATATATCTAGTTGTCCATATAGAACCCAATGATTGAAATATTCGAATGATTTTGAAATTCGAATAGTTTGACCGCTGATCATATGAACTAAAAGATCCACAAAAAGACAATTAGCTATCAGAACAAAATCTGAAAAGGCAAATCTTTGAAAAGAAAATACGTTAAATAGTGCAGAACAAACAAGATTATGAAATAAAATAAAAAGTTTCGTTGGCTACTATACCTCATCTAAGGCCTTCTACCTATTTTTTCCTGTAAAAATGAAGATTTCTTTTTGAGGATTCATCATTCAATTTTAGTCAATCACAACTGATCGTTCAATACATAAGAATTCAGGAGGATTAATAAACATGGCAGCCACAATCTAAAGAAGTGGAGGATCTAGCTAGATCATGAGCCTCCCAATTCATAGCTCTCTTTTCATGCTCGAAGGTTACAAACTCAAATTCTTCAAACTTCTTTTTGATATCCTGGATAACAGTAGCACCTGTACCCAAGTACATGCCCTTCAGGTGTGCAAGAGTGGCTGCAAAATCAGATTTTTTAGGGGAAAAAAGCTTTTTTTAGAGAAAAAAAGTTGATTGGCAGCTCCCAGCAGCGCACAACCCAGTCACCAGCTCACCACCGTGGCCCAAGGCCCACATAAACCCTCCATAACCCTAGCCAGCTTACCCGACTCTTCTAAAAAAAGCCAACTTGTCCCCGATCTCACCTCTCCCCCCCTCGCACTGTTCACCGCCGCCAGCGACACACAGACGCACGCATGCACTGCGCCAGGGAGAGGAGCTCCTCGTGCCCGATGGCCGCGCCTTCTGCCGCCGCCGCCGCTGCTACTTTATCCCAGCCGAGTGAGGCCATCGGGACACAGCTTGGCTGCCCTTGCCCACTTCCCCGTCGGCCACCTTCTCTAACGCGCCGCCCGCGCGCGTCCTCTTTTGCACCTCCATCGGCCCGCCTCGGTCATGAGTAGTTCGTCGCCGTTTCCAACCGCGCCGTTTCTATGCTTCCATGTCAGCACGCCTCGCCTCCTCCTCTGCTCCGGCCGCCCCCTCGAGTTCACCTCTCTGCACCACTCCGAGCCTCCTCTGCCATGGCCGCCGGGCACCTCCTGCCGGCGTCATCGACCAGCACCATAGGACCACCACGTCGCTTCCCCATCATGCCATGATCTCCACCACACGGCCTCCCTGCCCTTCTCCTCCCTTCAATTGAAAGCCCGCATCTGATCTGATCGTGCCCCTCCTTGAACAGAGCGGTCATCCTCCTCCTCCCTTCAATCTTTGCATCGCAAGATGACCAGGAGAAAGGCGGTCACGGATTAGGCGATAAAGCAACAGCGGGTTGTTTTTCGGTTGTGTTTGTGTGGGAGATCGAGGCTGCACAGTCACGGATGAGGAGATATATCAACAACGGGTTGTTTCTTGGTCGTGTTCATGTGCGAGACCGAGGATGCGTCGTGTGGGAGACGGTACTATGCGTGGGCTCTTTTTCTCTTCGTGTGAGAGACGACCAACAAAGCGAAGGTGGTCTACGAATAGAAAAAAATAATGTGCGGCTACGATATAAGATAAGATACTCCCTCTGTAAACTTTTATAAGAGCGTTTAGAATTTTAGGACACAGCCGACAAATGGGGAATTAGACCATTTTACCCTCGATTTGAATTTGCGTCGTCTTCCTCCTCCAGGAGCTCGCGCCGTCCCCATCCCCGAGGAGCTCGCGCCGTCCCCTTTCCTAGGAGCTCACGCCGTCCCCATCCCCCAGGAGCTCGCGTCGTCCCCATCCTCCAGGAGCTCGCGTCGTCCCCATCCTCCAGGAGCTCGTGCCGTCGTCTTCCTCCAGGAGCTCGTGTCGTCGTCTTCCTCCAGAAGCTTGCGCCGTCCCCCTCCTCCAGTAGCTTGCGCCGTCCCCCAACTCCACGAGCACGCGTCGTCCTCATCATCCAGGCGCTCGGCCCCGTCTCCAGGCGCTCGGCCCCTTCGTCCAGGTGCTCGGCCCCGCGCCCAGGCGCCCAGTTTGGTCGCCTCCGCCTCAGCTTGGTCGCCCCCGCGCCCAGCTTGGTCGCCGCCCCCTCAGCTTGGTCCTCGCCGCACCCAGCCCACCTGGATTGTCGCTGCCGCACGCAACACGTGGTCTCCAGGCAGGTTCTCCTTGCCTCGCCCCTTGCACAACAACAGAAATTACTCCATGAATTTACAGAAGAATTACTCCGTGTTCACATGCTGTAGTTACAGTAAGATCATGAACTACAGCATGGAGTACTTGTCTGCAGTAATGTGATCTTGCTCAAGTAAATCGTGAACTACAGCTGGGAGTACCTAACTGCAGTAATCTGATCTTGCTCCCTGGAGTAAATTTTACTGTAAATTCTGCAAACAGACTGGAGTATCAGTACAAGGATCAGTTAGATTCGGCATAGATCGAGTTAAATGCATAGGTTCAGATAAATGCATAATCACACATGAGATGCTGCACTTGTTTGTCAAAATACAGAGTATTGTACTCCTACCGCACAGTACTACTTGTCGAAACATTACTAATTTGCAAACAGTGAGAAGTAAACATGGAGTAAGCATTTATAATTTCTCATTTGCAAACAATGAGAAGTAAACATGAAGTTTCAGTTAAATTCACAAGAAGTTTCAGTTACTACTACTCTTGCATTATTTAGCATTATCTAGATGGCATTACTACTACATTGCAGAAGATACATTGTTTCAGGGTTAAGCAACCTAGAGATAAGATCTATGGTTTGTTTGTTTTTCCCTTTTTGGAGTATTAAACTTGCTTTTTTGGAAAATTTCAGAGTAATTATGGTGCAATAGGACAAGCAGCAACACTTATTGAGGCAGAACAAGAGGAGCAATACTAGAAGCAACAACACCAGGACAGTATGGTGCTCCCAGACTTGAACTGCACACCACCTGCAGGAGAAGAAGGAGCAGATGTCAACATGGTCCAAGAAGAAGCAAGTGATGATGATAATATGCCCCAAGAAATCCAGTCTCTCCTCTCCTTTTTGTCCTAGCTGCTGATCTCCTGCAGACTGTAATTAATGACATGTTCAGAAGGGGCATTCTTCAGTTACCTATACCTTGTCATGATTAGGATTACCCTGTGATTCAGTATGCTGATGACACTCTTATTATCTTGCCTGCTGACAAGGACCATCTCCTAGCTCTCAAGGATATGCTCAGGGTCTTCTCTGTGTCCACTGGTCTGGATGTGAACTATCACAAATCCTTTATTATTCCCATCAATGTGGACACTGCTGTCATGTCTGAATTAGCTTCTGCATTTGGCTGCCAGATTGGGAAAATGCCATTTACCTACCTTAGGTTGCCAGTGGGAACTACAAGGCCTAAAATGGTGGATTTTATGCCATTGGTTGACTGCATGGAGAGGAGAATGACAGCTAGTTCATCTTTTCTGAATCAGGGGGAAAGGCTGCAGTTTCTTAACTCTGCTCTGTCATCTATGCCCATTTTCTTCTTGTGCAGTTTGGCTGTCCGAGCTGGAATTCTTAAACAATTGGAAAGAATCCAGAGACAATGCCTCTGGAGGAGGAATAGGGGTCAGCCTGCCCCCTCACTAGCTGCGTGGGACCTTATTTGCAGGCCAAAAAATAGGGGAGGTCTTGGTATTCTCAACCTTGGTTCTCAGAACGTTGCACTTCTGATCAAACATGCGAATAATTTCCTTAATAAAAAGGATCTCCCTTGGGCTTCTTTAATTTGGGATACCTACTATCATAATAGGGTCCCCCAGGGAACTTCTGATTGTGGCTCATTCTGGTGGAAGGATATTTGCAAGGTCATGCATCATTTTAGGGAGTGTGCTTGGGTTCAGATTAATGCAGGGAACACTGCCCTCATGTGGTCAGATAACTTGCAGTTTGATGGTCAGATGTCTAGCCTTCAGCTCAGATTTCCCAGGCTCTATTCCTATGTTAAGGACCCCTGGGTTACTGTTCTTGAGTTCTTGGACTCTCAGGACATTTTCCAGCACTTCTACCTTCCTTGGATAACCCATGCAGTAGCAAATGACAGGTGATTGGTTGGGTATACCTACTCCACTGCATTTGCTATAGCACATGTGTTCTTGCAAAAATTGCTGATACAAACTGAGTATGAATAGAAGCATAGTATGAAAAGAAGCAGCACATCATCATTGGCATTTTACTCCTAGATACAGTATGATTATTTCTGGGGTAAAAGCAGCAAGCCTACCACTCTAGCATCGGTGAGTCCCTAGAGCAACTCTTGTATGCACTTCTCACAATAGTACTCCTCGAATCATCCATACATCCATACAGAAGCAAGAAGCAAGAAGAGTACCTGCAGACACAGAGTTCGCCGCACTCCACCGTCGACGCAGCAGAGGAAGATGGCGGGGCGCATGGAGGAGCTGCCGTAGCCTGAACGAGGACCCATCGCTGCTCTACTTCAACGACGCCGTGGACGGCCCCGGCGTCCGACTCGCTCCCCCGCCCCTGCTTCTGCCGCTCCAGGGGCTTCTTCACGCACTCCTTGCTCCAGCAGATCTTCAGCCCAACATGGGGTAGGCGCTCCTCCTTGCAGGTCGAGGGCGACGAGGAGCGCCGGCGTTCGTTGCCGGCGTCGTCAAGCAGAAGAAATACGTCACCGTCGTCGAGCAGGACAAGGTTTTCCTCCCGCTCCTCCTCGACCTTGGTAAAAAAGGGCAACTTTGCCTCGAGCGGGAGAAGGTCGCGCAGGAGACGCCAGCGAGAGGGAGAAGGCGGCGCAGGCGAAAGGGAGAAGGGGCGACGCCGACGCGGGCGAGATAGGGAGCGGCGCCGGCGTGAGGGAGAGCGGCGCCGGCGAGAGGGAGCTAGGGATTTGGGGAGAGAGTGCGGTGAGAGGGAGGGGAATCAGCAGAGCGAGCGAGCAATGAGTGAGTGAGCGCGGGGGCAAAATGGGAAACGACACAATTTGCATAGTGTTACGAAATTTGAACTGCACTTTCTAAATGCTCTTATAAATGTTTACAGAGGGAGTAGAAGGTAACCTGGGTTTTCTTTCCCTGCATGTGTCCAGTTTTATTTAGAACTACTTTTAAATCTCAGCCGTCAAATCTCTATGGTTAACATAAAATTAACGGATATAAAAGGATGACTTATGGAGAACTATGAAAGGCTTCGTCCTTTAATATTAGGTAAAGATCAGAATAACCAGGAAATTCCAGAAAATGTTTAAAACTTCTAAAAATCATAGAAAATAAACCGTAGCTCAGAATGAAATAATTTATATTTGAAAAATGATCAGGAAAAATCAAAGAATCTGTTTATGGCATTTTAATGCATGTTAGAACAACTTGTGCCTACTGTATAGGACAAATAAAATAAATGGCATTTAAATAACCACATGTGGAGTTTGAATTTGAACCTTTGGTTCAAACCAACTTCATTTAATTGTGTTGCTAGTTGCATTAGCTCAAACAACAGCATATAGCCATGTCATGATCATGCATCATATTTTTGCATTGCATTGATTGTGTTTCCTATCTATTGCCGGCAATTGTTCCCCCTCAGTAGACAATGTTCCGACTATGAGTTCGATGACACTGATGAAGAGCTATATCATCTTCAGAAGTGCCAGGCAAGCAAAACCCCCTTTGAGCATTCCGACACAATCCCACTCTCTCGCTCCTACTCTCTTTTATTGCATTAGGACAACAATGATTCAACTGTTACATGTTGCGGTAGTTGAACCCATTCCCTCTGCATGACTTGTCATTGTCACCAAATAGCTAAACCATCCTAGCATGATTAGGAGTTGCTTGAGCTTTGTTGTGACCACTCTTCCATGCTCGCTTGCTATGCTTAGAGTTGTGTCGGGTCTGATCCATCTTGGTGATGAATTGGAATGATCATGTCCTAATGAGGAGACTTAAGTGTCTTGACCCATTTTGGTCAAGTTGGTGTTGAGAGGCTGTGTTGGAAAACATGGTGGATTGTACTGTGATACGGCTCATAGGAATTGAGTTCCGTGCTTATCAGAGCATACCTTGCGGTTACACGGACATTTGCGGTCAGGTGTGCGGGCAAGTGACACAAGACGCGTGTGTCCGGGTGACACATGGCATGGCACGGTGTCCGAACTGGACGTAGATATGTGTTCCAAGAGGGAACGTTGCTGATGGGACGAGGACGAGTTCCTTTGAGTCAGGGTTAACATCATCTATTTGAATAGCTACATCCGCGGTAAAGGACTACTTGGTTGCTTATACAGTTCATAGACAAGTGAAAGTGAATACCCTAAAATGCGCAAGATAAGCGTGAGTGCTATGGATCGCCTTCTCGTAGGGAGATGGGAGCGGATCCATGGTGGTGTATTGATATGGTGAATATGTGGACTCGTGTGCGCCACCTCAAAAGAGTTACCAGAAGTCGTAGTACAGGATAGCCAATGAGTCAAAGCTGGCTTGTTGCAGTTAAACTCCACCACCCCCTTTGTTGACACTGATGCATATGTAGATAGTTCTAATATCAGTCTTGCTGGGTACATTTGTACTCACGTTTGCTTAATTTATGTTTTTGCAGAGAGACTTCAGTCTCACTACTAGTTCCGCATGGACTTCGACGTTTAGCTTGTTACCTCAACTACGATCTTGTACCCCTGGGAGGGTCGTGTAGATAGTCAGGCTTCTCAGTCTTTTTCATTTGTAGTTGTCTGTACTCAGACATGTTATGCTTCCGTTGCCTGTATGCTCTGTAAGTCGCGTCATGTGACCCATGTTTGTAATATTTGACTCCTCGGAGCCTATTGAATAAATACTTTGAGTCGTAGAGTTTTGTTGTGATACCATGTTGTATTTGCACATATCGAGCATATTGTGTGTATGATTTTGAAATGCTTGGTATGTGTGGGATCCGACAACCTAGTTGTTTATTCTTGGTGGCCTCTCTTATGGGGAAATGTCTCCTAGTGCTTCCATTGAGCCATGGTAGCTTGCTACTGCTCCGGAACACTTAGGCTGGCCGGCATTTGTCCTTCTTTGTTCCGGTGTCTGTTCCTTCGGGGAAATGTCACACGTTGTTCCTTTAAGTCCTTGTAGCTTGATACGACTTGGGTTCATACGTTGATGATCGACACATTCGTTGTTGGGTCATGTATGCCTGTCCATGTAAGTTAGTGCCACCTTGGGTTTACAACTAGTCATGTCGGCCCGGGTTCTCTGTCATATGGATGCTAGCAACACTATCATATACATGAGCCAAAAGGCGCAAACGGTCCCGGGCCAGGTAAGGTGGCACCCGTGGGGATACCGTGCGTGAGGCCGCAAAGTGATATGATGTGTTACATGCTAGATCAGGGTGACTTAGGATCAGGGTCCTGACACTGTTAGCTGCCCATTATAGATATGGACCAATATGCCACCGGTACGACTTTTGGCCTTTTCTCGGCCCATTCTGTAGTTGGGACAACTTCTAGCCCGTTGTGCCTTTCGGCCTTTCCTCGGCCCATTCTGTAAATGGGCCAATTCCTAGCCCATTTTGTCTTTCGACCTGTTAACGTCCCGCACAACAGTTGGGCCTTTGACGGTGCCACCTGATTTTGGGTCCATTAGTGGCCCATGTTCCGCAGGGCACAATTTCAGCCCGACGTGACTTTGGGCCTATTAAAAGCCTAGTTCGTAAATTGTGCCTCTTTTGTCCCAAAACACTTTCGGCCTCTTACTGGCCCGTCAAGTAAAAGGGCCGAGACAAAATTGATATTTATTTCGGCCTCCTAGAGGCCCGATGGCCATTTCCATTTATACGGCCCTATCGAGCTTTTGTCCTGTTAACGGCCTGCTAAGAGCCGTTGTTACAGTGGGCCACATCGATTGGGATCCACTAAATATTAAGTTGACCAGCCCAATTAAGGCTCGCTTTGATTAGACATGTTTGTTCGCTAGGATGTCATCCAGGAAATGTTTGGCCGTGTTGGCCCCGTTTCAATGATATAACATATACAAAGAATTATCCTACTCTATACTATCGCCTCTAAAAAACCTACACTATACAATAAAGCGACTAAGGCATAGAAACAAAGAATAATCCTACACTATACAATAAAGAAATTACAACAGATTATACCCACTTGGCATTATAGTTCGACACCAGTGATAATAAAGCGTACACAAACAAAAAATTACATACACTGGGAAAATAAAGCTCATACATCATGGACACGCATCAACATAACTTACCATTTGAACTATAATCTCTTTAGAAAATAGGATTGGCTGGATTCAGATAGCACAAATTTCAGTCTGCAAAATCTTCAATTCCTTTGTGGTTACCTCAGTGTCTTGTTTCATTTTTTGACTCTTGCATCTAATACCTGCAACTCCAGTCAACATGTTGAGAATCATGTACACGTTGTCTTGCCACCTCTAGTAGATGCTCGAGAACATCAGCGCATTTCAATTCCAACCCATATTCATTTGGTAATGGCCATGCCGCACTGCTCTCAGATCTTTGTGTTGATGTCACTTCATCTTGAAATGTTTCTGTAAGTACACATGACTAGGGCAAAAATATAGTCACAACAGTGAAGCGAGCAAGACAGACTATTTTGTACATGGCAAAATAGGACTAACAATAATGTTACACATCATGAAGCATAAGTAGGTGATATTTAAAAAATCATAAAAATGGTAGTTTGTGCGGCCTGCATATAGAAATCTCTCTTAGCTCGCCAGAGGAGCATGATGTTGGGGTCAAATCCAAAACACAGACAGGTTACAAATTTAGACCACACATAGCTACTGAACATTATATATATATATATATATATATATATAATGTTCAGTAGCTATGTGTGGTCTAAATTTGTAACCTGTCTGTATATATATATATCTTGCGTATAAGTAAGCAAGCAGCTGGCCATTCTATAGGCCATTAAAGTGTTAGGGAGCATAATGAATAGCAGAGGGATTCATACAAACCTACTACAGTAAGCAAAACTATGCAATCATTAGCCTCGTATAAACTAGATTGTGAGCCTCATGCAATAATAGTTGGTTAATAGACTTCAAAGCTTCAGGCACACGTCACGAGATTACTTAAATCATAAGGCCTTTAATTATGTCAACTAATAGTTATACAAGTACTCAACATTAGGCATCATTGTTTGGGCATCCCATTAACTGAGGACAAATAAAGCAATTGAAAAGAACAATTTAACTATGCCTGAAACAAACAAGCAATTGAACTATTGAGTTGGCAGCATGCATACATGCACACCTTAATAAAATCTATGGCCTAGCTACATTTTCTATATAAAGGAACAAGTAATGTAATATTGTTTGCCACCTATGAAGTATCTCGACTAGTATGTAATCAAGATCCTAGTAATGATAGGGAGGCTAATGATGTGAATATGCATTTGGTTATGACATTTATGACATCGAAAACTGTTCACTACTGCTCACTACTATAAGATGTTTTAGATATTTAAAAGTAGACTACATCTGTAATTAGTGAACAGACACATTAAAATGTGTTTACATACATCTGATTTACAAAAAAGTTAGAACATCATATAGTAGTGAGCGGAGGGAGTTTTAATCAATGGCCCAATGACTGGGTTACAAGGTGAAGAACCCTATGCAAGTACAATGTCAGACAAATAGGATGTCTTGGTAATTGTAATACAGTGACTTACCATAACTGGTTGAATAGGCTCAGCGTTGCTCCTCTGTAACACCCCCGGTGTCATGCTACAGTAACCCTATGTGATTAAGCTAATCACTTGGCTAAGCAGTGCTTGATCACCTTTGATTCACATATCATTTGAAATCCCACTTTGGAATCAAATCCAATTTGCAAGTGAAATATGAAGTTGCACAAAAGTTGCTGCAAAATAGTCCATCATTTAGCCAAAATTCCATACCAAATGATTATTAAGGAAAACAACATCACTTCCAAGCCAAGATGGACTATAGCAATTAAGACAGTGCCATTCCAGCATTTTAAAATGCTATTCCAATTATGAAAAGTCCAAATGGATTCAAATAAATCCCAAGCTTATGGTGGCAGTGCACCACTGGCCCTAGTATTTGTTTTCACCAGTGGCACATTTTTGCGAAAGTGATTAGTGCAAAAGAAAATGCAAAAGACTACTGTTAAAAGAAAACAGAAAATAAATAAATAAATAAAAAGCAAAGGAAAGGCCAAACTGCTACTGTGCTTATGGCCCAGCCGCGTGCAGTAGGCAGCCCAGCCCACTAGGGGGCCTTTCCCCTACCTCCTACTGCTCACCGCATGCGGTGGCTGCCGTGCGTGCGTCCGTGGCCGCGGATGGCCACACGGCAGCCATCCGGCCTCTCCCTGCCGTCTACAAGGTCGTCGTCGACCCCGCAGCTAACCCTAGCTCGACCGGCCCCTCTCGCTCACTCTCTCGCCTGTTCTCCTCCACCACCGAACGCGACCGTCGCCGCTCGCCGTCGCAGCCGTGGCTACCGACCTCGCCTTGCCTCGCCGACCTCTCCAGCAGCTCCGCCGTAGTCGACTGCCTCGTCCCCGTCCACAAGCGCAAGCCGGGGAGCACCGCAGGCCGTGGATCGAGCCGCCCCCTTCTGCCTCGGTCGCCGGCGATCTTCCTCCTCTCCGGCTACTCATGTTGCTACTAAGCCTATCACCAGCCTCCGTGTGCCGCTCGGTGAGATTCTCCGTCTCCTGCTCCCCTCCGTTAGCCTCTACGCATGCCGTAGCTAGCTGCCGCCACGTCCGTGCTCTGCTCGCCGCCGATGAGCTTGTGGCCGTCGCTGTGGTCGACGTCACCGCCGCCTGAGGCCACGGTCGAACTCCTGGTGCTCCCAGGAGCCCAACGAGCACGAGCCCGTGCTTCCCCATGCCCCCTAGCTTTGGATCCGTCGACGCCCAAACTCCGGCGTCCGCTCCGCCACTCGCCACCGCCATCTTCGGCCGTTTCCGGCCAAGCCACCCCCATAGTTCGACGCGCAAGCGTGCGCCCGTTCGAACGCGGGTAGCCGCACGTGAAACGACCCCCTGTGGCGATTTTCTGAACGACTCCGGCGACGCCGATGTGGCTTGATGGGCCCCGCCCCTGGGTCGCTGACCAGTGGGTCCTGGGGGCCCCGTTGACTAGGTTGACCCAGTCAACGTGCTGACTGGGCAGCCCCAGCCACTGACATGCGGGCCCGCGTCGTTTAAAACATTTTTGTAAATAGATAAATTGCTAATTAATTAAATTAGTTAATTAAATACCAAATCTCCCACTGACTACTGGGCCCCGCCTGCTAATTAACCCATTTAGTTAGTCTAAACCCCCCTGTTAGTGCAGCTGTCAATGACATGTGGGTCCCACTGGACCCACAAGTCAGTGTTGACTCCAGTCAACCGCACTGTTGACTGCTGACATCACACATACGTCATGCTGACGTCATCCCATACTGTTCTGGATAATGTTGGATTTAAATAAATAATTAAAATCATATAAAATAATCCGTAACTCGGATGAAAATACTTTCTACATGAAAGTTGCTCAGAACAACGAGACGAATCCGGATACGCAGCCCGTTCATCCGCCACACATCCCTAACATATCGAACTCGCAACTTTCCCCCTCCGTTTCATCTGTCCGAAAACGTGAAACACCGGGGATACTTTCCCGGGTGTTATGCTTTGTGATGCTTTGATTGCTCTGTTATTTATTGTGTTCCCCTCCGTTAATTCTTTCCGGTAGACCCCGAGACTGCTACCGGTACCCCGTGTGATCGACTACATCGACGACGAACCCTTCTTGCTAGAGCAACCAGGCAAGCCCCCCCTTGATCACCAGATATCGCCTATTCTTCTCTATACTGCTTGCATTAGAAGAGTGTAGCGTGTTACTGCTTTCGGTTAATCCTATTATGTTGCATAGCCTGTCATTGTTGCTACAGTTGTTACCCTTACCTGCTATCCTACTGCTTAGTATAGGATGCTAGTGTTCCATCAGTGGCCCTACACTCTTGTCCGTCTGCCATGCTATACTACTGGGCCGTGATCACTTCGGGAGGTGATCACGGGTATATACTATATACTTTATATGCATGACACATGTGGTGACTAAAGTCGAGTCGGCTCGTTGAGTACCCGCAAGTGATTCTGATGAGGGGGCTGAAAGGACAGGTGGCTCCATCCCGGTAGAGGTGGGCCTGGGTTCCTGACGGCCCCCGACTGTTACTTTGTGGCGGAGCGACAGGGCAGGTTGAGACCACCTAGGAGAGAGGTGGGCCTGGCCCTGGTCGGCGTTCGCGGATACTTAACACGCTTAACGAGATCTTGGTATTTGATCTGAGTTTGGCCATTTGGTCTATACGCACTAACCAACTACGCGGGAACAGTTATGGGCACTCGACGTCGTGGTATCAGCCGAAGCCTTCGTGACGTCAGCGACTGAGTGGCGCGCGCCGGATTGGACTGGAACGCCTGCTAGGCTAGGTCTGCTTCCGGCCGCGTTCGCAATGTGCAGGTGTGCAATGGGCGATGGGCCCAGACCCCGACGCCATAGGATTTAGACCGGCGTGCGGACCTCTCTGTTGTGCCTAGGTGGGGCTGCGACGTGTTGATCTTCCGAGGCCGGGCATGACCCAGAAAAGTGTGTCCGGCCAAATGGGATCGAGCGTGTTGGGTTATGTGGTGCACCCCTGCAGGGAAGTTTATCTATTCGAATAGCCGTGTCCCTCGGTAAAAGGACGACCCGGAGTTGTACCTTGACCTTATGACAACTAGAACTGGATACTTAATAAAACACACCCTTCCAAGTGCCAGATATAACTCAGTGATCGCTCTCTAACAGGGCGACGAGGAGGGGATCGCCGGGTAGGATTATGCTATGCGATGTTACTTGGAGGACTTCAATCTACTCTCTTCTACATGCTGCAAGATGGAGGCTGCCAGAAGCGTAGTCTTCGACATGATTAGCTATCCCCCTCTTATTCTGGCATTCTGCAGTTCAGTCCACTGATATGGCCCTTTACACATATACCCATGCATATGTAGCGTAGCTCCTTGCTTGCGAGTACTTTGGATGAGTACTCACGGTTGCTTTTCTCCCTCTTTTCCCCCTTTCCTTCCTACCTGGTTGTCGCAACCAGATGCTGGAGCCCAGGAGCCAGACGCCACCGTCGACAACGACTCCTACTACACCGGAGGTGCCTACTACTACGTGCAGCCCGCTGACAACGACCAGGAGTAGTTAGGAGGATCCCAGGCAGGAGGCCTGCGCCTCGTTCGATCTGTATCCCAGTTTGTGCTAGCCTTCTTAAGGCAAACTTGTTTAACTTATGTCTGTACTAAGATATTGTTGCTTCCGCTGACTCATCTATGATCGAGCACTTGTATTCGAGCCCTCGAGGCCCCTGGCTTGTATTATGATGCTTGTATGACTTATTTATGTTGTAGAGTTGTGTTGTGATATCTTCCCGTGAGTCCCTGATCTTGATCGTACAAATTTGCGTGCATGATTAGTGTACGATTGAATCGGGGGCGTCACAAGTTGGTATCAGAGCCAACTGCCTATAGGAATCCCCCTTTCCAACTCCTTGGCCGAAGTCGAGTCTAGTCATTGAATTTTTTTTACTAACATGGCTGTGTGGCTTATGGGCCCACGTCGCCATTGGTGGTACTAGGATCTTTTACTCCTTGTCTATACTCCGGGACTCTGATCTCTCTTCTATTCGGGTTAAACGAATGTTGCTAATTCTAACATTAGGATCTCGTTATCACTTTCACCCGGAGAGCCCCTTATTACTGATGATCGTCTGCTGCACGTGAGGACCCTAAAGACACTCTCCGCTGTTAACCCGAGAACTTGTGTTCATCGCTTTTGCAATTCCCTTCCATCGATAAACTCCTATGGATAACCACGTATACTCGCCATTCATACAATGTTTCCCAGTTGATCTTGTTATTACAAGATACCCCGAAATTCTCTCTGTTGTTCCGAGAATCCTTTGAGCTTACTGCCTTCCTGTTCTTTGTCACCTGAATACCCCTATGGATAATTCTCGCACTTACCGAGTATCCGCTCACCCCCAGTTGATTCAAGTATTTCACAAAAGTGTTCAAAATACCATTCGATCTTTCAAAAATCATGAACAGCCTGTTGCTCTTGAAATTCTTGCTTGCTTGCATTATGGTTAATCCCATAAGTCTCGTAATCTTATTGGCATCCCTTGTCTTTATCATTTTGAGTCCGTTGATTCAATATGTTGAGGATGCTCGCATTCCTCAATCGAATCCTAGAATTCACCCTTCCGACTCAGATGTCATTTTGAACAGGAGCTGGTTCTCAACTAATCAAATCGCCGTCGATTGTACCCATAAGTTTACTCAACTTATCCATCCTCAATCAGAGCATTTGCTTCTGATCTCTTGATTTGGAAATCGCAATTCCTTTGCATTTGAGATTTGAATTAGTTATTCCCATAATCTGATGCCTTGCATTCTTTCTTCCTTTGATTGAGTACTGAAACTCACATCAGCTTCGTTGTGGATCGCCCGATCCATTGTTGGATTTCATCCGACATCGTCCTTCATATTCAATAACCTTGTGAGCCTTTCCACGGGTATATAATGCCTTTGGTAAATTGTATCTTCTGCTTTGTCAACCATGCTCTACTTTTGAGCTTGTGTTATTTACTTCTGAAGTTCGTGGTATATGTTCTAAGAAGCCCTGATGGATTGAACCTATGCCTTCCTTAATATGTGTGAACTCGAAAGTTTTCACGAGTCATACTCTTCTGGTATTTTGCCATATAAAATTTCAACACTACAACTTCATCGAACGCGAGAAGTAAATGAAAGGATATGCATTGGAGAAGTGGGAGTCGACCTGGAACCTTGCGTTCATGCCCATGGACATGATGTATAACTTATCATGGAAGCTGCTCGTAAAAATAATTACCCCCTTGTTATAAGTTCATCTTGTATCCGTGGTTCGATCATTTATGATCGTGGTTTCCGACCAAGTTCTCCTTTAAATACCATTTCTTGGACAAGTTAAATCACTTGTCTTCTGCAGGTCAATACGCCTGCCCAACCTCTATTATGATCTACCTTTGAGTATTACCCCTGGTATCTCGAGGATATCTTACCATTGCACTACATCTTATAAACTTTGATGAAGTACTACCTTACCTTGTCTTCGTCACTTCATGGGTTCTGGGTTGTTTGTCAACCGAGAACACCGAATAGTGAATCAAGTCCGCACTCCGATTCAATAACTCTAAGTAAATTTCATTGCTTACGAGTTTAATAATCATTTAAGTCATTCCTAGCCTGATCGGCTATATCATTAGCGTGCTAAATTTTAACTATGCTACCTGGTCCTTAACCTTGGAGCACAACTTTCGATGATGAGCTAAGCTTACGCCGATCTTCCTCTCATACCATTTCACCTTGAACAACAAGCTTGATTTCAAGTTTGTGTCCTACCCATGGTTCCAATAACCGTCTGCTTCATCATTCCTTTGACTTGATGTCGTCGCTGATTGATTACATCTTCATGAAATCTCTCGACAAATGTGTCGTGATCATCATCAACCTTATGCGCTCTTCCAGGATATCGATTGAGTTCATGATTAGAAATACCATCCTTGCCCTCGATGATCTGTGTTATCATCGACCACTTTATTGCCTTCCCACCAACACAAGCTTGTTCGTGCTTAGTGTTATACCTTGAGTTCCTTGCTATCCAGCAATTGTTCTTCTTTACCTTGGAACATTAACATCTCTTTTGTCCTCAATGTTGTGAGAATTTCACCACCTCTTAAGAAATCTTGGTATGGTGATACTTCTCACCATCACCATTCCTTCTTGGGTCCTCGTGTTGATTCCAACCGGGGTACCAACAAGTGAGCGGTGCTGTTTGGATCCTGCCCTTCTAGCAACCCTATTGCTTTGAAGTTAATGGTGGGCCGTTCATTCTTAGACTATTGATTATTGAATCACCATTCCGACGTTGGTCGTGCAACCCAGCCCATATTTCGGGTGCACCTTTCAACCAATGTTTAATTGTGTATGTTTTCCTCGAGCATACATCATTATACCATTTGTTCTGACAAATGTTATCTCCTTGTTCACATAGTTGTGGAAATCCATCTTTTGTTAATTTCGATGAATTGTCGCTGATTCCATCAGCCACCTCCTCATCCTCTCGTTGGTTTACTGATGGACTCTTGTTTGGAACTCGCTTCCATAGTTCATCTCCCGAGAATCTTACATTGTCATCTCGTCAATTTGTGTTGCACCTTTTCTTCTCAGGCATCCTGAGTCTGAGTTATCCTGACACCAATCAGATCTGAACCTCGGTCAGATATGATGGTTGGAACATATTTCCAAGAGTTATAACATTGGTCTATTTATGACCCGGTAACACACCTAGCCGGAGGATCTATTGTTATAAGTTTTCCTTTTTAGCAAGGTTAGCTATTCTTCCATGAGGAAATTGTAAGACTTACTCTATAAGTTGTTCCTGATGGATCCTTTGTGTATCCATAGCCTGATCTTACCTAATGACCATGTCAATGCTATCTCGAAGCATGTCTGTGGTACTCCGATCTTCAATAAAAACATTTTAAGCACAATGCTAAATTTTCGTTATCAATTATTCAAACACCGTTCTTTGGGTAATGTCATGAACTTCCTCTTCCCTGACCTAAATGGTTCTCTTCTAACCATTGTCCTTGGGAAGGATATACCCCCTGAAATATGTGTTTAGACACATTTTCCTTTCTGTTTAATCTGACATTTATATTTTCCTTTCCATTGGTTGGCTTAACGTTTCTGGTGATCATTATGATCTAAGCAGTATTAATTCCCTGCTTGTGCAAACACCTCGGTGTACAACTCTGTCAGTAAGACCCTGTTACTATTGTTGGTGACATTCCGGTAACCACCGATGGACGAGAACTTTGCCTATTGGTCCGCCTCGTTTCAACGAGCAGGAAATGGTTCTCTTCGTCCCTCGCCCTTGGTACTGACGATGTTGCTGACATATAACTGACAGGCTACCCTCTGACATGCCTTGCTATCATGATCGTGCAAGATGTCACCGCCCATCCTACTTTAACCACATGGTGGGCCCATAACCCACAGTTCCACATGATCGAAACCTGACTCTCTTGTACACCCCTGTTCCCAAATGTATTCATTGCGCATGGCCTCGTATGTAATTCACGGACCACCGTCCTACTGATCTATACTGGCATCAGACATAATACTTCTTCCGATTTCTTTGAACCCCTTTCACACTTTGTTTCAGGCTTCGAACGATTGCCTACCCTTTTGAAACTTCTCATGGTACTTTCTTACTTGCTCTCGGCTTTTTCTTAATATTTAGTTCGAGAGTTACTTTCCGCCACCTTCCCCGATGATATTGACCAGATAGTCAACCTTGCAGAGGTCCGTTCTTCCAGAATACCCCCTTTATCTGTCATAAGTACGATGGAGATCCCGAAGAAAGGATGACGACTTGATCATGGTGACTTGAAGCAGAGTAATGAAGACATCAACGAAAGGGATCAACCTCTTCGAAAGGGCAGCTAAGACCGACAAGACTCGTTAGGTTTTCGCTACCAGCACTTTTCCCCCTTACTCCACCGCTTAAATCTCAGGACGAGATTTCTTGTAGTGGAGGAGATTTGTAACACCCCCGGTGTCATGCTACAGTAACCCTATGTGATTAAGCTAATCCTCTTGCAAGGCTCCTTCCTAACATCTTGTACATGGAAATCCTTAATCTTATCTTCATTGCACGCCATCTACAAGGTGATACAAACTAGTTACTGGTCTCCTTGGAAGATAAATATGCACACTTTCCAGTCTGTGACACCAAACGATGAGTTAATAACAAAATAACACCACATAATGAAACATGCCACATCTGTTGCACACAATCAAATGAGCATTTACTATGTGTGCGCTATGTATAAACTAGGCATACCTTTGAACTGGATCTCCATGTACTCTTGGAGAGCCTACTTTAGTGTACATCCAAACCTTTATGTCACCTATGAGTTATACAAGCCCCCACTACAGCAACCCTTAGTGTTTAAATTGTTGACAAGATCTGTTAGGTCAAGAACAACAAGTAATCACAGCAAACAATCCTAGTATGGCTGGCTGATACAAACAAGCAATTGAACAGATGTGTGAGCAAATCTTGCACAACACTGAATTACATATCAAGAAAAGAAGCATAGAAGGAAGCTTAAAGACCATCACATGTCTGACCAGATTTAAGGGCATTTACACATCATGTGCAATGTATGAACTAACATAAACATTGCACATTTCAGATTCTATAATGAAATGCACATGTATTAGGTTATTGCCATGTATGATGCCTAAATGTACACTATAGCATGCAGGAGTGATTCATTATTGCACGCACAATTGAATTGCAGGTTAAGGCCCAGTTCTATTCCGCCTTTTCAGAGCTTATTGTCAAAATAAGCCATAAAAGATGTAAGGAAGTCATTTTTGAGTTATGGGCTTGGGCTTAACTTATTTCGCTTTGGGGGGGGGGGTTGCTTCGGGTAGAAGCTCATTAAAAATTAAAGGGAAGGGGAATAGCGAAATAACTCTGTTATCCGCCTATATTACACTAAAAATTCCACTGCCGACGCCCGCGTCACGCCTGACCCTCTTGTAAAAACGAACACGCAAGCGTTCATTGCCCTGCCCGCTTGCATATTGTATCCCCTTCCCTCTACCTCGATCTGCTGCCTGCAGTGCTAGGGTTCCTCCAGCGAGCCGTCACCACTTGTCCCATCTGGCCTGCTCCTCGACGAATGTTTGTCCAGCTAGGCTACATGGCTGGCAGGTAGGGCCAAATCTCCCCGGTTGGTCCTCCCTCTAGCGCCACCCCTCATTCTCATGGTCTCCAGTAGCTCCTCCGCTATGGTCCGTCCAACGCACTACTGCGGTGGTCCCCAAACAACTATGGCTGATGCCCCACTATGGCAGAAGGCACCTCGTTCCCCCTCCCATTCTCCCAGGCCGTGGCCTTGAGGTGTTGTTGAAGGATAAGCTCATCCAACAAGGTGAGGATCTCCTCTGATTTTTTGCCAAATTTGCATTCTGATCCACTATACGATGAATTGCTATGAGCTGCTGCTCCTATATGATGCATTGCTATGAGATGCTCCTGCTGCTTCTATACGATGAATTGCTATGAGCTGCTACTACTATATGATGAGTTGCTATAAGCTGATCATGCTTCTGCTATATGATGAATTGCTATGAGCTGCTCCTGCTGCTGCTATATGATGAATTGATATGAGCTGCTCCTGCTGCTGCTATATGATGGATTGCTATGAGTTGCTGGTGGTATATGATGAATTGCTAGCTGCTCCTGCGTCAGCCTTTTCTTTGCCGTCAGCCTTTTCTTTGCCGTCTGCTTATGCGTAGCTGATGGCAAAGAGCTGCTTTGCCGTCAGCTAGCAGACGGCAAAGAGCTGGCAGATGGCAAATTAGCTGATTCCAGTAGTGTGCTGATGTATGATGAGTTGCTATGAGCTGTTGCTGCTGTTATATGATGCTTTCAGGTGGTGCTTCTATATGATAATAACCAGCCACTTGGACCATCAAATTTCGATAAATAATGGTTCTTCATTTAAATTTAGGCAATGAGTTCTTCATTTAAATTAGGCAATGGGCTCTCTATGGAAGACATTGACCAAAGTAGATTGTGCCAAGTAGATTGTATCTTTGTATTTGAATTTTGAACAAATATTGATGGTCTATTTTCCTACCGTATTAATTGCTACACTGGGTTCAATTTGTGATGTTTGCAAGTCAAATTAATTTTCATATGGCCAACAAAATGACAAAATATAATGCAATCTAGACTTTTCACTTATCATACCACAGATAAGGTGAAAGACAGGCAATGAAAAGAACTGGTTGGATTATTATCTGGAGCTTATATTCAAAGGTGCTTATTTTCTTAGGATAACTCAAAATAACTGTCCCTAAGAAACTTGGCCAACAACACTGACATATAAATAACATGTCAAGATGATTGCAATGCAGGCTCAGTTCTTTTGCCAGATTCTCCGAGAATCTGACCCCTACCAAAATTCTCCTAGAATCTTTGAGCCCCATTTGTTTTACAACCCTATCTAGTTAGGGTCTAATTAGTTAGGATTTCAAAACAAATGGCGGTCAAATATTCTAGGAGAAGCTGGAGAGGGGCAGATTTTGGGAGAATCCTGCAAAGAAATGGGCTGGAGTGAGCTACCATAGCACACCGTATAGGCTCCCGTTGCCTCTCCTTTTTTTGCGATGTTCCATGAAATTGCCACATACACCTTGTACTAAGAAATCTTGTACTTTTTCATTGCAGCAACCTATCTGCAAGTTGACATGGCTAATTTGAGATATCTCTACATGATAATACATTGCATATCCCTTGCGCATATTTACACCACCAATTAACGATTCTGTGCGTAGCATAAACTAGCCATGACTCTGTGTACTGGACTAGCAGGCACTCTAAGGGAGCCTAATGTAGTGCACTGGAATTCCGACATGCCACCTACGATTTTGTGTAATGTACTACCTATGTTCCTAAATATATGTCTTTGTAGAGATTCTAGTATGGACCACATACAGATGTATATAGATGCATTTTCGAGTGTAGACACTACAAAAAAAGACACATCCGTGTCATTTTGGGCCAAACGATTTTTTTTCTATCATGCTTATGACACTTCTATGACGATAATGAAGACAAAACCTGGTATCATCATAGATGTGGTGGGCTCCTACTTCTATGAAAAAAATCATGACAGAAATGGGCTTTTCGTCCTGGGCGGGCCGGAGACGTAGTTGCAAGACATTCTTTGGGCCGTCCATGACGGAAAAAACAATGGTAGAAGCAAGGGCGAGGAAAATATCGGGGAGTTCCCGGTTACGGTGGGTGGTCGGGGCCGAGCGATGCATGGAGGTTTGCGCATTTCTCTCGTACACGTACGCGCGTTTGTGCGAGGCGTTGCGCTCTAACTGAACCCGAGCGAGGCATTGGGCTCTAACTGAACCCTAGCGATTGCACTAGCTACGTTACTGAACCCCGATTGATCCCTTGTTGTTAACTGAACCCGAGTGATTCCTTCGCTACTTCTGCTAGCTAAAGTCGATCGATGCTGCCTCTTGATGAATAGAGAGCGTTATTGGGGGGGGGGGGGCGTTGGATGAATAGTTCTCGGTGGGGGTGGATCAACAGGACCCCGTGGTAGTAGAGACTATTGGGGGTGGATGAACTGGACCCCGTGGAGGGCTGGATGAATAGGATGACCCTGTGGAGGGCTGGTTGAACAGTAGCAGGTGGAGGGCTGGATGACTAGTAGCTCATGGAGGGGTGGTTGAACAGGACCCCATGGAGAGGGCTGGTTGAACAGTAGCCGGTGGAGGAGCGGTGGAGGCTGGATGAACAGGAGCCCGTGGATGAACAGTCGCAGGTGGAGGCTAGAGGAGGTCGACGGTGGATGAACAGTAGCCCGTGGAGGCTGGAGGAGGTCGACGGTGGAGATGAACAGTAGCACGTGGAGTCCCGTTTTGCAGTACGCCACACCCCTCCCGATGAACATGACCCCCGTTTTGACCGTAGTGCTCCAACACATGTCTGTTTCCTCCGTTTTGCGGTACGCCACACCCCTCACGATCAATAGGACCCCGTTTCGACCATAGGATGTCCAAGAGAAGTCCGTTTCCTTCGTTTTGCGGTACGCCAGACCCCTCCCAATGAACAGGATCCCGTTTCGACCGTGGCCGGTCGAACACAAGGCCGTTTCCTCCGTTCTGCGGTACACCAGGCCTCGTTTGGATCGGCTATTCCGTCCAAGCCTGTTGGCTCCCGATGAACACGATGACGCAGTTTCTCCGTTCCGACCCAGCCATGTACACGAGCCCTGGCCGTATGTACGCGCGAGTAGGCGTTCGAGACCCCGCCTGTATGTACGTACATGGCCGTATTTTTTGGCATGTGGCTGTATGTACGTGTACACGGTTTAGACAGGACAACCTGAACTGCTACGTGGGGGGCTCTACTATGACATGTGCCGCTACTTACTTTGCCACAGTTCATCGTTGCAGAGCGACCGATCGACCATTATTTATGTACACGTCCGCGACAAGACAGACAACGGTACGTACGCTTCGACCGGGTGGGTCCCAGCTGTCAGGGAGGATAAAAACGCACTTCCTTGCGTGTGAAGATATAGCTGCTGGGTCCCAGCTGTCAGGGGGAATCTTTTTTTCCCGTAATAAGGACGCACTTCCTTGCGTTCGAAGATGTAGCTGGTGGGTCCCAGCAGTCAGGGGAGAAAACATTATTTTTCAGGGTAAAAAGGATGCACTTGCATGCATGTGTCCATGGGCGTGGTGCGTCCCCACTGTCAGCCTCTCACGTACAGTCATCTTCCGATGCCCGTTTGTTGACCATGTTGACCACACCGTGAAGAGCGCACCATGGTCAGTGGATGATGACGAGGCCCCTGACTGGAACGACCCGGAGATGGGGAAGACACGGTAGTGGAGTCGCAGATGGAGAGGAGTGGGAAACTTGACTGGTTCGGGTGCACGACAACACTGCCGCCCACGGGAGACAGGAGCAAGAACAAAAGTTGAAGGAGCACGGCTGTTGGATTAACATCCAACAGTCCAGCTACTAGAATCATTTGTTGATTAAGTTGACAAAAGCCCTGCGTACACGTCCGCTTAGTAGGCCCACAAGTCAGCCACCAAATCTGTCTGGTCCCGGCTGTCATCGGGAGGAATAGTTTTTTTTGCATAACAAGGAGGCACTTCCTTCCATGCGAAGATACAGCCGGTGGGTCCCAGCTGTCAGGGGGAGGAATCATTTTTTTCCAGCTTAATAAGGAGGAACTTTCCTTGCGTGCGACCATGGACCTCGTGGGTCCCAGCCGTCAGGCTCTGCACATACAGTCCTCTTCCGGTGGGTCAGTGGGACGAAACATTTTTTCAGACTCCCGTTTGTTGACCACGCCGCACCGAGCGCAGCGAGGCGGTGGACGATGGCGAGGCCCCAGACTGGAACGACCCGGAGATGGGGAAGACACGGTGATGGAGTCGCATACGGAGAGGAGTGGGAAACTTGACTGGTTCGGGTGCGGGGTGGGCCTACATTCGGCAGAGAATAATAGGAGGTGTGGAGGGGTGGAGGGATAGCCTGGCCGGTGGTGGGGTAGCACTTCGCAGCGATGCGTGCTAAGCAGAGCCGCTAGCCGCCGGAGGCCGGACCAGGAGGTCCCGACGACGCTGGAGGAAGAAGACGAGAGATTGAAAGTGCATGCCAGCCGTTGGACATAAATCCAATGGCTGTGGATGAAATAATCATTTGTTGACCAAGTTGACAATGCCTTGCGTAGGCTTCGACCTATTGGCCCACATGTCAGCCTACAAAAATGTGGCATGTATTGAATCTATGTTTTCTAGAATTTACAGTCCATTTAACGGGCTGGGTGAACAAATAATTTCGCGTCAATACGGCCCATTTAATATTTTCTAAGAAATCCCAGCCCATTTGCACTTTCTTGAAATACACGAATTAGGTGGGCTCGTTCTATATATAATGTTAGGTTAGAAGGAGCAATTAATATCAAAAAATAAACTGGAGCGACACATTATATATATATAAAATGAACAAATTAGCGAGTTATTGCTCAAAACAAAAATGAGCGCGTTATTATTACATTGGTCCTTAAAATCTTCGCAAGCTTTTGTATGGAATCACCAGGATTTTCCTTGTCAACTTCTGTTAAACATTTACTTTTATAAGTTAATAACACATGGGATGTTTTTATAATGTATATATAAGTCTCTATAGATATATGATAATTGTAATAATATAAATATATATAATGTGGCTAGAAGGGAAAACATAAATTGGACACAGCATTATTATTCTTATATATAGATAAATAGAACAGAGATCTGCGTTTTATTAAAAAAATACATTGGGTTGCTGATCTTTAAGAAAAAGTAAAACCTACACTGGGAGGCCCATAGGCCGGTATGGACCTCAAAAAATAAGCTGAAACCACTGTCTCCGTATGTCGTGGGCTACGCATGTTAAAAAGAAAAACGTAGGCCTAGCTGATACTTGTTCGCCCTTTGAAAAAAAATCATACCTGCTAGATCCCCGATACCCCTTTCCCGCAACAAAAAAAGAAAGATCCCCGATACCCCTGAAAAAGCTCCTCGATGACAGTCATCATTGGAAATTTATTTCATTTATTGAATAAGGTTGACAAACCCGTGGGCCCCAACGTCAGTATACAATTAGGATAAGCTTTTTTTCCAATGGGGCACTTGCTTGCGTATGGCTTGGACCTGGTGGGTCCCCATTGTCAGTCTCTCTGTGTACAGTCCTCTCCGGATTCCTCTCATTGTTGAGCATGTTGACAACAGCATACGGGAGCGCCACGGCGAGCGCACACGGATGGGAAAGAACCAGAGCCGGGGAAGACGCCATCATTCTTTCGAACATACCGCACTAGCCCGGTGGCTGTAGCCCTCTCACCCAAAAGTTGTACTGCCCGGCTTCGATTGCAACTGGTGCAGTTGAAAAATACCTAACACTTGCAAAAATTTGGTCCCTAGTTTACCCAGTTTTTCGCACACTCAACATTGTCATGCCATTCCCAGTTAAAAAAAAACATTGTCTTGCCATTTTGAAAATAGCATATCTTTTTGACTTTGCATCATATGAAGATGTGCTATGCATGAATGTTGATCAGCATGATGTTAACTTGTTGTTAGTTCCATTTTTACCATGAATAAAATTTCCAACATTCGGCTATCCATGTTTGAAAAGTGCATGTTGATTTAAATGCTCTGCCTCTGAAACATGTTGTTTCTTATCTGAAAATCACTTGGACAAGCAGCCATCACCGATGTTGGATTCGATGCTGCGCTTCTTCAATCCCCCGGGGAAATAAACTTTCGTCCTGTGCTGCCGGTTGGGGAATGGAGCGAACTGGATTAATGAGGGGGCCGGCGGCGCGACTGAAGAAGCACATCAGATGCGATTTTTCTTCTTTAGTGGATGGCTCTAGATGGCGTTTTTACTAGCCTCTGCACCATACAACTTGTATTTTTAGCCTCCTAGTATGTGGTGGACCAGCAGCCCATTTGCTGGGCGGGCCAACCTACAGAAACCAGCACTCAATTTTTGATCAAGCCCCAAAAACAACGCACTACTATGTTTGTTTTGAGGCCGAAAACATTATGGGAGGGGTTGAGCGAGGGAGGGGGGAAGCCAGAGCAAAAAGATTGAAAAGAGCTGATGCGTCGTTGCTACCCTAACAAAGCAGGTGCAATTCTTCTCGGGAAGAAGGTGTGCCATTGACACCCACACGTCACAAATCCCACAGTAGACATACTAACAAGTTCACACACAAGTACAACAGAAAAGGTAAACATTCGTATCAAACTCAGGTTCTCAGGACACGTTCATATTGATAGCCAACATTCACAATCAACAACTCAAAAGATTCATATATACACAAATTCAACATGTCTATGCATCCAAATGATTGATAGATCACACGACAATATTCATAGATAATTAACAAAAAGATTCAAATATACACATGTTCAGTATGTTTATGCATCCAAATGATTGAGATCACAACCAATATCATCCATGGATGAACTTTAATTACCTAGGGTACAGACTGGTAAATGGTGTTCAGTTGGAGGTACTTCTTTCTATAATTAATGCTTGTACGAGTAAACTTTCAAGTACATAAGAGGCAGCACAGACAATCTGAACTTTGCTTGTAGGTTTATCCTCAAATAGTGGCCTCGTGCCGAGGGAGGTTTTAGCAACTTGGCCACTACTTTCAGCCAACTAGTTTACTGGATCATCTTGGTCCTGTAGCTCGCCAAAATTCTACATTGCAGACAAGAAAGGAGGCGGTTGTGAAAATGAACCACCCAATTTTTTTGTGCAGTTCAACTAAAATGGAGCATCCCTGGCATGCAGACTGATTAAGTACCAGATGAATATACGCATCAACCAACTTGTCTGGAATCTTTAGATTCCATGCCATACAGTTTGCTACCATATGTGCCGATAACCAAAAGGCACAAGTTGGGACCAAAGGCCGGACTGCGTTTTTCTGGGCTATGCGCTAAGCAATATTTTTGGCATTCACTCTCATAATACTTGGAGTTTGACAACTGGTTGACGCCGGTTGATACGCGAATGAATATAGACACTTCTTCTTGTCAACATTGATGCTTGTCTGAGTGAACTTTGGAGTACATACCAGCAGCATAAGTATTTGTCCATCTGATCTTTTTGTGCAGTTCTAATGAAATCGCCCAATGTAATGATTTGCCTACGAGTTCAGGCTCCAAGTTACTCCTTTATGAAATCGGCAAACAGTAGCACAATACCAAATTACCAATACATATGACAAGCACAATAATCAGGATAAAGGCCAGTACCAACCTGTGTGAGGTAGCATATCAATTACTATTTCCTTTGACTGAAGCTGAGATAAGTGAAGCGACTGACAGCAAAGGAAGGAGGCAAGCCGAGATAAGCGACTGATAGGAAAGGAAGGAAGAAGTCAAGGCAATGAAGCACCCAAAGTTTTTGTACAGTTCCACCAAAATCGAGCATCCCTGTTGGCACATATATTGAGAGAGTGAGATTACTGTAATAGTGGGACTAGTTGATGAAACATACACTAACAAATAGAGGCACCCTCATTATCTTAATGGGTAAAGTTAGCAACATAGTAGTCCTGCTTAAAGAGAGGCATTAGTTTATTTAATCAGTGCCAATTAGCTCAACACTCAAAGCATTGCCATGTATCATAGGTTGCAAACCTTTAACATGCAAAGATAAAGGAGTTTCTCATGACAGTAGCACGATACAAATAGAGATGACAACAAACTAATATGGATGAAGGCCTTAGGCCGGTACCAACCTGAGCAAAAAAGCTTATTCATGTAGTCTCAGAAGAGATGATAAAGCACTCAGTGGAATCACTCAATAGTATATATTTTTGTGCACTTCAAATGTATGGTTGAAATCAATCTTGTTTACCAGTGCTGAGATTATATCGAAAGATTATCAAGAACTTCCAGCAGAGTTAGAGCACTGGCTGGGATACAGTTGATTGTATTGTCTTGTGTAGTTCCACTAAAATGTATGATTGGCAGAACATGATCCCTGTTTGCTGAAGTAGGAACAAGGTGAAACCTTCATTAGCTTAGTGAGAAAGGATATGTCGCGGGATATCCACGGCCACCTATGGGACCAGGAGACCCCTTGCTGGTTCGGCAGGGGACGTCGCATTGTGCAAAGAGCAGACCAGCGCACGACAGCACGACCGAGAGCACACAAGCAATTTACCCAGGTTCGGGCCGCCGCGAGGTGTAAGACCCTACTCTTGCTTTAGTGGATTGATGGTGGAATGGGGATGGTGAAGCACAGTACACTTGCCTGGTAGGCGTGGCCGTAGGGCAGCACCGACTACACGCGTATGGGGGTGTGGGTTCGTCAACTTTCCAACCCTTCCTACGGGTGCCATGGGCCTCCTTTTATAGATTAAGGGGTCACCACAACGGCAAAGTAGTCATTATCCACTGATATGATAGGAAACAGTGCTATCATACCTAACTCTGCGGGCTGACAGGGTGCATTAAATGCACCGCTTAGTGTCACATCATCGGTTGCCCGGCAAGGCTTGCCGGGCTATCTTGCCAGCTCCGCGCTTGTTCTCTTGACACGTTGCAGGACGGGTGTCATCTGTGGGTTTCTTATGTAGGAAATGGCTGCAATGTGGTGAATGGCTGCCACTTAATCACCTCGCGGCTTTACACTGCACTGATTGACCGGTTTGGCGGGGTGGTTCTACCCCCGCGAGCCCCGGTAGACCTTGCCGGGGTGCCTTTGTCGCCTGCTTCTGGTGGTAGCCTCGCCCCTTGCCGGGCTCGCCTGCCACCTGCTTCCTCGACCGCCACCTGCTTGGTTTCTGCCCGATCTTGAGTGAACAACTGCTTCTTCTTGGCTGGTGCGGCCTCCTTAACTCTGGCGGCAACCTCGTCGGCTAGCCGCGCTGCCGCGGCTGTCTTGAGGGCAAGCTTGAGCGCTACCAGAGCTTCCTTGGTATCTCCAACTACGGTGAGGACGCCCTTGCTCCTTGGCATCTTCATGAGGTTGTAGGCCGGATGGGTTGCCGCCATAAACTGAGCCAAAGCTGTACCCGAGGATGGCGTTGTACAGGTGGCCAATCCGGGTGGTGTCAAAGTCGATCAGCTCAGTGCGATAGTTGTAGCGGGTGCCGAAGTTCACGGGAAGACGGATCTGCCCCAGGGGGCTGGAGGAGCCACCGCCGACCCTGGAGAAGGGCTTGCTGGGGCGGAGCCGCTCGAGCGGTACGTGGAGGAGGCTAAAAGCCTCCACAGAGAGCACGTTGAGGCCGGCGCCGCCATCGATGAGGATCTTGGTGACGCCTACACCGCAGATGGTGGGCATGCAAAGCATCGGGAGCACGCCCGAGCCGACGGTGGTGACAGGGTGATCCCCCGAGTCGAAGGTCAGGTCGGCATTGGGCGCCGCCCAACCCGGGGAGCCCCTTGCCGCGCGGAGGCGGTGCTGATCTGGCGAAAGAACGGCTTGGTGTGACGGCTCGAGGGCGGCGCCTGCGAGCTGCCCAGGAGGGCCACAACGGCGGGGAGCACCGGTGCCGCGAAGCGCGCAATGAAGAGGCTGCACAGCTCCTCCCAAGATGTCACCGTGGATCCTGGGAGGTTGAGCAGCCAGGCGTGCGGGGCACCAGCGAGAGCCATGGGAAGCCAGTTGGCCATGACCTTGTCATCACCCCGGGCCTTCAGGACGGCCTCCTCATGAGACAGCAGGAAGGCCGACGTGTCCGCCGCGCCGTCGTAATGCGGAGGCATCTCTGGCTTGAACTTGGGTGGCCACTGCACCCGCCGCAAGGCGGGGGCTAAGGCTCTGAGCCCCCTGGCCCCGCCATGGGCATCCACCGTCACAGCCGGAAGAGCAACGCCGGCCATGGGGGCGAGGTGCTACAGTGATGGAGCGTGGGTCGACGGAAGGAAAGCTTCGACGCACCCCTACCTGGTGCGCCAAATGTTGGATTTCGGATTCCGGCAACACCCTTGAGGTTCGAACACTGGGGTGCGCACGAGGATCTCTCCTCCCCCTAGCTCACGCCCTCACCGCGATCTCAAAGCTCAGCGCGTCGAACTCACAGGACTAGAGACACAAGGTTTATACTAGTTCGGGCCACCGATGTGTTGTAATACCCTACTCCAGTGTGGTGTGGTGGATTGCCTCTTTGGCTGAGGATGAACAGTTACAAGGGAAGAACAGCCCCCGAGAAGATGTGTTCTTGTGCTTGGTGAGCTTGTGAGGTGGCTGGTGGTCTGAATGATCCGTGCCCCTGCTAAGGTGGTGGCTAGTCCTATTTATAGAGGCCCTGGTCCTCTTCCGAAATATTGAGCGGGAAGGGATGCCACAACGGCCAAATTTGAAGGGAGACAACCAGTACAAGTTATCCTAACTAAAGGTGGTCTTCGCCTGCCAAAGGCTCTGGTGGTGACGCCGTCTTGGGCTCCACGGTGACCTCCGTCCCGCTGGTCTTGGTCTCGTTGCACCGATATGGAAACCTGTGCCTGATGCCTCGGGACTCCTCACCTGTGCTTGCCTCTTTAGCACCAAAGAGGAAATGAGGACACTGTGCGCGCTGGCGCCCGCCTGGCGCCTGCCTGGCCCCGGTCGTCATGGCTTACATCAACGGAACCTCGCGAGGTGCCCCTGGCCTTGATCTCTCCGCCCCTCGCGAGCCAGCCTGGTGAGGCCGCCGCCGTGGAGGTCTTGCGTCGTCCCCCTCGTGAGGCTTGGCCCCTCGCGAGGGTCTTGAGCGTTTGCTGGTGAAGATGGGTCTTACAGGGCCGCGGGTGGAGCCACGCCGTGGGCCGCAGGCAGGCAAGTCTGGGGACCCCCGTTCCCAGGAGGCCGACACATGTAGCTCGGTTAGGTGTCATTCTAAGGGACCAGAGAACTACCGACAGCTCCTCGATCCACCGCCTACCGTGCTTCTGCAGCGTATCGAAAGTTCTTGTCTTAAGTCCACGTAGCACTTCTGCGTTCGCCCTCTCAGCCTGTCCATTGCTCCGGGGGTGTGCCACAGAGGCGAATGGGATCTTGCATCCGAGGGTACGAACATATTGCTTGAAGGCGTGGCCCGTGAATTGGGTGCCGTTGTCAGTGATGATCCTTGCCGGAATTCCAAAACGACACACTAATTCTTTCAAGAACTTGATAGCTGACTGGGCAGTTACCTTTCTCACGACAGTCACTTCCGGCCACTTTGTAAACTTGTCGATGGCAACGAACAAGAATTCAAAGCCCCCGATTGCTCGGGGGAAGGGGCCGAGGATATCGAGCGCCCAGACCGAAAATGGCCATGATCAAGGGATTGTCTGAAGGTCTTGGGCAGGCAGGTGTGTTCTCTTGGAATGGAACTGACAGGCTTCCCATGTCGTGACGAGCTCGACCGCATCTTGGAGGGCCGTCGGCCAATAGAGTCCTTGCCGGAATCCTTTCCCAACTAATGCCCTTGATCCAATGTGTGAGCCGCACATTCCTCTGTCAATCTCAGCCAGCGATTCCTTTCCATCCTCCCGCCAGAGAAACTTCAATTTCACACCGTTGGGCCTCCTTCTGTACAGAGTGTCATCGACAAACTCATACATACTGGCCCTCCGGGCTACTTTGTCGGCATCATCTTGGTCGCCGAGAAGTTCTCCCGTTTGGAGGAAGCGGATGATGTGCCTTGCCCAAGTTGGAGCCTGGGGCTCGGCAAAGAGGACTAGCGGCACCTAATCTACTGTGGGGGCACCAGCCTCGTCCGCGGGGTCCATGGGCCCGGTTGGAGGGGGTGGTCCGGCAGGCTGTGAGGAGTTGTCTCCGGCAGGGTCTCCGCCGGGAGCGGACGGCTCGACCGGGATAGGCTTACTGTAGTCCAACTTTATCCTTTTCCGGGCCATTGCGGCTGGTGATACGGAGGGCTGAGAGAGACGGAGGACAAAAGTCCCTGGTTCCACAGGAAGCTTCTGCGCAACACACTTTGACAGGTGATCAGCAATGATGTTTTCCGCACGGGGTACGTGCTCTGTTTGCAACCCGTCAAAGTGCTCCTCCAATCTCCTCACTTCCTCGACGTATGATTCCATCAATGGGCTTTGATAATCCTTGTTGACTTGTCTCACCACAAGCTATGAATCTCCTCGTATGATTAGCTTATTGATTCCCAATTCTGCTGCAATTCTAAGCCCAACAAGGAGCCCTTCCTACTTAGTTGTATTGTTGGTGGCTTCTTCCCGGGCAAAGTGCATTTGGACGACGTTCTTCAAGTGCTCCCCGGAGGGGGAAACAAGAAGCACGCCAGCCCCTGCACCTTGTAGGGAAAAAGCACCATCAAAATACATAATCCATTCTTGGGGTGATTCCTTGCCGGGGATAGCTGTCTCTGTCACTTCCTCATCAGGGGTTGGCATCCATTCTGCAAAAACTCTGCCAGTGCCCTGCCCTTAATAGTTGATGTGCTCTCAAACCTCAAACCAAAGCTGGATAACTCCAAAGCCCACTCCACTATTCTTCCAGAAGCCTCAGGGTTTGCTACCTCTTGAGGATGCATTGGTTTTCCCTTGAAGAGGAAAGGGTGATGCAGCAAAGTAGCGTAAGTATTTCCCTCACTTTTTGAGAACCAAGGTATCATTTCAGTAGGAGACAACGCTCAAGTCACCTAGTACCTGCACAAACAATCAAGAACCTTGCAAACAACGCGATAAAGGGGTTGTCAACCTCTTCACGGCCACTCGCAAAAGTGAGTTCTAATAAACATAGGAAAGTAATTATTTTTGGTATTTTTGTTGTATAGATTGGAAAGTAAAGATTGAAAAATGAAAAGAACGGCGACAGAAATTGGCAAGTTGATGGGAAACTAATATGATGTAAAATAGACCCGGGGGCCATAGGTTTCACTAGTGGCTTCTCTCAAGACAGCATGTATTACGGTGGGTGAACAAATTACTGCTGAGCAATCTATAGAAAAGCGCATAGTTATGAGAATATCTAGGCAATGATCATGAATATAGGCATCACGTCCGTGTCAAGTAGATCGAAATGATTCTGCATCTACTACTATTACTCCACACATCGACCACTATCCAGCATGCATCTAGATTATTAGGTTCATAAGAACAAAGTAATGCATTAAGCAAGATGACATGATGTAGAGGGATAAACTCAAGAAATATGATATAAAACCCATCTTTTTATCCTCGATGGCAACAATACAATACATGCCTTGCTGCCCCTACTGTCATAGGGAAAGGACACCACAAGATTGAACCCAAAGCTAAGCACTTCTCCCATTGTAAGAAAGATCAATCTAGTAGGTCAAACTAAACCGATAATTCGAAGAGACTTGCAAAGAGATCAAATCATGCATATAAGAATTCAGAGAACAACCAAATAATATTCATAGATAATCTTGTTCATAAATCCACAATTCGTTGGATCTCGGCAAACACACCGCAAAAGAGTATTACATCGAATAGGACTCCAAGAACATCGAGGAGAACTTTGTATTGAGAATCAAAGAGAGAGAAGAATCCATCTAGCTAATAACTATGGACCCGAAGGTCTGTGGTAAACTACTAAATCTTCATGGGAGAGGCTATGGTGTTGATGTATAAGCCCTCTATGATCGATTCCCCCTCCGGTAGATCGCCGTAAAAGGCCCCAAGATGGAATCTCACGAGTACAAAAGGTTGCGGCGGTGGAAAAGTGGTTTTGTGGCTCCCCCTGATGTTTTTAGGGTATAAGAGTATATATAGGCGGAAGAAGTACGTTGGTGGAGCTACGAGGAGCCCACGAGGGTGTGGGCGCGCCTACCCCCTGGGCGCGCCCTCCTGCCTCGTGGCCGCCTCGTTGCATCTCCGACTTCATCTCCAAGTCTTCTAGTTTGCTTTCGGTCCAAGAAAGATCATCGCAAAGGTTTCATTCCGTTTGGATTCCGTTTGATATTCCTTTTCTGTGAAACAATAAAATAGGCAAAGAAAACAGATACTGGCACTGGGCCTCCGGTTAATAGTTTAGTCCCAGAAATAATATAAAAGAGCATATTAAAGCCCATTAAACATCCAAAACAGATAATATAATAACATGGAACAATAAAAAATTATAGATCCATTGGAGACGTATCAGGGTTTCAGAGTATCCTTTGCGATGGAAAACGAGTAACAACCGTGATCTCATGGGCTGGGAAGTAGTGGCGCAGTTTCCTTGAGGCCATAATGGGACCAAAGATCAACTTTTGCACGCCAGAGTACCGCAATCTAGCCCCTTGTAACAAGGAGTTGACAAAGTACACTGTGCGCTGCACCACTTTCTTCCTAGCCGCGTCCTTGGGGTTGCCCTTGTTGCCGTGCTCATTGCTGCCCTGATCCTTTTCTGACTCTGCCGTTATCTGCCCACTTTCTGCCTCATCCACTTCTCCCTGTGCTACCAAGGCCGCACTAACCACTTGGTTGGTTGCCGCCAAGTATAGCAACAACGGCTCTTGGGGTTTGGGTGCAACCAAGGTAGGCACAAATGATAGGTAGGCCTTCAACTCCTGCAGTGCTGCATCTTCTTCTGGGGTCCACTTCATAGGCCCTGCCTTCTTAAAAAATTTAAAGAACGGCAGGGCACGCTCGGCAGACTTGGAAATGAACCTACTCAGCGCGGCGACGCATCCCGTCAAGCGCCTCACATCCTTAACTGTCCTTGGCGCTTGGATTTGCTCGATGGCTTTGATCTTGTCGGGGTTAGCTTCGATCCCCCGATGGGACACGAAGAAACCCAGCAGCTTGCCGAAGGGGACATCAAACACACACTTCTCCGGATTAAGCTTCAAATTGATCTTGTGCAGATTAGCAAATGTCTCCCCCAAATCCTGGCTAAGAGTGGTCTCCTTAGTTTTGACCACGATATCATCCATATAGGCCTCTATATTCCTGTGTAACTGTGGCTCAAAACCAACCTAAACTGCCCTTGCAAAAGTGGACCCGACACTCTTTAGTCCAAATGGCATGCGGATAAAACAATACATACCACATGGAGTAATGAATGATGTCTTCTCTTCATCTTCTTTGGGCATGAAGATCTGGTGATATCCGGAATACGCGTCCAGAAAGGAGAGAAAATCACACCCTGAAGTGGAATCCACAATCTGGTCGATACGCGGCAAGGGAAATGGGTCCTTTGGGCAAGCCTTGTTGAGATATGTGAAATCAATGCAAAGCCTCCATTTCTCATTAGCCTTCCGGACTACCACTGGATTTGCTAACCATGTAGGATGCAGTACTCCTCTGACCAAACTAGCTCCCTCCAGTTTCTTGATTTTCTCGGCAATGAACTTCTGCCTTTCCAAGGCCTGTTTCCGGACTTTCTGCTTGACAGGTCGGGCATGTGGGCAGACAACAAGGTGGTGCTCGATTACCTCCCTGGGAACACCAGTGATATCAGATTGTTGCCAGGCAAACACATCGATATTCTCCTACAGGAAGGCAATGAGAGCGCTTTCCTATCGGTCATCAAGGGTGGCGCTGATGGTGAAAGTGTCGTCAACGCCAGCCATCTCTGCCGGGACCTTCTTCACTTGGGGTGAAGCAACCTTGGATCTCTTGCTGTTGGAACACTCCGTCACGTCGTCAATGGGTGTCGTGCACTCGGAGGGGGCACGCTTCCTGGATTCCTTGCCGGAGGTCCTACAATCCCTCTTCTTTCCTTTGCTTTCCTTGGTGGGAGCTATTGCTGCCGTAGACTCTGCTGCGACTGCATCCTGGTACATCTTGTCCATGCAGATAATTGCATCCTTCTCATCTGATGGGATAGAGATGACTCCCAATGGCCTAGGCATCTTCAGAGTGTTATAAGCATAGTGGGATGCTGCCATGAACTTGGCCAGGGCCGGGCGTCCAAGAATCCCATTGTACGGTAGGGGGAGATTAACCACATCAAACTCAACCTTCTCTGTCCGGTAGTTCAGTTCTCCCCCAAACGTCACCAGCAATGTAATCTTCCCTTTAGGATGGCTCCTGCCGGGGTTAACTCGTGGAAACATGCCTGTAGCCTCTAGCTCTTCTTCTCCTATCTGAAGCTTGCTGATAACTGCTGGGGAAATCAGATTCAACCCGGCCCCGCCATCCACTAACATGTTTGTGACCTTGAGGTTCCGAATTGTCGAGGAGACCAACAATCGCAAGCATCCTACCGCGGTGGTGCGGCCAGGGTGATCCTCCTCATCAAAGATGATTGGCGTGCGGGACCATTTGAGCGGTTTCCGGTCCTCTGGCGCTGGCTCCACAACATTGATCTCTCATGCCCATCGCTTGAGCTGGTGGTGGGAGGCGTGCAAAGACGCACCCCCATCAATGCATAGGGCGTCAGTGGCCTTCTGAAATTCCTGCTCACTGGTTTCCTCTTCATCCCCTTTCATCACTCACATCATCACAGACTTCCTTCTATTGACCCCTGGCGGGTTTTCCTTGGTTCCGAAAGGGTTTGCCAGGGCGATTTTCTTCACCGCCTCGGCCCTTTCAGCTAGTGGCATTCTGACCTTTTTTCCTTGTCACGCTTATCATATTCCACCCTCTTTTTCTTTACAAGCTGCTCAACCTGGTAACACTCCTAAAGGTCATGGCCCTTGGTCCGGTGGATCTCGCAGTATGGGCCATCGCCTTTCCCAGCTTTCTCGGCGACATCAGCTTCCCGGCAGGCTGTGCAAGTGCCAACGTCCTTGCCGGGGGCCTCAGCCTTGGCCTTCTTGCCGGTACTAGGTGTGCCCGATCCTTCTACTGTCATCACTGCCTTATCTCTTGGCTTCTTACTGCGCTTCTTGCCCTTTCTCTGACTGGTTGATTCATCTTCATCCTCTGAATCAACATCGATGCAATCCTCCTCTTCGGCCAACTTCCTTCCTTCCTCCATCCGAGCACACTTATCCACCAGTGTGTATAGCTCCTTCATAGTCTTGGGCAACCGCACATTCATCTTAGAACGAATACAACGGTTGCACACATTGGACTGGAAGGCTACTATAACGGTTGCTGGATGGATATTTGGAATATTCCAATGAACTTTACTGAATCTTTGTAAATACTTATGGAGAGTTTCTCCTTCCTTCTGCTGGAGAAGTTGCAGGTCACTGGGCCTGACGGGCTCTTGGTGGCCACCGGTGAAGGCACCGATGAACTCGTGGCACAGGTCTGCCCATGATGAAATGGAGTTCTCTGACAGGTGCATTAGCCAAGACCTCATGTTGGACTTGAGGGCCAAAGGGAAGTAGTTGGCGAACACCTTCTCTTCTCTTGCCCCGGCAGCTTGAACAATGATGGTGTAGATGCTCAGGAACTCTGTTGGGTTCAGCCTCCCGTCCTACTTCTCATGTATCTCTGGCTTGAACCTGTGAACGGACGGCAACAGACTTGCCGCAGCTCTCGTGTAAAGGTAGGGCAGCCGACCTTGAAAGGTAGGCACCCGCCAACACCGAGCGCAGGCTCGTCGACGTTGAGGCCGCCGCACCCGTCGCTCTAGTGAGGTCGTCGTGGCGCCGATCTATGACAACGCGCACGTCTCCCGCCGCCTATCCTCAGGGGCTCGACGTTGGCCTGGACGTGCTCGAGAGTCAGAAGAGGCCATCGAGACATCGTCGGGGTCTTGATTCAGCTGCGCCCGCATCATGGAGACGGCCCCCTCCGTTCGGCCAGCAGTACGGGCGGTTGCTGTCGCTTGGGGAGGTCGTGGTGGGCCAGCTCGTCATGAGCCCCAAGCTTCGGCGAAACCGAGCAGGCTCTGGATGCTGGCACGCCATTCATCCATCTGCTCGGCCGCTGGCGGAAACCTCAGCAGCAACTGAGCTCGCGCCATAGCCTCCGTGGCTATGCTTGGCATAGATGTTGATGACGTCGACCGCACCATCGCCTAGCTCCTGATGGTGCCAGCGGCGCCGACGACGGTGGTGCTGCGTCCACGCAGCTGTGGGCCGACCACCTGGGCAGCGGGGTTGCGCAGCGGTGGTGCTCGAGGGTCAGCGGCTTCGTAGGGCACAGCGGTCTGGTCGACTCGTCCGGGAGGAGGCACATGGGCCACGGTCGCTTCCGCTGTGGGGGGCGGCTGGAGGGCGATTGTTCACCCTGGACCAAGCATCGTTGCTGTGGCTATGCCCGTCATTGGGAGGAGAGGTTGCAGACGGAGTGACCCCCTCGCCCGCACCTTGTGGAGTGTGACCGCCAAGGCGTTGCCGATGCTGTTCTCCTCCAACATCTCCAGCCCCCGTGTCAGCTGCGAGGGGAGTGGCGATGGCGCCACCTGCGCCAATCACGCCCCCAGCAGCGTTCACGTCATCGCTCGCCCCCGCATCCTCCGAGGCACTAGAGGCCGCGGGCGGCGCAGCCTTCCAGGTGGATGGATTGCCTGAAGGGCCAGACTTCTTCTTCTTAGGCGCCATGGTCGATGGCGTCGTCGAAGACGAAGATGGTGATGAAGATGATGCGCTGCGCACGCTTTCAGGTTCACACAAGCGAGCACCCTACCTGGCGCGCCAAAGATGTCACGGGATATCCACAGCCACCTATGGGACCAGGAGGCCCCTTGCTGGTTCGGCAGGGAGACGTCGCGTTGTGCAAAGGGCAGACCAGCGCACGGCAGAGAGCACACAAGCAATTTACCCAGGTTGATGGTGGGATGGGGATGGTGAAGTGCAGTACACTTGCCCGGCAGGGGTGGCCGTAGGGCAGCAGCGACTACGCGCGTATGGGGGTGTGGGTTCGTCAACTTTCCTGTCCTTCCTACGGGTGCCATGAGCCTCCTTTTATAGATTAAGGGGTCACCACAATGGCAAAGTAGTCATTATCCACTGATATGATAGCAAACAGTGCTATCATACCTAACTCTGCAGGCTGAGAGGGTGCATTAAATGCACCGCTTAGTGTCACATCACCAGTTGCCCAGCAAGGCTTGCCGGGCTATCTTGCCAGCTCCGCGCCTGTTCTCTTGACATGTCGCAGGACATGTGTCATCTGTGGGTTACTTCTGTAGGAAATGACTGCCATGTGGCGAATGGCTGCCACTTAATCACCCTGCGGCTTGACACCACACTGATTGACGATGTGGGTCGTGCTTGAGTGGTTTGGCGGGGTGGTTCTGCCCCCGCAAGCCCCGGCAGACCTTGCCGGGGTGGCTTGGTCACCTGCTTCTGGTGGTGGCCTCGCCCCTTGCTGGGCTTGCCTGCCCGGCAAGGTAGGTCCTTCTCTTGCCAATATATTTCTCCTCTGGCTTGATCTTGGTCCTTCTGAACTGCATGTTGGTTCTTCAAATCTCTTGGTCCTTCAATCTCTGACTTAAGCTGGTGCTTCAATCTTGTTCTTGTGCCTGTGCATAGTCCGGGCAACGGACCCAGGGTTTGTTGCACCGACACGATAGAAAGACATTAGCATATTACTCTAACAGTAGCATCAAATTCATGATGGACAATACGCAAAACATTGCCTCATTGAACCTATGGCGATAAATTGACATGCAAAACAATAACACTAGTATGTCATGACACTACCAAGATTCCCTCCCTGCTCCACCACATGATTCACCTCCACACACACACACATACATACGTACATGATTCAACATAGGGTGCCACTAAATATTTTTTTTAACTCTGACAGGAAAATTAGGCAGCAATAAATTAGTGGTACTTAAGTACTCCTAATTAATTAAGTGACCTTGCAGGAGAGACATCAGAAGTGGAAGGGCTCCCTGGAGGATCGTCTCACATGTAAGGTAGACGTTGTCGGAGCCCTTGAATGCCCTCGACTGAGGCCTCCGGCTTCAGCAAGATCACCTTGGCACTATTTATCGTGCAGAGCTGGGTCACAGATGCATCCAGAATCCAGTTAATTGGTATGATGTGTCATCAACCCAAGTACTACTCTGCTGCATTTCTCTATCTATCTCTACTCTACTCTTATAAAAACAGAGTTGGTCATGATGGTGTGCCTGCCATCCTGCAATATGGCCGTCCGATTTATATCGGACGGATAGGAAGGAAACTATGCAATTTTGCAAAAAGGTACCCACAACCCTCTCCACATTTGCAAATAAGGCCTTCCCTCGTTCATCCTTTTCTCTCACAAGATAAACTACTCATACTATGCATCTTGATGTTACGTGCAATGCACGGGCATCTTGCTAGTCTTCCAAGTAAATTAAGACTAGTAGCAACACAACAATACAATACCACTAAGATGTCAGGATAAACATAGGACGGTACCATCGTGTGATCTCCATTTCCTATTTATTCTTCTTCTTCTTCTTCCTCTTCATGCTCTGTTTCTCTTTCTCCTCACCAGTTAGTGAAACCAAGTACATGATTGGCCTTCTATTTCAGAATTGGTTTTGTCAGTGAGGGAGTACAAGTGTACTAGTAAACAATAGCATTATTTTCTCATGGCAGTCGCAAAATAGAGATGAACAGATGCATTAAATATCATTCTTACCTAAAGGAAGGTTATCGTGCCAATATGGATGATGAGGACTGGAACACAGATCTCCCTTTGTGCAGTTCCACCGAAATGCACCAACTGTTCCATTCTGACATTCCAGTTAAACAGCACAAAAGTCACTTCTTTTAAGAAGTGTTTTGTGCAGTGCACCAAAAGGTCACAACAGCAACCAGGTGAAATGGATATCCCTGTTTGCACAAAAAGCTACAGAGGAAACCGTCAGAGTCTCAAACAATTATAGGCAAAAACATTTGGCTAAACTTGTCATGGCTCATAACAGTGGCATGGCTTCATTTTACTAGGGGCATTAGATTAAGAACGGCTAAATATTTGGTATAAGGGCATGGGACAGTGGGTGCACCAGCAGTCCAACACCATGTACCTAAACCGGGGCATAAAGTGGTGATTCAGAGTTTGTTGCCCAGACAAACAAACATCCAAGAAACATATCTGGGTTGGTCCCATTTTTGTTCACTCTAGCCACCTACTCCTATGTGTGGATAGCAAATCTAGTCCTAATCATACCACTGTGTACATCGTTTCCCCTATATTTCCCTTTTCGACCAAGAGACCCGTTGGATGACCAGTCTGTACTACTTTCACCCCCTTTCCTTCCTGTTTGTACCAAGTCTGATGTACATACTAAATCCCCGCCCCTTTTATTTTTGTTTTGAACCAAGTACAAGGTTCGACTCTATGAAGTAGCTTTACCTTTAACAATAGAGAAGGAAAAAAGGTGATGTTGGACCATCCGATCGAGCAGGGCTGAGAGGTAGAAAATGATGTACATGCAGCGACGTAGCAAGCTGGGGAAGTAGAGCTAGGGCGGATTCGAAGGAAGATATACCTGAAGGTCATTGGGATGTGGATAGGTGGGCGGCGGGAGGCCAAATCTGCCCACACTAGGGAAACGACGAAGGATCGGAGGACCTCCCGCGCCGGTGCTCGGCCAGAGATAACGGCGCACCCGGCAGTGCTGTTGACGACGGCCTAAATGCTGCCCCTCCTCCCGTTCACCGGCGGAGGGGGATACGTCCGGATGTGTAGCCAGTGGTGAGGATAGAATGACATTCTTACCACCGCTATCTTGTTTAGATATGGAGAGGATGAGAGTGTGTGAATAGAGCAACCCTAGCAAGCAAGCGCGGAAGCTCCAGCCTATATATATATACGTAGTGGGGTAGTTTTCCTTTTTCACTCCATCAAAACAATCGTTTAAAATTGTGTACGTGCCAGGTCGCCGTTTTTTTGAGTTGTTGATTGTTTTTTGAGATAGCTACCCGCTTATTCCAAGTGGTGTTACAGTGTGCAGGTCGCACTTCGTATCGTTCAAGTCTGGTACAAGACCCTCCATTAAATGAACAACCACCGCCTCATAAAATTTGTGAACAAGCCCACGGCTAAAATTATCGAAAACGTGGGCTGCCCCAACATGCATTATTACTTATATTTTCTATGTGGGAGTATACTCAAAACAAAATGTGAGAGTACAATATTTATTGGGCCCCTTTGTAATTGGTGCTAAATTTTGACCAAAGATTTAACAGACAAAATGTTAGCGCATGTTATCGAAAATTATATCGTTTGATTCATATTTGAACATAGCTTTCAATGATGTAATTTTTTGTGACATGCATGAACATTTGGTTAGTTAAATTTATAGTCAAAATTTGGCAAGGTGCATTAAATCAACACATGCAAGTATCAAAAGGAAAGTCACGGCATGCATGCATGCGTTGTAATTAATGCATCGGTAAACGAAAATTATTGAAATATATCGAGTGCAGTGCTTTGATGTGTCGCATCAACTCATACAACAACGAGAAGTTTGATTACAACGCCCTCTCCCTCGCGGACTAAGTTCCGGTGCCTTAACTGCACCTGCCTTTGGCTGTATGACAGGTGGGCCACCCACCTGTTGGGCCCACCTGTCATACACGCAAAGGCAGGAGCAGTAAGTCAATGAAGTTGTGTCCCTCCCTTTCCCATGAGCGTGGTGGCTGGCAGGACTAGGAGAAGCTTTCGCTACACATTCTCCCTCCCGCACGCGATGGACATCCAGAAGTTCATTTGGTGTCAGATGGCCAGAAGCATACTATAGTACTCCACTGCAGTAGTACTCCATCATTGTTCGACTTCCCGAAGAGGCGAAGAGCCAAGCGTAGCCCGGACGCTCGTGCGGGAGTTTCATATATAGAGTAGTCTAGGATAGCGTGTACCGTGCCTCTAAGCTTTAAATCGTTGGGGTCGGCCCCATGCTATGAGGTCGTCTCGAAGCATTTTTTGATTAAAATAATCTTCTGGCCCTACCTGTCATCCTGGTGATTGTAGTTTGCACGCTCATCTGGTCAAGATAGGAATATATATTTTAATTTGTGGTGGGGTAAATGTTAGAGGTTGCAGCAAATATATTGTACACTGCTGGTCTTTTAGCCATGTTTAGAGGCAAGCATGTGGGGCCACTGGTATGATGTGTCGCGTCAACTCGTACAACGAGGAGAAGCTTGATTTTACTACTACACGCCTTCTCCCTCGCCCATGCGCGCGGTGGCTCACAGATGAGGACAGGCTTTTGCTTATACTACAACAAGCTATCCCTCCCGCATGCGGTGGACGAACTTGCAACAGTGGATTCAACACTGTAGAAGTAGTACTAAGATCATTGTTCGTCTTCTCGAATAGGCGAAGAGCCAAGGGCAACCCGAACGTGGCAGTTGCGAACGCTCCGTGGCAGTCTTTGTGTAGGGGTGGGCGTGGTGTGGAGCCTTGGAGCACGCATATAGCTAGGCTCTTGCATTAGACAAAATTGCTATGTGAGCCCACTATTGTAGTACTCCCTCCATCCGGTGAAAAGTGTACATATAAAAAAACTAGGACAAATTAGGAAGTGGAGTAAAAATGCATTGGAAAAGTGCAAGCCATCATCTCTCTCCTCTTTAATTACCCAACCGCCAATGAGCTAAGTGCATGTAGAAATTAAGGAGACCATGCGTAGAATGTTATTGGTCTTGATTACCGTGTGATGAGAGATAAGCATTTTTTTCTACTTTAAAGTGCATTGATAAGATAGATGTACACTCTTTTGTGGACAGATTTTAAACCCAAACATACACTCTTCACCGGACGGAGGGAGTACTTGCTAGTATAGCCCTGTAAACTGAAAGGAGTATTTGCCTTTCTAGAGATTTCAACAAGTGACTAGACTACACCCTAAATGAGTACATATGGAGCAAAATGAGTGAATCTACACCATAAATAAATACATAGTTCTCTCGTTTTCCTCTCTCCCTTGGTCGCGGTGCACAATATTGAGTATATGACTAGCCGCTCTATCTACATGCGGGACATCAAAGCATCCGGGCCCGCGTGCCATCCACCAAATCACAGCGAGGTGCTACAGTCGAGACTCACCGGTCACCCTGGTGTGGCCGTCATGACCCGTCATATCACAAAACCCACACCTTTACCAGTAGTGGTAAACCCACACCATCATTTCACAGGAATGCTCGTTGAATCCCTTTCTCCCCTTTCGTGAAGAAAACCTCACTCTAGGCTACTCACTTCTGCCATTTTTCTTCTGTACCGACGAAGGAAAGGTGGGCGAATCAGTGATGCTACGATATTTTCATTCCAAGAATCTTCTTTTTGCGAAGCACCGACTCATTCTCACAGCCTATTCTTTTTCCGTTTTCATTGCGATTGTGGTTTCCTTTCGATTGCTTTTTGTTTCTCAGTTCATTGATGGATCCTAGAGCACTAGGTAAAGAGTTGCCGGCGGACAACCCACTTGAGACAGCGATCCCCAGGAATCGAGCACCGATGAACGAGTTGACCATGTTGGCGGGCCAACCCATGGAGATGAAGAACAACAAGAAACAAGCACTGATGAAAGAGTTGACGACGTTGGCGGACGAACTCCTCAAAAAAAACTAGAAGAACAGCAAGGGCCCCACCGTGCCTACCCCAGAAACTATAATGGCTACCTATGCGAGGCTCAAGGCCGAGTTTGAGGAGATAGTCGCCGTTGAGAAGCAGTATTCCCCTGGCAAGGTGATGGCCCCCATCGAGGAGGAGGAGGAGATAGCCCCTGGAGGGATGGGATCCCCCGGTGTGTTGCACAAGGTAAAAAATAATGGCTTACCATAGTTGTGGTTTTTGATTATTTGCAATGGGCTTGCTAATATGTTAGGGTTGCGCAGGTGCCGGTGGACGTCCTTGATGATTCCGATGTCGCGGCCCATCCTGTGGACAACGCCCCCGAGATCGTTTTCGATGTCGCGTTCCGTCCTGTGGACATCGCCCCAGAGATCGATTCCGATGCCGCTGTCCATCCTGTGGACATCGCCCCGGAGATCGATTCTAATGCCGTTGTCCATCCTCTGGACATCGCCCCAGAGATCGACTTCGATGTCGCGGTCCATCCTGTGGACATTGCTCCAGAGATTGATTCCCATGCCGCTGTCCGTGCTGTGGTCATTGCCCGAGAGATCGATGACAAGAAATAGTTGGCCGCGCTAATCCTTCAGGATAGTTTGCATTGTGTTTAATTACCAGAATGATGCCTGTTATCAAACCATCTTAGGGCTAGTGCACTGTCTTGTGTGGGTGGTAATTGCTACTTTTGTTTGATAGTGAATCATGTGAACCGTCTCCGAGTTATGGAAACAGATGTATCCTCACCAGCTTTTGATGTAATATATGGCAGGCTTAGATGTAAGTTTGAACTGTTTATCATATCAGCAGGGCTTGTTTGATGATTCTTGGTGTTAGTAGGCTAGCTACTGTGCGAGCTATCGTACTTGCAAAACACTCACCAAAGAGAAACATTGGGGCTGATGAGCTCGTGGTACGGTTATTGGTCTGATTCGTCGTCGATCAGCCAATAGCCCAATAGCCCAAGCTCCTAAAATTGTAGGCTTAGCGATCGATCAGACAATAGTTGACACAGATACATTCAGGCCTCATTTGGTTCATAGGGTAGGAAAATCGTAGCAAAAGTACAGAGACGTACTTTTTTTAGAACACAAAATCATAGCAGTACAGAGACGTACTCCCTCCGTTCCAAAATAGATGACTCAACTTTGTACTACTAACTTTGAAATGGAGGGAGTACAAATCCTAGGCGGGCTAGTTTGGCCTAGTGGGTTTCAGTGATATGACGTGGTACAGTGCCGTCCAGTCTTCGCGTGTGGTAGCAATATTGAGGGCACAATAAGTTTTCTTGAAGAAGCCGAATTCAATGAAGTCATGATGGTTCCTTCGTTCGACCAACTTACAGTGGGAAAGGTTGGGCCTGCGCTACGACCGGGGTGGACCAGGATAATTTTGTGCATGGTAGGTGGACCAGGATGGTCGACATCCCACATGTCGGCGAATGAAAGTATTCTTTCCGATATCGAGGACGAGCAACGAGTATTCGTTTTTTTCTGAAAGCTATTGTCTCCACTGTTACGATGGAGGAGTGTGAAACACGGCAGCCCAGTGAACTTGGCATGTGCACCACTCCCTCCTTCCTCATGTAATACTACCATAGTGTTGACTATAAGGTTGGCTATAAGGTTATAACTTTTTTTCACTTTCTCTCTATCTATTTCCTCTCAAATGTTTTTACCTTTCTTTTTTAGACACAATTGTTTTTTATGCCTCTTTTCTTTAGAATTAGTTTTCTTATAATTAGGAGCACGTGTAGAGACGGGCTCTTGCAGAGCCCACTCCTTGACTTTGTCAATGCCTCTCTCTCCTCCACATAAGCAGGCTTATAGCCCAGTATTTTACTAGTACTACTTGCTATGAAAGCGGGTAGCTGGCGTCTGAGAGGGGAGCGTGCGCGGGAGGGGGGAGGGGTTTTCTAGTGGGCCAGGGCGGTCAGAAGCGGGCTTGGAAGCGGTCCGGACTCCCGCATGGCCAACCTCACATTATCACCATATATTTTTTGGAGTCCGTGCGCAGCGGTCGGGCAATCTCTTCTCCCTCCCCCATCTCTCTCTTCTAAGACGACACCCGCCGAGTGATTAGATTTCGGCTATCGACGGTTTATTCAATTGCAGTCCCACATGTCAGTGAAAATGCAAGACAACGCGTGTCCCCTCTGGTGAGCGGCATGCGAGCCAGACTGTCAGGGGTGCAACGCCAACGCGACGCGTACGATTCGTAAGTGTGCCACCTTTTCCTATTGAACTTGCAAAGCGTAACATTTTTGTGCGATCGATCGATAGAAATCTAGAACAAAATGACGAGGGCGGGGCTTTCCCGGGCGTTAGGCGGGCTAGTTTGAGTGATATGACATGCTACAATGCCGTCCAGTTGCTCCATTTTTATGTAAGCAAGAGTCTACACTCTTACGTGGGAGGAGTGCGAAACATGGCGGATCTGATTTTGATCGAGGGATAACTGTTCCCTGCGAAATAAAGAAGCATTGTTAGCGATTATAGCATGATAGTTAGGGCATCTCCAGTGCTGGTTCACAAATTTACACCGGGATCTGTCCGAGGACACTGATGCCAGAGGATGCCATCCAATACTGCCCGCATAAGTTTTGACAACTATATGAACTAATCGGACAAAATTCATGCAACCAAAGCAAATTTCAAATTAACGATGAAATTCATTACATTTCGAAAACTTTTCCTATAAACTGGACGAAATTCATTACATATTTTGCAAAAACCGTACTAAAACCTACTGTAAACCTAATCTAAACGATCGTTGGCGCCCGACCACCATGTCCGGCCATGAAACCCGAGAAAGCCGGCCATAGCCTTTGCCTCCTTTTCATCTGCCTCGATAACCTCCTCCTCCCGAGCACAAGGTTCTGAAGATTTCTGCCTCCACGTCGCCGCCAAGCGGCTAATCGGCCGCCGATGTTTATCCCACCAAGCTTGGCGTCGACTGAGTGGAGGAGCGGTGGCCTTCTTGGGACCAGAGCGGCATGTCACAGCCTGATTTTTGGCCCTTTCTTTTTCTTTTGTTTCTCTGAGATTTTTGCTTGAGTTTTCTTTTTCCGTGGCTATGTGGTCTGGAAAGTAAAGAAGATGCCCTCTTATTTCTTTGCAAAGTGGCTCGTCATCCTCAAACCCTTCCCAAGACCTTGCCATTTTCATCCTAGCCAAACCCCAATATTCTTTTCCTTGGGAATATTCCTTTTCTATTAAAGGAATAACCCAATTTGCCCTAGGTTGTGAAGCAACCTATATTTCTATCACTCCCAAAATTTCCAAATAATTCTCATAAATTGTTTGGGTCATATCTTCCTCAAATATGGCAAAATATTTCATTTGCCATGTTCCTCATCACTATCAATTAATTCCTTTCCTATTCTGTCCTAAATGGCAGTTTGTGAAGCAGGTGCCATTTACCTTTGCCCAATTGACCCCAAACTTTTTGGACAACTTTTCATGTCCATATAATTGCCTCATGCCAAAATTCAACTTAATTTGCCTAGTGGATGTTCCTGAGCAATTTTTCAAAGTTCCTGTCTGAGGGAATTGGTTGTGCAGGAAGTACTAGCTAGGATGGTCCAAATGAGTTGAAATTTTGCATGGTCCTTCGTATCATCTAATGAAAGCTCTCATCAAGATTTGAGCTCATGCAATGCATCCATGTGAGCACAGCTTCAATTCTTTGTTTCTGCCCAAATTTTCAGTTAGTGAAGCAAGTACATTTTACATTGCTCCATTATTGCTGAAAATTTTCCAAGGCCTTCTCCTACCTATATAACCTATCTCCACAAGATTTGGGATCATTTCATCATGCCATTTTCCCTCAGGATTTTTCCTAAGTTTCTATCCAGAGAGGTGTTGTATGAAGGAAGTACCATTTTGGCTTGGCCAAATGGCATGAAATTTTTATGGCCCTCTCATATGCCCAAATAATCCTACCATGCCCATTTTCAGCTCAATTCATCACTCTATGTGAGTGCTTCTTCCTGTTCTTGTTTCTGGACCAATTTATGTTAACAGGATTGTAGTCATTCCTAACCTAAACTCCCCAGACATCCTATTTGGCTCTAATCTCAACTCTGTTGATCACTGCATAATGATCTAGTTTGCAACAGTAAACTTCAGAGCTCACTTACCATTTAACCATAGAGTCTTTAACCGAGCTACCACCGCAGTTGAAACCTACCCAGAAAGGACTAACCCCCAGACATCATTTGGCCGACCGTGTGACACTGTGTGCACCAGTGCACGCGATGATCATGAGTTTTGGCATGCAATCCGCGTGCTCTACTGTCGTTGACCGCGTCCAGGGTGTCTTCTAGCTCCAGCAACTCTCCCTCTCGTCATCTTCGTGCTCGTGAGCATGTCCAACAGCTTCACCGGGTCGTCGCCATCCCCCTGGACCTATCTCCCCCTCCGTAAGCCTCTCCGTCAGCGCTCGTCGCTGCGCGCCCACGGGTGAGTTGTAGACGACAGCGCATTTAAGGCGCTCGGCCGCGTCTCTCCTGTGCCCTCGACCTCTTCTGCTTCGTGACCTTCTGTAGCTCATCCGCTCCCCCTTCATCGTGATCCCGTGCCTCCTCGTGATCGCTGCGCGTCGCAAGAGCCTTGGCCGAGCTCGTGCGGCGGTGACCGGCTCGGGCACCTCGCACCCGCCTATAAATACGTCACCCGAGCCCCTCCTCTCCTCACCACTCACCTCACCTCACTCCCAGGACCCCGCCCAACCTCTCGCCCGATCTCAAGGAGCTCCCTGTTCCCCAAATAGCCACCATGGCCGTTGCCCATGCTCCACTTCGATTCCGGCGATCCCGAGCCTCATTCACTCTTCCTCCACCACTAGCCGTCTCCTCCACCACCAGTACGCCGTCCCAGTGCTCCAACCCCTCCTCCGGCGCACTGGAGCGCCATGCCTATCTCCTCCCGAAGACCTCTTCCGCCGCGGCCCTTGTCCTCCTCAACCCCGAGCTCCCCGATGTCTTCTACTACCGGGGATGGATCCACCTCGTCGCGCTGACCTCGCCGATAGGTCTACGGGAGGTGGCTGGAGTCGCCAGCAACTCTTCGTCGAGCGCCGCCCCTGTCCCGGCCAAGAGCTGCGCGAGAGGAAGGTGGTGACCCCCACCCTGCCAGCGGGCCCAGCTGTTAGCGGCAGCGATGGCACACATGTGGAGCTGGCGTGGCGGGCCCCGCCTCTCCTCTAGGTCCCGCTCGTCAACTGCACAGAGCCGGCCCCGCCATTGCTGACTGGGATAAGTGGAGACGTATTCCTATGAATACGCTTTCCCTTCGAGTAAGCGTACTTCTTTGCTTCTTCGTTGCACTTTACGCTTTCCCTTATCCCAAGACGTATTTCTCAAAACACACTTTCTCTTTTTCCAGCGCCGGCCGAAACCTCTAAATTATGAATGTTCACCCATTAGCGCAGAAAAAGAATACTTTCTTATTAATTTTCTGCCTAACGAATGAACGGCCATAACTTTTTGCTCGTAGCTCCGATTGAGGTGAATCCAACGCCCACATCTTCGTCTCGTCGATCCCGTTCTGTTCACATAATTTTCACTATGGTTTTACACTATGAATATGACCCTTTTTCCCTTGCCCTAATCAGCCCCCTCCGAGAGAAAATCGTTTCCGGCGAACCTTTCCACGGCTTCACCGCACTTCTTCCCGATGGTTTCTTCATCCCCAGGCAAGCCACAACCACCATTTGCATGATAGCCATGCAGAAGCATTGGTTTTCAAATTGAATCTTTAATAACTGTATGTTTGTTCTGCTACTGCTATCGTTATTTTGGTTATGCTTATGGATCGGTGATTACCGTCATGCTATGCTTTATTGCACTTTGTTATCATGAACTACTTGCTAGTATTACTTTCGTATTGCCATGCTTGATAGTAGTACAGGTTGGGTTGGTCATGTTCTTCGGGGCATGACTAACGTCGGTTACCGAGTACCGTTGATATGCATTGTTCCTTTCCTGTTAGTTGGTTAAGTGTTTACTCGATAATGTTATTGATGTGTTATTTCATGGTATTTATTGTTGATGTCAGTGGTCATGTTATGCTATGATTAATGTTATACTTGTAATATTCATGCTCGTCATTATGCCATGCTCAGTTAGATGTGATTTATTGTTCATATGGTTGACAGTTATGTTGCACCCATGCTTATATCATGCTCATGCATTGTAATTGCATCATGTTATTTTATCATGGCTCAGCATATTGCATTCAAGTTTAATCGGATTAAATTGAACTTGAACAACTGTTGGCTGAGTCATGGTGCCACCATATCGAGCTGACTAATGCAACCACATTTGCCTTTATGGAGAAGTCCTAACTGGTTCTATTGTCATGCCTCTCGCCGGTGCCTCCAACGAGGGAAGGTTATGCACGGGCGCTACCTTGGTTGGGTAGGACGGCATAAGCCTTGTGTGCCCGTTGTTGAGTATGGATCGATTGTCCCCGTTTGGGACCGTTTATGTTTTGCCACGACGGTAGCCGTTGATGCCTTTGGTAGGCACGGGGCCACCCATGAATTAGCCCAAAGGGGAGTTTGTCGGAGTGGCCGGGAGAGTGTCATGGCAGTAGGACGGTTTTGTCGGAACACCGTTGGTCCACCCGAATGGGAGTGCGACGCCATGGGTTCCGTTGTGTGGGTACAGTGCACTACCTCTGTAGAGAGTGTATTAAATCTCTGGGGTGCCACAGGCTTGGTATCAGAGCAGGTCTGGCTGTAGGATGCCCTAGTCCGCGCGAATGTTAGAAAGCAGTAATAGGAAGTCTAGTTGGTGTGTTGCACTTGTTTGCTAGATTTGTTTGTTGCATAGCATGCATATAGGTTATTACTTAGTTGCTAACAGTTAATCTTGTGAGTGTAGGTGGCATCGGTTTCGATCCACTACTTGCACCCTCCTTCCTAGCATGCCTGCTCTTCGGTATTTGTTGTCATCTCTGTCCCAGCAGAGTGATGCCCTGGTGCCAAGTGTTCCAGACACGATTCGCAGGAGTTATGCTCAGGTATTGCATCGATATCTTTCCGCCACCCACCCGTATTATTTCAGTGATAGACTTGTCTCTATCCTGAATCATGCCATCCATCTCGTCCCTTCGGCAACCCTTATTGCTATTTGTTATCAGAAAAGGGCAATGCCATCAAGCCTTGCTTTTCCACCCCTATATTGCCCTATCATTCCATTCTTTGGACATGTATGATTCCCTTTCGTATGCTTGATGATGATGTGGTCGTGACCTTTTGTCTCGCGACTTGATCACCAAGTCCATCCTCTCCTCCATATCCATCTGGTTGCGACCGGTGTTTAGCGAGCGCTTGGTGTAGCCTTGGTTACGCCAACTCCTTCCACACGCAGATTCACTTTCTGTGCACACCGCCACATCATATTAGACCGCAATACCGGAGTTTCCGTGAGATTTGTGTGCTTAGGTATGCATGCATATTGTTGTTGTGAGTAGCAGTAATATGCGATGATTGCTTGATTATTTATATTATTAGTATGCTTGTATGTTTTTGTTTTCATCGTTTCTTCTGTTTATTTCTTTGGGCCCTCGGTGTTACATATTTTCCCCTCATTAAAGTTGCTCGTCAACCGACTTTGGACCCAAAGAGTCAGCAAGGAATGCATATATTTGGAAATTCAGCTGAATCAAATGGAATTCTTAGCTGACCGCAATGAAATGAGAAATATCTGATTGTGATGATGATAATCAAGTTTGCATTAATGTGCACTTCTCACAACAGTACGGGTAATCAAGTCACCCCAAGTGTGCACCCTTCATAGCAGAAATGATCAAATCAGTGAGAAGATAAATTGTGTGCAAGATCGACAGTATATTCTCAGTCAAAGGTATGACTCAGATGCAAGTTTTGGTTCTTCGTTGAGGATGATTTTGATACCCGATATACCTGGAAGAAAGCAATAATGTGCCATGTATTCAATATTCAGAGAGGAGGATAGTCCAGCAAAGCCCCGTTTCATACAAGTTATCCATAGCAGAAATATTAAGATGGTGTCTGTATATGGCAACCGGTCCGCATATCACAATGAGAAGCTTCTGGTGTAAGCAACCCAGTCTTCCCTCGCAAACTACCAGAGAAGCTTCCAAGGCAAGACTACTCAGTGCGCTATATGGATGACTTCCCGTGCAAGGTACCCTGTCTTCTTCAATAAGCAACCGCAAAAGCTTCCGGCATAAGGTACTGAGTCCTTCCCTGGCAAGTCTTTAAGGGGGGAAGCTTCTAAAGCACGATACCCGGTCTTCCTCAGCAATGTACTCTTAATGGTTTTCCGCAAAGTCATCCAATCGTCCTCAGTACGGCATTGGTGCAAGATATTACACTGTAAATTGGCAGCATATGGCTGTGAATCCCAAGAACCCTATCCGCAACAGCTTGGTCAGAAGCAAGAATCAGTCAGAACGCAAATCTGCCTCGAGAATCAGTTACCCCTATGTATATATGGTGAGTATGCAGCCAAATTCTTGCAAGTTAATGATACGATGATGAAGTCGAGGTATCAATCCAAAAACCTCATGAGTCATGCCAGAATAAGAAAGTCTGTTATACACCTCAGTTGGTGATGCAAGAACCGACAAGTTTTGGAGAAAGAAAACATGGGACAGCAAATTTTTTCAGTACTCAGTCAGGCCAGATTCCTCATACCCGACAAGGTGATATCATTCGTCACCACTTGGTATGCTTTACAACAAAAATGAGTTAGATGCAAGCACATGTGAAACCGGTATAGTTCCCACGGTACATGAACAAGGATAAGTTATGCTTGTCGAAATATTGCACCCGACAGTCCCAATGGCCACATGAAGAATGCGATATGATCAAGCTATTTCAGCAAAGAATCCAGAATAAGAGCACAGTAATGAAGGAGCACGACTGGCAATGCAGGTATGAAAATTGTTGCATGACCCACATGGTGCAGATACCCTGGACAGTCTGAGTCACTATGGATCGCAATGAATATTCATCAAGGGGGTCTATACAATTTTGGTAAAGACCCCATATCAAGGAAAGACCCGTTCAGTTAACAGTATATGCTTAGATTTGTCGGTATCGAATATCTGGGTCCTTCAAGTCAGACCAAAGGTCAATTCAACGGCTTGATTCCAGCAACTATGGTAAAGCATCACACAGCCTACTATCCTCATGGATATACCGACAGAGTGGATAATCCGTATGAGGAATAACAGTCTCGAAACATGTGCCCTCACTTATGTGAATCACCAAAGGATAGCCTGTCTGGAACAAAAAATTTCCGCCAGAGCCACCGTCAGTCAAGGATGAGGATATTATCATATAAGATCATACCCTTATGCTGGTCACATAAGGAAACAATCAAAAAAATTTGGTATGAATCTGAGACGCAAGACAGTGGAGCCTGTCAGGATGATTCTGAAATTCCTGTGATAAGTCAAAATCTGTCAGGAAAAATGGTTATGCGTCAACTCACTATTTGGAGCCTGAAGTACCTGCATTTAGTGGAGGAACCCAATGCAAGGAGTAAGAGGTTGGGTGTTCATCAGGAAAAATCTGATCACCAATTCATGGAAGTTTGCCAGTACAGCCACAACAATCGAAAATCACTCTCGGAGTTGTGAGACAGACATATATTTCAGTCATGATAACAAATCACACTCAGCTAAGTCAGTAGATATGAAAAGAATTGGAGGCAGTATACGCATGAAAATGTGAGTTAAGATCTGTCAGGATATGGATACAGTGAAGCAAACCACCCCAGAGCCAGTCAGGTAAGTTAGATGAAGAATTTAATGGGAACAATCAATAAAGGAAAAAGGATACCCGAGTTGGAAACAGTCTCCTTAAGGCAGTATATGCATACTTGTTCCCTGAGCAACCAAATCTCGAGGACGAGATTTCTTTTAGGGGGGAAGAGTTGTCACAACCTGATTTTTTGCCCTTTCTTTTTCTTTTGTTTCTCTGAGGTTTTTGCTTGAGTTTTCTTTTTTTGTGGCTATGTGGTCCGGAAACTAAAGAAGATGCCCTCTTCTTGAGATTTTTGGGCCTTTTTTTCATAGCTCTCCACCAAATTTGAGCCCCATCTAACAATACATGTGAGCTGAGCATCCAATCTTTGTTTCTAGTGATATTTTCAGTTTGTGAAGAAACTATATTTTATGTTAATTTATAATTGCTGAAAATTTACTAGGACGTGACCCTGCCCATTCAACCCCCCTCCGCCAAATTTTATCTCATTTATTCTAGCCAATTTCCCTCAGCATTTTTCCCAATTTTCTGTTCAGTGGAGAGCACTGTGAAGGAAGTACCATTTTTATTTATCCAAATGGTATGAAAATTTTAAAGTGCCTTTATATGCCCAAATTATCATCCTCCTTCAAATTTCAGATCAATCCATTCATTCATTTGAGTCTGGCTTCAACATTCATATTTCTGTCCAGTGTGGTACGTTGCAAAGCAAGTGACACCTAGGCTCCTCCATTTGAGCTGCAAATTTTCCAAGATAGTGTCCTTAGTAGATGATCATCCTCGGCCAAATCTCAGGCCCATTGGCCATGTGCATTTTCCCCACCACTAATCAAACACTTGGGTGCTAATTCTTGTTTGAGCTCAGTTGAGTCTCCTCATGAAATTCTTCTATTTCCTTCTTCTTCTATTGCCTTCCGGAACGCGTGGAAACACCACAGTCATGCGGGGACCATGCGGCGGGCATGCGAGTTTACGCGCTCTGGAGTTGCGGCCCTCGGCCACCATCCAAACCTCAACGTCTCGCCACCAAACCATGTATTTCTGATTAAATAGAAACTTATGTAACTAGAAATGATTTTTGAAAAAAATAAAGAGTAAACTATGAGGCAGCTGTAGTTCAAATTTTACCCGCTTCCTCCTGAATCGGCGGAAATTTGTCTTTTTTACGAGAGGTGGATTGAAACTTTGGACACCCAACCATCTGGTCAATTGTGCATTATATATGGCCGAGTATTTTATAAAAATGATTTGGTCCAATATTGCAACAAATGTATGGTAGGTCTCACAAAAAAACTCATTTTGGGCACTCGAAAAATAGAAAATGAATTTTTTGTCCAAAGAAAATGAAAACTTCATTAGGCAACATTGTTTGCCATCCCAAGATGCACCCTTGTGCACAATATGACATCATTTGAACAAACTATGCCATGAATGTGGCCATAAGATTGATCATTTGGCTTGAAAACCATGCATCTTCATGCATGATAGCTCGTTTCTGAGAACAATTTTTAAAAATAATTACCGTATTACAAGTTTTTTATTTTTCCTGGTAACTTGGTCATATATAATGACACAATGCGAAGGTTTTCTAATTTTTTATTTTATTTTTATGTTTTATGCCCGTCTCAAAATGCGGCCAAAACGACGAGCATGACCGTTCCTAGCTAGTGGTTGAATCTTGGAAAACTTTTTGTGTTTCTCTGATTAACACTACTGGAATCAGCTTCTTTGCCGTCTGCCATGGCAGACGGCAAAGGCATAGATCACGGACGGCAAACTTCTTTTTTGTCCGCCAGCAGAGGGCAAACTGTCCGGCTGAACACGTGCCAGCAAAGGCCTTCTTTGCCGTCCGATTCTTAGAAACGGACAGCAAAGGATTGTGCCATCCGCCATCCAAGGCCAGCAGACGGCAAAGATAACGGACGGCAGTGGGGTGGGGTGAGAGCCGTTAGGGGGTTAACGGTGCTCTTCGCCGTCCGCCGACAGACGACAAAGAGGTTAGCTAGGCCAGCACTGGGAAGCTGCCACGTGGCTAGCTATACCGTCTGCCAGCAGACGGCATAGATGATCCTGTTTGCCGGGCCTATTTGGTCACTTTGCCGTCTGCTAGCGGGCGGCAAAATGACAAAATAGGCAGCCAGTGTTCCTAGTTTGCACAGGTGACTGCCACGTGTCCTCTTTGCCGTCCGCTAGCAGACGGCAAAGAGCCTATATATCCCCTCTTTTATTTAAATCCAATTAATTAGACATGGTTTCAAACACAGATATACATGCATACATATCCAACAGCATGTCCAACAACATATTTCATCAAATCCAACATAGTACAACAAAGTCCAACATATCCATATATACATAACCAGAAACAAGTTTCCAACAACATATCCATATAGACATACATATCCAAACGAGTTTTCATAAACAACAAGGAAGCACCAGAAGAATAGTACACTCCATGAATGCAAGCTTCCTCATGTAAAGCAAATCTGGAAATTGGGAAAGATGAAAGTTAGAAGAAGAAGAAGAAGAAGACTAGTTAGAAGAAGAAGAAGAAGAAGAAGATTTTTTTCTTCTCTTTCTTTTTCTCCTCTCCTCTTCTTTATCTTCTTCTTCTTGTAACTAAGGTAGGTAAAAATGCCATTTTATTGCTAAGCTAGGTAAAAATGCTAAGTGTAGGTCATTTTAGAGCTAAGCTAGGTAAATAGGTCATTTTGGAGGTTAGTAAGGTTATTATGTCATTTTCGAGGAAAATAAGCTAAGTCTATATCATTTTGGAGGTAACAAAGATTATCATGACATTTTTGACCTAAGTATGCTAAGTATGTCATAAATGAACTGAATAAGCTAAGTATAGCTCATTTTTTATCTAACTTAGGCAATTATGCCATTTAGGAGGAAAATAATCGAAGTATCCATTTGTAAAGCAAAACAGTAGAGAAAACTTACCCTCATCACAACAAATGTGATGAAGATCGCAACTGAGGTACCAATTGATCCAACGGCATAATGATACCAAGCCTCATTATCAATGGCATATTTTCTAATCTTCTTAAGCTTCAGGCACATTGCATCCATCTTCAAGCGCATTGCATTCATCTTCATCTTGTGATCATCGATGACATCGGGAACATACAACTCCAATGTCATCTTCTCTTCTTCAATTCTTTTAATTTTTTCTTTTAGATACTCATTTTTTTCAACTAAATTTAACTTCTCCACAAGAGGGTCGGTTTCAAATTCCGGTTCACATACCTCCTAGATTAAAATATCTCTATGTCAACTTGATGGCCATAATTGTCATTAATGTGAAATAAAACAAATAGTTATGAAAGAGAATTTACCACATCTGAATCATAAAGCTGGTGAGGGCCGACGGGGACGGACATCAAGACCATGGCACTATGTATAAGAAACAATCATACGAAGTAAGAAAATTATACATACCAACTATATAAATCATACAATCATACAAATAACTATATAAATCAAGTACAACATAAAAATTTGAATACCTAATAATCACTATCGGTAATGACGTGCTCATCATCATCATTAATAAATGCATCATCATCATCGCTATCGGTAATGACGTGCTCATCATCATCATTAATAAATGCATCATCATGTGGAAGGCCACCTTTACGTAATCGTTCGAGCATTGACAGGTCATCTGCAGCAGTAACTTCTTCTTGTTCCGGCTCAGGGGTGAAGTCGGATTCACTATCGTTGTCTACTTCAATGTTCTGGGGTGGAGTAGAGCGGTTCTTGAAACGTTTTTTGGAAAGACGTGTTTCTTGGAAGAATTCTCCTTCATCATATGTGTCTTGGTTAATGTGAGGTTCATAATCCCCTTCATTGGGGGGAGGTGGTCTAACACGTGGCGGCACTTCATAAACGACATCCCAACCACTGGGATTTGGATCACTTTTACAGGCCCACGGTAGATAGAAAACTTGGGTTGCCTGTTGAGCCGTAATATAGACATCGGGAACATCCAAATGGGTGCTTTGTTTGATTTCGACTAGCCCTATACGTTCATGAGTCCTTCTAGTCTCCCTCGGCTGGAACCAATAACATCTGAAGACTACGACGTTTGCTGAGTTTTCACCATAGAATTGAAGTTCATAAATTGCTTCAACTCTTCCATAATACTCGATACCTCCTTCGCCGATAGCAGAGACACAACAATTTGTAGACTTTCGGTCGGCCATAGATAGCTCTTTGCCATAGGTACGAAAGCGATACCCGTTGATGTCGTATTGTCAAATGAACGGACCTTACAGTCAAAACCATTAGCTACTTGTCTCAATTCGGCATCCATAATCTCTGAATTAGCCTACAAGTTTAATACGAAAGGATTGTTTCATTAGTCGCAAGTTATCCAAAGAAATGAAAGGGTCTAATGGAAATTACCGTTCTTTGAACCAAGAGATGAAACCGGGATATTCAGCTCCTTGCTTTGCCAGAAGCTCATACTCTTCGACGGAATCCTTTTTGATCACCGCTCCATAAGAGAATATGGCGACGTATCGACTGCATCAAATATCCAGGAAGAAGAGTAGTTCAAAGGAATTAGAAGTTGCGAAACAATGTACCGAGATCTTACTCGATGTACGGCCGCACTTCTGTTAGGTTGTTGAAGAGATACAGCGAAATGGTCCGCCATTCTTCAACATCCAATGATACTGGTTTCCAACCACTGGCTGGTGCGAGATTCCCTTTGAATAGGCCGAGGTTGGATTGACCCTTTTTAGGGTCGTCAGCATTGTACCGAGGCTTCGGATTATGCAAATGACGATTTTTGGCTTCGTAGTGTGCTGTTCTAAAGTTTGTCGCCTCCTCAGTGATGAATGCCTCAGCCATCGATGCTTCTATTCTACGTTTATTTTTAAATTTTGCTCAAAGCGCCTTCTGCATCCTCTCAGTTGAGTAGCACCAACGATTTTGCACGGGCCCCCCCAATCGTGCCTCAGTCGGGAGATGCAAAATCAAGTGTTGCATTGGATTAAAGAAGCTTGGCGGAAAGATCATCTCTAACTTGCAGATCAACTCCGGCGCCAACTGTTCCATTTCTTCTAGGACGCCACGCGATAGTTCTTTCGCACAAATAACACAGAAGAAATAGCTCAGCTATGCGAGTACTAGCCATTGATCCTCAGGGATGCAGCCACACAACATCACCGACATTATCCGCTCAATCCATATGAGCCAATCATGACTTTTTAGACCAAATATTTTGAATTTTTGCAGACTTGCTCCCCTCTTTAGATTTGCTGCATACCCATCGGGGAACATCAACTACATTTTCACCCACAAAATAATTTCCTTCATAGCTGCCCTTCCAAGATTGAACCATGCCTTTCGCTTCGTCCAGTTCCCATTTCCTTTCGGTTCTTTCATGTTTTATAACAGTCTATCACATAGCTCCTCGTGATCGACTCTAGCCTTAGTATTATCCTTTGATTTCCCCTCTATGCCGAACAATGTACCAAAAATGGCTTCGGCGATATTCTTTTCAGTGTGCATCACGTCGATGTTGTGTGGGCAAAGGAGGTCTTCGAAGTAAGGCAGATCCCAGAAGCATGTCTTGTGAGTCCAGGCGTGTTTCTTATTATACCCCTTGAAATACCCTAGACGCTCTGGATCTGGCTCGACAGCGTTTAACTGATCTAGGGTCTGTTGGCCTGTCAACGCAGGCGGTGTAGAGTGTTTGACAACTCTACCTTTGATGAAATTCATCTTGTCTTTCCTGAACTTATGGCGAGGATGTAGAAACGGTCTATGCAAGTCGACACAACTATACTTGTGCCCTGCCGTCAAACAACGAAACTCAAGAGCTCCGTTGCATTTGGGGCATGGGAACCTTCCATGCACACACCATCCAACGAATAGCGCATACGCTGGGAAGTCATGCGTCGAGTACATGTACCAGACACGCATTATGAAGTTCTCTTTCCTAAAGGCGTCGTATGTCTTGAACCCATTATCCTTGCTAAAGGCTTCTTGCAATTCGTCCTTAAACAGCTGCATGCACACATTCATATTCTTCCCCGGATAGTTGGGTCCTAGAATTATCAACGTCAGGAAAATTTTCTTTCTTTGCATAATCTGCCCGGGGGGCATATTGAGTGGAATGACAAACACGGGCCAACAGTTGTATGGGGCTGCCATATGACCAAACACACTAAACCCATCTGTGCTGATAGCGACTCGAGGATGCCTTGGATCTGCCATTTTTTCCTTATGTAATGCATCGAAGCGCTTCCACGCTTCACCATCCGATGTGTGCACCATCATCACATTCCCATCTACATCTAGTTCGGTTCTTTTGCCCGTTTTGTGCCATGTCATCTGTCTGGCCGTCCCTTCGACCATGAAAAGATGTTGAAGTCTTGGTACCATTGGCATATACCGAAGAACATTAACGGGAATTTTGGTCTGTGTCTTCTCACCCATACTGTTGTCTACCACAACATACCTGGAAGAATTGCAAATGGGACAATAGTTCAAGTCCTCATACTGAAGCCTAAATAAGACACATCCTTTCTCACATGCATGTATCTTCTCATAGGGCATCTTAAGAGCACGAAGGATTTTGTCTGACTGGTATAGGTTTGGAGGGAGCACATGGCCTTTGGGTAGAAATCGTCTGAATACTATCATCATCGCGTCATAGCATTCTCTGCCCAAGTTGAATTGAGCCTTCAAAGCCATTATTTTTGAGATGGCATCCAGCTGACAAAGCTCAGTGTGCTCGTGGAGAGGACGTTTTGAGGACTCCAACATTTTAGTGAAGGCCTTTGCAGATTCCTCCATCTCCTCGTCCGAGTCCCGAGCATCGTCAAAGCCTTGCACCATGTCTGCGGTCCCGGTACCATGCTCGTCGGTGCAACGACGAACAACCTCGGCTCTGGCACGTTGAGCAGACTCACCATGTAATGTCTAGACCTTGTAACCAGGCGTAAAACCAAACTTCTATAGGTCTTTACTCATTTCAAGCTCGTCCCTCTTTTTATAGTTGTCGCAACGGGCACAGGGGCACCAGCTTAATTCCTAGCAAATGCGGCTCTAACAAACCCCTTGGTTTTTGTTAACCATTCCTCGGTCCAAACTTTCTGACTAGTGTAACCGGTGTACATCCACGCACGATCACTCATATTGATTTCCTACTGGACACACAAGAAATATATACATAATTAAGCAAACCATATCCATCAGTTAATGGAGTTTGTCAGTTTTATTACGTCCATGCAACCTACACGCTAATAGGTAAAGATAGGTCCTAATCCCACCCGAGTATGTGTAGATTGGGTTTGTTTTCCCATGCTTTGCTCCGGATCCGACGCAAAATTTTGGCAGCACCTCCCCGCTGTTCTCCTGATACACGTCTCGGCAATAAGAAGAGACGATGTGTACCCGTAGAACAACAGGGAGGCACTGGCGAAATTCTGCATCGGATCCGGAGCAGAGCATATGGGAAAACGAACCCAATCTACACATACTCGGGCTGTCCATGGATAACGTTGGACAATTCGAAAGAATCACGATTATGAATATGCAAATGCATGCGTATTTATAGATGTAACGCTTTCGAACGGGAGACGCATAGTGGTTACGCATACTGATGATTGACACCTATAGCTAGCAAGTTTCATTGGCACGAAGACCGGAACAGAGCAAATGAAGGGGGGAGGAGGAGATGTCATTTGTGCTCACCAACGAACGCAGGGGCGGAGCTCGTCGAACACTAGACCCTCGCAGCGACGAGATAACTGCACATTTAAATCCAAAGATGAGTAACATAGCGACCACCTAACCCGCTCGTCCCCGGGTAAACTAAATAGCAACTACCATCGGTGCAAGTTACATGAGGCGGTCGGTGTTGAACACTAGACCCACATCCCACAAGGGAAGCCGGCGCCAGGCGTCCCGCAACAATAGTTCTGGTGGCCGATGACGGTCGAACACCTTGGCAAATTTGTCTGGCAGCCTCTGTGATGAGGATTAAAGCCAAGTTTTGAAATTTCAAACAACCAAACCGACTTGAGTTAGTTTGGGTGTTTCAAGTTTCAACACTTAGCTTTTAATCGTCATCTCTGAGGCTGCGAGACAAATTCGCAATGGTGATCGACCGCCATCGACGCCGAGAACTGTTGCTGTTGGACGCAGGACCCCTGTGTCACTTGTGGGACGTGGATGTAGTATTCGACACCGACGGCCACATGTACCTCGCACTGAAGATACATGCAATTTAGGGTACCATCGACACCGAGGAACCCCTAACCCGCTCGTCCCCTGGTAAACTAAATAGCAACTACCATCGGTGCAAGTTACATGAGGCGGTCGGCGTTGAACACTAGATCCACATACCACAAGTGAAGCCGACGCCCGGCGTCCCACAACAATAGTTCTGGTGGCCGATGACGGTCGAACACCTTCGCGAATTTGTCTGGCAGCCTCTGCGATGAGGATTAAAGCAAAGTTTTGAAATTTCAAACAACCAAACCGACTTGAGTCAGTTTGGGTGTTTCAAGTTTCAACACTTGACTTTTAATTGTCATCGCAGAGGCTGCCAGGAAAATTCGTGATGGTGTTCGACCGCCATCGACACCGAGAACGGTTGCTTTGGGACGCCGTACATCGGCGTCACTTGTGGGACATGGATGTACTGTTCAACACCGACGGCTACATGTATCTCACACCGACGATACTTGCTATTTAGGGTTCCATCGACACCGAGGAACCCCTAACCCGCTCGTCCCCGGGCGCCCTCAGGTATGGCGACGCACAGTCGACGGGTCAGCACTCGGAACGGGGGGTTCTCGGCATGGGCGTAGGGACCGGCGGGACCCACTAGCTCCACAATCTATCCCCTCGGCAATCCTCTTCCTTTTTCCCTTTTTCCTCTTCTTCTACTTATTCTTCTTTTTTTCAATTTTTTTCTTCTTCTAATTATCTAAACCTAAATCTGGCGTGGTGTCAGGGTGTTGGGGTGTGGTCCCCTCCCTCCTCCTCCTCCTCCTCTTCCTCTTCTTCTGCTTCTTCTTCTTCTTTCTTCTTCTCCCTCCTCCTCTTCCTCCCTCCACCTCCTCCTTCTACTCTTCTTCTTCTTCTAAAATAAAACTAAAACTAATCTAAAATAAATTAAACTAAAATAAACTAAAACTAAAACTAAACTGAAACTAAAACTAAACTAAAACTAAAACTAAAACAGAAACTAAACTAAAAAAACTAAAAAAACTAAACTAAAAAAAGGGGGGAGAACTCACCTGCAGGAGGAGGCGCGGGGCGGCCGGTGGATGGGAGGGCGGCCGCTGGAGGAGGCGGCGGCCCGATGGAGGGGGAGGTCGGACAGCCGTGGCGGGATGGGGCGGGGGGCAACGCAGGGGAGGGGGTGGGGCGGCTGGACGGCCGCGGCGCGGCTGGCCGACGTGGAAGCTGCGGCGGGGGCGCGGTGGAGGTCGGGGCGCTGCAGGGGAGGGGTGCGGGGCGACGGGGTGAGGGACGACGAGGCAAAGGGGCGGCGGCGGGTTGTCGGGCAGAGAGGACGACAGAAACACAGAGAGAGAGAGAAGCCAACATTGAACACTAGCTCCACATCCCACAAGTGAAGCCGACGCCCGGCGTCCCGCAACAATAGTTCTGGTGGCCGATGACGGTCGAACACCTTCGCGAATTTGTCTGGGAGCCTCTGCGATGAGGATTAAAGCCAAGTTTTGAAATTTCAAACAACCAAACCGACTTGAGTCAGTTTGGGTGTTTCAAGTTTCAACACTTGCCTTTTAATTGTCATCGTAGAGGCTGCCAGGAAAATTCGCGATGGTGTCCGACCGCCATCGACGCCGAGAACGGTTGCTTTGGAACGCCATACATCGGCGTCACTTGTTCGACGTGGATGTAGTGTTCGACACCGACGGCCACATGTATCTCACACCGACGATACTTGCTATTTAGGGTTCCATCGACACCGAGGAACCCCTAACCCGCTCGTCCCCGGGCGCCCTCAGGTATGGCGACGCACAGTCGACAGGTCAGCACTCAGAACGGGGGGTTCTCGGCATGGGCGTCGGGACCGGCAGGACCCACTAGCTCCACCATCTATCCCCTCGGCAACCCTCTTCCATTTTCCTCTTCTTCTAGTTATTCTTCTTTTTTTCAATTTTCTTCTTCTTCTAATTATCTAAACCTAAATCTGGAGTGGTGTCAGGGTGTTGGGGTGTGGTCCCCTCCCTCCTCCTCCTCCTCTTCCTTTTCTTTCTTCCTCTTCTTCTTCTTCTTCTTCTTCTTCTTCTTCTTCTTCTTCTTCTTCTTCTTCTTCTTCTTCTTCTTCTTCTTCTTCTTCTTCTTCTTCTTCTTCTTCTTCTTCTTCTTCTTCTTCTTCTTCTTCTCCCTCCTCCTCTTCCTCCCTCCACCTCCTCCTTCGACTCTTCTTCTTCTTCTAAACTAAAACAAAAACTAATCTAAAATAAACTAAACTAAAATAAACTAAAACTAAAACTAAACTGAAACTAAAACTAAACTAAAACTAAAACTAAAACAGAAACTAAACTAAAAGAAACTAAAAAAACTAAACTAAAAAAGAGGGGGGAGAACTCACCTGCAGGAGGAGGCCCGGGGCG